>NW_026870982.1:2506459-3133074 GCF_033118175.1 Dama dama | reverse complement strand
CGCGGAGATCAATGCTTCCAAAGGAGACGATGCCTGACTCCTCTTGAAAATGCATAGGAGTCCCAGGATCCCTGTGGCACTTGGAAAGTGACCCTGGGTCTCCCGCCTCACGAGGAGACGGGTCCCAATTGCCATGCCAAGACTCGAGGAGAATCCCGAGGTGTCCCTCGCACCTAGGCAGAAGTCCTGACGTCGCTGAACAAACACGTGCCTGGAAGGGCCCTCCCCGTCGTAAGTCGAGAATATACCCCAGGTTCCGGCCGTAACTCGAGAAAAACCATGAGACTTCCCCCTCGACATGAGATGAGGCCCGATTCCCCTGCACTGCGTGCACAGCAATTCCGTGTTCCACATCAAACCTGAAAGGAGCCTTTATTTCCTTGATGGCACTCCAGAGAAAACCCAAGATCACTGTCTCAAGTCTAGAGGGATCCTGAGGTCACTGGAGCAACACGAAAGGGCTCCGTGCACCCCAAATCAACTCGAGATGAGAGCTTAGTCCCTGGATTCTACTCAAGAGGGATACTAGCTTTCCACAAGCACCTCAAGAGGAGGCTTCTCTCATCTATATGTATGTGAGAAGGACCCTGAATTTGTGGCCTCAAGAGGAATGGACACCGAGATGTTCTGACTCGAAGTAAGGCCGGTTATCCCTGCAGTGAATTGAATGCATGCTCGTCTTACTTCTCCCAAGACGAAGGGATGTCTGAATCCCCTGTGGAGACCACAGAAAAAGACCTAGTTCTCCGCCTCATCGCGACCGGAGGCCTCACATCCTTTGAAAACTCGAGAGGTCCGCGGAGATCAATGCTTTCAAAGGAGACGATGCCTGACTCCTCTTGAAAATGGATAGGAGTCCCAGGATCCCTGTGGCACGTGGAAAGGGACCCTGGGTCTCCCGCCTCACGGGGAGACGCGTCCCAATTGCCATACCAAGACTCGAGGAGAATCCCGAGGTGTCCCTCGCACCTAGGCAGGAGTCCTGACGTCACTGAACAAACACGTCTCTGGAAGGGCCGTCCCCATCTTGACTCGAGTATATATCCCCAGGTTCCGGCCGGAACTTGAGAAAAACCTTGAGACTTCCCCTTCGCCGCGAGATGAGGCCCGATTCCCCTGCACTGCATGCAGAGCAATTCCGAGTTCCACATCAAACGTGAAAGGAGGCTTGATTTCCTTGATGGCACTCCAGAGAAAACCCAAGATCACTGTCTCATGTCTAGAGGGATCCTGAGGTCACTGGAGCAACACAAAAGGGCTCCACGGACCCCAAATCAACTCGAGATGAGAGCTAGTCCCTGGCTTCGACTAAAGAGGAATACCAACTTTCCACAAGCACCTCAAGAAGAGGCTTCTCTCAGCTACAGGTATGTGAGAGGGACCCTGAGTTTGTGGCCTCAAGTGGAATGGACACAGAGATGCTCTGACTCGAAGTAAGGCGGGATATCCCTGCAGTGAATTGAATGCAGGCTCGTCTTGCATCTCCCAAGACGAAGGGATGTCTGAATCCCCTGTGGAGTCCACAGAGAAAGACCTAGTTCTCCACCTCATCGCGACCGGAAGCCTCACATCCTTTGAAAATTCGAGAGGTATGCGGAGATCAATGCTTCCAAAGGAGACCATGCCTGACACCTCTTGAAAATGGATAGAAGTCCCAGGATCCCTCTGGCACGTGAAAAGGGACCCTGGGTTTCCCGCCTCACGTGGAGACGCGTCCCAATTGCCATGCCAAGACTCGAGGAGAATCCCGAGCTGTCCCTCGCACCTAGGCAGGAGTCCTGACGTCGCTGAAAAAACACGTGGTTGGAAGGGCCCTCCCCGTCGTAACTCGAGTATATACCCCAGGTTCCGGCCGCAACTCGAGAAAAACCATGAGACTTCCCCCTCGCCGTGAGATGAGGCCCGATTTCCCTGCACTGCGTGCAGAGCAATACCTTGTTCCACATCAAACGTGAAAGGAGCCTTGATTTCCTTGATGGCACTCCAGAGAAAACCCAAGATAACTTTCTCAAGTCTAGAGGGATCCTGAGGTCACTGTAGCAACACGAAAGGGCTCCGTGGACTCCAAATCAACACGAGATGAGAGCTTAGTCCCTGGCTTCGACTCAAGTGGAATACCAACTTTCCACAAGCACCTCAAGAGGAGGCTTGTCTCAGCTACAGGTATGTGAGAGAGACCTGAGTTTGTGGCCTCAAGTGGAATGGACACCGAGATGCTCTGACTCGAAGTAAGGCCGGATATCCCTGCAGTGAATTGAATGCAGGCTCGTCTTGCATCTCCAAGACGAAGGGATGTCTGCATCCCCTGTGGAGACCACAGAGAAAGACCAAGTTCTCCGCCTCATCGCGACCGGAGGCCTCACATCCTTTGAAAACTCGAGAGGTCTGCAGAGATCAATGCTTCCAAAGGAGACGATGCCTGACAACTCTTGAAAATGGATAGGAGTCCCAGGATCCCTGTGGCACGTGGGAAGGGACCCTGGGTCTCCCGCCTCACGTGGAGACGCGTCCCAATTGCCATGCCAAGACTCGAGGAGAATCCCGAGGTGTCCCTCGCACCTAGGCAGGAGTCCTGACGTCGCTGAACATACACGTGTCTGGAAGGGCCCTCCCCGTCGTAACTCGAGAATATACCCCAGGTTCCGGCCGCAACTCAAGAAAAACCATGCAACTTCCCCCTCGCCGTGAGATGAGGCCCGATTTCCCTGCACTGGGTGCAGAGCAATACCTTGTTCCACATCAAACGTGAAAGGAGCCTTGATTTACTTGATGGCACTCCATAGAAAACCCAAGATCACTGTCTCAAGTCTAGAGGGATCCTGAGGTCACTGTAGCAACAGAAAAGGGCTCCGTGGAGCCCAAATCACCACGAGATGAGAGCTTATTCCCTGGCTTCGACTCAAGAGGAATACCAACTTTCCACAAGCACCTCAAGAGGAGGCTTTTCTCAGCTACAGGTATGTGAGAGGGACCCTTAGTTTGTGGCCTCAAGTGGAATGGACATCGAGATGCTCTGACTCGAAGTAAGGCCGGATATCCCTGCAGTGAATTGAATGCAGGCTCGTCATGCATCTCCCAAAACAAAGGGATGTCTGAATCCCCTGCGGAGACCACAGAGAAAGACCTAGTTCTCGCCACATTGCGACCGGAGTACTCACATCCTTTGAAAACTCGAGAGGTCTGCGGGGATCAATGCTTCCAAAGGAGACGATGCCTGACTCATCTTGAAAATGGATAGGAGTCCCAGGATCCCTGTGGCACGTGGAAAGGGACCCTGGGTCTCCCGCCTCAGGTGGAGACGCATCCCAATTGCCATGCCAGGATTCGAAGAGAATCTCGAGGTGTCCCTCACACCTAGGCAGGAATTCTGACGTCGCTGAAGAAACACATGTCTGGAAGGGCCCTCCCCGTCGTAACTCGAGAATATACCCCTGGTTCCGGCAGCAACTCGAGAAAAACCATGAGACTTCCCCCTCGCCGCGAGATGAAGCCCGATTCCCCTGCACTGCGTGCAGAGCAATTCCGTGTTCCACATCAAACGTGAAAGGAGCCTTGATTTCCTTGATGGCACTCCAGAGAAAACCCAAGATCACTGTCTCAAGGCTAGAGGGATCCTGAGGTCACTGTAGCAACACGAAAGGGCTCCGTGGACCCCAAATCAACTCGAGATGAGAGCTTAGTCCCTGGCTTCGACTCAAGAGGGATACCAACTTTCCACAAGCACCTCAAGTGGAGGCTTCTCTCATCTACAGTTATGTGAGAAGGACCATGAGTTTGTGGCCTCAAGTGGAATGGAAACCGAAATGCTCTGACTTATAAGGCCGGATATCCCTGCAGTGAATTGAATGCAGGCTCGTCTTGCATCTCCCAAGACGAAGGGATGTTTGAATCCCCCGTGGAGACCACAGAGAAAGACATAGTTCAGCGCATCATCGCCACCTCAGGCCTCACATTCTGTGAAAACTCGAGAGGTCCGCGGAGATCAATGCTTCCAAAGGAGACGATGACTGACTCCTCTTGAAAATGGATAGGAGTCCCAGGATCCCTGTGGCACGTGGAAAGGGACCCTGGGTCTCCTGCCTCACGTGGAGACGCGTCCCAATTGCCATGCCAAGACTCGAGGAGAATCCCGAGGTGTCCCTCGCACCTAGGCAGGAGTCCTGACGTCGCTGAACAAACACGTGTCTGGAAGGGCCCTCCCCGTCGTAACTCGAGAATATACCCCAGGTTCCGGCCGCAACTCGAGAAAAACCATGAGACTTCCCCCTCGCTGCGAGATGAGGCCCGATTCCCCTGCACTGCGTGCAGAGCAATTCCTTGTTCCACATCAAACGTGAAAGGAACCTTGATTTCCTTGATGGCACTCCAGAGAAAACCCAAGATCACTGTCTCAAGTCTAGAGGGATCCTGAGGTCACTGGAGCAACACGAAAGGGCTCCGTGGACCCCAAATCAACTCGTGAAGAGAGCTTAGTCTCTGGCTTCGACTCAAGAGGAATACCAACTTTCCACAAGCACCTCAAGAAGAGGCTTCTCTCAGCTACAGGTATGTGAGAGGGACCCTGAGTTTGTGGCCTCAAGTGGAATGGACATCGAGATGCTCTGACTCGAAGTAAGGCCGGATATCCCTGCAGTGAATTGAGTGCAGGCTCGTCTTGCATTTCCCAAGACGACGGGATGTCTGAATCCCCTGTGGAGACCACAGAGAAAGACCTAGTTCTCGGCCTCATCGAGACCGGAGGCCTAACATCCTTTGAAAACTCGAGAGGTCCGCGGAGATCAATGCTTCCAAAGGAGACGATGCCTGACTCTTCTTGAAAATGGATAGGAGTCCCAGGATACCTGTGGCACGTGGAAAGGGACCCTGGGTCTCCCGCCTCACGTGAAGACGCGTCCCAATTGCCATGCCAAGACTCGAGAAGAATTTCGAGGTGTCCCTCGCACCTAGGCAGGAGTTCTGACGTCTCTGAACAAACACGTGTCTGGAAGGGCCCTCCCCGTCGTAACTCGAGATTATACCCCAGGTTCCGGCCGCAACTCGAGAAAAACCATGAGACTTCCCCCTCGCCGCGAGATGAGGCCCGATTCCCCTGCACTGCGTGCAGAGCAATTCCGTGTTCCACATCAAACGTGAAAGGAGCCTTGATTTCCTTGATGGCACTGCAGAGAAAACCCAAGATCACTGTCTCAAGACTAGAGGGATCCTGAGGTCACTGTAGCAACACGAAAGGGCTTCGTGGACCCCAAATCAACTCGAGATGAGAGCTTAGTCCCTGGCTTCGACTCAAGAGGAATACCAACTTTCCACAAGCACCTCAAGCGGAGGCTTCTTTCAACAACAGGTATGTGAGAGGGACCCTGAATGTGTGGCCTCAAGAGGAATGGACACCGAGATGCTCTGACTCGAAGTAAGGCCGGATATCCCTGCAGTGAATTGAATGCAGGCTCGTCTTGAATCTCCCAAGACGAAGGGATGTCTGAATCCCCTGTGGACACCACAGAGAAAGACCTAGTTCTCCGCCTCATCGCGACCGGAGTCCTCACATCCTTTGAAAACTCAAGAGGTCCGCGGATATCAATGCTTCCAAAGGAGATGATGCCTGACTCTTCTTGAAAATGGATAGGAGTCCCAGGATCCGTGTGGCACGTGTAAAGGGACCCTGGGTCTCCCACCTCACGTGGAGACGCGTCCCAATTGCCATGCCAAGACACGAGGAGAAACCCGAGGTGTCCCTCGCACCTAGGCAGGAGTCCTGACGTCGCTGAACAAACACGTGTCTGGAAGTGCCCTCCCCGTCGTAACTCGAGAATATACCCCAGGTTCCGGCCGCAACTTGAGAAAAACCATGAGACATCCCCCTTGCCGCGAGATGAGAACCGATTCCCCTGCACTGCGTGCAGAGCAATTCCGTGTTCCACACCAAACGAGTAAAAAGCCTTGATTTCCTTGATGGCACTCCAGAGAAAACCCAAGATCACTGTCTCAAGTCTAGAGGGATCCTGAGGTCACTGTAGCAAAACGAAAGGACTCCGTATCCCAAATCAACTCGAGATGAGAGCTTAGTCCCTGGCTTCGACTCAAGAGGAATCCCAACTTTCCACAAGCACCTCAAGAGGAGACTTCTCTCAGCTACAAGTATGTGAGAGGGACCCTGAGTTTGTGGCCTCAAGTGGAATGGACACCGAGATGCTGTGACTCGAAGTAAGGCCAGATATCACTGCAGTGAATTGAATGCAGGCTCGACTTGCATCTCCCAAGACGATGAGATGTCTGAATCCCCTGTGGAGACCACAGAGAAAGACCTAGTTCTCCGCCTCATCGCGACCGGAGGCCTCACATCCTTTGAAAACTCAAGAGGTCCGCGGAGATCAATGCTTCCAAAGGAGACGATGCCTGACTCCTCTTGAAAATGCATAGGAGTCCCAGGATCCCTGTGGCACTTGGAAAGTGACCCTGGGTCTCCCGCCTCACGAGGAGACGGGTCCCAATTGCCATGCCAAGACTCGAGGAGAATCCCGAGGTGTCCCTCGCACCTAGGCAGAAGTCCTGACGTCGCTGAACAAACACGTGCCTGGAAGGGCCCTCCCCGTCGTAAGTCGAGAATATACCCCAGGTTCCGGCCGTAACTCGAGAAAAACCATGAGACTTCCCCCTCGACACGAGATGAGGCCCGATTCCCCTGCACTGCGTGCACAGCAATTCCGTGTTCCACATCAAACCTGAAAGGAGCCTTTATTTCCTTGATGGCACTCCAGAGAAAACCCAAGATCACTGTCTCAAGTCTAGAGGGATCCTGAGGTCACTGGAGCAACACGAAAGGGCTCCGTGCACCCCAAATCAACTCGAGATGAGAGCTTAGTCCCTGGATTCTACTCAAGAGGGATACTAGCTTTCCACAAGCACCTCAAGAGGAGGCTTCTCTCATCTATATGTATGTGAGAAGGACCCTGAATTTGTGGCCTCAAGAGGAATGGACACCGAGATGTTCTGACTCGAAGTAAGGCCGGTTATCCCTGCAGTGAATTGAATGCATGCTCGTCTTACTTCTCCCAAGACGAAGGGATGTCTGAATCCCCTGTGGAGACCACAGAAAAAGACCTAGTTCTCCGCCTCATCGCGACCGGAGGCCTCACATCCTTTGAAAACTCGAGAGGTCCGCGGAGATCAATGCTTTCAAAGGAGACGATGCCTGACTCCTCTTGAAAATGGATAGGAGTCCCAGGATCCCTGTGGCACGTGGAAAGGGACCCTGGGTCTCCCGCCTCACGGGGAGACGCGTCCCAATTGCCATACCAAGACTCGAGGAGAATCCCGAGGTGTCCCTCGCACCTAGGCAGGAGTCCTGACGTCACTGAACAAACACGTCTCTGGAAGGGCCGTCCCCATCTTGACTCGAGTATATATCCCCAGGTTCCGGCCGGAACTTGAGAAAAACCTTGAGACTTCCCCTTCGCCGCGAGATGAGGCCCGATTCCCCTGCACTGCATGCAGAGCAATTCCGAGTTCCACATCAAACGTGAAAGGAGGCTTGATTTCCTTGATGGCACTCCAGAGAAAACCCAAGATCACTGTCTCATGTCTAGAGGGATCCTGAGGTCACTGGAGCAACACAAAAGGGCTCCACGGACCCCAAATCAACTCGAGATGAGAGCTAGTCCCTGGCTTCGACTAAAGAGGAATACCAACTTTCCACAAGCACCTCAAGAAGAGGCTTCTCTCAGCTACAGGTATGTGAGAGGGACCCTGAGTTTGTGGCCTCAAGTGGAATGGACACAGAGATGCTCTGACTCGAAGTAAGGCGGGATATCCCTGCAGTGAATTGAATGCAGGCTCGTCTTGCATCTCCCAAGACGAAGGGATGTCTGAATCCCCTGTGGAGTCCACAGAGAAAGACCTAGTTCTCCACCTCATCGCGACCGGAAGCCTCACATCCTTTGAAAATTCGAGAGGTATGCGGAGATCAATGCTTCCAAAGGAGACCATGCCTGACACCTCTTGAAAATGGATAGAAGTCCCAGGATCCCTCTGGCACGTGAAAAGGGACCCTGGGTTTCCCGCCTCACGTGGAGACGCGTCCCAATTGCCATGCCAAGACTCGAGGAGAATCCCGAGCTGTCCCTCGCACCTAGGCAGGAGTCCTGACGTCGCTGAAAAAACACGTGGTTGGAAGGGCCCTCCCCGTCGTAACTCGAGTATATACCCCAGGTTCCGGCCGCAACTCGAGAAAAACCATGAGACTTCCCCCTCGCCGTGAGATGAGGCCCGATTTCCCTGCACTGCGTGCAGAGCAATACCTTGTTCCACATCAAACGTGAAAGGAGCCTTGATTTCCTTGATGGCACTCCAGAGAAAACCCAAGATAACTTTCTCAAGTCTAGAGGGATCCTGAGGTCACTGTAGCAACACGAAAGGGCTCCGTGGACTCCAAATCAACACGAGATGAGAGCTTAGTCCCTGGCTTCGACTCAAGTGGAATACCAACTTTCCACAAGCACCTCAAGAGGAGGCTTGTCTCAGCTACAGGTATGTGAGAGAGACCTGAGTTTGTGGCCTCAAGTGGAATGGACACCGAGATGCTCTGACTCGAAGTAAGGCCGGATATCCCTGCAGTGAATTGAATGCAGGCTCGTCTTGCATCTCCAAGACGAAGGGATGTCTGCATCCCCTGTGGAGACCACAGAGAAAGACCAAGTTCTCCGCCTCATCACGATCGGAGGCCTCACATCCTTTGAAAACTCGAGAGGTCTGCAGAGATCAATGCTTCCAAAGGAGACGATGCCTGACAACTCTTGAAAATGGATAGGAGTCCCAGGATCCCTGTGGCACGTGGGAAGGGACCCTGGGTCTCCCGCCTCACGTGGAGACGCGTCCCAATTGCCATGCCAAGACTCGAGGAGAATCCCGAGGTGTCCCTCGCACCTAGGCAGGAGTCCTGACGTCGCTGAACATACACGTGTCTGGAAGGGCCCTCCCCGTCGTAACTCGAGAATATACCCCAGGTTCCGGCCGCAACTCAAGAAAAACCATGCAACTTCCCCCTCGCCGTGAGATGAGGCCCGATTTCCCTGCACTGGGTGCAGAGCAATACCTTGTTCCACGTCAAACGTGAAAGGAGCCTTGATTTACTTGATGGCACTCCATAGAAAACCCAAGATCACTGTCTCAAGTCTAGAGGGATCCTGAGGTCACTGTAGCAACAGAAAAGGGCTCCGTGGAGCCCAAATCACCACGAGATGAGAGCTTATTCCCTGGCTTCGACTCAAGAGGAATACCAACTTTCCACAAGCACCTCAAGAGGAGGCTTTTCTCAGCTACAGGTATGTGAGAGGGACCCTTAGTTTGTGGCCTCAAGTGGAATGGACATCGAGATGCTCTGACTCGAAGTAAGGCCGGATATCCCTGCAGTGAATTGAATGCAGGCTCGTCATGCATCTCCCAAAACAAAGGGATGTCTGAATCCCCTGCGGAGACCACAGAGAAAGACCTAGTTCTCGCCACATTGCGACCGGAGTACTCACATCCTTTGAAAACTCGAGAGGTCTGCGGGGATCAATGCTTCCAAAGGAGACGATGCCTGACTCATCTTGAAAATGGATAGGAGTCCCAGGATCCCTGTGGCACGTGGAAAGGGACCCTGGGTCTCCCGCCTCAGGTGGAGACGCATCCCAATTGCCATGCCAGGATTCGAAGAGAATCTCGAGGTGTCCCTCACACCTAGGCAGGAATTCTGACGTCGCTGAAGAAACACATGTCTGGAAGGGCCCTCCCCGTCGTAACTCGAGAATATACCCCTGGTTCCGGCAGCAACTCGAGAAAAACCATGAGACTTCCCCCTCGCCGCGAGATGAAGCCCGATTCCCCTGCACTGCGTGCAGAGCAATTCCGTGTTCCACATCAAACGTGAAAGGAGCCTTGATTTCCTTGATGGCACTCCAGAGAAAACCCAAGATCACTGTCTCAAGGCTAGAGGGATCCTGAGGTCACTGTAGCAACACGAAAGGGCTCCGTGGACCCCAAATCAACTCGAGATGAGAGCTTAGTCCCTGGCTTCGACTCAAGAGGGATACCAACTTTCCACAAGCACCTCAAGTGGAGGCTTCTCTCATCTACAGTTATGTGAGAAGGACCATGAGTTTGTGGCCTCAAGTGGAATGGAAACCGAAATGCTCTGACTTATAAGGCCGGATATCCCTGCAGTGAATTGAATGCAGGCTCGTCTTGCATCTCCCAAGACGAAGGGATGTTTGAATCCCCCGTGGAGACCACAGAGAAAGACATAGTTCACCGCATCATCGCCACCTCAGGCCTCACATTCTTTGAAAACTCGAGAGGTCCGCGGAGATCAATGCTTCAAAAGGAGACGATGACTGACTCCTCTTGAAAATGGATAGGAGTCCCAGGATCCCTGTGGCACGTGGAAAGGGACCCTGGGTCTCCTGCCTCACGTGGAGACGCGTCCCAATTGCCATGCCAAGACTCGAGGAGAATCCCGAGGTGTCCCTCGCACCTAGGCAGGAGTCCTGACGTCGCTGAACAAACACGTGTCTGGAAGGGCCCTCCCCGTCGTAACTCGAGAATATACCCCAGGTTCCGGCCGCAACTCGAGAAAAACCATGAGACTTCCCCCACGCTGCGAGATGAGGCCCGATTCCCCTGCACTGCGTGCAGAGCAATTCCTTGTTCCACATCAAACGTGAAAGGAACCTTGATTTCCTTGATGGCACTCCAGAGAAAACCCAAGATCACTGTCTCAAGTCTAGAGGGATCCTGAGGTCACTGGAGCAACACGAAAGGGCTCCGTGGACCCCAAATCAACTCGTGAAGAGAGCTTAGTCTCTGGCTTCGACTCAAGAGGAATACCAACTTTCCACAAGCACCTCAAGAAGAGGCTTCTCTCAGCTACAGGTATGTGAGAGGGACCCTGAGTTTGTGGCCTCAAGTGGAATGGACATCGAGATGCTCTGACTCGAAGTAAGGCCGGATATCCCTGCAGTGAATTGAGTGCAGGCTCGTCTTGCATTTCCCAAGACGACGGGATGTCTGAATCCCCTGTGGAGACCACAGAGAAAGACCTAGTTCTCGGCCTCATCGAGACCGGAGGCCTAACATCCTTTGAAAACTCGAGAGGTCCGCGGAGATCAATGCTTCCAAAGGAGACGATGCCTGACTCTTCTTGAAAATGGATAGGAGTCCCAGGATACCTGTGGCACGTGGAAAGGGACCCTGGGTCTCCCGCCTCACGTGAAGACGCGTCCCAATTGCCATGCCAAGACTCGAGAAGAATTTCGAGGTGTCCCTCGCACCTAGGCAGGAGTTCTGACGTCTCTGAACAAACACGTGTCTGGAAGGGCCCTCCCCGTCGTAACTCGAGATTATACCCCAGGTTCCGGCCGCAACTCGAGAAAAACCATGAGACTTCCCCCTCGCCGCGAGATGAGGCCCGATTCCCCTGCACTGCGTGCAGAGCAATTCCGTGTTCCACATCAAACGTGAAAGGAGCCTTGATTTCCTTGATGGCACTGCAGAGAAAACCCAAGATCACTGTCTCAAGACTAGAGGGATCCTGAGGTCACTGTAGCAACACGAAAGGGCTTCGTGGACCCCAAATCAACTCGAGATGAGAGCTTAGTCCCTGGCTTCGACTCAAGAGGAATACCAACTTTCCACAAGCACCTCAAGCGGAGGCTTCTTTCAACAACAGGTATGTGAGAGGGACCCTGAATGTGTGGCCTCAAGAGGAATGGACACCGAGATGCTCTGACTCGAAGTAAGGCCGGATATCCCTGCAGTGAATTGAATGCAGGCTCGTCTTGAATCTCCCAAGACGAAGGGATGTCTGAATCCCCTGTGGACACCACAGAGAAAGACCTAGTTCTCCGCCTCATCGCGACCGGAGTCCTCACATCCTTTGAAAACTCAAGAGGTCCGCGGATATCAATGCTTCCAAAGGAGATGATGCCTGACTCTTCTTGAAAATGGATAGGAGTCCCAGGATCCGTGTGGCACGTGTAAAGGGACCCTGGGTCTCCCACCTCACGTGGAGACGCGTCCCAATTGCCATGCCAAGACACGAGGAGAAACCCGAGGTGTCCCTCGCACCTAGGCAGGAGTCCTGACGTCGCTGAACAAACACGTGTCTGGAAGTGCCCTCCCCGTCGTAACTCGAGAATATACCCCAGGTTCCGGCCGCAACTTGAGAAAAACCATGAGACATCCCCCTTGCCGCGAGATGAGAACCGATTCCCCTGCACTGCGTGCAGAGCAATTCCGTGTTCCACACCAAACGAGTAAAAAGCCTTGATTTCCTTGATGGCACTCCAGAGAAAACCCAAGATCACTGTCTCAAGTCTAGAGGGATCCTGAGGTCACTGTAGCAAAACGAAAGGACTCCGTATCCCAAATCAACTCGAGATGAGAGCTTAGTCCCTGGCTTCGACTCAAGAGGAATCCCAACTTTCCACAAGCACCTCAAGAGGAGACTTCTCTCAGCTACAAGTATGTGAGAGGGACCCTGAGTTTGTGGCCTCAAGTGGAATGGACACCGAGATGCTGTGACTCGAAGTAAGGCCAGATATCACTGCAGTGAATTGAATGCAGGCTCGACTTGCATCTCCCAAGACGATGAGATGTCTGAATCCCCTGTGGAGACCACAGAGAAAGACCTAGTTCTCCGCCTCATCGCGACCGGAGGCCTCACATCCTTTGAAAACTCAAGAGGTCCGCGGAGATCAATGCTTCCAAAGGAGACGATGCCTGACTCCTCTTGAAAATGCATAGGAGTCCCAGGATCCCTGTGGCACTTGGAAAGTGACCCTGGGTCTCCCGCCTCACGAGGAGACGGGGTCCCAATTGCCATGCCAAGACTCGAGGAGAATCCCGAGGTGTCCCTCGCACCTAGGCAGAAGTCCTGACGTCGCTGAACAAACACGTGCCTGGAAGGGCCCTCCCCGTCGTAAGTCGAGAATATACCCCAGGTTCCGGCCGTAACTCGAGAAAAACCATGAGACTTCCCCCTCGACACGAGATGAGGCCCGATTCCCCTGCACTGCGTGCACAGCAATTCCGTGTTCCACATCAAACCTGAAAGGAGCCTTTATTTCCTTGATGGCACTCCAGAGAAAACCCAAGATCACTGTCTCAAGTCTAGAGGGATCCTGAGGTCACTGGAGCAACACGAAAGGGCTCCGTGCACCCCAAATCAACTCGAGATGAGAGCTTAGTCCCTGGATTCTACTCAAGAGGGATACTAGCTTTCCACAAGCACCTCAAGAGGAGGCTTCTCTCATCTATATGTATGTGAGAAGGACCCTGAATTTGTGGCCTCAAGAGGAATGGACACCGAGATGTTCTGACTCGAAGTAAGGCCGGTTATCCCTGCAGTGAATTGAATGCATGCTCGTCTTACTTCTCCCAAGACGAAGGGATGTCTGAATCCCCTGTGGAGACCACAGAAAAAGACCTAGTTCTCCGCCTCATCGCGACCGGAGGCCTCACATCCTTTGAAAACTCGAGAGGTCCGCGGAGATCAATGCTTTCAAAGGAGACGATGCCTGACTCCTCTTGAAAATGGATAGGAGTCCCAGGATCCCTGTGGCACGTGGAAAGGGACCCTGGGTCTCCCGCCTCACGGGGAGACGCGTCCCAATTGCCATACCAAGACTCGAGGAGAATCCCGAGGTGTCCCTCGCACCTAGGCAGGAGTCCTGACGTCACTGAACAAACACGTCTCTGGAAGGGCCGTCCCCATCTTGACTCGAGTATATATCCCCAGGTTCCGGCCGGAACTTGAGAAAAACCTTGAGACTTCCCCTTCGCCGCGAGATGAGGCCCGATTCCCCTGCACTGCATGCAGAGCAATTCCGAGTTCCACATCAAACGTGAAAGGAGGCTTGATTTCCTTGATGGCACTCCAGAGAAAACCCAAGATCACTGTCTCATGTCTAGAGGGATCCTGAGGTCACTGGAGCAACACAAAAGGGCTCCACGGACCCCAAATCAACTCGAGATGAGAGCTAGTCCCTGGCTTCGACTAAAGAGGAATACCAACTTTCCACAAGCACCTCAAGAAGAGGCTTCTCTCAGCTACAGGTATGTGAGAGGGACCCTGAGTTTGTGGCCTCAAGTGGAATGGACACAGAGATGCTCTGACTCGAAGTAAGGCGGGATATCCCTGCAGTGAATTGAATGCAGGCTCGTCTTGCATCTCCCAAGACGAAGGGATGTCTGAATCCCCTGTGGAGTCCACAGAGAAAGACCTAGTTCTCCACCTCATCGCGACCGGAAGCCTCACATCCTTTGAAAATTCGAGAGGTATGCGGAGATCAATGCTTCCAAAGGAGACCATGCCTGACACCTCTTGAAAATGGATAGAAGTCCCAGGATCCCTCTGGCACGTGAAAAGGGACCCTGGGTTTCCCGCCTCACGTGGAGACGCGTCCCAATTGCCATGCCAAGACTCGAGGAGAATCCCGAGCTGTCCCTCGCACCTAGGCAGGAGTCCTGACGTCGCTGAAAAAACACGTGGTTGGAAGGGCCCTCCCCGTCGTAACTCGAGTATATACCCCAGGTTCCGGCCGCAACTCGAGAAAAACCATGAGACTTCCCCCTCGCCGTGAGATGAGGCCCGATTTCCCTGCACTGCGTGCAGAGCAATACCTTGTTCCACATCAAACGTGAAAGGAGCCTTGATTTCCTTGATGGCACTCCAGAGAAAACACAAGATAACTTTCTCAAGTCTAGAGGGATCCTGAGGTCACTGTAGCAACACGAAAGGGCTCCGTGGACTCCAAATCAACACGAGATGAGAGCTTAGTCCCTGGCTTCGACTCAAGTGGAATACCAACTTTCCACAAGCACCTCAAGAGGAGGCTTGTCTCAGCTACAGGTATGTGAGAGAGACCTGAGTTTGTGGCCTCAAGTGGAATGGACACCGAGATGCTCTGACTCGAAGTAAGGCCGGATATCCCTGCAGTGAATTGAATGCAGGCTCGTCTTGCATCTCCAAGACGAAGGGATGTCTGCATCCCCTGTGGAGACCACAGAGAAAGACCAAGTTCTCCGCCTCATCACGATCGGAGGCCTCACATCCTTTGAAAACTCGAGAGGTCTGCAGAGATCAATGCTTCCAAAGGAGACGATGCCTGACAACTCTTGAAAATGGATAGGAGTCCCAGGATCCCTGTGGCACGTGGGAAGGGACCCTGGGTCTCCCGCCTCACGTGGAGACGCGTCCCAATTGCCATGCCAAGACTCGAGGAGAATCCCGAGGTGTCCCTCGCACCTAGGCAGGAGTCCTGACGTCGCTGAACATACACGTGTCTGGAAGGGCCCTCCCCGTCGTAACTCGAGAATATACCCCAGGTTCCGGCCGCAACTCAAGAAAAACCATGCAACTTCCCCCTCGCCGTGAGATGAGGCCCGATTTCCCTGCACTGGGTGCAGAGCAATACCTTGTTCCACGTCAAACGTGAAAGGAGCCTTGATTTACTTGATGGCACTCCATAGAAAACCCAAGATCACTGTCTCAAGTCTAGAGGGATCCTGAGGTCACTGTAGCAACAGAAAAGGGCTCCGTGGAGCCCAAATCACCACGAGATGAGAGCTTATTCCCTGGCTTCGACTCAAGAGGAATACCAACTTTCCACAAGCACCTCAAGAGGAGGCTTTTCTCAGCTACAGGTATGTGAGAGGGACCCTTAGTTTGTGGCCTCAAGTGGAATGGACATCGAGATGCTCTGACTCGAAGTAAGGCCGGATATCCCTGCAGTGAATTGAATGCAGGCTCGTCATGCATCTCCCAAAACAAAGGGATGTCTGAATCCCCTGCGGAGACCACAGAGAAAGACCTAGTTCTCGCCACATTGCGACCGGAGTACTCACATCCTTTGAAAACTCGAGAGGTCTGCGGGGATCAATGCTTCCAAAGGAGACGATGCCTGACTCATCTTGAAAATGGATAGGAGTCCCAGGATCCCTGTGGCACGTGGAAAGGGACCCTGGGTCTCCCGCCTCAGGTGGAGACGCATCCCAATTGCCATGCCAGGATTCGAAGAGAATCTCGAGGTGTCCCTCACACCTAGGCAGGAATTCTGACGTCGCTGAAGAAACACATGTCTGGAAGGGCCCTCCCCGTCGTAACTCGAGAATATACCCCTGGTTCCGGCAGCAACTCGAGAAAAACCATGAGACTTCCCCCTCGCCGCGAGATGAAGCCCGATTCCCCTGCACTGCGTGCAGAGCAATTCCGTGTTCCACATCAAACGTGAAAGGAGCCTTGATTTCCTTGATGGCACTCCAGAGAAAACCCAAGATCACTGTCTCAAGGCTAGAGGGATCCTGAGGTCACTGTAGCAACACGAAAGGGCTCCGTGGACCCCAAATCAACTCGAGATGAGAGCTTAGTCCCTGGCTTCGACTCAAGAGGGATACCAACTTTCCACAAGCACCTCAAGTGGAGGCTTCTCTCATCTACAGTTATGTGAGAAGGACCATGAGTTTGTGGCCTCAAGTGGAATGGAAACCGAAATGCTCTGACTTATAAGGCCGGATATCCCTGCAGTGAATTGAATGCAGGCTCGTCTTGCATCTCCCAAGACGAAGGGATGTTTGAATCCCCCGTGGAGACCACAGAGAAAGACATAGTTCACCGCATCATCGCCACCTCAGGCCTCACATTCTTTGAAAACTCGAGAGGTCCGCGGAGATCAATGCTTCAAAAGGAGACGATGACTGACTCCTCTTGAAAATGGATAGGAGTCCCAGGATCCCTGTGGCACGTGGAAAGGGACCCTGGGTCTCCTGCCTCACGTGGAGACGCGTCCCAATTGCCATGCCAAGACTCGAGGAGAATCCCGAGGTGTCCCTCGCACCTAGGCAGGAGTCCTGACGTCGCTGAACAAACACGTGTCTGGAAGGGCCCTCCCCGTCGTAACTCGAGAATATACCCCAGGTTCCGGCCGCAACTCGAGAAAAACCATGAGACTTCCCCCACGCTGCGAGATGAGGCCCGATTCCCCTGCACTGCGTGCAGAGCAATTCCTTGTTCCACATCAAACGTGAAAGGAACCTTGATTTCCTTGATGGCACTCCAGAGAAAACCCAAGATCACTGTCTCAAGTCTAGAGGGATCCTGAGGTCACTGGAGCAACACGAAAGGGCTCCGTGGACCCCAAATCAACTCGTGAAGAGAGCTTAGTCTCTGGCTTCGACTCAAGAGGAATACCAACTTTCCACAAGCACCTCAAGAAGAGGCTTCTCTCAGCTACAGGTATGTGAGAGGGACCCTGAGTTTGTGGCCTCAAGTGGAATGGACATCGAGATGCTCTGACTCGAAGTAAGGCCGGATATCCCTGCAGTGAATTGAGTGCAGGCTCGTCTTGCATTTCCCAAGACGACGGGATGTCTGAATCCCCTGTGGAGACCACAGAGAAAGACCTAGTTCTCGGCCTCATCGAGACCGGAGGCCTAACATCCTTTGAAAACTCGAGAGGTCCGCGGAGATCAATGCTTCCAAAGGAGACGATGCCTGACTCTTCTTGAAAATGGATAGGAGTCCCAGGATACCTGTGGCACGTGGAAAGGGACCCTGGGTCTCCCGCCTCACGTGAAGACGCGTCCCAATTGCCATGCCAAGACTCGAGAAGAATTTCGAGGTGTCCCTCGCACCTAGGCAGGAGTTCTGACGTCTCTGAACAAACACGTGTCTGGAAGGGCCCTCCCCGTCGTAACTCGAGATTATACCCCAGGTTCCGGCCGCAACTCGAGAAAAACCATGAGACTTCCCCCTCGCCGCGAGATGAGGCCCGATTCCCCTGCACTGCGTGCAGAGCAATTCCGTGTTCCACATCAAACGTGAAAGGAGCCTTGATTTCCTTGATGGCACTGCAGAGAAAACCCAAGATCACTGTCTCAAGACTAGAGGGATCCTGAGGTCACTGTAGCAACACGAAAGGGCTTCGTGGACCCCAAATCAACTCGAGATGAGAGCTTAGTCCCTGGCTTCGACTCAAGAGGAATACCAACTTTCCACAAGCACCTCAAGCGGAGGCTTCTTTCAACAACAGGTATGTGAGAGGGACCCTGAATGTGTGGCCTCAAGAGGAATGGACACCGAGATGCTCTGACTCGAAGTAAGGCCGGATATCCCTGCAGTGAATTGAATGCAGGCTCGTCTTGAATCTCCCAAGACGAAGGGATGTCTGAATCCCCTGTGGACACCACAGAGAAAGACCTAGTTCTCCGCCTCATCGCGACCGGAGTCCTCACATCCTTTGAAAACTCAAGAGGTCCGCGGATATCAATGCTTCCAAAGGAGATGATGCCTGACTCTTCTTGAAAATGGATAGGAGTCCCAGGATCCGTGTGGCACGTGTAAAGGGACCCTGGGTCTCCCACCTCACGTGGAGACGCGTCCCAATTGCCATGCCAAGACACGAGGAGAAACCCGAGGTGTCCCTCGCACCTAGGCAGGAGTCCTGACGTCGCTGAACAAACACGTGTCTGGAAGTGCCCTCCCCGTCGTAACTCGAGAATATACCCCAGGTTCCGGCCGCAACTTGAGAAAAACCATGAGACATCCCCCTTGCCGCGAGATGAGAACCGATTCCCCTGCACTGCGTGCAGAGCAATTCCGTGTTCCACACCAAACGAGTAAAAAGCCTTGATTTCCTTGATGGCACTCCAGAGAAAACCCAAGATCACTGTCTCAAGTCTAGAGGGATCCTGAGGTCACTGTAGCAAAACGAAAGGACTCCGTATCCCAAATCAACTCGAGATGAGAGCTTAGTCCCTGGCTTCGACTCAAGAGGAATCCCAACTTTCCACAAGCACCTCAAGAGGAGACTTCTCTCAGCTACAAGTATGTGAGAGGGACCCTGAGTTTGTGGCCTCAAGTGGAATGGACACCGAGATGCTGTGACTCGAAGTAAGGCCAGATATCACTGCAGTGAATTGAATGCAGGCTCGACTTGCATCTCCCAAGACGATGAGATGTCTGAATCCCCTGTGGAGACCACAGAGAAAGACCTAGTTCTCCGCCTCATCGCGACCGGAGGCCTCACATCCTTTGAAAACTCAAGAGGTCCGCGGAGATCAATGCTTCCAAAGGAGACGATGCCTGACTCCTCTTGAAAATGCATAGGAGTCCCAGGATCCCTGTGGCACTTGGAAAGTGACCCTGGGTCTCCCGCCTCACGAGGAGACGGGTCCCAATTGCCATGCCAAGACTCGAGGAGAATCCCGAGGTGTCCCTCGCACCTAGGCAGAAGTCCTGACGTCGCTGAACAAACACGTGCCTGGAAGGGCCCTCCCCGTCGTAAGTCGAGAATATACCCAAGGTTCCGGCCGTAACTCGAGAAAAACCATGAGACTTCCCCCTCGACATGAGATGAGGCCCGATTCCCCTGCACTGCGTGCACAGCAATTCCGTGTTCCACATCAAACCTGAAAGGAGCCTTTATTTCCTTGATGGCACTCCAGAGAAAACCCAAGATCACTGTCTCAAGTCTAGAGGGATCCTGAGGTCACTGGAGCAACACGAAAGGGCTCCGTGCACCCCAAATCAACTCGAGATGAGAGCTTAGTCCCTGGATTCTACTCAAGAGGGATACTAGCTTTCCACAAGCACCTCAAGAGGAGGCTTCTCTCATCTATATGTATGTGAGAAGGACCCTGAATTTGTGGCCTCAAGAGGAATGGACACCGAGATGTTCTGACTCGAAGTAAGGCCGGTTATCCCTGCAGTGAATTGAATGCATGCTCGTCTTACTTCTCCCAAGACGAAGGGATGTCTGAATCCCCTGTGGAGACCACAGAAAAAGACCTAGTTCTCCGCCTCATCGCGACCGGAGGCCTCACATCCTTTGAAAACTCGAGAGGTCCGCGGAGATCAATGCTTTCAAAGGAGACGATGCCTGACTCCTCTTGAAAATGGATAGGAGTCCCAGGATCCCTGTGGCACGTGGAAAGGGACCCTGGGTCTCCCGCCTCACGGGGAGACGCGTCCCAATTGCCATACCAAGACTCGAGGAGAATCCCGAGGTGTCCCTCGCACCTAGGCAGGAGTCCTGACGTCACTGAACAAACACGTCTCTGGAAGGGCCGTCCCCATCTTGACTCGAGTATATATCCCCAGGTTCCGGCCGGAACTTGAGAAAAACCTTGAGACTTCCCCTTCGCCGCGAGATGAGGCCCGATTCCCCTGCACTGCATGCAGAGCAATTCCGAGTTCCACATCAAACGTGAAAGGAGGCTTGATTTCCTTGATGGCACTCCAGAGAAAACCCAAGATCACTGTCTCATGTCTAGAGGGATCCTGAGGTCACTGGAGCAACACAAAAGGGCTCCACGGACCCCAAATCAACTCGAGATGAGAGCTAGTCCCTGGCTTCGACTAAAGAGGAATACCAACTTTCCACAAGCACCTCAAGAAGAGGCTTCTCTCAGCTACAGGTATGTGAGAGGGACCCTGAGTTTGTGGCCTCAAGTGGAATGGACACAGAGATGCTCTGACTCGAAGTAAGGCGGGATATCCCTGCAGTGAATTGAATGCAGGCTCGTCTTGCATCTCCCAAGACGAAGGGATGTCTGAATCCCCTGTGGAGTCCACAGAGAAAGACCTAGTTCTCCACCTCATCGCGACCGGAAGCCTCACATCCTTTGAAAATTCGAGAGGTATGCGGAGATCAATGCTTCCAAAGGAGACCATGCCTGACACCTCTTGAAAATGGATAGAAGTCCCAGGATCCCTCTGGCACGTGAAAAGGGACCCTGGGTTTCCCGCCTCACGTGGAGACGCGTCCCAATTGCCATGCCAAGACTCGAGGAGAATCCCGAGCTGTCCCTCGCACCTAGGCAGGAGTCCTGACGTCGCTGAAAAAACACGTGGTTGGAAGGGCCCTCCCCGTCGTAACTCGAGTATATACCCCAGGTTCCGGCCGCAACTCGAGAAAAACCATGAGACTTCCCCCTCGCCGTGAGATGAGGCCCGATTTCCCTGCACTGCGTGCAGAGCAATACCTTGTTCCACATCAAACGTGAAAGGAGCCTTGATTTCCTTGATGGCACTCCAGAGAAAACCCAAGATAACTTTCTCAAGTCTAGAGGGATCCTGAGGTCACTGTAGCAACACGAAAGGGCTCCGTGGACTCCAAATCAACACGAGATGAGAGCTTAGTCCCTGGCTTCGACTCAAGTGGAATACCAACTTTCCACAAGCACCTCAAGAGGAGGCTTGTCTCAGCTACAGGTATGTGAGAGAGACCTGAGTTTGTGGCCTCAAGTGGAATGGACACCGAGATGCTCTGACTCGAAGTAAGGCCGGATATCCCTGCAGTGAATTGAATGCAGGCTCGTCTTGCATCTCCAAGACGAAGGGATGTCTGCATCCCCTGTGGAGACCACAGAGAAAGACCAAGTTCTCCGCCTCATCGCGACCGGAGGCCTCACATCCTTTGAAAACTCGAGAGGTCTGCAGAGATCAATGCTTCCAAAGGAGACGATGCCTGACAACTCTTGAAAATGGATAGGAGTCCCAGGATCCCTGTGGCACGTGGGAAGGGACCCTGGGTCTCCCGCCTCACGTGGAGACGCGTCCCAATTGCCATGCCAAGACTCGAGGAGAATCCCGAGGTGTCCCTCGCACCTAGGCAGGAGTCCTGACGTCGCTGAACATACACGTGTCTGGAAGGGCCCTCCCCGTCGTAACTCGAGAATATACCCCAGGTTCCGGCCGCAACTCAAGAAAAACCATGCAACTTCCCCCTCGCCGTGAGATGAGGCCCGATTTCCCTGCACTGGGTGCAGAGCAATACCTTGTTCCACATCAAACGTGAAAGGAGCCTTGATTTACTTGATGGCACTCCATAGAAAACCCAAGATCACTGTCTCAAGTCTAGAGGGATCCTGAGGTCACTGTAGCAACAGAAAAGGGCTCCGTGGAGCCCAAATCACCACGAGATGAGAGCTTATTCCCTGGCTTCGACTCAAGAGGAATACCAACTTTCCACAAGCACCTCAAGAGGAGGCTTTTCTCAGCTACAGGTATGTGAGAGGGACCCTTAGTTTGTGGCCTCAAGTGGAATGGACATCGAGATGCTCTGACTCGAAGTAAGGCCGGATATCCCTGCAGTGAATTGAATGCAGGCTCGTCATGCATCTCCCAAAACAAAGGGATGTCTGAATCCCCTGCGGAGACCACAGAGAAAGACCTAGTTCTCGCCACATTGCGACCGGAGTACTCACATCCTTTGAAAACTCGAGAGGTCTGCGGGGATCAATGCTTCCAAAGGAGACGATGCCTGACTCATCTTGAAAATGGATAGGAGTCCCAGGATCCCTGTGGCACGTGGAAAGGGACCCTGGGTCTCCCGCCTCAGGTGGAGACGCATCCCAATTGCCATGCCAGGATTCGAAGAGAATCTCGAGGTGTCCCTCACACCTAGGCAGGAATTCTGACGTCGCTGAAGAAACACATGTCTGGAAGGGCCCTCCCCGTCGTAACTCGAGAATATACCCCTGGTTCCGGCAGCAACTCGAGAAAAACCATGAGACTTCCCCCTCGCCGCGAGATGAAGCCCGATTCCCCTGCACTGCGTGCAGAGCAATTCCGTGTTCCACATCAAACGTGAAAGGAGCCTTGATTTCCTTGATGGCACTCCAGAGAAAACCCAAGATCACTGTCTCAAGGCTAGAGGGATCCTGAGGTCACTGTAGCAACACGAAAGGGCTCCGTGGACCCCAAATCAACTCGAGATGAGAGCTTAGTCCCTGGCTTCGACTCAAGAGGGATACCAACTTTCCACAAGCACCTCAAGTGGAGGCTTCTCTCATCTACAGTTATGTGAGAAGGACCATGAGTTTGTGGCCTCAAGTGGAATGGAAACCGAAATGCTCTGACTTATAAGGCCGGATATCCCTGCAGTGAATTGAATGCAGGCTCGTCTTGCATCTCCCAAGACGAAGGGATGTTTGAATCCCCCGTGGAGACCACAGAGAAAGACATAGTTCAGCGCATCATCGCCACCTCAGGCCTCACATTCTTTGAAAACTCGAGAGGTCCGCGGAGATCAATGCTTCCAAAGGAGACGATGACTGACTCCTCTTGAAAATGGATAGGAGTCCCAGGATCCCTGTGGCACGTGGAAAGGGACCCTGGGTCTCCTGCCTCACGTGGAGACGCGTCCCAATTGCCATGCCAAGACTCGAGGAGAATCCCGAGGTGTCCCTCGCACCTAGGCAGGAGTCCTGACGTCGCTGAACAAACACGTGTCTGGAAGGGCCCTCCCCGTCGTAACTCGAGAATATACCCCAGGTTCCGGCCGCAACTCGAGAAAAACCATGAGACTTCCCCCTCGCTGCGAGATGAGGCCCGATTCCCCTGCACTGCGTGCAGAGCAATTCCTTGTTCCACATCAAACGTGAAAGGAACCTTGATTTCCTTGATGGCCCTCCAGAGAAAACCCAAGATCACTGTCTCAAGTCTAGAGGGATCCTGAGGTCACTGGAGCAACACGAAAGGGCTCCGTGGACCCCAAATCAACTCGTGAAGAGAGCTTAGTCTCTGGCTTCGACTCAAGAGGAATACCAACTTTCCACAAGCACCTCAAGAAGAGGCTTCTCTCAGCTACAGGTATGTGAGAGGGACCCTGAGTTTGTGGCCTCAAGTGGAATGGACATCGAGATGCTCTGACTCGAAGTAAGGCCGGATATCCCTGCAGTGAATTGAGTGCAGGCTCGTCTTGCATCTCCCAAGACGACGGGATGTCTGAATCCCCTGTGGAGACCACAGAGAAAGACCTAGTTCTCGGCCTCATCGAGACCGGAGGCCTAACATCCTTTGAAAACTCGAGAGGTCCGCGGAGATCAATGCTTCCAAAGGAGACGATGCCTGACTCTTCTTGAAAATGGATAGGAGTCCCAGGATACCTGTGGCACGTGGAAAGGGACCCTGGGTCTCCCGCCTCACGTGAAGACGCGTCCCAATTGCCATGCCAAGACTCGAGAAGAATATCGAGGTGTCCCTCGCACCTAGGCAGGAGTTCTGACGTCGCTGAACAAACACGTGTATGGAAGGGCCCTCCCCGTCGTAACTCGAGATTATACCCCAGGTTCCGGCCGCAACTCGAGAAAAACCATGAGACTTCCCCCTCGCCGCGAGATGAGGCCCGATTCCCTTGCACTGCGTGGAGAGCAATTCCGTGTTCCACATCAAACGTGAAAGGAGCCTTGATTTCCTTGATGGCACTGCAGAGAAAACCCAAGATCACTGTCTCAAGTCTAGAGGGATCCTGAGGTCACGGGAGCAACACGAAAGGGCTTCGTGGACCCCAAATCAACTCTAGATTAGAGCTTAGTCCCTGGCTTCGACTCAATAGGAATACCAACTTTCCACACGCACCTCAAGAGGAGGCTTCTCACAGCTACAGGTATGTGAGAGGGACCCTGAGTTTTTGGCCTCAAGTGGAATGGACACCGAGATGCTCTGACTCGAAGTAAGGCCGGATATCCCTGCAGTGAATTGAATGCAGGCTCGTCTTGCATCTCCCAAGACGAAGGGATGTCTGAATCCCCTGTGGAGGCCACAGAGAAAGACCTAGTCCTCCGCCTTATCGCGACCGGAGGCCTCACATCCTTTGAAAACTCGAGAGGTCCGCGGAGATCAATGCTTCCAAAGAGACGATGCCTGACTCCTCTTGAAAATGGATAGGAGTTGCAGGATCCCTGTGGCACGTGGAAAGGGACCCTGGGTCTCCCGCCTCACATGGAGACGCGTCCCAATTGCCATGCCAAGACTCGAGGAGAATCCCGAGGTGTCCCTCGCACCTAGGCAGGAGTCCTGACGTCGCTGAACAAACACGTGTCTGGAAGGGCCCCCCCATCGTAACTCGATAATATACCCCAGGTTCCGGCCGCAACTCGAGAAAAACCATGAGACTTTCCCCTCGCCGCGAGATGAGGCCCGATTCGCCTGCACTGCGTGCAGAGCAATTCCGTGTTCCACATCAAAAGTGAAAGGAGCCTTGATTTCCTTAATGGCACTCCAGAGAAAACCCAAGATCACTGTCTCAAGTCTAGAGGGATCCTGAGGTCACTGGAGCAACACGAAAGGGCTCCATGGACCCAAATCAACTCGAGATGAGAGCAGGGTCCCTGGCTTCGACTCAAGAGCAATACCAACTTTCCACAAGCACCTCAATAGGAGTCTTCTCTCAGCTACAGGTATGTGAGAGGGACCCTGAGTTTGTGGCCTCAAGTGGAACGGACACCGAGATGCTCTGACTCGAAGTAAGGCCGGATATCCCTGCAGTGAATTGAATGCAGGCTCGTCTTGCATCTCCCAAGACGAAGGGATGTCTGAATGCCCTGTGGAGACCACAGAGAAAGACCTAGTTCTCCGCCTCATCGCGACCGGAAGCCTCACATCATTTGAAAACTCGAGAGGTCCGCAGAGATCAATGATTCCAAAGGAGACGATGCCTGACTCCTCTTGAAAATGGATAGGAGTCCCAGGATCCCTTTGGCACGTGGAAAGGGACACTGGGTCTACCGCCTCACGTGGAGACGCGTCCCAATTGCCATGCCAAGACTCGAGGAGTATCCCGAGGTGTCCCTCGCATCTAGGCAGGAGTCCTGTCGTCGCTGACCATACACGTGTCTGGAAGGGCCCACCCGTCGTAACTCGAGAATATACCGCAGGTTCTGGCCGCAACTCGAGAAAAACCATGAGACTTCCCCCTCGCAGCGAGATGAGGCCCGATTCCCGTGCACTGCGTGCAGAGCAACTCCGTGTTCCACATCAAACATGAGAGGAGCCTTGATTTCCTTGATGGCACTCCAGAGAAAACCCAAGATCACTGTCTCAAGACAAGAGGGATCCTAGGTTCACTGCAGCAACACGAAAGGGCTCCGTGGACCCCAAATCACTCGAGATGAGAGCTTAGTCCCTGGTTTCGACTCAAGAGTAACACCAAATTTCCACAAGCACCTCAAGAGGAGGCTTCTCTCAGCTACAGGTATGTGAGAGGGACCCTGAGTTTGTGGCCTCAAGTGGAATGGACACCGAGAAGCTCTGACTCGAAGTTAGGCCAGATATCCCTGCAGTGAATTGAATGCAGGCTCGTCTTGCATCTCCCAAGACGAAGGGATGTCTGAATCCCCTGTGGAGACCACAGAGAAAGACCTATTTCTCCGCCTCATCGCGGCCGGATTCGTCACATCCTTTGAAAACTCAAGAGGTCCACGGATATCAATGCTTCCAAAGGAGATGATGCCTGACTCTTCTTGAAAATGGATAGGAGTCCCAGGATCCGTGTGGCACGTGGAAAGGGACCCTGGGTCTCCCGCCTCACGTGGAGACGCGTCCCAATTGCCATGCCAAGACACGAGGAGAAACCCGAGGTGTCCCTCGCACCTAGGCAGGAGTCCTGACGTCGCTGAACAAACACGTGTCTGGAAGGGCCCTCCCCATCGTAAGTCGAGAATATACCCCAGGTTCCGGCCGCAACTCGAGAAAAACCATGAGACTTCCCCCTCGCCACGAGATGAGGCCCTATTCCCCTGCCCTGTTTGCACAGCAATTCCGTGTTCCACATCAAACCTGAAAGGAGCCTTGATTTCCTTGATGGCACTCCAGAGAAAACCCAAGATCACTGTCTCAAGTCTATAGGGATCCTTAGGTCACTGTAACAACATAAAAGGGCTCCGTGGAACCCAAATCAACTCGAGATGAGAGCTTAGTCCCTGGATTCTACTCAAGAGGAATACTAGCTTTCCACAAGCACCTCAAGAGGAGGCTTCTCTCAGCTATATGTATGTGAGAAGGACCCTAAATTTGTGGCCTCAAGAGGAATGGACACCGAGATGCTCTGACTCGAAGTAAGGCCGGATATCCCTGCAGTGAATTGAATGCAGGCTCGTCTTGCATCTCCCAAGACGAAGGGAGGTCTGAATCCCCTGTGGAGACGACAGAGAAAGAACTAGTTCTCCGCCTCATCGCGACCGGAGGCCTCACATTCTTTGAAAACTCGACAGGTCCGCGGAGATCAATGCTTCCAAAGGAGACGATGCCTGACTGCTCTTGAAAACGGATAGGAGTCCCAGGATCCCTGTGGCACGAGGAAAGGGACCCTGGGTCTCCCGCCTCACTTGGAGACGCGTCCCAATTGCCATGACAAGACACGTGGAGAATCCCGAGGTGTCCCTCGCACCTAGGCAGGAGTCCTGACGTCGCTGAACAAACACGTGTCTGGAAGGGCCCTCCCCGTTGTAACTCGAGAATATACCCCAGTTTCCGGCCGCAACTCGAGAAAAACCATGAGACTTCCCTCTCGCCGCGAGATGAGGCCAGATTCCCCTGCACTGCGTGCAGAGCAATTCCGTTTTCCACATCAAAAGAGAAAGGACCCTTGATTTCCTTGATGGCACTCCAGAGAAACCCAAGATCACAGTCTCAATTCTAGAGGGACCCTGAGGTCACTGGAGCAACACGAAAGGGCTCCATGGACCCCAAATCAACTTGAGATGAGAGCTTAGTCCCTGGGTTCGACTCAAGAGGAATACCAACTTTCCACAAGCACCTCAAGAGGAGGCTTCTCTCAGCTACAAGAATGTGAGAGTTACCCTGAGTTTGTGGCCTCAAGTGGAATGGACATCTTGATGCTCTGACTCGAATTTAGGCCGGATATCCCTGCAGTGAATTGAATGCAGGCTCGTCTTGCATCTCCCAAGACGAAGGGATGTCTGAATCCCCTGTGGAGACCACAGAGAAAGACCTAGTTCTCCGCCTCATCGCGACCAGAGGCCTCACATCCTTTGAAAACTCGAGAGGTCCGCAGAGATCAATGCTTCCAAAGGAGACGAGGCCTGACTCCTCTTGAAAATGGATTGGATTCCCAGGATCCCTGTGACACGTGGAAAGGGACACTGGGTCTCCCGCCTCACGTGGAGACGCGTCCCAATTGCCATGCCAAGACTCGAGAAGAATCCCGAGGTGTCCTTCGCACCTAGGCAGGAGTCCTGAGGTCGCTGAACAAACACGTGTCTGGAAGGGCCCTCCCAGTCGTAACTCGAGAATATACCCCAGGTTCCGGCCGCAACTCAAGAAAAACCATGAGACTTTCCCCTCGCCGCAAGATGAGGCCGGATTCCCCTGCACTGTGTGCAGAGCTATTCCGTGTTCCACATCAAACCTGAAAGGAGGCTTGATTTCCTTAATGGCACTCCAGAGAAAAAGCAAGATCACTGTCTCAAGTCTAGAGGGATCCTGAAGTCACTGTAGAAACACGAAAGGGCTCCGTGGACCCCAAATCAACTCGAGATGAGAGCTTAGTCCCTGGCTTCGACTCATGAGGTATACCAACTTTCCACAAGCACCTCAAGAGGAGGCTTCTCTCAGCTACATGTATGTTAGAGGGACCCTGAGTTTGGTCCTCAAGTGGAATGGACACCGAGATGCTCTGACTTGAAGTAAGGGCGTATATCCCTGCAGTGAATTGAATGCAGGCTCGTCTTGCATCTCCCAAGACGAAGGGATGTTTGAATCCCCTGTGGAGAACACAAAGAAAGACCTAGTTCTCCGCCTCATCGCACCCGGAGGCCTCACATCCTTTGAAAACTCGAGAGGTCCGCGGAGATCAATGCTTCCAAAGGAGACAATGCCTGACTCCTCTTGAAAATGGCTAGGAGTCCCAGGATCCCTGTGGCACATGGAATGGGACCCTGGGTCTCCAGCGTCATGTCGAGACGCGTCCCAATTGTCATGCCAAGACTCGAGGAGAATCCCGAGGTGTCCCTGGCACCTAGGCAGGAGTCCTGACGTCGCTGAACAAACACGTGTCTGGAAGGGCCCTCCCCGTCGTAACTCGAGATTATACCCCAGGTTCCGGCCGCAACTCGAGAAAAACCATGAGACTTCCCCCTCGCCGCGAGATGAGGCCTGATTCCCCTGCACTGCGTGCAGAGCAATTCCCTGTTCCACATCTAACATGAAAGGAGCCTTGATTTCCTTGATGGCACTCCAGAGAAAAACCAAGATCACTGTCTCCAGTCTAGAGGGAACTTGAGGTCACTGTAGCAACACGAAAGGGCTCCGTGGACCCCAAATCAAATCGAGATGAGAGCTTAGTCCCTGGCTTCGACTCAAGAGGAATACCAACTTTCCACAAGCAACTCACGAGGAGGCTTGTCTCAGCTACACGTATGTGAGAGGGACCCTGAGTGTGTGGCCTCAAGTGGAATGGACACCGAGGTGCTCTGACTCGAAGTAAGGCCGGATATCCCGGCAGTGAATTGAATGCAGGCTCGTCTTGCATCTCCCAAGACAGAGGGATGTCTGAATCCCATGTGGAGACCACAGAGAAAGACCTAGTTCTAAACTTCATCGCGACCGGAGGCCTCACATCCTTTGAAAACTCGAGAGGTCCGCGGAGATCAATGCTTCCAAAGGAGACGACGCCTCACTCCTCTTGAAAATGGATAGGAGTCCCAGGATCCCTGTGGCACTTGGAAAGGGACCCTGGGGATGCCGACTCACGTGGAGAAGCGTCCCAAATGAGATGCTCAGACTCGAGGAGAATCCCGAAGTGGCCCTCGCATCTAGGCAGGAGTCCTGACGTCGCTGAACAAACACGTGTCTGGAAGGGCCCTCCCCGTCGTAACTCGAGAATATACCCCAGGTTCCGGCCGCAACTCGAGAAAAACCATGAGACTTCCCCCTCGCCGCGAGATGAGGCCCGATTCCCCTGCACTGCGTGCAGAGCAATTCCGTGTTCCACATCAAACGTGAAAGGAGCCTTCATTTCCTTGATGACACTCCAGAGACAACCCAAGATCACTGTCTCAAGTCTAGCGGGATCCTAAGGTCACTATAGCAACACGAAAGGGCTCCGTCGACCCCAAATCACCTCGAGATGGGAGCTTAGTCCCTGGCTTCGACTCAAGAGGAATACCAACTTTCCACAAGCACCTCAAGAGGAGGCTTCTCTCAGCTACAGGTATGTGAGAGGGCCCTGAGTTTGTGGCCTCAACTGGAAAGGACACCGAAATGCTCTGACTCGAAGTAAGGCCAGATATCCCTGCAGTGAAGTGAATGCAGGCTCGTCTTGCATCTCCCAAGAAAAAGGGATATCTGAATCCCCTGTGGAGACCACAGAGAAAGACCTAGTTCTCCGCCTCTTCGGGGCCGGAGGCCTGACATCGTTAGAAAACTCGAGAGGTCCGCGGAGATCAATGCTTCCAAAGGAGACGATGCCTGACTCCTCTTGAAAATGGATAGGAGTCCCAGGATGCCTGTGGCACATGGAAAGGGACCGTGGGTCTCCAGCCTCACGGGGAGACGCGTGCCAATTGCCATGCCAAGACTCGTGGAGAATCCTGAGGAGTCCCTCGCACCTAGGCAGGAGTCCTGACCTCGCTGAACAAACACGCGTCCTGAAGGGCCCTCCCCATCGGAACTCGAGAATATACCCCAGGTTCCGGCCGCAACTCGAGAAAAACCATGAGACTTCACCCTCGCCGCGAGATGATGCCCTATTCCCCTGCACTGCGTGCAGAGCAATTCCGTGTTCCACATCAAACGTGAAAGGAGCCTTGATTTCCTTGATGGTACTCCAGAGAAAACCCAAGTTCACTGTCTCAAGTCTAGAGCGAACCTGAGGTCACAGGAGCAACACGAAAGTGCTCCGTGGACCCCAAATCAACTCGAGATGAGAGTTTAGTCCCTGGATTCGACTCAAGAGGAATACCAACTTTCCACACGCACCTCAAGAGGAGGCTTCTCTCAGCTACAGGTATGTGAGAGGGACCCTGAGTTTGTGGCCTCAAGTGGAATGGACACCGAGATGCTCTGACTCGATGTAAGGCCGGATATCCCTGCAGTGAATTGAATGCAGGATCGTTTTGCATCTCCCAAGACGAAGGGATGTCTGAATCCCCTGTGGAGACCACAGAGAAAGACCTAGTTCTCCGCCTCATTGCGACCAGAGGCCTCACATCCTTTGAAAACTCGAGAGGTCCGCGGAGATCAATACTTCCAAAGGAGACAATGCCTGACTCATCTTGAAAATGGATAGGAGTCCCAGGATCCCTGTGGCACATGGAAAGGGACCCTGGGTCTCCCGCCTCACGTGGAGACGCGTCCCAATTGCCATGCCAAGACTCGAGGAGAATCCCGAGGTGTCCCTCGCACCTTGGCAGGATTCCTGAGGTCGAAGAACAAACACGTGTCTGGAAGGGCCCTCGCCGTCGTAACTCGAGAATATACCCCAGGTTCCGGCCGCAACTCGAGAAAAACCATGAGACTTCCCCCTCGCCGCAAGATGAGGCCCGATTCCTCTGCACTGTGTGCAGAGCAATTCCGTGTTTCACATCAAACATGAAAGGAGGCTTGATTTCCTTGATGGCACTCCAGAGAAAAAGCAAGATCACTGTCTCAAGTCTAGAGGGATCCTGAGGTCACTGTAGCAACAAGAAAGGGCTCCGTGGAAATCAAATCAACTCGAGAGGAGAGCTTAGTCCCTGGCTTCGACTCAAAAGGAATACCAACTTTCCACAAGCACCTCAAGAGGAGGCTTGTCTCAGCTACAGGTATGTGAGAGGGACCCTGAGTTTGTGGCCTCAAGTGGAATGAACAAAGTCATGCTCTGACTCGAATTAAGACCTGATATCCCTGCAGTGAAGTGAATGCAGGCTCGTCTTGCATCTCCCAAGACAAAGGGATGTCTGAATCCCCTGTGGAGACCACAGAGAAAGACCTAGTTCTCCGCCTCTTCGGGACCGGAGGCCTGACATCCTTTGAAAACTCGAGAGGTCCAAGGAGATCAATGCTTCCAAAGGAGACGATACTGACTCCTCTTGAAAATGGATAGGAGTCCCAGGATCCCTGTGGCACGTGGAAAGGGACGCTGGGTTTCCCGCCTCACGTGGAGACGCGTCCCAATTGCCATGCCAAGACTCGAGGAGAATCCCGAGGTGTCCCTCGCAACTAGGCAGGAGTCCTGACGTCGCTGAACAAACACGTGTCTGGAAGGGCCCTCCCCGTCGTAACTCGAGAATATACCCCAGGTTCCGGCCGCAACTCGAGAAAAACCATGAGACTTCCCCCTCACCGCGAGATGAGGCCCGATTCCCCTGCACTGCTTGCAGAGCAATTCCGTGTTCCACATCAAACGTGAAAGAAGCCTTGATTTCCTTGATGGCACTCCAGAGAAAACCCAGGTTCACTGTCTCAAGTCTAGAGGGATCCTGAGGTCACTGGAGCAACACGAAAGGGCTCCGTGGAACCCAAATCAACTCCAGATGAGAGCTTAGTCCCTGGCTTCGACTCAAGGGGAATACCAACTTTCCACAAGCACCTCAAGAGGAGGCTTCTCTCAGCTACAGGTATGTGAGAGGGACCCTGAGTTTGTGGTCTCAAGTGGAATGGACACCGAGATGCACTGACTCGAAGTAAGGCCGGATATGCCTGCAGTGAATTGAATGCAGGCTCGTCTTGCATCTCCCAAGACGAAGGGATGTCTGAATCCCCTGTGGAGACCACAGAGAAAGACCTAGTCCTCCGCCTCAACGCGATCGGAGGTCTCACATCCTTTGAAAACTCGAGAGGTCCGCGCAGATCAATGCTTCCAAAGGAGACGATTCCTGCCTCCTCTTGTAAATGGAAAGGAGTCCCAGGATCCCTGTGGCACGTGGAAAGGGACACTGGGTCTCCCGCCTCACGTGGAGACGCGTCCCAATTGCCATGCCAAGACTCGAGGAGAATCCCGAGGTGTCCCTCGCACCTAGGCAGGAGTCCTGACGTCGCTGAAAAACACGTGTCTGGAAGGGCCCTCCCCGTCGTAACTCGAGAATATACCCCAGGTTCCGGCCGCAACTCGAGAAAAACCATGAGACATCCCCCTCGCCGTGAGATGAGGCCCGATTCCCCTGCACTGCATGCAGAGCCATTCCGTGTTCCACATCAAACGTGAAAGGAGCCTTGATTTCCTTGATGGCACTCCAGAGAATACCCAAAATCACTGTCTCAAGTCTAGAGGGATCCTGAGGTCACTGTAGCAACACGAAAGGGCTCCATGGACCCCAAATCAACTCGAGATGAGAGCTGAGTCCCTGGCTTCGACTCAAGAGGAATACCAACTTTCCACAAGCACCTCAAGAGGAGGCTTCTCTCAGCTACAGGTATGTGAGAGGGACCCTGAGTTTGTGGCCTCAAGTGGAATGGACACCGAGATACTCTGACGCGAAGTCAGGCCGGATATCCCTGCAGTGAAGTGAATGCTGGCTCGTCTTGCATCTCCCAAGACGAAGGGATGTCTGAATCCCCTGTGGAGACCACAGAGAAAGACCAAGTCCTCCGCCTCATCGCGACCGGAGGCCTCACATCCTTTTAAAACTCGAGAGGTCCGCGGAGATGAATGCTTCCAATGGAGACGATGCCAGACTCCTCTTGAAAATGGATAGGAGTCCCAGGATCCCTGTTTCACGTGGAAAGGGACCCTGGGTCTCCCGCCTCACGTGGAGACGCGTCCCAATTGCCATGCCAAGACTCGAGGAGAATCCCGAGGTGTCCCTCGCACCTAGGCAGGAGTCCTGACGTCGCTGAACAAACACGTGTCTGGAAGGGGCCTCCCCGTCGTAACTCGAGATTATACCCCGGGTTCCGGCCGCAACTCGAGAAAAACCATGAGACTTCCCACTCGCCGCGAGATGAGACCCGATTCCCCTGCAATGCGTGCAGAGCAATTCCGTGTTCCACATCAAACGTGAAAGGAGCCTTGATTTCCTTGATGGCACTCCAGAGAAAACCCAAGTTCACTGTCTCAAGTCTAGAGGGATCCTGAGGTCACTGGAGCAACACAAAAGGGCTCCGTGGACGACAAATCAACTCGAGATGAGAGCTTAGTCCCTGGCTTCGACGCGAGTGGAATACCAACTTTCCACAATCACCTCAAGAGGAGGCTTCTCTCAGCTACAGGTATGTGAGAGGGACCCTGAGTTTGTGGCCTCAAGTGAAATGGACACCGAGATGTTCTGACTCGAAGTAAGGCCGGATATCCCTGCAGTGAATTGAATGCAGGCTCGCCTTGCATCTCCCAAGACGAAGGGATGTCTGAATCCCCTGTGGAGGCCACAGAGAAAGACCTAGTTCTCCGCCTCATTGCGACCGGAGGCCTCACAACCTTTGAAAATTCGAGATGTCCGCGGAGATCAATGCTTCCAAAGGAGACGATTCCTGACTCCTCTTGAAAATGGATAGGAGTCCCAGGATCCCTGTGGCACGTGGAAAGGGACCCTGGGTCTCCCGCCTAATGTGGAGTCGCGGCCCATTTGCTAGGTCAAGACTCGAGGAGTATCCCGAGATTTCCCTTGCACCTAGGCAGGCGTCTTGACTTCGCTGAACAAACACGTTTCTGGAAGGGCCCTCCCCGTCGTAACTCGAGAGTATAACCTAGGTTCCGGCCGCAACTCAAGAAAAACCATGAGACTTCCCCCTCGCCCCGAAATGAGGCCCGATTCCCCTGCACTGCGTGCAGAGCCATTCCGTGTTCCACATCAAACGTGAAAGGAGCCTTGATTCCCTTGACGGCACTCCAGAGAAAACCCAAGATCACTGTCTCAAGTCCAGAGGGATCCTGAGGTCTCTGAAGCAACACGAAAGGTATCCGTGGACCCCAAATCCACTCGAGATAAGAGCTTAGTACCTTGCTTCGAATCAAGAGGAATACCAACTTTCCAGAAGCACCTCAAGAGGAGGCTTCTCTCAGCTACAGGTATGTGAGAGGGACCCTGAGATTGTGGCCTCAAGTGGAATGGACACCGAGATGCTCTGACTCGAAGTAAGGCCGGATATCCCTGCAGTGAATTGAATGCAGGCTCGTCTTGCATCTCCCAAGACGAATGGATGTCTGAATCCCCTGTGGAGACCACAGAGAAAGACGTAGTCCTCCGCCTCATCGCGACCGGAGGCCTCACATCCTTTGAAAACTCGAGAGGTCCGCGGAGATCAATGCTTCCAAAGGAGACGATGCCTGACTCCTCTTGAAAATGGATAGGAGTCCCAGGATCCCTTTGGCACGTGGAAAGGGACCCTGGGTCTCCCGCCTCAGGTGGAGACGCGTCCCAATTGCCATGCCAAGACTCGAGGAGAATCCCGAAGTGGCCCTCGCACCTAGGCAGGAATCCTGACGTCGCTGAACAAACACGTGTCTGGAAGGGCCCTCCCCGTCGTAACTCGACAATAAACCCCACGTTCCGGTTGCAACTCGATGAAAGCCATGAGACTTTCCCCTCGCCGTGAGATGAGGCCCGATTCCCCGGCACTGAATGCAGAGCAATTCCGTCTTCCACATCAAACGTAAAAGGAGCCTTGATTTTCTTGATGGCACTCCAGAGAAAACCCAAGATCACTGTCTCAAGTCTAGAGGGTTTCTGAGGTCTCTGAAGCAACACGAAAGGTATCCGTGGACCCCAAATCCACTCGAGATAAGAGCTTAGTCCCTGGCTTCGAATCAAGAGGAATACCAACTTTCCACAAGCACCTCAAGAGGAGGCTTCTCTCAGATACAGGTAAGTGAGAGGGACCCTGAGTTTGTGGCTTCAAGTGGAATGGACACCGAGATGCTCTGACTCGAAGTAAGGCCGGATATCCCTGAAGTGAATTGAATGCAGGCTCGTCTTGCATCTCCCAAGACGAAGGGATGTCTGAATCCCCTCTGGAGACCACAGAGAAAGACCTAGTCCTCCGCCTCATCGCGACCGGAGGCCTCACATCCTTTGAAAACTTGAGAGGTCTGCGGAGATCAATGCTTCCAAAGGAGACGATGCCTCACTCTTCTTGAAAATGGATAGGAGATCCAGGATGCCTGTGGCACGTGGAAAGGGACGCTGGGTCTCCTGCTTCACGTGGAGACGCGTCCCAATTGCCATGCCAAGACTCGAGGAGAATCCCGAGGTGTCCCTCGCACCTAGGCAGGAGTCCTAACGTCGCTGAACAAACACGTGTCTGGAAGGGCCCTCCCCGTGGTAACTCGAGAATATACCCCAGGTTCCGGCCGCAACTCGAGAAAAACCATGAGACTTCCCCCTCGCCGCGAGATGAGGCCCGATTCCCTTCCAATGCGTGCAGAGCAATTCCGTGTTCCACATCAAACGTGAAAGGAGCCTTGATTTCCTTGACGGCACTCCAGAGAAAACCCAAGATCACTGTTTCAAGTCTAGAGGGATCCTGAGGTCACTGTAGCAACACAAAAGGACTCCGTGGACGACAAATCAACTCGAGATGAGAGCTTAGTCCCTGGCTTCGACTCAAGAGGAATACCAACTTTCCACAAGCACCTCAAGAGGAGGCTTCTCTTAGCTACAGGTATGTGAGAGGGACCCTGAGTTTGTGGCCTCAAGTGGAATGGACACCGAGATGCTCTGACTCGAAGTAAGGCCGGATATCCCTGCAGTGAATTGAATGCAGGCTTCTCTTGCATCTCCCAAGACGAAGGGTTGTATGAATCCCCAGTGGAGACCACAGAGAAAGACCTAGTTCTCCGCCTCATCGCGACCGGAGGCCTCACATCCTTTGAAAATTCGAGAGGTCCGTGGAGATCAATGCTTCCAAAGGAGACGATGCCTGACTCCTCTTGAAAATGGATAGGAGTTCCAGGATCCGTGTGGCAGGTGGAAAGGGACACTGGGTCTCCCGCCTCACATGGAGACGCGTCCCAATTGCAATGCCAAGACTCGAGGAGAATGCCGAGTTGTCCCTCGCACCTAGGCAGGCGACCTGACGTCGCTGAACAAACACATGTCTGGAAGGGCCCTTCCCGTCCTAATTCGAGAATATACCCCAGATTCTGGCCGCAACTCGAGAAAAACCATGAGACTTCCCGCTCGCCGCGAGATGAGGCCCGATTCCCCTGGCAGCATGCCGAGCAATTCCTTGTTCCACATCAACGTAAGGGAGCCTTGATTTCCTTGATGGAAATCCAGAGAAAACGCAAGATCCCTCTCTCAAGTCTAGAGGGATCGTGAGCTCTCTCTTGCAACACGAGAGGGCTCCGTGGACCACAAATCAACTCGAGATGAGAGCTTAGTCCCTGGCTTCGACTCAAGAGGAATACCAATATTCCAAAACCACCTCAAGAGGAGGCTTCTCTCAGCTACAGGTATGTGAGAGGGACCCTGAGTTTGTGGCCTCAAGTGGAATGGACACCGAGATGCTCTGACTCAATGTAAGGCCGGATATCCCTGCAGTGAATTGAATGCAGGCTCCTCTTGCATCTCCCAAGACGAAGGGATGTCTGAATACCCTGTGGAGGCCACAGTGAAAGACCTATTTCTCCGCCTCATCCCGACCAGAGGCCTCACATCCTTTGAAAACTGCAGAGGTCCGCGGAGATCAATGCTTCCAAAGGAGACGATGCTTGACTACTTTGAAAATGGATAGGAGTCCCAGGATCCCTGTGGCACGTGGAAAGGGACCCTGGGTCTCCTGCCTCACGTGGAGACACGTCCCAATTGCCATGCCAAGACTCGAGGAGAATCCCGAAGTGTCCCTCGCACCTAGGCAGGAGTCCTGACGTTGCTGAACAAACACCTGTCTGGAAGGTCCCTCCCCATTGTAACTCGAGAATATACCCCAGGTTCCGGCGGCAAATCGAGAAAAACCATGAGACTTCCCCCTCGCCGCGAGATGAGGCCCGATTCCCCTGCACTGCGTGCAGAGCAATTCCGTGTTTCACATCAAACTTGAAAGGAGCCTTGATTTCCTTGATGGCACTCCAGAGAAAACCCAAGATCACTGTCTCAAGTCTAGAGGGATCCTGGGGTCACTGGAGCAACATGAAAGGGCTCCGTGGACCCCAAATCAACTCGAGATGAGAGCTTAGTCCCTGGCTTCGACTCAAGAGGAATACCAACTTTCCACAAGCACCTCAAGAGGAGGCTTCTCTCAGCTACATGTATGTGAGAGGGACCCTGAGTTTGTGGCCTCAAGTGAAATGGACACCGAGATGCTCTGACTCGAAGTAAGGCCGGATATCCCTGCAGTGAATTGAATGCAGGCTCGTCTTGTATCTCCCAAGACGAAGGGATGTCTGAATCCCCTGTGGAGACCAGAGAGAAAGACCTAATTCTCCGCCTCATCGCGAGAGGAGGCCTCAAATCCTTTGAAAACTCGAGAGGTCCGCGGAGATCAATGCTTCCAAAGGAGACGATGCCTGACTAGTCTTGAAAATGGATAGGAGTCCCAGGATCCCTGTGGCACGTGGAAAGGGACCCTGGGTCTCCCGCCTCACGTGGAGACGCGTTCCAATTGCCATGCCAAGACTCGCGGATAATCCCGAGGTGTCCCTCGCACCTAGGCAGGAGTCCTGAGTTCGCTGAACAAACACGTGTTTGGAAGGGTTCTCCCCGTCGTAACTCGAGAATATAACGCAGATTCCGGCCGCAACTCGAGAAAAACCATGAGACTTCCCCCTCGCCGCGAGATGAGGCCCGATTCCCCTGCACTGCGTGCAGAGCAATTCCGTCTTCAACATCAAACGTGAAAGGACCCTTGATTTCCTTGATGGCACTCCAGAGAAAACCCAAGATCACTGTCTCAAGTCTAGAGGGATCCTGAGGTCACTGTAGCAACACGAAAGGGCTCCGTGGACCCCAAATCAACTCGAGATGAGAGCTTAGTCCCTGGCTTCGACTCAAGAAGAATACCAAGTTTCCAAAAGCACCTCAAGAAGGGGCTTCTCTCAGCTACAGGTATGTGAGAGGGACCCTGAGTTTGTGGCCTCAAGTGGAATGCACACCGAGATGCTCTGACTCGAAGTAAGGCCAGATATCCCTGCAGTGAATTGAATGCAGGCTCGTCTTGCATCTCCCAAGACGAAGGGATGTCTGAATCCCCGGTGGAGACCACAGATAAAGACCTAGTCCTCCGCCTGATAGCGACCGGAGGCCTCAAATCCTTTGAAAACTCGAGAGGTCTGCAGAGATCAATGCTTCCAAAGAGACGATGCCTGACTCCTCTTGAAAATGGATAGGAGTCCCTGGGTCCCTGTGGCACGTGGAAAGGGACCCTGGGTCTCCCGCCTCACGTGGAGACGCGTCCCAATTGCCATGCCAAGACTCGAGGAGAATCCCGAGTTGTCCCTCGCACCTAGGCCCGAGTCCTGGCGTCGCAGAACAAACACGTGTCTGGAAGGGCCCTCCCCATCGTAACTCGAGAATATTCCCCAGGTTCCCTCCCCCACTCGATAAAAACCATGAGACTTCACCCTGCCGCGAGATAAGGCCCGATTCCCCTGCACTGCGTGCAGAGCAATTCCGTGTTCCACATCAAACGTGAAAGGAGCCTTGATTTCCTTGATGGCACTCCAGAGAAAACCCAAGATCACTGTCTCAAGTCTAGAGGGATCCTGAGGTCACTGGAGCAACACGAAAGGGCTCCGTGGACCCCAAATCAACTCGAGATGAGAGCTTAGTCCCTGGCTTCGACTCAAGAGGAGTACCAACTTTCCACAAGCACCTCAAGTGGAGGCTTCTCTCAGCTACAGGTATGTGAGAGGGCCCCTGAGTTTGTGGCCTCAAGTGGAATGGACACCGAGATGCTCTGACTCGAAGTAAGGCCGGATATCCCTGCAGTGAATTGAATGCAGGCTCGTCTTGCATCTCCCAAGACGAAGGGATGTCTGAATCCCCTGTGGAGACCACAGAGAAAGACCTAGACCTCCGCCTCAACGCGACCGGAGGCCTCACATCCTTTGAAAACTCGAGAGGTCCGCGGAGATCAATGCGTCCAAAGGAGACGATGCCTGACTCCTCTTGAAAATGGATAGTAGTCCCAGGATCACTGTGGCACGTGGAAAGGGACCCTGGGACTCCCGCCTCACGTGGAGACGCGTCCCAATTGCCATGGCAAGACTCGAGGAGAATCCCGAGGTGTCGCTCGAACCTAGGCTGGAGTCCTGACGTCGCTGAACAAACACATGTATGGAAGGGCCCTCCCCGTCGTAACTCGTGAATATACCCCAGGTTCCGGCCGCAACTCGAGAAAAACCATAAGACTTCCCCCTCGCCACGAGATGAGCTCCGATTCCCCTGCACTGCGTGCAGAGCAATTCCGTATTCCACATCAAACGTGAAAGGAGCCTTGATTTCCTTGATGGCCCTCCAGAGAAAACCCAAGATCACTGTCTCAAGTCTAGAGGGATCCTGAGGTCACTGGAGCAACACGAAAGGGCTCCGTGGGCCCCAAATCAACTCGAGATGAGAGCTTAGTCCCTGGCTTCGACTCAAGAGGAATACCAACTTTCCACAAGCACCTCAAGAGGAGGCTTCTCTCAGCTACAGGTATGTGAGAGGGACCCTGAGTTTGTGGCCTCAAGTGGAATGGACACCGTGACGCTCTGACTCGAACTAAGGCCGGATATCCCTGCCGTGAATTGAATGCAGGCTAGTCCTGCATCTCCCAAGACGAAGGGATGTCTGAATCCCCAGTGGAGACCACAGAGAAAGACCTAGTTCTCCGCCTCATCGAGACCGGAGGCCTCACATTTTTTGAAAACTCGAGAGGTCCGCGGAGATCAATGCTTCCAAAGGAGACGATGCCTGACTCCTCTTGTAAATGGATGGGAGTCCCAGGATCCCTGTAGCATGTGGAAAGGGAACCTGGGTCTCCCGCCTCACGTGGAGACGCGTCCCAATTGCCATGCCAAGACTCGAGGAGAATCCTGAGGTGTCCCTCGCACCTAGGCAGGAGTCCTGACGTCGCTGAACAAACACGTGTCTGGAAGGGCCCTCCCCGTCGGAACTCGAGAATATACCCCAGGTTCCGGCCGCAACTCGAGAAAAACCATGAGACTTCCCCCTCGCCACGAGATGAGGCCCGATTCCCCTACACTGCATGCAGAGCAATTCCGTGTTCCACATTAAACATGAAAGGAGCCTTGATTTCTATGCAGGCCCTCCAGAGAAAACCCAAGATCACTGTTTCAAGTCTAGAGGGATCCTGAGGTCATTGGAGCAACACGAAAGGGCTCCGTGGACCCCAAGTCAACTCGAGATGAGAGCTTAGTCCCTGGCTTCGACTCAAGGGGAATACTCACTTTCCACAAGCACCTCAAGAGGAGGCTTCTCTCAGCTACAGGTATGTGAGAAGGACCCTGAGTTTGTGGCCTCAAGTGGAATGGACACCGAGATGCTCTGACTCGAAGTAAGGCCGGATATCCCTGCAGTGAATTGAATGCAGGCTCGTCTTGCATCTCCCAAGACGAAGGGATGTCTGAATCCCCTGTGGAGACAACAGAGAAAGACCTAGTCCTCCGCCTCAACGCGACCGGAGGCCTCACATCCTTTGAAAACTCGAGAGGTCCGCGGAGATCAATGCTTCCAAAGGAGACGATGCCTGACTCCTCTTGAAAATGGATAGGAGTCCCAAGATCCCTGTGGCACGTGGAAAGTGACCCTGGGTCTCCCGCCTCACGTGGAGACGCGTCCCAATTGCCATGACAAGACTCGAGGAGAATCCCGAGGTGTCCCTCGCACCTAGGCAGGAATCCTGACGTCGCTGAACAAACACGTGTCTGGAAGGGCCCTCCCCGTCGGAACTCGAGAATATACCCCAGGTTCCGGCCGCAACTCGAGAAAAACCATGAAATTTCCCCTCGCGGCAAGATGAGGCCCGATTCCCCTGCACTGCGTGCAGAGCAATTCCGTGTTCCACAGCAAACGTGAAAGGAGCCTTGATTTACTTGATGGCACTCCAGAGAAAACCCAAGATAACTGTCTCAAGTCTAGAGCGATCCTGAGGTCACTGGAGCAACACGAAAGGGCTCCGTGGACCCCAAATCAACTCGAGATGAGAGCTTACTCCGGGGCTTCGACTCAAGAGGAATACCTACTTTCCACAAGCACCTCAAGAGGAGGCTTCTCTCAGCAACAGGTTTGTGAGAGGAACCCTGAGTTTGTGGCCTCAAGTCAATGGACACTGTGATGCTCTGACTCTAAGTAAGGCCGGATATCCCTGCAGTGAATTGAATGCAGGCTCGTCTTGCATCTCCCAAGAAGAAGGGATGCCTGAATCCCCTGTGGAGACCACAGAGAAAGACCTAGTCCTCCACCTCAACGCGACCGGAGGCCTCACATCCTTTGAAAACTCGAGAGGTCCGCGGAGATCACTGCTTCCAAAGGAGACGATACCTGACTCCTCTTGAAAATGGATATGAGTCCCAGGATCCCTGTGGCACGTGGAAAGGGACCCTGGGTCTCCCGCCTCAGGTGGAGACGCGTCCCAATTGCCATGCCAAAACTCGAGGAGAATCCCGAGTTGTCCCTCGCACCTAGCCAGGAGTCCTGACGTCGCTGAACAAACACGTGTCTGGAAGGGCCCTCCCCGTCGTAACTCGGGAATACACCCCAGGTTCCGGCCGCAACTCCAGAAAAACCATGAGACTTCCCCCTCGCCTCGACATGAGCCCCGATTCCCCTGGACTGCGTGCAGAGCAATTCCGTGTTCCACATCAAACGTGAAAGGAGACTTGATTTCCTTGATGGCACTCCAGAGAAAACCCAAGATCACTGTCTCAAGTCTAGAGGGATCCTGAGGTCACTGGAGCAACACGAAAGGGCTTCGTGGACCCCAAATCAACTCGAGATGAGAGCTTAGTCCCTGGCTTTGACTCAAGAGTAATATGAACTTTCCACAAGCCACTCAAGAGGAGGCTTCTCTCAGCTACAGGTATGTGAGAGGGACCCTGAGTTTGTGGCCTCAAGTGGAATGGACACCGAGATGCTCTGACTCGAAGTAAGGCTGAATATCCCTGCAGTGAAGTGAATGCAGGCTCGTCTTGCATCTCCCAAGACGAAGGGATGTCTGAATCCCCTGTGGAGACCACAGAGAAAGACCTAGTCCTCCGCCTCATCACGACCTGGAGGCCTCACATCCTTTGAAAACTCGAGAGGACCTTGGAGATCAATGCTTCCAAAGGAGACGATGCCTGACTCCTCTTGAAAATGGATAGGAGTCCCAGGATCCTTGTGGCACGTGGAAAGGGACCCTGGGTCTCCCGCCTCACGTGGAGACGCGTCCCAATTGCCATGCCAAGATTCGAGGAGAATCCCGAGGTGTTCCTCACACCTAGGCAGGAGTCCTGACGTCGCTTAACAAACACGTGTCTGGAAGGGCCCTCCCCGTCGTAACTCGAGAATATACCCCAGGTTCCGGTCGCAACTCGAAAAAAACCATGAGACTTCCCCTCTCGCCGCGAGATGAGACCCGATTCCCCTGCACTGCGTGCAGAGCAATTCCGTGTTCCACATCAAACGTGAAAGGAGCCTTGATTTCCTTGATGGCACTGCAGAGAAAACCCAAGATCACTGTCTCCAGTCTAGAGGGATCCTCAGGTCACTGGAGCAACACGAAAGGGCTCCGTCGTCCCCAAATCTACTGGAGATGAGAGCTTAGACCCTGGCTTCGTTTCAAGAGAAATACCAACTTTCCACCAGCACCTCAAGAGGAGGCTTCTCTCAGGTACAGGTATGTGAGAGGGACCCTGAGTTTGTGGCCTCAAGTCGAATGGACACCGAGATGCTCTGACTTGAAGTAAGGCCGGATATCCCTGCAGTGAATTGAATGCAGGCTCGTCTTGCATCTCCCAAGACGAAGGGATGTCTGAATCCCCTCTGGAGACCACAGAGAAAGACCCAGTTCTCGCAACACAGCGACCGGAAGCCTCACATCCTTTGAAAACTCGAGAGGTCCTTGGAGATCAATGCTTCCAAAGGAGACGATGCCTGACTCCTCTTGAAAATGGATAGGAGTCCCAGGGTTCCTCTGGCCCGTGGAAAGAGACCCTGGATCTCCCGCCTCACGTGGAGACGCGTCGCAATTGCCATGCCAAGACTCGAGGAGAATCCCGAGGTGTTCCTCGCACCTAGGCAGTAGTCCTGACGTCGCTGAACAAACACGTGTCTGGAAGGGCCTTCCCGTCGTAACTCGAGAATATACCCCAGGTTCAGGCCGCAACTCGAGAAAAAACATGAGAGTTCCCCCTCGCCGCGAGATGAGGCCCGATTCCCTGCAATGCGTGCACAGCAATTCCGTGTTCCACATCAAACGTCAAAGGAGCCTTGATTTCCTTGATGGCACTCCAGAGAAAACCCAAGATCACTGTCTCAAGTCTAGAGGGATCCTGAGGTCACTGTAACAACATAAAAGGGCTCCGTGGAACCCAAATCAACTCGAGATGAGAGCTTAGTCCCTGGATTCTACTCAAGAGGAATACTAGCTTTCCACAAGCACCTCAAGAGGAGGCTTCTCTCAGCTATATGTATGTTAGAAGGACCCTGAATTTGTGGCCTCAAGAGGAATGGACACCGAGATGTTCTGACTCGAAATAAGGCCGGATATCCCTGCAGTGAATTGAATGCATGCTCGTCTTACTTCTCCCAAGACGAAGGGATGTCTGAATCCCCTGTGGAGACCACAGAGAAAGACCTAGTTCTCCGCCTCATCGCGACCGGAGGCCTCACATCCTTTGAAAACTCGAGAGGTCCGCGGAGATCAATGCTTTCAAAGGAGACGATGCCTGACTCCTCTTGAAAATGGATAGGAGTCCCAGGATCCCTGTGGCACGTGGAAAGGGACCCTGGGTCTACCGCCTCACAGGGAGACGCGTCCCAATTGCCATACCAAGACTCGAGGAGAATCCCGAGGTGTCCCTCGCACCTAGGCAGGAGTCCTGACGTCACTGAACAAAAACGTGTCTGGAAGGGCCGTACCCATCTTGACTCAAGAATATATCCCCAGGTTCCGCCCGGAACTTGAGAAAAACCTTGAGACTTCTCCTTCGCCGCGAGATGAGGCCCGATTCCCCTGCACTGCATGCAGAGCAATTCCGAGTTCCACATCAAAAGTGAAAGGAGCCTTGATTTCCTTGATGGCACTCCAGAGAAAACCCAAGATCACTGTCTCAAGTCTAGAGGGATCCTGAGGTCACTGGAGCAACACGAAAGGGCTCCGTGGACCCCAAATCAACTCGAGATGAGAGCTAGTCCCTGGCTTCGACTAAAGAGAAATACCAACTTTCCACAAGCACCTCAAGAGGAGGCTTCTCTCAGCTACAGGTATGTGAGAGGGACCCTGAGTTTGTGGCCTCAAGTGGAATGGACATCGAGATGCTCTGACTTGAAGTAAGGCCGGATATCCCTGCAGTGAATTGAATGCAGGCTCGTCTTGCATCTCCCAAGACGAAGGGATGTCTGAATCCCCTGTGGAGACAACAGAGAAAGACCTAGTTCTTCACCTCATCGCCACCGGAGGCCTCACATCCTTTGAAAACTCGAGAGGTCCGCGGAGATCAATGCTTCCAAAGGAGACGATGCCTGACTCCTCTTGAAAATGGATAGGAGTCCCAGAATCCCTGTGGCACGTGGAAAGGGACCCTGGGACTCCCGCCTCATGTGGAGACGCGACCCAATTGCCATAGCAAGACTCGAGGAGAATCCCGATGTGTCCCTCCCACCTAGGCAGGAGTCCTGACGTCGCTGAACAAACACGTGTCTCAAAGGGCCCTCCCCGTCGTAACTCGAGAATATACCGCAGGTTCCGTCCGAAACTCGAGAAAAACCATGAGACGTCCCCCTCGCCGCGAGATGAGGCCCGATTCCCCTGCACTGCGTGCAGAGCAATTCCGTGTTCCACATCAAACGAGAAAAAAGCCTTGATTTCCTTGATGGCACTCCAGAGAAAACCCAAGATCACTGTCTCAAGTCTAGAGGGATCCTGAGATCACTGTAGCAAAACGAAAGGACTCCGTACCCCAAATCAACTCGAGATGAGAGCTTAGTCCCTGGCTTCGACTCAAGAGGAATCCCAACTTTCCACAAGCACCTCAAGAGGAGGCTTCTCTCAGCTACAAGTATGTGAGAGGGACCCTGAGTTTGTGGCCTCAAGTGGAATGGACACCGAGATGCTGTGACTCGAAGTAAGGCCAGATATCACTGCAGTGAATTGAATGCAGGCTCGACTTTCATCTCCCAAGACGATGGGATGTCTGAATCCCCTGTGGAGACCACAGAGAAAGACCTAGTTCTCCGCCTCATCGCGACCGGAGGCCTCACATCCTTTGAAAACTCAAGAGGTCCGCGGAGATCAATGCTTCCAAAGGAGACGATGCCTGACTCCTCTTGAAAATGCACAGGAGTCCCAGGATACCTGTGGCACTTGGAAAGTGACACTGGGTCTCTCGCCTCACGAGGAGACGCGTCCCAATTGCCATGCCAAGACTCGAGGAGAATCCCGAGGTGTCCCTTGCACCTAGGCAGAAGTCCTGACGTCGCTGAACAAACACGTGCCTGGAAGGGCCCTCCCCGTCTTAAGTCGAGAATATACCCCAGGTTCCGACCGTAACTCGAGAAAAACCATGAGACTTCCCCCACGACACGAGATGAGGCCCGATTCCCCTGCACTTCGTGCACAGCAATTCCGTGTTCCACATCAAACCTGAAAGGAGCCTTGATTTCCTTGATGGCACTCCAGAGAAAACCCAAGATCACTGTCTCAAGTCTAGAGGGATCCTGAGGTCACTGTAACAACATATAGGGCTCCGTGGAACCCAAATCACCTCGAGATGAGAGCTTAGTCCCTGGATTCTACTCAAGAGGGATACTAGCTTTCCACAAGCACCTCAAGAGGAGACTTCTCTCATCTATATGTATGTGAGAAGGACCCTGAATTTGTGGCCTCAAGAGGAATGGACACCGAGATGTTCGGACTCAAAGTAAGGCCGGATATCCCTGCAGTGAATTGAATGCATGCTCGTCTTACTTCTCCCAAGACGAAGGGATGTCTGAATCCCCTGTGGAGACCACATAGAAAGACCTAGTTCTCCGCCTCATCGCGACCGGAGGCCTCACATCCTTTGAAAACTCGAGAGGTCCGCGGAGATCAATGCTTTCAAAGGAGACAATGCCTGACTCCTCTTGAAAATGGATAGGAGTCCCAGGATCCCTGTGGCACGTGGAAAGGGACCCTGGGTCTCCCGCCTCACGGGGAGACGCGTCCCAATTGCCATACCAAGACTCGAGGAGAATCCCGAGGTGTCCCTCGCACCTAGGCAGGAGTCCTGACGTCACTGAACAAACACGTGTCTGGAAGGGCCGTCCCCATCTTCACTCGAGAATATATATCCAGGTTCCGGCCGGAACTTGAGAAAAATCTTGAGACTTCCCCTTCGCCGCGAGATGAGGCCCGATTCCCCTGCACTGCATGCAGAGCAATTCCGAGTTCCACATCAAACTTGAAAGGAGCCTTGATTTCCTTGATGGCACTCCAGAGAAAACCCAAGATCACTGTCTCATGTCTAGAGGGATCCTGAGGTCACTGGAGCAACACGAAAGGGTTCCGCGGACCCCAAATCAACTCGAGATGAGAGCTAGTCCCTGGCTTCGACTAAAGAGGAATACCAACTTTCCACAAGCACCTCAAGAGGAGGCTTCTCTCAGCTACAGGTATGTGAGAGGGACCCTGAGTTTGTGGCCTCAAGTGGAATGGACATCGAGATGCTCTGACTCGAAGTAAGGCCGGATATCCCTGCAGTGAATTGAATGCAGGCTCGTCTTGCATCTCCCAAGACGAAGTGATGTCTGAATCCCCTGTGGAGTCCACAGAGAAAGACCTAGTTCTCCACCTCATCGCGACCTGAAGCCTCACATCCTTTGAAAATTCGAGAGGTATGCGGAGATCAATGCTTCCAAAGGAGACCATGCCTGACACCTCTTGAAAATGGATAGAAGTCCCAGGATCCCTCTGGCACGTGAAAAGGGACCCTGGGTCTCCCGCCTCACGGGGAGACGCGTCCCAATTGCCATGCCCAGACTCGAGGAGAATCCCGAGGTGTCCGTCGCACCTAGGCATGATTCCTGATGTCGCTGACCTAACACGTATCTTTAAGGGCCCTCCCCGTCGTAAGTCGAGAATATACTTCAGGTTCCGACCGCAACTCGAGAAAAACCATGAGACTTACCCCTCGCCATGAGATGAGGCCCGATTCCCCTGCACTGCGTGCACAGCAATTCCGTGTTCCACATCAAACGTGAAAGGAGCCTTGATTTCCTTGATGGCACTCCAGAGAAAACCCAAGATCACTGTCTCAAGTCTAGAGGGATCCTGAGGTCACTGGAGCAACAAGAAAGGGCTCCGTGGACCCCAAATCAACTCGAGATGAGAGCTTAGTCCCTGGCTTCGACTCAAGAGGAATACCAACTTTCCACAAGCACCTCAAGAGGAGGCTTCTCTCAGCTACAGGTATGTGAGAGGGACCCTGAGTTTGTGGCCTCAAGTGGAATGGACACCGAGATGCTCTGACTCGAAGTAAGGCCGGATATCCCTGCAGTGAATTGAATGCAGGCTCGTCTTGCATCTCCCAAGACGAAGGGATGTCTGAATCCCCTGTGGAGACCACAGAGAAAGACCTAGTTCTTCACCTCATCGCGACAGGAGGCCTCACATCCTTTGAAAACACCAGAGGGCTGCGGAGATCAATGGTTCCAAAGGAGAGGATGCCTGACTCCTCTTGAAAATGGATAGGAGTCCCAGGTTCCCTGTGGCACGTGGAAAGGGACCCTGGGTCTCCCGCCTCACATGGAGACGCGGCCCAATTACCATGTCAAGAATCGAAGGGAATCCCGAGGTGTCCCTCGCACCTAGGCAGGAGTCCTGACTTCGCTGAACAAACACGTGTCTGGAAGGTCCCTCCCCGTCGTAACTCGAGAATATACCCCAGGTTCCGGCCGCAACTCGAGAAAAACCATGAGACTTCCCCCTCGCCGCGAGATGAGGCCCGATTCCCCTGCACTGCGTGCAGAGCAATTCCGTGTTCCACATCAAACGTGAAAGGAGACTTGATTTCCTTTATGGCACTCCGGAGAAAACGCAAGATCACTGTCTCAAGTCTAGATGGATCCTGAGGTCACTGGAGCAACACGAAAGGGCTCTGTGGACCCCAATCAACTCGAGATGAGAGCTTAGTCCCTGGCTTCGACTCAAGAGGAATACCAACTTTCCACAAGCACCTCAAGAGGAGGCTTCTCTCAGCTACAGGTATGTGAGAGGGACCCTGAGTTTGTGGCCTCAAGTGGAATGGACACCGAGATGCTCTGACTCGAACTAAGGCTGAATATCCCTGCAGTGAATTGAATGCAGGCTAGTCTTGCATCTCCCAAGACGAAGGGATGTCTGAATCCCTTGTGGAGACAACAGAGAAAGACCTAGTCCTCCGCCTCATCGCGCCCGGAGGCCTCACATCCTTTGAAAACTCGAGAGGGCTGCGGAGAACAATGCTTCCAAAGGAGACGATGCCTGACTCCTCTTGAAAATGGATAGGAGTCCCAGAATCCCTGTGGCACGTGGAAAGGGACCCTGGGTCTCCCGCCTGACGTGGAGACGCGACCCAATTGCCATACCAAGACTCCAGGAGAATCCCGAGGTGTCCCTCCCACCTAGGCAGGAGTCCTGACGTCGCTGAACAAACACGTGTCTGGAAGGGCCCTCCCCGTCGTAACTCGAGAATATACCGCAGGTTCCGTCCGCAACTCGAGAAAAACCATGAGACTTCCCCCTCGCCGCGAGATGACACCCGATTCCCCTGCACTGCGTGCAGAGCAATTCCGTGTTCCACATCAAACGTGAAAGGAGGCTTGATTTCCTTGATGGCACTCCAGAGAAAACGCAAGATCACTGTCTCAAGTCTAGAGGGATCCTTAGGTCACTGGAGCAACACGAAATGGCTCCGTGGACCCCAATCAACTCGAGATGAGAGCTTAGTCCCTGCCTTCGACTCAAGAGGAATACCAACTTTCCACAAGCACCTCAAGAGGAGGCTTCTCTCAGCTACAGGTATGTGAGAGGGACCCTGAGTTTGTGGCCTCAAGTGGAATGGACACCGAGATGCTCTGACTAGAACTAAGGCTGAATATCCCTGCAGTGAATTGAATGCAGGCTCGTCTTGCATGTCCCAAGACGAAGGGATGTCTGAATCCCCTGTGGAGACCACAGAGAAAGACCTAGTCCTCCGCTTCATCATGACCGGAGACCTCACATCCTTTGAAAACTCGAGAGGTCCGAGGAGATCAATGCTTCCAATGGAGACGATGCCTCACTCCTCTTGAAAATGGATAGGAGTCCCAGGATCCCTGTGGCACGTGGAAAGGGACCCTGGGTCTCCCGCCTCAGGTGGAAACAGGTCCCACTTGCCATGCCCAAGATTCGAGGAGAATCCCGAGGTGTCCCTCGCTCCTAGGCAGTAGTCCTGACGTCGCTGAACAAACACGATTCTGGAAGGGCCCTACGCATCGTAACTCGAGAATATAACCCAGGTTCCAGCCACAACTCGAGAAAAACAATGAGACTTCCCCCTCGCCGGGAGATGAGGCCCGATTCCCCTGCACTGCGTGCAGAGCAATTCCGTGTTATACATCAAACGAGAAAAAAGCCTTGATTTCCTTGATGGCATTCCAGAGAAAACCCAAGATCACTGTCTCAAGACTAGAGGGATCCTGAGGTCACTGGAGCAACACGAAAGGGCTCCGTGGGCCCCAAATCAACTCGAGATGAGAGCTTAGTCCCTGGTTTCGACTCAAGAGGAATACCAACTTTCCACAAGCAGCTCAAGAGGAGGCTTCTCTCAGCTACAGGTATGTGAGAGGGACCCTGAGTTTGTGGCCTCAAGTGGAATGGACACCGAGAAGCTCTGACTCGAAGTTAGGCCAGATATCCCTGCAGTGAATTGAATGCAGGCTCGTCTTGCATCTCCCAAGACGAAGGGATGTCTGAATCCCCTGTGGAGACAACAGAGAAAGACCTAATTCTCCGCCTCATCGCGACCGGAGTCCTCACATCTTTGAAAACTCGAGAGGTCCGAGGAGTTCAATTCTTCCAAAGGAGACGATGCCTGTCTCCTCTTGAAAATGGAAAGGTGTCCCAGGATCCCTGTGGCACGTGGAAAGGGACCCTGGGTCTCCCGCCTCACGTGGAGACGCGTCCCAATTGCCAGGCCAAGACTCGAGGAGAATCCCGAGTTGTCCCTGGCATCTATGCAGGAGTGATGACGTCGCTGAACAAACACCTGTCTGGATGGGCCCTCCCGGTCGTAACTCGAGTATATACCCCAGGTTCCGGCCGCAACTCGAGAAAAACCATGAGACTTCCCCCTCGCCACGAGATGAGGCCCGATTCCCCTGCCCTGCGTGCACAGCAATTCCGTGTTCCACATCAAACATGAAAGGAGCCTTGCTTCCTGGATGACACTCCAGAGAAAACCCAAGATCACTGTCTCAAGTTTAGAGGGATCCTGAGGTCACTGGAGCAACACGAAAGGGCTTCGTGGACCCCTAATCAATTCGAGATGAGAGCTTAGTCCCTGGCTTCGACTCAAGAGGAATACCAACTTTCCACAAGCACCTCAAGAGGAGGCTTCTGTCAGCTACAGGTATGTGAGAGGGACCCTGAGTTTGTGGCCTCAAGTGGAATGGACACCGAGATGCTCTGACTCGAAGTAAGGCCGGATATCCCTGCAGTGAATTGAATGCAGGCTCGTCTTGCATCTCCCAAGACGAAGGGATGTCTGAATCCCCTGTGGAGACAACAGAGAAGACCTAGTCCTCCACCTCATCGCGACAGGAGGCCTCACATCCTTTGAAAACTCGAGAGGGCTGCGGAGATCAATGCTTCCAAAGGAGACGATGCCTGACTCCTCTTGAAAATGGATAGGAGTCCCAGGATCCCTGTGGCACGTGGAAAGGGACCCTGGGTCTCCCGCCTCACGTGGAGACGCGTCCCAATTGCCATGCCAAGACTCGAGGAGAATCCCGAGATTTCCCTCGCACCTAGGCAGGAGTCCTGACATCGCTGAACAAACACGTGTCTGGAAGGGCCCTCCCCTTCGTAACTTGAGAATATACCCCAGGTTCCAGCCGCAACTCGAGAAAAACCATGAGACTTCCCCCTCGCCGCGAGATGAAGCCCGATTCCCCTGCACTGCGTGCAGAGCAATTCCGTGTTCCACATCAAACGTGAAAGGAGCCTTGATTTCCTTGATGGCACTCCGGAGAAAACCCAAGATCACTGTCTCAAGTCTAGAGGGATTTTGAGGTCAGTGGAGCAACACGAAAGGGCTCCGTGGACCCCAATCAACTCGAGATGAGAGCTTAGTCCCTGGCTTCGACTCAAGAGGAATACCAACTTTCCACAAGCACCTCAAGAGGAGGCTTCTCTCAGCTACAGGTATGTGAGAGGGCCCCTGAGTTTGTGGCCTCAAGTGGAATGGACACCGAGATGCTCTGACTCGAACTAAGGCTGAATATCCCTGCAGTGAATTGAATGCAGGCTCGTCTTGCATCTCCCAAGACGAAGGGATGTCTGAATCCCCTATGGAGACCACAGAGAAAGACCTAGTCCTCCGCTTCATCGCGACCGGAGGCCTCACATCCTTTGAAAACTCGAGAGGTCCGCGGAGATCAATGCTTCCAAAGGAGACGATGCCTGACTCCTCTTGAAAATGCATAGGAGTCCCAGGATCCCTGTGGCACGTGGAAAGGTACCCTGGGTCTCCCGCCTCAGGTGGAGATACGTCCCAATTGCCATGCCAAGACTCGCGGAGAATCCCGAGGTGTCCCTCGCACCTAGGCAGGAGTCATGACGTCGCTGAACAAACACGATTCTGGAAGGGCTCTCCCCATCTTAACTCGAGAATATACCCCAGGTTCCGGCCGCAACTCGAGAAAAACCATGAGACTTCCCCCTCGCCGAGAGATGAGGCCCGATTCCCCTGCACTGCGTGCCGAGCAATTCCGTGTTCCACATGTAACGTGAAAGGAGCCTTGATTTCCTTGATGGCACTCCAGAGAAAAGCGAAGATCACTGTCTCAAGTCTAGAGGGATCCTGAGGTCACTGGAGCAACACGAAAGGGCTCCGTGGACCCCAAATCAACTCGAGATGAGAGCTTAGTCCCTGGCTTCGAGTCAAGAGGAATACCAACTTTCCACAAGCACCTCAAGAGGAGGCTTCTCTCAGCTACAGGTATGTGAGAGGGCCCCTGAGTTTGTGACCTCAAGTGGAATGGTCACCGAGATGCTCTGACTCGAAGTAAGGCCGGATATCCCTGCAATGAATTGAATGCAGGCTCGTCTTGCATCTCCCAATACGAAGGGATGTCTGAATCCCCTGTGGAAACCACTGAGAAAGACCTAGTTCTCCGCCTCATCGAGACTGGAGGCCTCACATCCTTTGAAAACTCGAGAGGTCCGCGGAGATCAATGCTTCCAAAGGAGACGATGCCTGACTCCACTTGAAAATAGATAGGAGTCCCAGGATCCCTGTGGCACGTGGAAAGAGACTCTGGGTCTCCCGCCTCACGTGGAGACGCGTCCCAATTGCCATGCCAAGACTCGAGGAGAATCCCGAGTTGTCCCTCGCACCTAGGCAGGAGTCCTGACGTCGCTGAACAAACACGTGTCTGGAAGGGCCCTCCCCGTCGTAATTCGAGAATATACCCCAGGTTCGGGCCGCAACTCGAGAAAAACCATGAGATTTCCCCCTCGCCGCGAGTTGAGGCCAGATTCCCCTGCACTGCATGAAGAGCAATTCCGTGTTCCACATCAAAAGTGAAAGGAGCCTTGATTTCCTTGATGGCACTCCAGAGAAAACCCAAGATCACTGTCTCAAGTCTAGAGGAATCCTGCGGTCACTGGACCAACAGGAAAGGTCTCCATGGACCCCGAATCAACTCGAGATGAGAGCTTAGTCCCTGGCTTAGAATCAAGTGGAATACCAACTTTCCACAAGCAACTCAAGAGGAGGCTTCTCTCAGCTACAGGTAATTTTGAGGGACCCCGAGTTTGTGGCCTCAAGTGGAATGGACACCGAGATGCTCTGACTCGAAGTAAGGCCGGATATCCCTGCAGTGAATTGAATGCAGGTTCGTCTTGCATCTCCCAAGACGAAGGGATGTCTGAATCCCCTGTGGAGACCACAGAGAAAGACCTAGTCCTCCGCCTCATCGCGACCGGAGGCCTCATATCCTTTGAAAAGTCGAGAGGTCCGCTGAGATCAATACTTCCAAAGGAGACGATGCCTGACTCCTCTTGAAAATGGATAGGAGTCCCAGGTTCCCTGTGGCACGTGGAAAGGGACCCTGGGTGTCCCGCCTCACGTGGAGACGCATCCCAATTGCAATGCAAAGACTCGAGGAGAATCCCGAGGTGTCCCTCGCACCTAGGCAGGAGTCCTGACGTCGCTGAACAAACACGTGTCTCGAAGGGCCCTCCCCTTCGTAACTCGAGAATATACCCCAGGTTCCGGCCGCAACTCGAGAAAAACCATGAGACTTCGCCCTCGCCACGAGATGAGGTCCGATTCCCCTGCACTGCGTGCAGAGCAATTACGAGTTCCACATCAAACGTGAAAGGAGCTTTGATTTCCTTGATGGCACTCCAGAGAAAACCCAAGATCACTGTCTCAAGTCTAGAGGGATCCTGAGGTCACTGGACCAACAGGAAAGTGCTCCAAGGACCCCAAATCAACTAGAGATGAGAGCTTAGTCCCTGGCTTAGACTTAAGGGGAATACCAACTTTCCACAAGCACCTCAAGAGGAGGCTTCTCTCAGCTACAGGTATGTGAGAGGGACCCTGAGTTTGTGGCCTCAAGTGGAATGGACACCGAGATGCTCTGACTCGAAGTAAGGCCGGATATCTCTGCAGTGAATTGAATGCAGGCTCGTCTTGCATCTCCCAAGACGAAGGGATGTCTGAATCCCCTGTGGAGACCATAGAGAAAGACCTAATTCTCCGCCTCATCTCGAGCGGAGGCCTCACATCCTTTGAAAACTCGAGCCGTCCGCGGAGATCAATGCTTCCAAAGGAGAAGATGCCTGACTCCTCTTGAAAATGGATAGGAGTCCCAGGATCCCTGTGGCACGTGGAAAGGGACCCTGGGTCTCCCGCCTCACGTGGAGACGCATCCCAATTGCCATGCCAAGACTCGAGGAGAACCCCGAGGTGTCCCTCGCACCTAGGCAGGAGTCCTGACGTCGCTGAACAAACACGTGTCTGGAAGGGCCCTCCCCCTAGTAACTCGAGAATATACCCCAGGTTCCGGCCGCAACTCGAGAAAATGCATGAGACTTCCCCTTCGCCGCGAGATGAGGCCCGATTCCCCTGCACTGCGTGCAGAGCAATTCCGAGTTCCACATCCAACGTGAAAGGAGACTTGATTTCCTTGATGGCACTCCAGAGAAAACCCAAGATCACTGTCTCAAGTCTAGAGGAATCCTGAGGTCACTGGACCAACAGGAAAGGGCTCCGTGGACCCCAAATCAACTCGAGATGAGAGCTTAGTCCCTGGCTTAGAATCAAGTGGAATACCAACTTTCCACAAGCACCTCAAGAAGAGGCTTCTCTCAGCTACAAGTATGTGAGAGTTACCCTGAGTTTGTGGCCTCAAGTTCAATGGACACCGAGATGCTCTGACTTGAAATAAGGCCGGATATCCCTGCAGTGAATTGAATGCAGGCTCGTCTTGCATCTCCCAAGACGAAGGGATGTCTGAATCCCCTGTGGAGACCACAGAGAAAGACCTAGTCCTCCGCCTCAACGCGACCGGAGGCCTCACATCCTTTGAAAACTCGAGAGCTCCGCGCAGATCAATGCTTCCAAAGGAGACGATTCCTGCCTCCTCTTGTAAATGGAAACGAGTCCCAGGATCACTGTGGCACGTGGAAAGGGACCCTGGGTCTCCAACCTCACCTGGAGACGCGTCCCAATTGCCATGCCAAGACTCGAGGAGAATTCCGAGGTGTCCCTCGCACCTAGGCAGGAGTCCTGACGTCGCTGAACAAATACGTGTCTGAAAGGGCCCTCCCCGTCGTAACTCGAGAATATACCCCAGGTTCCGGCCGCAACTCGAGAAAAACAATGAGACTTCCCCCTCGCCGCGAGATGGGGCCCGATTCCCCTGCACTGCGTGCAGAGCAATTCCGTGTTCCACATCAAACGTGAAAGAAGCCTTGATTTCCTTGATGGCACTCCAGAGAAAACCCAGGTTCACTGTCTCAAGTCTAGACGGATCCTGAGGTCACTGTAGCAAAACGAAAGGACTCCGTACCCCAAATCAACTCGAGATGAGAGCTTAGTCCCTGGCTTCGACTCAAGAGGAATCCCAACTTTCCACAAGCACCTCAAGAGGAGGCTTCTCTCAGCTACAAGTATGTGAGAGGGACCCTGAGTTTGTGGCCTCAAGTGGAATGGACACCGAGATGCTGTGACTCGAAGTAAGGCCAGATATCACTGCAGTGAATTGAATGCAGGCTCGACTTGCATCTCCCAAGACGAAGGGATGTCTGAATCCCCTGTGGAGACCACAGAGAAAGACCTAGTTCTCCGCCTCATCGCGACCGGAGGCCTCACATCCTTTGAAAACTCAAGAGGTCCGCGGAGATCAATGCTTCCAAAGGAGACGATGCCTGACTCCTCTTGAAAATGCACAGGAGTCCCAGGATACCTGTGGCACTTGGAAAGTGACACTGGGTCTCTCGCCTCACGAGGAGACGCGTCCCAATTGCCATGCCAAGACTCGAGGAGAATCCCGAGGTGTCCCTTGCACCTAGGCAGAAGTCCTGACGTCGCTGAACAAACACGTGCCTGGAAGGGCCCTCCCCGTCTTAAGTCGAGAATATACCCCAGGTTCCGGCCGTAACTCGAGAAAAACCATGAGACTTCCCCCTCGACACGAGATGAGGCCCGATTCCCCTGCACTGCATGCACAGCAATTCCGTGTTCCACATCAAACCTGAAAGGAGCCTTGATTTCCTTGATGGCACTCCAGAGAAAACCCAAGATCACTGTCTCAAGTCTAGAGGGATCCTGAGGTCACTGTAACAACATATAGGGCTCCGTGGAACCCAAATCACCTCGAGATGAGAGCTTAGTCCCTGGATTCTACTCAAGAGGGATACTAGCTTTCCACAAGCACCTCAAGAGGAGACTTCTGTTATCTATATGTATGTGAGAAGGACCCTGAATTTGTGGCCTCAAGAGGAATGGACACCGAGATGTTCGGACTCGAAGTAAGGCCGGATATCCCTGCAGTGAATTGAATGCATGCTCGTCTTACTTCTCCCAAGACAAAGGGATGTCTGAATCCCCTGTGGAGACCACAGAGAAAGACCTAGTTCTCCGCCTCATCGCGACCGGAGGCCTCACATCCTTTGAAAACTCGAGAGGTCCGCAGAGATCAATGCTTTCAAAGGAGACGATGCCTGACTCCTCTTGAAAATGGATAGGAGTCCCAGGATCCCTGTGGCACGTGGAAAGGGACCCTGGGTCTCCCGCCTCACGTGGAGACGCGTCCCAATTGCCATGCCAAGACTCGAGGAGAATCCCGAGGTGTCCCTCGCACCTAGGCAGGAGTCCTGACGTCACTGAACAAACACGTGTCTGGAAGGGCCGTCCCCATCTTGACTCGAGAATATATCCCAAGTTCCGGCCGGAACTTGAGAAAAATCTTGAAACTTCCCCTTCGCCGCGAGATGAGGCCCGATTCCCCTGCACTGCATGCAGAGCAAATCCGAGTTCCACATCAAACGTGAAAGGAGGCTTGATTTCCTTGATGGCACTCCAGAGAAAACCCAAGATCACTGTCTCAAGTGTAGAGGGATCCTGAGGTCACTGGAGCAACACGAAAGGGCTCCGTGGACCCCGAATCAACTCGAGATGAGAGCTTAGTCCCTGGCTTCGACTCAAGAGGAATACCAACTTTCCACAAGCGCCTCAAGACTAGGCTTCTCTCAGCTACAGGTATGTGAGAGGGACCCTGAGTTTTTGGCCTCAAGTGGAATGGACACCGAGATGTTCTGACTCGAAGTAAGGTCGGATATCCCTGCAGTGAATTGAATTCAGGCTCGACTTGCATCTCCCAAGACGAAGGGATGTCTGAATCCCCTGTGGAGACCACAGAGAAAGCCTAGTCCTCCCCGCATCGCGACCGGAGGCCTCACATCCTTTGAAAACTCGAGAGGTCTGCGGAGATCAATGCTTCCAAAGGATACGATGCCTGACTCCTCTTGAAAATGGATAGGAGTCCCAGGATCCCTGTGGCACTTGGAAAGGGACCCTGGGTCTCCCGCATCACGTGGAGACGCGTCCCAATTGCCATGCCAAGACTCGAGGAGAATCCCGAGGTTTCCCTCACAACTAGGCAGGAGTCCTGACGTCGCTGAACAAACACGTGTGTGGAAGGGCCCTCCCCGTCGTAACTCGAGAATATATCCCAGGTTCCGGCCGCAACTCGAGAAAAACCATGAGACTTCCCCCTCGTCGCGAGATGAGACCCGTTTCCCCTGCACTGCGTGCAGAGCAATTCCGTGTTCCACATCAAACGTGAAAGGAGCCTTGATTTCCTTGATGGCACTCCGCAGAAAAGCCAAGATCACTGTCTCAAGTCTAGAGGGATCCTGAGGACACTGGAGCAACACGAAAGGGCTCTGTGGACCCCAAATCAACTCGAGATGAGAGCTTAGTCCCTGGCTTCGACTCAAGAGGAATACCAACTTTCCACAAGCACCTCAAGAGGAGGCTTCTCTCAGCTACAGGTATGTGAGAGGGACCCTGAGTTTGTGGCCTCAAGTGGAATACAGACCGAGATGCTCTGACTCGAAGGAAGGCTGGATATCCCTGCAGTGAATTGAATGCAGGCTCGTCTTGCATCTCCCAAGACGAAGGGATGTCTGAATCCCTTGTGGAGACCACAGAGAAAGACCTAGTCCTCCGCCTCATCGCGACTGGAGGCCTAACATCCTTTGAAAACTCGAGAGGCCCGCGGATATCAATGCTTCCAAAGGAGACGATGCCTGACTTCACTTGAAAATGGATAGGAGTCCCAGGATCCCTGTGGAATGTGGAAATGGACCCTGGGTCTCCCGCCTCACGTTGAGACGCGTCCCAATTGCCAAGCCAAGACTCGAGGAGAATCCCGAGGTGTCCCTCGCACCTAGGCAGGAGTCCTGACGTCACGGAACAAACACGTGTCTGGAAGGGCCCTCCCCGTCGTAACTCGAAATATACCCCAGGGTCCGGCCGCAACTCGAGAAAAACCATGAGACTTCCTCCTCGTCGCGAGATGAGGCCCGTTTCCCCTGCTCTGCGTGCAGAGCAATTCCGTGTTCCACATCAAACGTGAAAGGAGCCTTGATTTCCTTGATGGCACTCCAGAGAAAACCCAAGATCACTGTCTCAAGTCTAGAGGGATCCTGAGGTAACTGGAGCAACACGAAAGGGCTCCGTGGACCCCGAATCAACTCGAGATGAGAGCTTAGTCCCTGGCTTCGACTCAAGAGGAATACCAACTTTCCACAAGCGCCTCAAGACTAGGCTTCTCTCAGCTACAGGTATGTGAGAGGGACCCTGAGTTTTTGGCCTCAAGTGGAATGGACACCGAGATGTTCTGACTCGAAGTAAGGTCGGATATCCCTGCAGTGAATTGAATTCAGGCTCGACTTGCATCTCCCAAGACGAAGGGATGTCTGAATCCCCTGTGGAGACAACAGAGAGATCTAGTCCTCCGCCTCAACCCGACCGGAGGCCTCACATCCTTTGAAAACTCGAAAGGCCCATGGAGATCAATGCTTCCAAAGGAGACGATGCCTGACTCCTCTTGAAAATGGATAGGAGTCCCAGGATCCCTGTGGCACGTGGAAAGGGACCCTGGGTCTCCCGCCTCATATGGAGACGTGTCCCAATTGCCATGCAAAGACTCGAGGAGAATCCCGAGGTGTCCCTCGCACCTAGGCAAGAGTCCTGACGTCACTGAACAAACACATGTCTCGAAGGCCCTCCCCGTCGTAACTCGAGAATATACCCCAGGTTCCTACCGCAACTCGAAAAAAACCATGAGACTTCCCCCTCACAGTGAGATGAGGCCCGATTACCCTGCACTGCGTGCAGAGCAATTCCGTGTTCCACATCAAACGTGAAAGGAGCCTTGATTTCCTTGATGGCACTCCAGAGAAAACCCAAGATCACTGTCTCAAGTCTAGAGGGATCCTGAGGTCACTGGAGCAACACGAAAGGGCTCCCTGGACCCCAAATCAACTCGAGATGAGAGCTTAGTGTCTGGCTTCGACTCAAGAGGATTAACAACTTTCCACAAGCACCTCAAGAGGAGGCTTCTCTCAGCTACAGGTATGTGAGAGGGACCCTGAGTTTGTGGCCTCAAGTGGACTGGAAACCGAGATGCTCCGACTGGAAGTAAGGCCGGATATCCCTGCAGTGAATTGAATGCAGGCTCGTCTTGCATCTCCCAAGACGAAGGGATGTGTGAATCCCCTGTGGAGACCACAGAGAAAGACCTAGTTCTCCGCCTCATCGAGACCGGAGGCATCACATCCTTTGAAAACTCGAGAGGTCCGCGGAGATCAATGCTTCCAAAGGAGAAGATGCCTGACTCTTCTTGAAAATGGATAGGAGTCCCAGGATCCCTGTGGCACGTGGAAAGGGACCCTGGGTCTCCCGCCTCACGTGGAGACGCGTCCCAATTGCCATGCCAAGACTCGAGGAGAATCCCGAGGTGTCCCTCCCACCTAGGCAGGAGTCCTGACGTCGCAGAACATACACGTTTCTGGAAGGGCCCTCCTCGTCGTAACTCGAGAATATACCGCAGGTTCCGGCCGCAACTCAAAAAAAACCATGAGACTTCCCCCACTCCGCGAGATGAGGCCCGATTCCCCTGCCCTGCGTGCAGAGCAATTCCGTATTCCACATCAGAAATGAAAGGAGCCTTGATTTCCTTGATGGCACTCCAGAGAAAACCCAAGATCACTGTCTCTAGTCTAGAGGGATCCTGAGGTCACTGGAGCAACACGAAAAGGATCCGTGGACCCCAAATCAACTCGAGATGAGAGATTAGTCCCTCAATTCAACTCAAGAGGAATACGAACTTTCCACAAGCCCCTCAAGAGGAGGCTTCTCTCAGCTACAGGTATGTGAGAGGGACCCTGAGTTTGTGGCATCAAGTGGAATGGACACCGAGATGCTCTGACTCGAAGTAAGGCCGGATATCCCTGCAGTGAATTGAATGCAGGCTCGTCTAGCATCTCCCAATACGAAGGGATGTCTGAATCCCCTGTGGAGACGACAGAGAAAGAACTAGTCCTCCGCCTCATCGCGACCGGAGGCCTCACATCCTTTGAAAACTCGAGAGGTCTGCAGAGATCAATGCTTCCAAAGGAGACAATCCCTGATTCCTCTTGAAAATGGATAGGAGTCCCAGGATCCCTGTGGCACGTGGAAAGGGACCCTGGGTCTCCCGCCTCACGTGGAGACGCATCCCAATTGCCATGCCAAGACTCGAGGAGAATCCCGAGGTGTCCCTCGCACCTAGGCAGGAGACCTGACGTCGCTGAACTGACACGTGTCTGGAAGGGCCCTCCGCGTCGTAACTCGAGAATATACCCCAGGTTAAGGCCACAACTCGAGAAAAACCAGGAGACTTCCCTCTCGCCCCGAGATGAGGCCCGATTCCCCTGCCCTGCGTGCAGAGCAATTCCGTGTTCCACATCAAACGTAAACGGAGCCTTGATTTCCTTGATGGCACTCCACAGAAAACCCAAGATCACTGTCTCAAGTCTAGAGGGATCCTGAGGTCACTGGAGCAACAAGAAAGGGCTCCGTGGACCCCAAATCAACTCGTGATGAGAGCTTAGTCCCTGGCTTCGACTCAAGAGGAATACCAACTTTCCGCAAGCACTTCAAGAGAAGGCTTCTCTCAGCTACAGGTATTTGAGAGGGACCCTGAGTTTGTAACCTCAAGTGGAATGGACACCGAGATGCTCTGACTCGAAGGAAGGCCGGATATCCCTGCAGTGAATTGAATGCAGGCTCGTCTTGCATCTCAAACGACGAAGGGATGTCTGAATCCCCTGTGGAGACCACAGAGAAACACCAAGTTCTCCGCCTCATCGCGACCGGAGGCCTCACGTCCTTTGAAAACTCGATATGTCTGCGGAGATCAATGCTTCCAAAGGAGACGAATCCTGACTCCTCTTGAAAATGGATAGGTGTCCCAGGATCCCTGTGGCACGCGGAAAGGGACCCTGGGTATCCCGCCTCACGTGGAGACGCGTCCCAACTACCATGCCAAGACTCGAGGATAATCCCGAGGTGTCCCTCACACCTAGGCAGGAGTCCTGACGTCGCTGAAAAAACAGGTGTCTGGAAGGGCCCTCCCCGTCGTAACTAGAGAAAATACCCCAGGTTCCGGCCGCAACTCGAGAAAAACCATGAGACATCCCCCTCGCCGCGAGATGAGGCCCGATTCCCCTGCACTGCGTGCAGAGCAATTCCGTGTTCCACATGCAACATGAAAGGAGCCTTGATTTCCTTGATGGCACTCCAGAGAACACCCAAGATCACTGTCTCAAGTCTAGAGGGATCCTGAGGTCACTGTAGCAACACGAAAGGGCTCCGTGGACCCCAAATAAACTCGAGATGAGAGCTTCGTCCCTGGCTTCAACTCAAGAGAAATACCCACTTTCCACAAGCACCTCAAGAGGAGGCTTCTCTCAGCTACAGATATGTGAGAGGGACCCTGAGTTTGTGGCCTCAAGGGGAATGGACACCGAGATGCTCTGACTCGAAGTAAGGCTGGATATCCCTGCAGTGAATTGAATGCAGGCTCATCTTGCATCTCCCAAGACGAAGGGATGTCTGAATCCCCTGTGGATACCACAGAGAAAGACCTAGTCCTCCGCCTCATCGCGACTGGAGGCCTCACATCCTTTGAAAACTCGAGAGGTCCGCGGAGATCAATGCTTCCAAAGGAGACGATGCCTGACTCCTCTTGAAAATGGATAGGAGTCCCAGGATCCCTGTGGCACGTGGTAAAGGACCCTGGGTCTCCCGCCTCACGTGGAGACGCGTCCCAATTGCCATGCCACGACTCGAAGAGAATCCGGAGGTGTCCCTCGCACCTAGGCAGGAGTCCTGACGTCGCGGAACAAACACTTGTCTGGAACGGCCCTGCCGTCGTAACTCGAGAATATACCCCAGGTTCCGTCGCAACTCGAGAAAAACAATGAGACTTCCCCCTCGCCACGAGATGAGGCCCGATTCCCCTGCACTGCATGCAGAGCAATTCCGTGTTCCACATCAAACGTGAAAGGAGCCTTGATTTCCTTGATGGCACTCCAGAGAAAACCCAAAGTCACTGTCTCAAGTCTAGAGGGATCCTGAGGTCAGTGAAGCAACAGGAAAAGGCTCCGTGGACCCCAAATCAACTCGAGATGAGAGCTTAGTTTCTGGCTTCGTCTCAAGAGGAATACCAACTTTCCACAAGCGCCTCAAGACTAGGCTTCTCTCAGCTACAGGTATGTGAGAGGGACCCTGAGTTTTTGGCCTCAAGTGGAATGGACACCGAGATGTTCTGACTCGAAGTAAGGTCGGATATCCCTGCAGTGAATTGAATTCAGGCTCGACTTGCATCTCCCAAGACGAAGGGATGTCTGAATCCCCTGTGGAGACCACAGAGAAAGACCTAGTCCTCCCCTCATCGCGACCGGAGGCCTCACATCCTTTGAAAACTCGAGAGGTCTGCGGAGATCAATGCTTCCAAAGGAGACGATGCCTGACTCCTCTTGAAAATGGATAGGAGTCCCAGGATCCCTGTGGCACGTGGAAAGGGACCCTGGGTCTCCCGCCTCACGTGGAGACGCGTCCCAATTGCCATGCCAAGACTCGAGGAGAATCCCGAGGTTTCCCTCACACCTAGGCAGGAGTCCTGACGTCGCTGAACAAACACATGTGTGGAAGGGCCCTCCCCGTCGTAACTCGAGAATATATCCCAGGTTCCGGCCGCAACTCGAGAAAAACCATGAGACTTCCCCCTCGCCGCGAGATGAGGCCCGATTCCCCTGCACTGTGTGCAGAGCAATTCCGTGTTCCACATCAAACGTGAAAGGAGCCTTGATTTCCTTGATGGCACTCCAGAGAAAACCCAAGATTACTGTCTTAAGTCTAGAGGGATCCTGAGGTCACTGGAGCAACACGAAAGGGCTCCGTGGACCCCAAATCAACTCGGGATGAGAGCTTTGTCCCTGGCTTCGACTCAAGAGGAATACCAACTTTCCACAAGCACCTCAAGAGGAGGCTTCTCTCAGCTACAGGTATGTGAGAGGGACCCAGAGTTTGTGGCCACAAGTGGAATGGACACCGAGATGCTCTGACTCGAAGGAAGGCCGGACATCCCTGCAGTGAATTGAATGCAGGCTCGTATTGCAACTCCCAAGACGAAGGGATGTCTGAATCCCCTGTGGAGACCACAGAGAAACACCTTGTTATCCACCTCATCGCGACCGGAGGCCTCACATCCTTTGAAAACTCGAGAGGTCCGCGGAGATCAATGCTTCCAAAGGAGACGATGCCTGACTCCTCTTGAAAATGGATAGGAGTCCCAGGATCCCTGTGGCACGTGGAAAGGGACCCTGGGTCTCCCGCCTCACGTGGAGACGCATCCCAATTGCCATGCCAAGACTCGAGGAGAATCCCGAGGTGTCCCTCGCACCTAGGCAGGAGTCCTGACGTCGCGGAACAAACACGTGTCTGGAAGGGCCCTCCCCGTCGTAACTCGAGGATATACCCCAGGTTCCGTCGCAACTCGAGAAAAACAATGAGACTTCCCCCTCGCCACGAGATGAGGCCCGATTCCCCTGCACTGCATGCAGAGCAATTCCGTGTTCCACATCAAACGTGAAAGGAGCCTTGATTTCCTTGATGGCACTCCAGAGAAAACCCAAAGTCACTGTCTCAAGTCTAGAGGGATCCTGAGGTCAGTGAAGCAACACGAAAAGGTTCCGTGGACCCCAAATCAACTCGAGATGAGAGCTTAGTTTCTGGCTTCGACTCAAGAGGAATACCAACTTTCCACAAGCGCCTCAAGACTAGGCTTCTCTCAGCTACAGGTATGTGAGAGGGACCCTGAGTTTTTGGCCTCAAGTGGAATGGACACCGAGATGTTCTGACTCGAAGTAAGGTCGGATATCCCTGCAGTGAATTGAATTCAGGCTCGACTTGCATCTCCCAAGACGAAGGGATGTCTGAATCCCCTGTGGAGACCACAGAGAAAGACCTAGTCCTCCCCTCATCGCGACCGGAGGCCTCACATCCTTTGAAAACTCGAGAGGTCTGCGGAGATCAATGCTTCCAAAGGAGACGATGCCTGACTCCTCTTGAAAATGGATAGGAGTCCCAGGATCCCTGTGGCACGTGAAAAGGGACCCTGGGTCTCCCGCCTCACGTGGAGACGCGTCCAAATTGCCATGCCAAGACTCGAGGAGAATCCCGAGGTGTCCCTCGCACCTAGGCAGGAGTCCTGACGTCGCTGAACAAACACTTGTCTGGAAGGGCCCTCCCCATCGTAACTCGAGAATATAACCCAAGTTCGGGCCGCAACTCGAGAAAAATCATGAGATTTCCCCCTCGCCGCGAGATGAGCCCCTATTCCCCTGCACTGCATGCAGAGCAATTCCGTGTTCCACATCAAACATGAAAGGAGCCTTGATTTCCTTGATGGCACTCCAGAGAAAACCCAAGATCACTGTCTCACGTCTAGAGGGATCCTGAGGTCACTGGACCAACAAGAAGGGCTCCGTGGACCCTAAATCAAATCGAGATGAGAGCTTAGTCCCTGGCTTCGACTCAAGAGGAATACCAACTTTCCACAAGCACCTCAAGAGGAGGCTTCTCTCAGCTACAGGTATATTTGAGGGACCCCGAGTTTGTGGCCTCAAGTGGAATGGACACCGAGATGCTCTGACTCGAAGTAAGGCCGGATATCCCTGCAGTGAATTGAATGCAGGCTCGCCTTGCATCTCCCTAGACGAAGGGATGTCTGAATCCCCTGTGGAGACCACAGAGAAAGACCTAGTTCTCCGCCTCCTCGCGACCGGAGGCCTAACATCCTTTGAAAACTCGAGAGGTCCGTGGATATCAATGCTTCCAAAGGAGACGATGCCTGACTCCTCTTGAAAATGGATAGGAGTCCCACGATCCCTATGGCACGTGGAAAGGGACACTGGGTCTCCCGCCTCACGTGGAGACACGTCCCAATTGCCATGCCAAGACTAGAGGAGAATCCCGAGGTGTCCCTCGCACCTAGGGAGGAGTCCTGACCTCGCTGAACAAACACGTGTCTGGAAGGGCCCTCCCCGTCGTAATTCGAGAATATACCCCAGGTTCCGGCAGCAACTCGAGAAAAACCAAGAGACTTCCCCCTCTCCGTGAGATGAGGCCCGATTCCCCTGCACTGCGTGCAGAGCAATTCCGAGTTCCACATCAAACGTGAAAGGAGCCTTGATTTCCTTGATGGCCCTCCAGAGAAAACCCAAGATCACTGTCTCAAGTCTAGAGGGATCCTGAGGTCACTGGAGCAACACGAAATGGCTCCGTGGACCCCAAATCAACTCGAGATGAGAGCTTCGTCCCTGGCTTCGACTCAAGAGGAATACCCACTTTCCACAAGCACCTCAAGAGGAGGCTTCTCTCAGCTACAGGTATGTGAGAGGGACCCTGAGTTTGTGGCCTCAAGTGGAATGGACACCGAGATGCTCTAACTCGAAGGAAGGCCGGATATCCCTGCAGTGAATTGAATGCAGGCCTCTTTTGCATCTCCCACGATGAAGGGATGTCTGAATCCCCTGGGGAGACCACAGAGAAAGACCTAGTTCTCCGCCTCATCGCGATCGGAGGCCTCACGTCCTTTGAAAACTCGAGAGGTCCGCGGAGATCAATGCTTCCAAAGGAGACGATGCCTGACTACTCTTGAAAATCGATAGGAGTCCCAGGATCCCTGTGGCACGTGGAAAGGGACCCTGGGTCTCCCGCCTCACGTGGAGACGCGTCCCAATGGCCATGCCAAGACTCGAGGAGAATCCCGAGGTGTCCCTCGCACCGAGGCAGGAGTCCTGACGTCGCTGAACAAACACGTGTCTGGAAGGGCCCTCCCCGTCGTAACTCGAGAATATACCCCAGGTTCCGGCCGCAAGTCGAGAAAAACCATGAGACTTCCCCCTCGCTGCGAGATGAGGCCCGATTCCCCTGCACTGCGTGCAGAGAACTTCCTTGTTCCACATCATACATGAAAGGAGCCTTGATTTCCTTGATGGCACTCCAGAGAACACCCAAGATCACTGTCTCAAGTCTAGAGGGATCCTGAGGTCAGTGTAGCAGCATGAAAGGGCTCCGTGGACCCCAAATCAACTCGAGATGAGAGCTTCGTCCCTGGGTTCGACTCAAGAGGAATACCCACTTTCCACAAGCACCTCAAGAGGAGGCTTCTCTCAGCTACAGGTATGTGAGAGGGACCCTGACTTTGTGGCCTCAAGTGGAATGGACACCGAGATGCTCTGACTCGAAGGAAGGCCGGATATCCCTGCAGTGAATTGAATGCAGGCTCGGCTTGCATCTCCCACGACGAAGGGATGTCTGAATCCCCTGTGGAGACCAAGGAGAAAGACCTAGTTCTCCGCCTCATCGCGACCGGAGGCCTCACGTCCTTTGAAAACTCGAGAGGTCCACGGAGATCAATGATTCCAAAGGAGACGATGCCTGACTCCTCTTGAAAATGGATAGGAGTCCCAGGATCCCTGTGGCACGTGGAAAGGGACCCTGGGTCTCACGCCTCACGTGGAGACGCGTCCCAATGGCCATTCCAAGACTCGAGGAGTATCCCGAGGGGTCCCTCGCACCCAGGCAGGAGTCCTGACGTCGCTGAACAAACACGTGTCTGGAAGGGCCCTTCCGGTCGTAACTCGTGAGTGTACCCCAGGTTCCTGCCGCAACTCGAGAAAAACCATGAGATTTCCCCCTCGCCGCGAGATGAGGCCCGATTCCCCTGCGCTGCGTGCAGAGCAACTCCGTGTTCCAAATCAAACGTGAAATGAGACTTGATTTCCTTGATGGCACTCCAGAGAACACCCAAGATCACTGTCTCAAGTCTAGAGGGATCCTGAGGTCACTGGAGCAACACGAAAAGGCTCCGTGGACCCCAAATCAACTCAAGATGAGAGCTTCGTCCCTGGCTTTGACTCAAGAGGAATACCCACTTTCCACAAGCACCTCAAGAGGAGGCTTCTCTCAGCTACAGGTATGTGAGAGGGACCCTGAGTTTGTGGCCTCAGGTGGAATGCACACCGAGATGCTCTGACTCGAAGGAAGGCCGGATATCCCTGCAGTGAATTGAATGCAGGCTCGTCTTGCATCTCCCAAGACGAAGGGATGTCTGAATCCCCTGTGGAGCCCACAGAGAAAGACCTAGTTCTCCGCCTGATCGTGACCGGAGGCCTCACGTCCTTTGAAAACTCGAGAATTCCGCGGAGATCAATGCTTCCAAAGGAGATGATGGCAGAATCCTCTTGAAAATGGATAGGAGTCCCAGGATCCCTGTGGCACTTGGAAAGGGACTCTGGGTCTCCCGCCTCACGTGGAGACGCGTCCCAATGGCCATTCCAAGACTCGAGGAGAATCCCAAGGTGCCCCTCGCACCTAGGCAGGAGTCCTGACGTCGCTGAACAAACACGTGTCTGGAAGGGCCCTTCCGGTCGTAACTCGTGAGTATACCCCAGGTTCCGGCCGCAACTCGAGAAAAACCATGAGACTTCCCCCTCGCCGCGAGATGAGGCCCGATTCCCCTGCACTGCGTGCAGAGCAACTCCGTGTTCTAAATCAAACGTGAAATGAGACTTGATTTCCTTGATGGCACTAAAGAGAACACCCAAGATCACTGTCTCAAGTCTAGAGGGATCCTGAGGTCACTGTAGCAACACGAAAGGGCTCCATGGACGCCAAATCAACTCGAGATGAGAGCTTAGTCCCTGGCTTCGACTCAAGAGGAATACCCACTTTCCACAAGCACCTCAAGAGGGGACTTCTCTCAGCTACAGGTATGTGAGAGGGACCCTGAGTTTGTGGCCTCAAGTGGAATGGACACCGAGATGCTCTGACTCGAAGGAAGGCCGGATATCCCAGCAGTGAATTGAATGCAGGCTCTTCTTGCATCTCCCACGACGAAGGGATGTCTGAATCCCCTGTGGAGACCACAGAGAAAGACCTAGTTCTCCGCCTCATCGCGATCGGAGGCCTCACGTCCTTTGAAAACTCGAGAGGTCCGAGGAGTTCAATGCTTCCAAAGGAGACGATGCCTGACTCCTCCTGAAAATGGATAGGAGTCCCAGGATCCCTGTGGCACGTGGAAAGGGACCCTGGGTCTCCCGCCTCACGTGGAGACGCGTCCCCTTTGCCATGCCAAGATTCGAGGAGAATCCCGAGGTGTCCCTCGCACCTAGGCAGGAGTCCTGACGTCGCTGAACAAACACGTGTCTGGAGGGGCCCTCCCCGTCGTAACTCGAGAATATACCCAAGGTTCCGGCCGCAGCTCGAGAAAAACCGGGAAACTTCCCCCTCGGCGCGAGATGAGGCCCGATTCCCCTGCACTGCGTGCAGAGCAACTCCGTGTTCCACATCAAACCTGAAAGGAGCCTTGATTTCCTTGATGGCACTCCAGAGAAATCCCAAGATCACTGTCTCAAGTCTAGAGTGATCCTGAGGTCACTGGAGCAACACGAAAGGGCTCCGTGGACCCCAAATCAACTCGAGATGAGAGCTTAGTCCCTGGCTTCGACTCAAGAGGAATACCAACTTTCCACAAGCACCTCAAGAGGAGGCTTCTCTCAGCTACAGGTATGTGAGAAGGACCCTGAGTTTGTGGCCTCAAGTGGAATGGACACCGAGATGCTCTGACTCGAAGTAAGGCCGGATATCCCTGCAGTGAATTGAATGCAGGCTCGTCTTGTATCTCCCAAGACGAAGGGTTGTCTGAATCCCCTGTGGAGACCACAGAGAAAGACCTAGTCCTCTGCCTCAACGTGACCGGAGCCCTCACATCTTTTGAAAACTCGAGAGGTCCGCGGAGATCAATGCTTCCAAAGGAAACGATGCCTGACTCCTCTTGAAAATGGATAGGAGTCCCAGGATCCCTGTGGCACGTGGAAAGGTACACTGGATCTCCCGCCTCAGGTGGAGACGCGTCCCAATTGCCATGCCAAGACTCGAGGAGAATCCCGAGGTGTCCCTCGCACCTAGGCAGGAGTCCTGACGTCGCTGAACAAACACGTGTCTCGAAGGGCCCTCCCCGTGGTAACTCGAGAATATACCCCAGGTTCCGGCCGCAACTCGAGAAAAACCATGAGACTTCCCCTTCATCGCGAAATGAGGCCCGATCCCCTGCACTGCATGCAGAGCAATTCCGTGTTCCACATCAAACGTGAAAGGAGCCTTGATTTCCTTGATGGCACTCCAGAGAATACCCAAGATCACTGTCTCAAGTCTAGAGGGATCCTGAGGTCACTGGAGCAACATGAAAGGGCTCTGTGGACCCCAAATCAACTCGAGATGAGAACTTATTCCCTGGCTTCGACTCAAGAGGAATACCAAGTTTCCACAAGCACCTCAAGAGGAGGCTTCTCTCAGCTACAGGTATGTGAGAGGAACCTGAGTTTGTGGCCTCAAGTGGAATGGACACCGAGATGCTCTGACTCGAACTAAGGCCGGATATCCCTGCAGTGAATTGAATGCAGGCTCGTCTTGCATCTTCCAAGACGAAGGGATGTCTGAATCCCCTGTGGAGAAGACAGAGAAAGACCTAGTCCTCCGCCTCATCGTGTCCGGAGGCCTCACATCCTTTGAAAACTCGAGCGTTCCGCACAGATCAATGCTTCCAAAGGAGACGATGCCTGAGTCCTCTTGAATATGGATAGGAGTCCCAGGATCCCTATGGCCCGTGGAAAGGGACCCTGTGTCTCCCGCCTCACGTGGAGACGCATCCCAATTGCCATGCCAAGTCTCGAGGAGAATCCCGAGGTGTCCCTCGCACCTAGGTAGGAGTCCTGAAGTCGCTGAACAAACACGTGTCTGGAAGGGCCCTCCCCGTCTTAACTCGAGAATATACCCCAGGTTCCAGCCGCAACTCGAGAAAAACCATGAGACTTCCCCCTCCCAGCGAGATGAGGTACGATTCCCCTGCACTGCGTGCAGAGCAATTCCGTTTTCCACATCAAACGTGAAAGGAGACTTGATTTCCTTAATGGCACTCCAGAGAAAACCCAAGATCACTGTCTCAAGTCTAGAGGGATACTGAGGTCACTGTAGCAACACAAAAGGGCTCCGTGGACCCCAAATCAACTCGAGATGCGAGCTTCGTCCCTGGCTTCGACTCAAGAGAAATACCCACTTTCCACAAGCACCTCAAGAGGAGGCTTCTCTCAGCTACAGGTATGTGAGAGGGACCCTGAGTTTGTGGCCTCAAGTGGAATGGACACCGAGATGCTCTGACTCGAAGGAAGGCCGGATATCCCTGCAGTGAATTGAATGCAGGCTCGTCTTGCATCTCCCACGACGAAGGGATGTCTGAATCCCCTGTGGAGCCCACAGAGAAAGACCTAGTTCTCCGCCTCATCGTGACCGGAGGCCTCACGTCCTTTGAAAACTCGAGAATTCGGCGGAGATCAATGCTTCCAAAGGAGATGATGGCTGAATCCTCTTGAAAATGGATAGGAGTCCCAGGATCCCTGTGGCACTTGGAAAGGGACTCTGGGTCTCCCGCCTCACGTGGAGACGCGTCCCAATGGCCATGCCAAGACTCGAGGAGAATCCCAAGGTGCCCCTCGCACCTAGGCAGGAGTCCTGACGTCGCTGAACAAACACATGTCTGGAAGGGCCCTTCCGGTCGTAACTCGTGAGTATACCCCAGGTTCCGGCCGCAACTCGAGAAAAACCATGAGACTTCCCCCTCGCCGCGAGATGAGGCCCGATTCCCCTGCACTGCGTGCAGAGCAACTCCGTGTTCTAAATCAAACGTGAAATGAGACTTGATTTCCTTGATGGCACTCCAGAGAACACCCAAGATCACTGTCTCAAGTCTAGAGGGATCCTGAGGTCACTGTAGCAACACGAAAGGGCTCCATGGACGCCAAATCAACTCGAGATGAGAGCTTAGTCCCTGGCTTCGACTCAAGAGGAATACCCACTTTCCACAAGCACCTCAAGAGGGGGCTTCTCTCAGCTACAGGTATGTGAGAGGGACCCTGAGTTTGTGGCCTCAAGTGGAATGGACACCGAGATGCTCTGACTCGAAGGAAGGCCGGATATCCCAGCAGTGAATTGAATGCAGGCTCTTCTTGCATCTCCCACGACGAAGGGATGTCTGAATCCCCTGTGGAGACCACAGAGAAAGACCTAGTTCTCCGCCTCATCGCGATCGGAGGCCTCACGTCCTTTGAAAACTCGAGAGGTCTGCGGAGATCAATGCTTCCAAAGGAGACGATGCCTGACTCCTCTTGAAAATGGATAGGAGTCCCAGGATCCCTGTGGCACGTGGAAAGGGACCCTGGGTCTCCCGCCTCACGTGGAGACGTGTCCCAATGGCCATGCCAAGACTCGAGGAGAATCCGGAGGTGTCCCTCGCACCTAGGCAGGAGTCCTGACGTCACTGAAGAAACACGTGTCTGGAAGGGCCCTCCCCGTCGGAACTCGAGAATATACCCCAGGTTCCGGCCGCAACTCGAGAAAAACCATGAGACTTCCCCTCGCCGCGAGATGAGGCCCGATTCCCCTGCACTGCGTGCAGAGTAATTCCGTGTTCCACATCAAACATGAAAGGAGCCTTGATTTCCTTGATGGCACTCCAGAGAACACCCAAGATCACTGTCTCATGTCCAGAGGGATACTGAGGTCACTGTAGCAACACGAAAGGGCTCCGTGGACCCCAAATCAACTCGAGATGCGAGCTTCGTCCCTGGCTTCGACTCAAGAGGAATACCCACTTTCCACAATCACCTCAAGAGGAGGCTTCTCTCAGCTACAGGTATGTGAGAGGGACCCTGAGTTTGTGGCCTCAAGTGGAATGGACACCGAGATGCTCTGACTCGAAGGAAGGCCGGATATCCCTGCAGTGAATTGAATGCAGGCCTCTTTTGCATCTCCCACGACGAAGGGATGTCTGAATCCCCTGTGGAAACCACAGAGAAATACCTTGTTCTCTGCCTCATCGCGACTGGAGGTCTCCCGTCCTTTGAAAACTCGGCAGGTCCGCAGAGAACAAGGCTTCCAAAGGAGACGATGCCTGACTTCTCTTGAAAATGGATAGGAGTCCCAGGATCCCTGTGGCACGTGGAAAGGGACCCTGAGTCTCCCGGCTCACGTGGAGACGCGTCCCAATGGCCATGCCAAGACTCGAGGAGAATCCCGAGGTGTCCCTCGCACCTAGGCAGGAGTCCTGACGTCGCTGAACAAACACGTGTCTGGAAGGGCCCTTCTGTTCGAAACTCGAGAATATACCCCAGGTTCCGGCCGCAACTCAAGAAAAACCATGAGACTTCCCCCTCGCCGCAAGATGAGGCCCGATTCCCCTGCACTGCGTGCAGAGCAATTCCGTGTTCCACATCAAACCTGAAAGGAGCCTTGATTTCCTTGATGGCACTCCAGAGAAGACCCAAGATCACTGTCTCATGTCTAGAGGGATACTGAGGTCACTGTAGCAACATGAAAGGGCTCCGTGGACCCCAAATCAACCTGAGATGAGAGCTTCGTCCGTGGCTTCGACTCAAGAGGAATACCCACTTTCCACAAGCACCTCAAGAGGAGGATTCTCTCAGCTACAGGTATGTGAGAGGGACCCTGAGTTTGTGGCCTCAAGTGGAATGGACACCGAGATGCTCTGACTCGAAGGAAGGCCGGATATCCCTGAAGTGAATTGAATGCAGGCCTCTTTTGCATCTCCCACGACGAACGGATGTCTGAATCCCCTGTGGAGACCAAGGAGAAAGACCTAGTTCTCCGCCTCATCGCGACCGGAGGCCTCACGTCCTTTGAAAACTCGAGAGGTCCGCGGAGATCAATGCTTCCAAAGGAGACGATGCCTGACTCCTCTTGAAAATGGATAGGAGTCCCAGGATCCCTGGGGCACGTGGAAAGGGACCCTGGGTCTCCCGCCTCACGTGGAGACGCGTCCCAATGGCCATGCCAAGACTCGAGGAGAATCCCGAGGTGTCCCTCGCACCGAGGCAGGAGTCCTGATGTCGCTGAAGAAACACGTGTCTGGAAGGTCCCTCCCCGTCGTAACTCGAGAATATACCCCAGGTTCCGGCCGCAAGTCGAGAAAAACCATGAGACTTCCCCCTCGCGCGAGATGAGGCCCGATTCCCCTGCACTGCGTGAAGAGAATTTCCTTGTTCCACATCAAACATGAAAGGAGCCTTGATTTCCTTGATGGCACTCCAGAGAACACCCAAGATCACTGTCTCAAGTCTAGAGGGATCCTGAGGTCACTGTAGCAACACGAAAGGGCTCCGTGGACCCCAAATCAACTCGAGATGAGAGGTTCGTTCCTGGCTTCGACTCAAGAGGAATACCCACTTTCCACAAGCACCTCAAGAGGAGGCTTCTCTCAGCTACAGGTATGTGAGAGGGACACTGAGTTTGTGGCCTCAAGTGGAATGGACACCGAGATGCTCTGACTCGAAGGAAGGCCGGATATCCCAGCAGTGAATTGAATGCAGGCTCTTCTTGCATCTCCCACGACGAAGGGATGTCTGAATCCCCTGTGGAGACCACAGAGAAAGACCTAGTTCTCCGCCTCATCGCGATCGGAGGCCTCACGTCCTTTGAAAACTCGAGAGGTCTGCGGAGATCAATGCTTCCAAAGGAGACGATGCCTGACTCCTCTTGAAAATGGATAGGAGTCCCAGGATCCCTGTGGCACGTGGAAAGGGACCCTGGGTCTCCCGCCTCACGTGGAGACGTGTCCCAATGGCCATGCCAAGACTCGAGGAGAATCCGGAGGTGTCCCTCGCACCTAGGCAGGAGTCCTGACGTCACTGAAGAAACACGTGTCTGGAAGGGCCCTCCCCGTCGGAACTCGAGAATATACCCCAGGTTCCGGCCGCAACTCGAGAAAAACCATGAGACTTCCCCTCGCCGCGAGATGAGGCCCGATTCCCCTGCACTGCGTGCAGAGTAATTCCGTGTTCCACATCAAACATGAAAGGAGCCTTGATTTCCTTGATGGCACTCCAGAGAACACCCAAGATCACTGTCTCATGTCCAGAGGGATACTGAGGTCACTGTAGCAACACGAAAGGGCTCCGTGGACCCCAAATCAACTCGAGATGCGAGCTTCGTCCCTGGCTTCGACTCAAGAGGAATACCCACTTTCCACAATCACCTCAAGAGGAGGCTTCTCTCAGCTACAGGTATGTGAGAGGGACCCTGAGTTTGTGGCCTCAAGTGGAATGGACACCGAGATGCTCTGACTCGAAGGAAGGCCGGATATCCCTGCAGTGAATTGAATGCAGGCCTCTTTTGCATCTCCCACGACGAAGGGATGTCTGAATCCCCTGTGGAAACCACAGAGAAATACCTTGTTCTCTGCCTCATCGCGACAGGAGGTCTCCCGTCCTTTGAAAACTCGGCAGGTCCGCAGAGAACAAGGCTTCCAAAGGAGACGATGCCTGACTTCTCTTGAAAATGGATAGGAGTCCCAGGATCCCTGTGGCACGTGGAAAGGGACCCTGAGTCTCCCGGCTCACGTGGAGACGCGTCCCAATGGCCATGCCAAGACTCGAGGAGAATCCCGAGGTGTCCCTCGCACCTAGGCAGGAGTCCTGACGTCGCTGAACAAACACGTGTCTGGAAGGGCCCTTCTGTTCGAAACTCGAGAATATACCCCAGGTTCCGGCCGCAACTCAAGAAAAACCATGAGACTTCCCCCTCGCCGCAAGATGAGGCCCGATTCCCCTGCACTGCGTGCAGAGCAATTCCGTGTTCCACATCAAACCTGAAAGGAGCCTTGATTTCCTTGATGGCACTCCAGAGAAGACCCAAGATCACTGTCTCATGTCTAGAGGGATACTGAGGTCACTGTAGCAACATGAAAGGGCTCCGTGGACCCCAAATCAACCTGAGATGAGAGCTTCGTCCGTGGCTTCGACTCAAGAGGAATACCCACTTTCCACAAGCACCTCAAGAGGAGGATTCTCTCAGCTACAGGTATGTGAGAGGGACCCTGAGTTTGTGGCCTCAAGTGGAATGGACACCGAGATGCTCTGACTCGAAGGAAGGCCGGATATCCCTGAAGTGAATTGAATGCAGGCCTCTTTTGCATCTCCCACGACGAACGGATGTCTGAATCCCCTGTGGAGACCAAGGAGAAAGACCTAGTTCTCCGCCTCATCGCGACCGGAGGCCTCACGTCCTTTGAAAACTCGAGAGGTCCGCGGAGATCAATGCTTCCAAAGGAGACGATGCCTGACTCCTCTTGAAAATGGATAGGAGTCCCAGGATCCCTGGGGCACGTGGAAAGGGACCCTGGGTCTCCCGCCTCACGTGGAGACGCGTCCCAATGGCCATGCCAAGACTCGAGGAGAATCCCGAGGTGTCCCTCGCACCGAGGCAGGAGTCCTGATGTCGCTGAAGAAACACGTGTCTGGAAGGTCCCTCCCCGTCGTAACTCGAGAATATACCCCAGGTTCCGGCCGCAAGTCGAGAAAAACCATGAGACTTCCCCCTCGCGCGAGATGAGGCCCGATTCCCCTGCACTGCGTGAAGAGAATTTCCTTGTTCCACATCAAACATGAAAGGAGCCTTGATTTCCTTGATGGCACTCCAGAGAACACCCAAGATCACTGTCTCAAGTCTAGAGGGATCCTGAGGTCACTGTAGCAACACGAAAGGGCTCCGTGGACCCCAAATCAACTCGAGATGAGAGCTTCGTTCCTGGCTTCGACTCAAGAGGAATACCCACTTTCCACAAGCACCTCAAGAGGAGGCTTCTCTCAGCTACAGGTATGTGAGAGGGACACTGAGTTTGTGGCCTCAAGTGGAATGGACACCGAGATGCTCTGACTCGAAGGATGGCCGGATATCCCTGCAGTGAATTGAATGCAGGCTCGTCTTGCATCTCCCAAGACGAAGGGATGTCTGAATCCCCTGTGGAGACCAAGGAGAAAGACCTAGTTTTCCGCCTCATCGCGACCGGAGGCCTCACGTTCTTTGAAATCTCGAGAGGTCCGGGGAGATCAATGCTTCCAAAGGAGACGATGCCTGACTCCTCTTGAAAATGGATAGGAGTCCCAGGATCCCTGTGGCACGTGGAAAGGGACCCTGGGTCTCCCGCCTCACGTGGAGACGCGTCCCAATGGCCATGCCAAGACTCGTGGAGTATCCCGAGGGGTCCCTCGCACCCAGGCAGGAGTCCTGACGTCGCTGAACAAACACGTGTCTGGAAGGGCCCTTCCGGTCGTAACTCGTGAGTGTACCCCAGGTTCCGGCCGCAACTCGAGAAAAACCATGAGACTTCCCCCTCGCCGCGAGATGAGGCCCGATTCCCCTGCACTGCGTGCAGAGCAACTCCGTGTTCCAAATCAAACGTGAAATGAGACTTGATTTCCTTGATGGCACTCCAGAGAACACCCAAGATCACTGTCTCAAGTCTAGAGGGATCCTGAGGTCACTGTAGCAACACGAAAGGGCTCCGTGGACCCCAAATCAACTCGAGATGAGAGCTTCGTCCCTGGCTTCGACTCAAGAGGAATACCCACTTTCCACAAGCACCTCAAGAGGAGGCTTCTCTCAGCTACAGGTATGTGAGAGAGACCCTGAATTTGTGGCCTCAAGTGGAATGGACACCGAGATGCTCTGACTCGAAGTAAGGCCGGATATCCCTGCAGTGAATTGAATGCAGGCTCGTCTTGCATCTCCCAAGACGAAGGGTTGTCTGAATCCCCTGTGGAGACTACAGAGAAAGACCTAGTCCTCCGCCTCAACGCGACCGGAGGCCTCACATCCTTTGAAAACTCAAGAGGTCCGCCGAGATCAATGCTTCCAAAGGAGACGAAGCCTGACTGCTCTTGAAAATGGATAGGAGTCCCAGGATCCCTGTGGCACGTGGAAAGGGAAACTGGGTCTCCCGCCTCACGTGGAGACGCGTCCCAATTGCCATGCCAAGACTCGAGGAGAATCCCAAGGTGTCCCTCGCACCTAGGCAGGAGTCCTGACGTCGCTGAACAAACACGTGTCTGGAGGGGCCCTCCCCGTCGTAACTCGAGAATATACCCCAGGTTCCGGCCGCAACTCGAGAAAAACCATGAGACTTCCCCCTCGCCGCGAGATGAGGCCCGATTCCCCTGCACTGCATGCAGAGCAATTCCGTGTTCCACATCAAACGTGAAAGGAGCCTTGATTTCATTGATGGCACTCCAGAGAAAACCCAAGATCACTGTCTCAAGTCTAGAGGGATCCTGAAGTCACTGGAGCAACACGAAAGTTCTCTGTGGACCCCAAATCAACTCGAGATGAGAGCTTTGTCCCTGGCTTCGACTCAAGAGGAATACCAACTTTCCACAAGCACCTCAAGAGAAGGCTTCTCTCAGCTACAGGTATGTGAGAGGGACCCTGAGTTTGTGGTCTCAAGTGGAATGGACACCGAGATGCTCTGACTCGAAGTAAGGCCGGATATCCCTGCAGTGAATTGAATGCAGGCTCGTCTTGCATCTCCCAAGACGAAGGGATGTCTGAATCCCCTGTGGAGCCCACAGAGAAAGACCTAGTTCTCCGCCTCATCGTGACCGGAGGCCTCACGTCCTTTGAAAACTCGAGAATTCCGCGGAGATCAATGCTTCCAAAGGAGATGATGGCAGAATCCTCTTGAAAATGGATAGGAGTCCCAGGATCCCTGTGGCACTTGGAAAGGGACTCTGGGTCTCCCGCCTGACGTGGAGACGCGTCCCAATGGCCATTCCAAGACTCGAGGAGAATCCCAAGGTGCCCCTCGCACCTAGGCAGGAGTCCTGACGTCGCTGAACAAACACGTGTCTGGAAGGGCCCTTCCGGTCGTAACTCGTGAGTATACCCCAGGTTCCGGCCGCAACTCGAGAAAAACCATGAGACTTCCCCCTCGCCGCGAGATGAGGCCCGATTCCCCTGCACTGCGTGCAGAGCAATTCCGTGTTCCACATCAAACGTGAAAGGAGCCTTGATTTCCTTGATGGCACTCCAGAGAATACCCAAGATCACTGTCTCAAGTCTAGAGGGATCCTGAGGTCACTGGAGCAACATGAAAGGGCTCTGTGGACCCCAAATCAACTCGAGATGAGAACTTATTCCCTGGCTTCGACTCAAGAGGAATACCAAGTTTCCACAAGCACCTCAAGAGGAGGCTTCTCTCAGCTACAGGTATGTGAGAGGAACCTGAGTTTGTGGCCTCAAGTGGAATGGACACCGAGATGCACTGACACGAACTAAGGCCGGATATACCTGCAGTGAATTGAATGCAGGCTCGTCTTGCATCTTCCAAGACGAAGGGATGTCTGAATCCCCTGTGGAGAAGACAGAGAAAGACCTAGTCCTCCGCCTCATCGTGTCCGGAGGCCTCACATCCTTTGAAAACTCGAGCGTTCCGCACAGATCAATGCTTCCAAAGGAGACGATGCCTGAGTCCTCTTGAATATGGATAGGAGTCCCAGGATCCCTATGGCCCGTGGAAAGGGACCCTGTGTCTCCCGCCTCACGTGGAGACGCATCCCAATTGCCATGCCAAGTCTCGAGGGGAATCCCGAGGTGTCCCTCGCACCTAGGCAGGAGTCCTGAAATCGCTGAACAAACACGTGTCTGGAAGGGCCCTCCCCGTCGTAACTCGAGAATATACCCCAGGTTCCAGCCGCAACAAGAGAAAAAACATGAGACTTCCCACTCGCCACGAGATGAGGCCCGATTCCCCTGCACTGCGTGCAGAGCAATTCCGTGTTCCACATCAAACGTGAAAGGAGCCTTGATTTCCTTGATGACACTCCAGAGAAAACCCAAGATCACTGTCTCAAGACTAGAGGGATCCTGAGGTCACTGGAGCAACACGAAAGGGCTCCGTGGACCCCAAATTCACTCGAGATGAGAGCTTAGTTCCTGGCTTCGACTCAAGAGGAATACCAACTTTCCACAAGCACCTCAAGAGGAGGCTTCTCTCAGCTACAGGTATGTGAGAGGGACCCTGAGTTTGTGCGCTCAAGTGGAATGGACTCCGAGATGCTCTGACTCGAAGTAAGGCCGGATATCCCTGCAGTGAATTGAATGCAGGCTCGTCTTGCATCTCCCAAGACGAAGGGATGTCTGAATCCCCTGTGGAGACCACAGAGAAAGACCTAGTTCTCCACCTCATCGCGACCGGAGGCCTCACATCCTTTGAAAACTCGAGAGGTCGCGGAGATCAATGCTTCCAAAGGAGACGATTCCTGACTCCTCTTGAAAATGAATAGGAGTCCCAGGATCCCTGTGGCACGTGGAAAGGGACCCTGGATCACCCGCCTCACGTGGAGACGCGTACCAATTGCCATGCCAAGACTCGAGGAGAATCCCGAGGTGTCCCGCGCACCTAGGCAGGAGTCCTGACGTCGCTGAACAAACACGTGTCTGGAAGGGCCCTCCCCGTCTTAACTCGAGAATATACCCCAGGTTCCAGCCGCAACTCGAGAAAAACCATGAGACTTCCCCCTCGCCGTGAGATGAGGCCTGATTCCCCTGCACTGCGTGCAGAGCAATTCCGTTTTCCACATCAAACGTGAAAGGAGACTTGATTTCCTTGATGGCACTCCAGAGAAAACCCAAGATCACTGTCTCAAGTCTAGAGGGATACTGAGGTCACTGTAGCAACACAAAAGGGCTCCGTGGACCCCAAATCAACTCGAGATGCGAGCTTCGTCCCTGGCTTCGACTCAAGAGAAATACCCACTTTCCACAAGCACCTCAAGAGGAGGCTTCTCTCAGCTACAGGTATGTGAGAGGGACCCTGAGTTTGTGGCCTCAAGTGGAATGGACACCGAGATGCTCTGACTCGAAGGAAGGCCGGATATCCCTGCAGTGAATTGAATGCAGGCTCGTCTTGCATCTCCCACGACGAAGGGATGTCTGAATCCCCTGTGGAGCCCACAGAGAAAGACCTAGTTCTCCGCCTCATCGTGACCGGAGGCCTCACGTCCTTTGAAAACTCGAGAATTCGGCGGAGATCAATGCTTCCAAAGGAGATGATGGCTGAATCCTCTTGAAAATGGATAGGAGTCCCAGGATCCCTGTGGCACTTGGAAAGGGACTCTGGGTCTCCCGCCTCACGTGGAGACGTGTCCCAATGGCCATGCCAAGACTCGAGGAGAATCCCAAGGTGCCCCTCGCACCTAGGCAGGAGTCCTGACGTCGCTGAACAAACACATGTCTGGAAGGGCCCTTCCGGTCGTAACTCGTGAGTATACCCCAGGTTCCGGCCGCAACTCGAGAAAAACCATGAGACTTCCCCCTCGCCGCGAGATGAGGCCCGATTCCCCTGCACTGCGTGCAGAGCAACTCCGTGTTCTAAATCAAACGTGAAATGAGACTTGATTTCCTTGATGGCACTCCAGAGAACACCCAAGATCACTGTCTCAAGTCTAGAGGGATCCTGAGGTCACTGTAGCAACACGAAAGGGCTCCATGGACGCCAAATCAACTCGAGATGAGAGCTTAGTCCCTGGCTTCGACTCAAGAGGAATACCCACTTTCCACAAGCACCTCAAGAGGGGGCTTCTCTCAGCTACAGGTATGTGAGAGGGACCCTGAGTTTGTGGCCTCAAGTGAAATGGACACCGAGATGCTCTGACTCGAAGGAAGGCCGGATATCCCAGCAGTGAATTGAATGCAGGCTCTTCTTGCATCTCCCACGACGAAGGGATGTCTGAATCCCCTGTGGAGACCACAGAGAAAGACCTAGTTCTCCGCCTCATCGCGATCGGAGGCCTCACGTCCTTTGAAAACTCGAGAGGTCTGCGGAGATCAATGCTTCCAAAGGAGACGATGCCTGACTCCTCTTGAAAATGGATAGGAGTCCCAGGATCCCTGTGGCACGTGGAAAGGGACCCTGGGTCTCCCGCCTCACGTGGAGACGTGTCCCAATGGCCATGCCAAGACTCGAGGAGAATCCGGAGGTGTCCCTCGCACCTAGGCAGGAGTCCTGACGTCACTGAAGAAACACGTGTCTGGAAGGGCCCTCCCCGTCGGAACTCGAGAATATACCCCAGGTTCCGGCCGCAACTCGAGAAAAACCATGAGACTTCCCCTCGCCGCGAGATGAGGCCCGATTCCCCTGCACTGCGTGCAGAGTAATTCCGTGTTCCACATCAAACATGAAAGGAGCCTTGATTTCCTTGATGGCACTCCAGAGAACACCCAAGATCACTGTCTCATGTCCAGAGGGATACTGAGGTCACTGTAGCAACACGAAAGGGCTCCGTGGACCCCAAATCAACTCGAGATGCGAGCTTCGTCCCTGGCTTCGACTCAAGAGGAATACCCACTTTCCACAAGCACCTCAAGAGGAGGCTTCTCTCAGCTACAGGTATGTGAGAGGGACCCTGAGTTTGTGGCCTCAAGTGGAATGGACACCGAGATGCTCTGACTCGAAGGAAGGCCGGATATCCCTGCAGTGAATTGAATGCAGGCCTCTTTTGCATCTCCCACGACGAAGGGATGTCTGAATCCCCTGTGGAAACCACAGAGAAATACCTTGTTCTCTGCCTCATCGCGACTGGAGGTCTCCCGTCCTTTGAAAACTCGGCAGGTCCGCAGAGAACAAGGCTTCCAAAGTAGACGATGCCTGACTTCTCTTGAAAATGGATAGGAGTCCCAGGATCCCTGTGGCACGTGGAAAGGGACCCTGAGTCTCCCGGCTCACGTGGAGACGCGTCCCAATGGCCATGCCAAGACTCGAGGAGAATCCCGAGGTGTCCCTCGCACCTAGGCAGGAGTCCTGACGTCGCTGAACAAACACATGTCTGGAAGGGCCCTTCTGTTCGAAACTCGAGAATATACCCCAGGTTCCGGCCGCAACTCAAGAAAAACCATGAGACTTCCCCCTCGCCGCAAGATGAGGCCCGATTCCCCTGCACTGCGTGCAGAGCAATTCCGTGTTCCACATCAAACCTGAAAGGAGCCTTGATTTCCTTGATGGCACTCCAGAGAAGACCCAAGATCACTGTCTCATGTCTAGAGGGATACTGAGGTCACTGTAGCAACATGAAAGGGCTCCGTGGACCCCAAATCAACCTGAGATGAGAGCTTCGTCCGTGGCTTCGACTCAAGAGGAATACCCACTTTCCACAAGCACCTCAAGAGGAGGATTCTCTCAGCTACAGGTATGTGAGAGGGACCCTGAGTTTGTGGCCTCAAGTGGAATGGACACCGAGATGCTCTGACTCGAAGGAAGGCCGGATATCCCTGAAGTGAATTGAATGCAGGCCTCTTTTGCATCTCCCACGACGAACGGATGTCTGAATCCCCTGTGGAGACCAAGGAGAAAGACCTAGTTCTCCGCCTCATCGCGACCGGAGGCCTCACGTCCTTTGAAAACTCGAGAGGTCCGCGGAGATCAATGCTTCCAAAGGAGACGATGCCTGACTCCTCTTGAAAATGGATAGGAGTCCCAGGATCCCTGGGGCACGTGGAAAGGGACCCTGGGTCTCCCGCCTCACGTGGAGACGCGTCCCAATGGCCATGCCAAGACTCGAGGAGAATCCCGAGGTGTCCCTCGCACCGAGGCAGGAGTCCTGATGTCGCTGAAGAAACACGTGTCTGGAAGGTCCCTCCCCGTCGTAACTCGAGAATATACCCCAGGTTCCGGCCGCAAGTCGAGAAAAACCATGAGACTTCCCCCTCGCGCGAGATGAGGCCCGATTCCCCTGCACTGCGTGCAGAGAATTTCCTTGTTCCACATCAAACATGAAAGGAGCCTTGATTTCCTTGATGGCAGTCCAGAGAACACCCAAGATCACTGTCTCAAGTCTAGAGGGATCCTGAGGTCACTGTAGCAACACGAAAGGGCTCCGTGGACCCCAAATCAACTCGAGATGAGAGCTTCGTTCCTGGCTTCGACTCAAGAGGAATACCCACTTTCCACAAGCACCTCAAGAGGAGGCTTCTCTCAGCTACAGGTATGTGAGAGGGACACTGAGTTTGTGGCCTCAAGTGGAATGGACACCGAGATGCTCTGACTCGAAGGATGGCCGGATATCCCTGCAGTGAATTGAATGCAGGCTCGTCTTGCATCTCCCAAGACGAAGGGATGTCTGAATCCCCTGTGGAGACCAAGGAGAAAGACCTAGTTTTCCGCCTCATCGCGACCGGAGGCCTCACGTTCTTTGAAATGTCGAGAGGTCCGGGGAGATCAATGCTTCCAAAGGAGACGATGCCTGACTCCTCTTGAAAATGGATAGGAGTCCCAGGATCCCTGTGGCACGTGGAAAGGGACCCTGGGTCTCCCGCCTCACGTGGAGACGCGTCCCAATGGCCATGCCAAGACTCGTGGAGTATCCCGAGGGGTCCCTCGCACCCAGGCAGGAGTCCTGACGTCGCTGAACAAACACGTGTCTGGAAGGGCCCTTCCGGTCGTAACTCGTGAGTGTACCCCAGGTTCCGGCCGCAACTCGAGAAAAACCATGAGACTTCCCCCTCGCCGCGAGATGAGGCCCGATTCCCCTGCACTGCGTGCAGAGCAACTCCGTGTTCCAAATCAAACGTGAAATGAGACTTGATTTCCTTGATGGCACTCCAGAGAACACCCAAGATCACTGTCTCAAGTCTAGAGGGATCCTGAGGTCACTGTAGCAACACGAAAGGGCTCCGTGGACCCCAAATCAACTCGAGATGAGAGCTTCGTCCCTGGCTTCGACTCAAGAGGAATACCCACTTTCCACAAGCACCTCAAGAGGAGGCTTCTCTCAGCTACAGGTATGTGAGAGAGACCCTGAATTTGTGGCCTCAAGTGGAATGGACACCGAGATGCTCTGACTCGAAATAAGGCCGGATATCCCTGCAGTGAATTGAATGCAGGCTCGTCTTGCATCTCCCAAGACGAAGGGTTGTCTGAATCCCCTGTGGAGACTACAGAGAAAGACCTAGTCCTCCGCCTCAACGCGACCGGAGGCCTCACATCCTTTGAAAACTCAAGAGGTCCGCCGAGATCAATGCTTCCAAAGGAGACGAAGCCTGACTGCTCTTGAAAATGGATAGGAGTCCCAGGATCCCTGTGGCACGTGGAAAGGGAAACTGGGTCTCCCGCCTCACGTGGAGACGCGTCCCAATTGCCATGCCAAGACTCGAGGAGAATCCCAAGGTGTCCCTCGCACCTAGGCAGGAGTCCTGACGTCGCTGAACAAACACGTGTCTGGAGGGGCCCTCCCCGTCGTAACTCGAGAATATACCCCAGGTTCCGGCCGCAACTCGAGAAAAACCATGAGACTTCCCCCTCGCCGCGAGATGAGGCCCGATTCCCCTGCACTGCATGCAGAGCAATTCCGTGTTCCACATCAAACGTGAAAGGAGCCTTGATTTCATTGATGGCACTCCAGAGAAAACCCAAGACCACTGTCTCAAGTCTAGAGGGATCCTGAAGTCACTGGAGCAACACGAAAGTTCTCTGTGGACCCCAAATCAACTCGAGATGAGAGCTTTGTCCCTGGCTTCGACTCAAGAGGAATACCAACTTTCCACAAGCACCTCAAGAGAAGGCTTCTCTCAGCTACAGGTATGTGAGAGGGACCCTGAGTTTGTGGTCTCAAGTGGAATGGACAACGAGATGCTCTGACTCGAAGTAAGGCCGGATATCCCTGCAGTGAATTGAATGCAGGCTCGTCTTGCATCTCCCAAGAAGAAGGGATGTCTGAATCCCCTGTGGAGACCACAGAGAAAGACCTAGTTCTCCGCCTCATCGCGAACGGAGGCCTCACATCCTTTGAAAACTCGAGAGGTCCACGGAGATCAATGCTTCCAAAGGAGACGATGCCTGACTCCTCTTGAAAATGGATAGGAGTCCCAGGATCCCTGTGGCACGTGGAAAGGGAGCCTGGGTCTCCCGCCTCACGTGGAGACGCGTCCCCATTGCCATGCCAAGATTCGTGGAGAATCCCGAGGTGTCCCTCGCACCTAGGCAGGAGTCCTGACGTCGCTGAACAAACACGTGTCTGGAGGGGCCCTCCCCGTCGTAACTCGAGAATATACCCCAGGTTCCGGCCGCAACTCGAGAAAAACCGGGAAACTTCCCCCTCGCCGCGAGATGAGGCCCGATTCCCCTGCACTGCGTGCAGAGCAATTCCGTGTTGCACATCAAACCTGAAGGAGCCTTGATTTCCTTGATGGCACTCCAGAGAAATCCCAAGATCACTGTCTCAAGTCTAGAGTGATCCTGAGGTCACTGGAGCAACACGAAAGGGCTCCGTGGACCCCAAATCAACTCGAGATGAGAGCTTAGTCCCTGGCTTCGACTCAAGAGGAATACCAACTTTCCACAAGCACCTCAAGAGGAGGCTTCTCTCAGCTACAGGTATGTGAGAAGGACCCTGAGTTTGTGGCCTCAAGTGGAATGGACACCGAGATGCTCTGACTCGAAGTAAGGCCGGATATCCCTGCAGTGAATTGAATGCAGGCTCGTCTTGCATCTCCCAAGACGAAGGGTTGTCTGAATCCCCTGTGGAGACCACAGAGAAAGACCTAATCCTCCGCCTCAACGCAACCGGAGCCCTCACATCCTTTGAAAACTCGAGAGGTCCGAGGAGATCAATGCTTCCAAAGGAGACGATGCCTGACTCCTCTTGAAAATGGATAGGAGTCCCAGGATCCCTGTGGCACGTGGAAAGGTACACTGGATCTCCCGCCTCAGGTGGAGACGCGTCCCAATTGCCATGCCAAGACTCGAGGAGAATCCCGAGGTGTCCCTCGCACCTAGGCAGGAGTCCTGACGTCGCTGAACAAACACGTGTCTCGAAGGGCCCTCCCCGTGTTAACTCGAGAATATACCCCAGGTTCTGGCCGCAACTCGAGAAAAACCATGAGACTTCCCCTTCGCCGCGAGATGAGGCCCGATTCCCCTGCACTGCATGCAGAGCAATTCCGTGTTCCACATCAAACATGAAAGGAGCCTTGATTTCCTTGATGGTACTCCAGAGAATACCCAAGATCACTGTCTCAAGTCTAGAGGGATCCTGAGGTCACTGGAGCAACATGAAAGGGCTCTGTGGACCCCAAATCAACTCGAGATGAGAACTTATTCCCTGGTTTCGACTCAAGAGGAATACCAAGTTTCCACAGGCACCTCAAGAGGAGGCTTCTCTCAGCTACAGTTATGTGAGAGGAACCTGAGTTTGTGGCCTCAAGTGGAATGGACACCGAGATGCTCTGACTCGAATAAGGCCGGATATCCCTGCAGTGAATTGAATGCAGGCTCGTCTTGCATCTCCCAAGATGAAGGGATGTCTGAATCCGCTGTGGAGACCACAGAGAAAGACCTAGTTCTCCGCCTCATCACGATCGGAGGCCTCACATCCTTTGAAAACTCGAGCGGTCCGCACAGATCAATGCTTCCAAAGGAGACGATGCCTGAGTCCTCTTGAAAATGGATAGGAGTCCCAGGATCCCTGTGGCACGTCAAAAGGGACCCTGTGTCTCCCGCCTCACGTGGAGACGCATCCCAATTGCCATGCCAAGTCTCGAGGAGAAACCCGAGGTGTCCCTCGCACCTAGGCAGGAGTCCTGACGTCGCTGAACAAACACGTGTCTGGAAGGGCCCTCCCCGTTGTAACTCGAGAATATACCGCAGGTTCCGGACGCAACTCGAGAAAAACCATGAGACTTCCCCCTCGCCGCGAGATGAGGCCCGATTCCCCTGCACTGCGTGCAGAGCAATTCCGTGTTCCACATCAAACGTGAAAGGAGCCTTGATTTCCTTGATGGCCCTCCAGAGAAAACCCAAGATCACTGTCTCAAGTCTAGAGGGATCCTGAGGTCACTGGAGCAACACGAAAGGGCTCCATGGACCCCAAATCAACTCGAGATGAGAGCTTAGTCCCTGGCTTTGACTCAAGAGGAATACCAACTTTCCACAAGCACCTCCAGAGGAGGCTTCTCTCAGCTACAGGTATGTGAGAGGGACCCTGAGTTTGTGGCCTCAAGTGGAATGGACACCGAGATGCTCTGACTCGAAGTAAGGCCAGATATCCCTGCAGTGAATTGAATGCAGGCTCGTCTTGCATCTCCCAAGAAGAAGGGATGTCTGAATCCCCTGTGGAGACCACAGAGAAAGACCTAGTTCTCCGCCTCATCGCGACCGGAGGCCTCACATCCTTTGAAAACTCGAAAGGTCCGCGGAGATCAATGCTTCCAAAGGAGACGATGCCTGACTCCTCTTGAAAATGGATAGGAGTCCCAGGATCCCTGTGGCACGTGCAAAGGGACCCTGGGTCTCCCGCCTCACGTGGAGATGTGACCCAATTGCCATGCCAAGATTCGAGGAGAATCCCGAGTTGTCCCTCGCTCCTAGGCAGGAGTCCTGACGTCGCTGAACAGACACGTGTCTGGAGGGGCCCTCCCCGTCGTAACTCGAGAATATGCCCCATGTTCCGGCCGCAACTCGAGAGAAACCATGAGACTTCCATCTCGCCGCGAGATGAGGCCCGATACCCTAGCACTGCGTGCAGAGCAATTCCGTGTTCCACATCAAACTTGAAAGGAGCCTTGATTTCCTTGATGGCACTCCAGAGAACACCCAAGATCACTGTCTCATGTCTAGAGGGATACTGAGGTCACTGTAGCAACACGAAAGGGCTCCGTGGACCCAAATCAACTCGAGATGAGAGCTTCGTCCCTGGCTTCGACTCAAGAGGAATACCCACTTTCCACAAGCACCTCAAGAGGAGGCTTCTCTCAGCTACAGGTATGTGAGAGGGACCCTGATTTTGTGGCCTCAAGTGGAATGGACACCGAGATGCTCTGACTCGAAGGAAGGCCGGATATCCCTGCAGTGAATTGAATGCAGGCTCGTCTTGCATCTCCCACGACGAAGGGATGTCTGAATCCCCTGTGGAGACCACAGAGAAAGACCTAGTTCTCCGCCTCATCGCGACCGGAGGCCTCACGTCCTTTGAAAACTCGAGAGGTCCGCGGTGATCAATGCTTTCAGAGGAGACGATGCCTGACTCCTCTTGAAAATGGATAGGAGTCCCAGGATGCATGTGGCACGTGGAAAGGGACCCTGGGTCTCCCGCTTCAAAAGCTTCAAAAGGTGTGAAAAATATGAAGAGCTTCAAAAATTGTAAAATATATGAGGAGCATGAAACTGTATGAAAAATAGGAGGAGCATGAAAGATGTTGAAATACATGAAGAGATTGAAATGGTGTGAAAAATATGAAGAGCTTCAAAAGGTGTGAAAAATATGAAAAGCTTCAAAAGGTGTGAAAAATATGAGGAGCATGAAGTGGTGTTCAAAAACATGTAGAGCTTGAAAAGGTGTGAAATATACGAAGAGCTTCAAAAGGTGTGAAAAATACGAGGAGCATGAAGTGGTGTTGAAGATTATGAAGAGCCTGAAAAGAGTGAAATATATGAAGAGTTTCAAAAGGTGTCAAAAGTATGAGGAGCTTGAAATGGTGTTCAAAAACATGAAGAGCCTGAGAAGGTGTGAAAACTATGAAGAGCTTCAAAAGGTGTCAAAAGTATGAGGAGCATGAAACGGTCTGAAAAACAGGAGGAGCATGAAACGGTGTTGAAAAACATGAAGAGCCTGAAAAGAGTGAAATATATGAAGAGTTTCAAAAGGTGTCAAAATTATGAGGAGCTTGAAAAGGTGTTCAAAAACATGAAGAGCCTGAGAAGGTGTGAAAACTATGAAGAGCTTCAAAAGGTGTCAAAAGTATGAGGAGCTTGAAAAGGTGTTCAAAAACATGAAGAGCCTGAGAAGGTGTGAAAACTATGAAGAGCTTCAATAGGTGTCAAAAGTGTGAGAAGCTTGAAAAGGTGTTCAAAAACGTGAAGAGCCTGAGAAGGTGTGAAATATATGAAGAGCTTCAAAAGGTGTCAAAAGTATGAGGAGCTTGAAAAGGTGTTGAAAAACATGAAGAGCCTGAAAAGGTGTGAAAACTATGAAGAGCTTCAAAAGGTGTCAAAAGTATGAGGAGCTTGAAAGGGTGTTCAAAAACATGAAGAGCCTGAGAAGGTGTGCAAAATATGAAGAGCTTAAAAAGGTGTCTAAAATATGACGAGCTTAAAAAGGTGTTCAAAAACATGAAGAGCATGAAAATGTCTGAAAAAAATGAAGAGCTTAAACGGTGTCAAAAATACGAGGAGCATGAAACGGCCTGAAAAAAAGGAGGAGCATGAAATGGTGTTCAAAAACTTGAAGAGACTGAAAATGTGTGAAAAATATGAAGAGCTTCAAAATATGTAAAAAATATGAGAAGCATGAAACGGTCTGAAAAATAGAAGTAGCATGAAACGGTGTTGAAAAATATGAAGAGCCTGAAAAGGTGTGAAATATATGAAGAGGTTCAAAAGGTGTCAAAAATATGAGGAGCATGAAACGGTCTGAAAAATAGGAGAAGCATGAAGCGGTGTTGAAAAACATGAAGAGCCTGAAATGGTGTGAAAAATATGAAGCGCTTCAAAAGGTGTGAAATATATGAAGAGTTTCAAAAGGTGTTCAAAATGTAAGGAGCGTGAAACGGTCTGAAAAATAGGAGGAGCATGAAACGGTGTTCAAAAATATGAAGAGTTTCAAAAGTGTGAAAAATATGAGGAGCATTAATCGGTCTGAAAAAAAGGAGGAGCATGAAACGGTGTTCAAAAATATGAAGAGCTTCAAAAGGTGTCAAAAATATGAAGAGCTACAAAAGGAGTCAAAAATGTGAGGAGCATGAAAAGGTCTGAAAAATAGGAGGAGAATGAAGCGATGTTGAAAAACATGAAGAGCCTGAAAAGGTGTGAAATATATGAAGAGCTTCAAAACGTGTCAAAAATATGAGGAGTGTGAAACTGTGTTGAAAAACATGACGAGCATGAAAAGGTGTGAAAAATATGAAGACCTTCAAAATGTGTCAAAAATAGGAGGAGCATGAAATGGCCTGAAAAATATGAGGAGCATGAAGTGGTGTTGAAAAACATGAAGAGCCTGAAAAGGTGTGAAAAATATGAAGAGTTTCAAAAGGTGTCAAAAATATGAGGAGCAGGAAACGGTCTGAAAAATATTAGGAACATGAAACGGTGTTGAAAACACTGAAGAGCCTGAAAAGGTGTGAAAAATATGAAGAGCTTCAAAAGGTGTGAAAAATTTGAAGAGCTTAAAAGGTGTGAAAATTATGAAAAGCACGAAACGGTCTGAAAAATAGGAGGATCATGAAGCGGTGTTCAAAAACATGAAGAGCCTGAAAAGGTGTGAAAAATATGAAGAGCTTAAAAGGTGTGAAAATTGTGAATAGCACGAAACGGTCTGAAAAATAGGAGGATCATGAAGCGGTGTTGAAAAGCATGAAGAGCCTGAAAATGTGTGAAAAATATGAAGAGCTTCAAAATTTGTGAAATACATGAGGAGCTTGAAACGGGCTGAACAACAGGAGGAGCATGAAGCGGTGTTGAAAAACATGAAGAGCCTGAAAAGGTGTGAAAAATATGAAGAGCTTCAAAAGGCGTGAAAAATATGAGGACCATGAAACGGTGTGAAAAATAGGAGGAGCAAGATGCGGTGTTGAAAAACATGAAGAGCCTGAAAATGTGTGAAAAATATGAAGAGCTTCAAAATTTGTGAAATACATGAGGAGCTTGAAACGGGCTGAAAAACAGGAGGAGCATGAAGCGGTGTTGAAAAACATGAAGAGCCTGAAAAGGTGTGAAAAATATGAAGAGTTTCAAAAGGCGTGAAAAATATGAGGACCATGAAACGGTGTGAAAAATAGGAGGAGCAAGATGCGGTGTTGAAAAACATGAAGAGCCTGAAAAGTTGTGAAAAATATGAAGAGCTTCAAAAGGTGTCAAAAATGATATGAGCATGAAACGGTCTGAAAAATAGGAGGAGCATGAAGTGGTGTTGAAAAACATGAAGAGCCTGAAAAGGTGTGAAATATATGAAGAGCTTCAAAAGGTGTCAAAAATATGAGTAGCATGAAACAGTCTGAAAAATATAAGGAGCATGAAGTGATGTTGAAAAACATGAAGAGTCTGAAAAGGTGTGAAAAATATGAAGAGCTTCAAAAGGCGGGAAAAATATGAGGACCATGAAACCGTCTGAAAAATAGGAGGAGCAAGATGCGGTGTTGAAAAACGTGAAGAGTTTGAAAAGGTATGAAAAATATGAAGAGCATCAAAAGGTTTAAAAAATATGAGGAGCATGAAACGGTCGGAATAAAGGAGGAGCATGAAGTGGTGTTGAAAAACATGAAGAGCCTGAAAAGGTGTGAAAAATATGAAGAGCTTGAAAAGGTGTGAAATATATGAAGAGCTTCAAAAGGTGTCAAAAATGAGATGAGCATGAAACGATCTGAAAAACAGGAGGAGCATGAAGTGGTGTTGAAAAACATGAAGAGCCTGAAAATGTGTGAAAAATATGAAGAGCTTGAATAGGTGTGAAAATTATGAGGAGCACGAAACCATTTGAAAAATAGGAGGATCATGAAGGGGTGTTGAAAAATATGAAGAGCCTGAAAATGTGTGAAAAATATGAAGAGCTTCAAAATTTGTGAAATACATGAGGAGCTTGAAAAGGTCTGAAAAACAGGAGGAGCATGAAGCGGTGTTGAAAATCATGAAGAGCCTGAAAACGTGTGAAAAATATGAAGAGCTTCAAAAGGTGTCAAAAATGAGATGAGCATGAAACGGTCTGAATAATAGGAGGAACATGAAGTGGTTTTGAAAAACATGAAGAGCCTGAAATGGTGTGCAATATATGAAGAGCTTCAAAAGGTGTCAAAAATATGAGGAGCAGGAAACGGTCTGAAAAATAGTAGGAGCATGAAACTGTGTTAAAAACCCTGAAGAGCCTAAAAAGGTGTGAAAAATATAAAGAACTTCAAAATGTGTGAAATGCATGAGGAGAATTAAACGGTCTGAAAAATAGGAGGAGCATGAAGCGGTGTTGAAAAACATGAAGAGCCTAAAACGTGTGAAAAATATGAAGAGCTTCAAAAGGTGTGAAATATATGAAGACCTTCAAAAGGTGTCAAAAATGAGATGAGCATGAAACGGTCTGAAAAATAGGAGGAGCATGAAGCGGTGTTGAAAAACATGAAGAGCCTGAAATGGTGTGAAAAATATGAAGCGCTTCAAAAGGTGTGAAATATATGAAGAGTTTCAAAAGGTGTCCAAAATGTAAGGAGCGTGAAACGGTCTGAAAAATAGGAGGAGCATGAAACGGTGTTCAAAAATATGAAGAGTTTCAAAAGTGTGAAAAATATGAGTAGCATTAATCGGTCTGAAAAAATGGAGGAGCATGAAACGGTGTTCAAAAATATGAAGAGCTTCAAAAGGTGTCAAAAATATGAAGAGCTACAAAAGGAGTCAAAAATGTGAGGAGCATGAAAAGGTCTGAAAAATAGGAGGAGAATGAAGCGATGTTGAAAAACATGAAGAGCCTGAAAAGGTGTGAAATATATGAAGAGCTTCAAAACGTGTCAAAAATATGAGGAGTGTGAAACTGTGTTGAAAAACATGACGAGCATGAAAAGGTGTGAAAAATATGAAGATCTTCAAAATGTGTCAAAAATAGGAGGAGCATGAAATGGCCTGAAAATTATGAGGAGCATGAAGTGGTGTTGAAAAACATGAAGAGCCTGAAAAGGTGTGAAAAATATGAAGAGTTTCAAAAGGTGTCAAAAATATGAGGAGCAGGAAACGGTCTGAAAAATATTAGGAACATGAAACGGTGTTCAAAACCCTGAAGAGCCTGAAAAGGTGTGAAAAATATGAAGAGCTTCAAAAGGTGTGAAAAAAATGAAGAGCTTAAAAGGTGTGAAAATTATGAATAGCACGAAACGGTCTGAAAAATAGGAGGATCATGAAGCGGTGTTCAAAAACATGAAGAGCCTGAAAAGGTGTGAAAAATATGAAGAGCTTAAAAGGTGTGAAAATTGTGAATAGCACGAAACGGTCTGAAAAATAGGAGGATCATGAAGCGGTGTTGAAAAGCATGAAGAGCCTGAAAATGTGTGAAAAATATGAAGAGCTACAAAATTTGTGAAATACATGAGGAGCTTGAAACGGGCTGAACAACAGGAGGAGCATGAAGCGGTGTTGAAAAACATGAAGAGCCTGAAAAGGTGTGAACAATATGAAGAGCTTCAAAAGGCTTTAAAAATATGAGGACCATGAAACGGTGTGAAAAATAGGAGGAGCAAGATGCGGTGTTGAAAAACATGAAGAGCCTGAAAATGTGTGAAAAATATGAAGAGCTTCAAAATTTGTGAAATACATGAGGAGCTTGAAACGGGCTGAAAATCAGGAGGAGCATGAAGCGGTGTTGAAAAACATGAAGAGCCTGAAAAGGTGTGAAAAATATGAAGAGCTTCAAAAGGCGTGAAAAATATGAGGACCATGAAACGGTGTGAAAAATAGGAGGAGCAAGATGCGGTGTTGAAAAACATGAAGAGCCTGAAAAGTTGTGAAAAATATGAAGAGCTTCAAAAGGTGTCAAAAATGATATGAGCATGAAACGGTCTGAAAAATAGGAGGAGCATGAAGTGGTGTTGAAAAACATGTAGAGCTTGAAAAGGTGTGAAATATACGAAGAGCTTCAAAAGGTGTGAAAAATACGAGGAGCATGAAGTGGTGTTGAAAATTATGAAGAGCCTGAAAAGAGTGAAATATATGAAGAGTTTCAAAAGGTGTCAAAAGTATGAGGAGCTTGAAATGGTGTTCAAAAACATGAAGAGCCTGAGAAGGTGTGAAAACTATGAAGAGCTTCAAAAGGTGTCAAAAGTATGAGGAGCATGAAGTGGTGTTCAAAAACATGTAGAGCTTGAAAAGGTGTGAAATATACGAAGAGCTTCAAAAGGTGTGAAAAATACGAGGAGCATTAAGTGGTGTTGAAAAATTTGAAGAGCCTGAAAAGAGTGAAATATATGAAGACTTTCAAAAGGTGTCAAAAATATGAGGAGAATGAAACGGTCTGAAAAATAGGAGGAGCATGAAGCGGTGTTGAAAAACATGAAGAGCCTGAAAAGGTGTGAAAACTATAAAGAGCTTCAAAAGGTGTCAAAATTATGAGGAGCTTGAAAAGGTGTTCAAAAACATGAAAAGCCTGAGAAGGTGTGAAAAATATGAAGAGCTTAAAAAGGTGTGAAAAATATGGGAATCATGAAACGGTGTAAAAAATAGGAGGAGCATGAAGCGGTGTTCAAAAACATGAAGAGCCTGAAAAGGTGTGAAAAATATGCAGGGTTTCAAAAGGTGTAAAATATATGAGGCCCATGAAACGGACTGAAAAATAAGAGGACCATGAAACGGTGTTAAGAAACATGAAGAGCCTGAAGGAGTGAAAAATATGAAGAGCTTCCAAAAGTGTGAAATACAAGAGGAACACGAAAAGGTCAGAAAAATAGGAGGAGCATGAAGCGGTGTTGAAAAACATGAAGAGCCTGAAAAGGAGTGAAAAATATGAAGAGCTTCAAAAGGTGTCAAAAATATGAGGAGCATGAAACCGTCTGAACAATAGGGGGAGCATGAAGCGGTGTTCAAAAACATGAAGAGCCTGAAAAGATGTGAAAAATATGAAGAGCTTCAAAAGGTGTCAAAAATATGAGGAGCATGAAACCGTCTGAAAAATAGGGGGAGCATGAAGCAGTGTTCAAAAAAATATGAAGAGCCTGAAAAGTTGTGAAAAATATGAAGAGCTTCAAAAGGTGTGAAATTCATGAGGAGGATGAATCGGTCTGAAAAATAGGAGGAGCATGAAGCGGTGTTCAAAAACATGAAGAGCCTGAAATGGTGTGAAAAATATGAAGAGCTTCAAAAGGTGTGAAAATTATGAGGAGCACGAAACGGTCTGAAAATTAGGAGGATCTTGAAGCGGTGTTGAAAATCATGAAGAGCCTGAAAAAGTGTGAAAAATATGTAGAGCTTCAAAAGGTGTGAAAAATATGAAGAGCTTCAAAAGGTGTCAAAAATGAGATGAGCATGAAACGATCTGAAAAATAGGAGGAGCATGAAGCGGTGTTGAAAATCATGAGGAGCCTGAAAACGTGTGAAAAATATGAAGAGCTTCAAAAGGTGTGAATTATATGAAGAGTTTCAAAAGGTGTCAAAAATATGAGGAGCGTGAAACGGTCTGCAAAATAGGAGGAGCATGAAGCGGTGTTGAAAAACATGAAGAGCCTTAAAAGGTGTGAAAAATATGAAGAGGTTCAAAAGGTGTTAAATATATGAAGAGTTTCAAAAGGTGTCAAAAATATGAGGAGCATGAAACGGTCTGAAAGATAGGAGGAGCATGAAGTGGTGTTGAAAAACATGAAGAGCCTGAAAAGGTGTGAAAAATATGAAGAGCTTCAAAAGTTGTGAAATACATGAGGAGAATGAATCGGTCTGAAAAATAGGAGGAGCATGAAGACGTGTTCAAAAACATGAAGAGCCTGAGAAGGTGTGAAATATATGAAGAGCTTCAAAAGCTGTCAAAAATATGAGGAGCATGAAACATTCTGAAAAATAGTAGGAAAATGAAATGGGGTTCAAAACCCTGAAGAGCCTAAAAAGGTGTGAAAAATATAAAGAGCTTCAAAAGGTGTGAAACGCCTGAGGAGCATTAAACGGTCTGAAAAATAGGAGGAGCATGAAGCGTTGATGAAAAACATGAAGAGCCTGAAAATGTGTGAAAAATATGAACAGCTTCAAAAGTTGTCAAAAATATGAGGAGCATGAACGGTCTGAAAAATAGGAGGAGCATGAAGCGGCCTGAAAACATTACGAGCCTGAAACGGTGTGAAAAATATGAAGAGCTTCAAAATGTTTCAAAAATATGAGGAGTATGAACGGTCTGAAAAATAGGAGGAGCATGAAGCGGTGTTGAAAACATGAAGAGCTTCAAAAGGTGTGAAAAATATGAAGAGCTTCAAAAGGTGTGAAATACATGAGGAGGATGAATCGGTCTGAACAACAGGAGGAGCATGAAGCGGTGTTCAAGAACATGAAGAGCCTGAAAAGGTGTGAAAAATATGAAGAGCTTCAAAAGGTGAGAAAATTATGAGGAGCACGAAACCGTCTGAAAAATAGGAGGATCATGAAGCAGTGTTGAAAAACATGTAGAGACTGAAAATGTGTGAAATATATGAAGAGCTTCAAAATGTGTCAAAAATATGAGGAGCAGGAAACGGTCTGAAAAATATTAGGAGCATGAAACGGTGTTCAAAACCCTGAAGAGCCTAAAAAGGTGTTAAAAATATAAAGAGCTTCAAAAGGTGTGAAATGCATGAGGAGCATTAAATGGTCTGAAAAATAGGAGGAGCATGAAGCGGTGTTGAAAATCATGAAGAGACTGAAAACGTGTGAAAAATATGAAGAGCTTCAAAAGGTGTCAAAAATGAGATGAGCAAGAAACGGTCTGAATAATAGGAGGAACATGAAGTGGTGTTGAAAATCATGAAGAGCTGAAAAGGTGTGAAATATATGAAGAATTTCAAAAGGTGTCAAAAATATGAGGAGCATGAAACGGTCTGAAAAATAGGAGGATCATAAAGCGGTGTTGAAGAACATGAAGAGCCTGAAAAGGTGTGAAAAATATGAAGAGCTTAAAAGGTGTGAAAATTGTGAATAGCACGAAACGGTCTGAAAAATAGGAGGATCATGAAGTGGTGTTGAAAAACATGAAGAGCCTGAAAATGTGTGAAAAATATGAAGAGCTTCAAAATTTGTGAAATACATGAGGAGCTTGAAACGGGCTGAAAAACAGGAGGAGCATGAAGCGGTGTTGAAAAACATGAAGAGCCTGAAAAGGTGTGAAAAATATGAAGAGCTTCAAAAGGCGTGAAAAATATGAGGACCATGAAACGGTGTGAAAAATAGGAGGAGCAAGATGCGGTGTTGAAAAACATGAAGAGCCTGAAAAGTTGTGAAAAATATGAAGAGCTTCAAAAGGTGTCAAAAATGATATGAGCATGAAACGGTCTGAAAAATAGGAGGAGCATGAAGTGGTGTTGAAAAACATGAAGAGCCTGAAAAGGTGTGAAATATATGAAGAGCTTCAAAAGGTGTCAAAAATATGAATAGCATGAAACAGTCTGAAAAATATAAGGAGCATGAAGTGATGTTGAAAAACATGAAGAGTCTGAAAAGGTGTGAAAAATATGAAGAGCTTCAAAAGGCGGGAAAAATATGAGGACCATGAAACGGTCTGAAAAATAGGAGGAGCAAGATGCGGTGTTGAAAAACGTGAAGAGTTTGAAAAGGTATGAAAAATATGAAGAGCATCAAAAGGTTTAAAAAATATGAGGAGCATGAAACGGTCGGAATAAAGGAGGAGCATGAAGTGGTGTTGAAAAACATGAAGAGCCTGAAAAGGTGTGAAAAATATGAAGAGCTTGAAAAGGTGTGAAATATATGAAGAGCTTCAAAAGGTGTCAAAAATGAGATGAGCATGAAACGATCTGAAAAACAGGAGGAGCATGAAGCGGTGTTGAAAAACATGAAGAGCCTGATAATGTGTGAAAAATATGAAGAGCTTGAATAGGTGTGAAAATTATGAGGAGCACGAAACCATTTGAAAAATAGGAGGATCATGAAGGGGTGTTGAAAAATATGAAGAGCCTGAAAATGTGTGAAAAATATGAAGAGCTTCAAAATTTGTGAAATACATGAGGAGCTTGAAAAGGTCTGAAAAACAGGAGGAGCATGAAGCGGTGTTGAAAATCATGAAGAGCCTGAAAACGTGTGAAAAATATGAAGAGCTTCAAAAGGTGTCAAAAATGAGATGAGCATGAAACGGTCTGAATAATAGGAGGAACATGAAGTGGTTTTGAAAAACATGAAGAGCCTGAAAAGGTGTGCAATATATGAAGAGCTTCAAAAGGTGTCAAAAATATGAGGAGCAGGAAACGGCCTGAAAAATAGTAGGAGCATGAAACTGTGTTAAAAACCCTGAAGAGCCTAAAAAGGTGTGAAAAATATAAAGAGCTTCAAAAGGTGTGAAATGCATGAGGAGAATTAAACGGTCTGAAAAATAGGAGGAGCATGAAGCGGTGTTGAAAAACATGAAGAGCCTAAAACGTGTGAAAAATATGAAGAGCTTCAAAAGGTGTGAAATATATGAAGACCTTCAAAAGGTGTCAAAAATGAGATGAGCATGAAACGGTCTGAAAAATAGGAGGAGCATGAAGCGGTGTTGAAAAACATGAAGAGCCTGAAATGGTGTGAAAAATATGAAGAGCTTCAAAAGGTGTGAAATATATGAAGAGTTTCAAAAGGTGTCCAAAATGTAAGGAGCGTGAAACGGTCTGCAAAATAGGAGGAGCATGAAACGGTGTTCAAAAATATGAAGAGTTTCAAAAGTGTGAAAAATATGCGAAGCATTAATCGGTCTGAAAAAAAGGAGGAGCATGAAACGGTGTTCAAAAATATGAAGAGCTTCAAAAGGTGTCAAAAATATGAAGCGTATGAAAAAGTCTGAAAAATAGGAGGAGCATGAAGTGTTGTTGTAAAACATGAAGAGCCTGAAAGGTGTGAAATATATGAAGAGCTTCAAAAGGTGTGAAAAATATGAGGAGCATGAAGTGGTGTTGAAAAATATGAAGAGCCTGAAAAAGTGTGAAAAATGTGTAGAGCTTCAAAAGGTGTGAAATACATGAGGAGGATGAATCGGTCTGAAAAACAGGAGGAGCATGAAGCGGTGTTCAAAAACATGAAGAGCCTGAAAAGGTGTGAAATATATGAAGAGCTTCAAAAGGTGTCAAAAATATGAGGAGCATGAAAAGGTCTGAAAAATAGGAGGAGCATGAAGTGTTGTTGTAAAACATGAAGAGCCTGAAAGGTGTGAAATATATGAAGAGCTTCAAAAGGTGTGAAATACATGAGGAGCATGTAACGGTCTGAAAAATAGGAGGAGCATGAAGTGGTGTTGAAAAACTTGAAGAGCCTGAAAAGGTGTGAAAAATATGAAGAGCTTCAAAAGGTGTGAAGTTCATGAGGAGGATGAATCGGTCTGAAAAATAGGAGGAGCATGAAGCGGTGTTCAAAAACATGAAGAGCCGGAAATGGTGTGAAAAATATGAAGAGCTTCAAAAGGTGTGAAAAATATGAAGAGCTTCAAAAGGTGTCAAAAATGAGATGAGCATGAAACGATCTGAAAAATAGGAGGAGCATGAAGCGGTGTTGAAAATCATGAAGAGCCTGAAAGGTGTGAAATATATGAAGAGCTTCAAAAGGTGTGAAAATTATGAGGAGCACGAAACCGTCTGAAAATTAGGAGGATCTTGAAGCGGTGTTGAAAATCATGAAGAGCCTGAAAAAGTGTGAAAAATATGTAGAGCTTCAAAAGGTGTGAAAAATATGAAGAGCTTCAAAAGTTGTCAAAAATATGAGGAGCATGAACGGTCTGAAAAATAGGAGGAGCATGAAGCGGTCTTGAAAACATTACGAGCCTGAAACAGTGTGAAAAATATGAAGAGCTTCAAAATGTTTCAAAAATATGAGGAGTATGAACGGTCTGAAAAATAGGAGGAGCATGAAGCGGTGTTGAAAACATGAAGAGCTTCAAAAGTGTGAAAAATATGAAGAGCTTCAAACGGTGTCAAAAATATGAAGAGCATGCAACGGTCCGAAAAATAGGGGGAGCATGAAGTGGTGTTGAAAAACATGAAGAGCCTGAAAAGGTGTGAAAATTATGAAGAGGCATTAAAATATGTCAAATATATGAGGAGCCTGAAAAGGTCTGAAAAATAGTAGGAGCATGAAACGGTGTTCAAAAACATGAAGAGCCTGAAAAGGTGTGAAATATATGAAGAGCTTCAAAAGGTGTGAAATACATGAGGAGCATGTAACGGTCTGAAAAATAGGAGGAGCATGAAGTGGTGTTGAAAAACTTGAAGAGCCTGAAAAGGTGTGAAAAATATGAAGAGCTTCAAAAGATGTGAAATTCCTTAGGAGGATGAATCGGTCTGAACAACAGGAGGAGCATGAAGCGGTGTTGAAAAACATGAAGAGCCTAAAACGTGTGAAAAAAATAAGAAGAGCTTCAAAAGGTGTGAAATATATGAAGACCTTCAAAAGGTGTCAAAAATGAGATGAGCATGAAACGGTCTGAAAAATAGGAGGAGCATGAAGCGGTGTTGAAAAACATGAAGAGCCTGAAATGGTGTGAAAAATATGAAGAGCTTCAAAAGGTGTGAAATATATGAAGAGTTTCAAAAGGTGTCCAAAATGTAAGGAGCGTGAAACGGTCTGCAAAATAGGAGGAGCATGAAACGGTGTTCAAAAATATGAAGAGTTTCAAAAGTGTGAAAAATATGCGAAGCATTAATCGGTCTGAAAAAAAGGAGGAGCATGAAACGGTGTTCAAAAATATGAAGAGCTTCAAAAGGTGTCAAAAATATGAAGCGTATGAAAAAGTCTGAAAAATAGGAGGAGCATGAAGTGTTGTTGTAAAACATGAAGAGCCTGAAAGGTGTGAAATATATGAAGAGCTTCAAAAGGTGTGAAAAATATGAGGAGCATGAAGTGGTGTTGAAAAATATGAAGAGCCTGAAAAAGTGTGAAAAATGTGTAGAGCTTCAAAAGGTGTGAAATACATGAGGAGGATGAATCGGTCTGAAAAACAGGAGGAGCATGAAGCGGTGTTCAAAAACATGAAGAGCCTGAAAAGGTGTGAAATATATGAAGAGCTTCAAAAGGTGTCAAAAATATGAGGAGCATGAAAAGGTCTGAAAAATAGGAGGAGCATGAAGTGTTGTTGTAAAACATGAAGAGCCTGAAAGGTGTGAAATATATGAAGAGCTTCAAAAGGTGTGAAATACATGAGGAGCATGTAACGGTCTGAAAAATAGGAGGAGCATGAAGTGGTGTTGAAAAACTTGAAGAGCCTGAAAAGGTGTGAAAAATATGAAGAGCTTCAAAAGGTGTGAAGTTCATGAGGAGGATGAATCGGTCTGAAAAATAGGAGGAGCATGAAGCGGTGTTCAAAAACATGAAGAGCCGGAAATGGTGTGAAAAATATGAAGAGCTTCAAAAGGTGTGAAAAATATGAAGAGCTTCAAAAGGTGTCAAAAATGAGATGAGCATGAAACGATCTGAAAAATAGGAGGAGCATGAAGCGGTGTTGAAAATCATGAAGAGCCTGAAAGGTGTGAAATATATGAAGAGCTTCAAAAGGTGTGAAAATTATGAGGAGCACGAAACCGTCTGAAAATTAGGAGGATCTTGAAGCGGTGTTGAAAATCGTGAAGAGCCTGAAAAAGTGTGAAAAATATGTAGAGCTTCAAAAGGTGTGAAAAATATGAAGAGCTTCAAAAGTTGTCAAAAATATGAGGAGCATGAACGGTCTGAAAAATAGGAGGAGCATGAAGCGGTCTTGAAAACATTACGAGCCTGAAACGGTGTGAAAAATATGAAGAGCTTCAAAATGTTTCAAAAATATGAGGAGTATGAACGGTCTGAAAAATAGGAGGAGCATGAAGCGGTGTTGAAAACATGAAGAGCTTCAAAAGTGTGAAAAATATGAAGAGCTTCAAACGGTGTCAAAAATATGAAGAGCATGCAACGGTCCGAAAAATAGGGGGAGCATGAAGTGGTGTTGAAAAACATGAAGAGCCTGAAAAGGTGTGAAAATTATGAAGAGGCATTAAAATGTGTCAAATATATGAGGAGCCTGAAAAGGTCTGAAAAATAGTAGGAGCATGAAACGGTGTTCAAAAACATGAAGAGCCTGAAAAGGTGTGAAATATATGAAGAGCTTCAAAAGGTGTGAAATACATGAGGAGCATGTAACGGTCTGAAAAATAGGAGGAGCATGAAGTGGTGTTGAAAAACTTGAAGAGCCTGAAAAGGTGTGAAAAATATGAAGAGCTTCAAAAGATGTGAAATTCCTTAGGAGGATGAATCGGTCTGAACAACAGGAGGAGCATGAAGCGGTGTTGAAAAACATGAAGAGCCTAAAACGTGTGAAAAAAATAAGAAGAGCTTCAAAAGGTGTGAAATATATGAAGACCTTCAAAAGGTGTCAAAAATGAGATGAGCATGAAACGGTCTGAAAAATAGGAGGAGCATGAAGCGGTGTTGAAAAACATGAAGAGCCTGAAATGGTGTGAAAAATATGAAGAGCTTCAAAAGGTGTGAAATATATGAAGAGTTTCAAAAGGTGTCCAAAATGTAAGGAGCGTGAAACGGTCTGCAAAATAGGAGGAGCATGAAACGGTGTTCAAAAATATGAAGAGTTTCAAAAGTGTGAAAAATATGCGAAGCATTAATCGGTCTGAAAAAAAGGAGGAGCATGAAACGGTGTTCAAAAATATGAAGAGCTTCAAAAGGTGTCAAAAATATGAAGCGTATGAAAAAGTCTGAAAAATAGGAGGAGCATGAAGTGTTGTTGTAAAACATGAAGAGCCTGAAAGGTGTGAAATATATGAAGAGCTTCAAAAGGTGTGAAAAATATGAGGAGCATGAAGTGGTGTTGAAAAATATGAAGAGCCTGAAAAAGTGTGAAAAATGTGTAGAGCTTCAAAAGGTGTGAAATACATGAGGAGGATGAATCGGTCTGAAAAACAGGAGGAGCATGAAGCGGTGTTCAAAAACATGAAGAGCCTGAAAAGGTGTGAAATATATGAAGAGCTTCAAAAGGTGTCAAAAATATGAGGAGCATGAAAAGGTCTGAAAAATAGGAGGAGCATGAAGTGTTGTTGTAAAACATGAAGAGCCTGAAAGGTGTGAAATATATGAAGAGCTTCAAAAGGTGTGAAATACATGAGGAGCATGTAACGGTCTGAAAAATAGGAGGAGCATGAAGTGGTGTTGAAAAACTTGAAGAGCCTGAAAAGGTGTGAAAAATATGAAGAGCTTCAAAAGGTGTGAAGTTCATGAGGAGGATGAATCGGTCTGAAAAATAGGAGGAGCATGAAGCGGTGTTCAAAAACATGAAGAGCCGGAAATGGTGTGAAAAATATGAAGAGCTTCAAAAGGTGTGAAAAATATGAAGAGCTTCAAAAGGTGTCAAAAATGAGATGAGCATGAAACGATCTGAAAAATAGGAGGAGCATGAAGCGGTGTTGAAAATCATGAAGAGCCTGAAAGGTGTGAAATATATGAAGAGCTTCAAAAGGTGTGAAAATTATGAGGAGCACGAAACCGTCTGAAAATTAGGAGGATCTTGAAGCGGTGTTGAAAATCGTGAAGAGCCTGAAAAAGTGTGAAAAATATGTAGAGCTTCAAAAGGTGTGAAAAATATGAAGAGCTTCAAAAGTTGTCAAAAATATGAGGAGCATGAACGGTCTGAAAAATAGGAGGAGCATGAAGCGGTCTTGAAAACATTACGAGCCTGAAACGGTGTGAAAAATATGAAGAGCTTCAAAATGTTTCAAAAATATGAGGAGTATGAACGGTCTGAAAAATAGGAGGAGCATGAAGCGGTGTTGAAAACATGAAGAGCTTCAAAAGTGTGAAAAATATGAAGAGCTTCAAACGGTGTCAAAAATATGAAGAGCATGCAACGGTCCGAAAAATAGGGGGAGCATGAAGTGGTGTTGAAAAACATGAAGAGCCTGAAAAGGTGTGAAAATTATGAAGAGGCATTAAAATGTGTCAAATATATGAGGAGCCTGAAAAGGTCTGAAAAATAGTAGGAGCATGAAACGGTGTTCAAAAACATGAAGAGCCTGAAAAGGTGTGAAATATATGAAGAGCTTCAAAAGGTGTGAAATACATGAGGAGCATGTAACGGTCTGAAAAATAGGAGGAGCATGAAGTGGTGTTGAAAAACTTGAAGAGCCTGAAAAGGTGTGAAAAATATGAAGAGCTTCAAAAGATGTGAAATTCCTTAGGAGGATGAATCGGTCTGAACAACAGGAGGAGCATGAAGCGGTGTTGAAAAACATGAAGAGCCTAAAACGTGTGAAAAAAATAAGAAGAGCTTCAAAAGGTGTGAAATATATGAAGACCTTCAAAAGGTGTCAAAAATGAGATGAGCATGAAACGGTCTGAAAAATAGGAGGAGCATGAAGCGGTGTTGAAAAACATGAAGAGCCTGAAATGGTGTGAAAAATATGAAGAGCTTCAAAAGGTGTGAAATATATGAAGAGTTTCAAAAGGTGTCCAAAATGTAAGGAGCGTGAAACGGTCTGCAAAATAGGAGGAGCATGAAACGGTGTTCAAAAATATGAAGAGTTTCAAAAGTGTGAAAAATATGCGAAGCATTAATCGGTCTGAAAAAAAGGAGGAGCATGAAACGGTGTTCAAAAATATGAAGAGCTTCAAAAGGTGTCAAAAATATGAAGCGTATGAAAAAGTCTGAAAAATAGGAGGAGCATGAAGTGTTGTTGTAAAACATGAAGAGCCTGAAAGGTGTGAAATATATGAAGAGCTTCAAAAGGTGTGAAAAATATGAGGAGCATGAAGTGGTGTTGAAAAATATGAAGAGCCTGAAAAAGTGTGAAAAATGTGTAGAGCTTCAAAAGGTGTGAAATACATGAGGAGGATGAATCGGTCTGAAAAACAGGAGGAGCATGAAGCGGTGTTCAAAAACATGAAGAGCCTGAAAAGGTGTGAAATATATGAAGAGCTTCAAAAGGTGTCAAAAATATGAGGAGCATGAAAAGGTCTGAAAAATAGGAGGAGCATGAAGTGTTGTTGTAAAACATGAAGAGCCTGAAAGGTGTGAAATATATGAAGAGCTTCAAAAGGTGTGAAATACATGAGGAGCATGTAACGGTCTGAAAAATAGGAGGAGCATGAAGTGGTGTTGAAAAACTTGAAGAGCCTGAAAAGGTGTGAAAAATATGAAGAGCTTCAAAAGGTGTGAAGTTCATGAGGAGGATGAATCGGTCTGAAAAATAGGAGGAGCATGAAGCGGTGTTCAAAAACATGAAGAGCCGGAAATGGTGTGAAAAATATGAAGAGCTTCAAAAGGTGTGAAAAATATGAAGAGCTTCAAAAGGTGTCAAAAATGAGATGAGCATGAAACGATCTGAAAAATAGGAGGAGCATGAAGCGGTGTTGAAAATCATGAAGAGCCTGAAAGGTGTGAAATATATGAAGAGCTTCAAAAGGTGTGAAAATTATGAGGAGCACGAAACCGTCTGAAAATTAGGAGGATCTTGAAGCGGTGTTGAAAATCATGAAGAGCCTGAAAAAGTGTGAAAAATATGTAGAGCTTCAAAAGGTGTGAAAAATATGAAGAGCTTCAAAAGTTGTCAAAAATATGAGGAGCATGAACGGTCTGAAAAATAGGAGGAGCATGAAGCGGTCTTGAAAACATTACGAGCCTGAAACGGTGTGAAAAATATGAAGAGCTTCAAAATGTTTCAAAAATATGAGGAGTATGAACGGCCTGAAAAATAGGAGGAGCATGAAGCGGTGTTGAAAACATGAAGAGCTTCAAAAGTGTGAAAAATATGAAGAGCTTCAAACGGTGTCAAAAATATGAAGAGCATGCAACGGTCCGAAAAATAGGGGGAGCATGAAGTGGTGTTGAAAAACATGAAGAGCCTGAAAAGGTGTGAAAATTATGAAGAGGCATTAAAATGTGTCAAATATATGAGGAGCCTGAAAAGGTCTGAAAAATAGTAGGAGCATGAAACGGTGTTCAAAAACATGAAGAGCCTGAAAAGGTGTGAAATATATGAAGAGCTTCAAAAGGTGTGAAATACATGAGGAGCATGTAACGGTCTGAAAAATAGGAGGAGCATGAAGTGGTGTTGAAAAACTTGAAGAGCCTAAAACGTGTGAAAAAAATAAGAAGAGCTTCAAAAGGTGTGAAATATATGAAGACCTTCAAAAGGTGTCAAAAATGAGATGAGCATGAAACGGTCTGAAAAATAGGAGGAGCATGAAGCGGTGTTGAAAAACATGAAGAGCCTGAAATGGTGTGAAAAATATGAAGAGCTTCAAAAGGTGTGAAATATATGAAGAGTTTCAAAAGGTGTCCAAAATGTAAGGAGCGTGAAACGGTCTGCAAAATAGGAGGAGCATGAAACGGTGTTCAAAAATATGAAGAGTTTCAAAAGTGTGAAAAATATGCGAAGCATTAATCGGTCTGAAAAAAAGGAGGAGCATGAAACGGTGTTCAAAAATATGAAGAGCTTCAAAAGGTGTCAAAAATATGAAGCATATGAAAAAGTCTGAAAAATAGGAGGAGCATGAAGTGTTGTTGTAAAACATGAAGAGCCTGAAAGGTGTGAAATATATGAAGAGCTTCAAAAGGTGTGAAAAATATGAGGAGCATGAAGTGGTGTTGAAAAATATGAAGAGCCTGAAAAAGTGTGAAAAATGTGTAGAGCTTCAAAAGGTGTGAAATATATGAGGAGGATGAATCGGTCCGAAAAACAGGAGGAGCATGAAGCGGTGTTCAAAAACATGAAGAGCCTGAAAAGGTGTGAAATATATGAAGAGCTTCAAAAGGTGTCAAAAATATGAGGAGCATGAAAAGGTCTGAAAAATAGGAGGAGCATGAAGTGTTGTTGTAAAACATGAAGAGCCTGAAAGGTGTGAAATATATGAAGAGCTTCAAAAGGTGTGAAATACATGAGGAGCATGTAACGGTCTGAAAAATAGGAGGAGCATGAAGTGGTGTTGAAAAACTTGAAGAGCCTGAAAAGGTGTGAAAAATATGAAGAGCTTCAAAAGGTGTGAAGTTCATGAGGAGGATGAATCGGTCTGAAAAATAGGAGGAGCATGAAGCGGTGTTCAAAAACATGAAGAGCCGGAAATGGTGTGAAAAATATGAAGAGCTTCAAAAGGTGTGAAAAATATGAAGAGCTTCAAAAGGTGTCAAAAATGAGATGAGCATGAAACGATCTGAAAAATAGGAGGAGCATGAAGCGGTGTTGAAAATCATGAAGAGCCTGAAAGGTGTGAAATATATGAAGAGCTTCAAAAGGTGTGAAAATTATGAGGAGCACGAAACCGTCTGAAAATTAGGAGGATCTTGAAGCGGTGTTGAAAATCATGAAGAGCCTGAAAAAGTGTGAAAAATATGTAGAGCTTCAAAAGGTGTGAAAAATATGAAGAGCTTCAAAAGTTGTCAAAAATATGAGGAGCATGAACGGTCTGAAAAATAGGAGGAGCATGAAGCGGTCTTGAAAACATTACGAGCCTGAAACGGTGTGAAAAATATGAAGAGCTTCAAAATGTTTCAAAAATATGAGGAGTATGAACGGTCTGAAAAATAGGAGGAGCATGAAGCGGTGTTGAAAACATGAAGAGCTTCAAAAGTGTGAAAAATATGAAGAGCTTCAAACGGTGTCAAAAATATGAAGAGCATGCAACGGTCCGAAAAATAGGGGGAGCATGAAGTGGTGTTGAAAAACATGAAGAGCCTGAAAAGGTGTGAAAATTATGAAGAGGCATTAAAATGTGTCAAATATATGAGGAGCCTGAAAAGGTCTGAAAAATAGTAGGAGCATGAAACGGTGTTCAAAAACATGAAGAGCCTGAAAAGGTGTGAAATATATGAAGAGCTTCAAAAGGTGTGAAATACATGAGGAGCATGTAACGGTCTGAAAAATAGGAGGAGCATGAAGTGGTGTTGAAAAACTTGAAGAGCCTGAAAAGGTGTGAAAAATATGAAGAGCTTCAAAAGATGTGAAATTCCTTAGGAGGATGAATCGGTCTGAACAACAGGAGGAGCATGAAGTGGTGTTGAAAAACTTGAAGAGCCTGAAAAGGTGTGAAAAATATGAAGAGCTTCAAAAGATGTGAAATTCATGAGGAGGATGAATCGGTCTGAACAACAGGAGGAGCATGAAGTGGTGTTGAAAAACTTGAAGAGCCTGAAAAGGTGTGAAAATTATGAAGAGCTTCAAAAGATGTGAAATTCATGAGGAGGATGAATCGGTCTGAAAAATAGGAGGAGCATGAAGCAGTGTTCAAAAACATGAAGAGACTGAAATGGTGTGAAAAATATGAAGACCTTCAAAAGGTGTGAAAATTATGAGGAGCACGAAACGGTCTGAAAATTAGGAGGATCTTGAAGCGGTGTTGAAAATCATGAAGAGCCTGAAAAGGTGTGAAAAATATGAAGAGCTTCAAAAGTTGTGAAAAATATGAGGGGCATGAAACGGTCGGAAAAATAGGAGGAGCATGAAGTGGTGTTGAAAAACATGAAGAGCCTGAAAAGTTGTGAAAAATATGAAGAGCTTCAAAAGGTGTGAAATACATGAGGAGGATGAATCAGTCTGAACAACAGTAGGAGCATGAAGCGGTGTTCAAAAACATGAATAGCCTGAAAAGCTGTGAAAAATATGAAGATCTTGAAAAGGTGTCAAAAATATGAAGAGCATGAAACGGTCCGAAAAATAGGGGGAGCATGAAGTGGTGTTGAAAAACATGAAGAGCCTGAAAAGGTGTGAAAATTATGAAGAGGCATTAAAATATGTCAAATATATGAGGAGCCTGAAAAGGTCTGAAAAATAGTAGGAGCATGAAACGGTGTTCAAAAACATGAAGAGCCTGAAAAGGTGTGAAATATATGAAGAGCTTCAAAAGGTGTGAAATACATGAGGAGCATGTAACGGTCTGAAAAATAGGAGGAGCATGAAGTGGTGTTGAAAAACTTGAAGAGCCTGAAAAGGTGTGAAAAATATGAAGAGCTTCAAAAGATGTGAAATTCATTAGGAGGATGAATCGGTCTGAACAACTGGAGGAGCATGAAGCGGTGTTGAAAAACTTGAAGAGCCTGAAAAGGTGTGAAAAATATGAAGAGCTTCAAAAGATGTGAAATTCATGAGGAGGATGAATCGGTCTGAACAACAGGAGGAGCATGAAGTGGTGTTGAAAAACTTGAAGAGCCTGAAAAGGTGTGAAAATTATGAAGAGCTTCAAAAGATGTGAAATTCATGAGGAGGATGAATCGGTCTGAAAAATAGGAGGAGCATGAAGCAGTGTTCAAAAACATGAAGAGACTGAAATGGTGTGAAAAATATGAAGAGCTTCAAAAGGTGTGAAAATTATGAGGAGCACGAAACGGTCTGAAAATTAGGAGGATCTTGAAGAGGTGTTGAAAATCATGAAGAGCCTGAAAAGGTGTGAAAAATATGAAGAGCTTCAAAAGTTGTGAAAAATATGAGGGGCATGAAACGGTCTGAAATATAGGAGGATCATGAAGCGGTGTTGAAAAATATGAAGAGACTGAAAAGGTGTGAAAAATATGAAGGGCTTCAAAATGTGTAAATTAAATGAGGAGCATGAAACGGTCTGAAAAATAAGAGGAGCATGAAACGGTGTTCAGAAACATGAAGATCCTGAAAAGGTGTGAAAATATGAAGAGCTTCATAAGTTGTCAAAAATATGAGGAGCACGAAACCATCTGAAAAATAGGAGGATCATGAAGCGGTGTTGAAAAACATGAAGAGCCTGAAAGGTGTCAAAAATATGAAGAGCTTCAAAAGGTGTCAAAAATATGAGGTGCATGAAACGTTCTGAAAAATGAGAGGAGCATAATACGGTGTTGAAAAACATGAAGAGCCTGAAAAGGTGTGAAAAATATGAAGAGATTCAAAACTTGTCAAAATATGGGAAGCCTGAAACCTTTTGAAAAATAGGAGGAGCATGAAACGGTGTTGAAAAACATGAAGAGCCTGAAAAGGTGTGAAAAATATGAAGAGCTTCAAAAGGAGTCAAAAATATGAGGACCATGAAACGGTCTGAAAAATAGGAGGAGCATGAAGTGGTGTTCAAAAACATGAAGAGCCTGAAAAGGTGTGAAAAATATGAAGAGCTTCAAAAGGTGTGAAAAATATGAGGAGCATGAAACGGTCTGAAAAATAGGAGGAGCATGAAATGGTGTTCAAAAACATGAAGAGCCTGAAAAGGAGTGAAAAATATGAAGAGCTTCAAAAGGAGTCAAAAACATGAGGGCCATGAAACGGTCTGAAAAATAGCAGGAACATGACGCGGAGTTCAAAAACATGAAGAGCCTGAAAAGGTGTGAAAAATATGAAGAGCTTCAAAAGGTGTTAAAAATATGAGGGGCATGAAACGGTCTGAAAAATAGGAGGAGCATGAAACTGTGTTCAAAAACTTGAAGAGCGTGAAAAGTTGTGAAAAATATGAAGAGCTTAAAAACGTGTCATTTTATGAGGAGCATGAAACGGTCTGAAAAACTGGAGGAGCATGAAGCTTTGTTGAAAAACATGAAGAGCCAGAAAAGGTTTAAAAAATATGAAGAGCTTCAAAATATGTGAAAAATATGAAGAGCTACAAAACGTGTCAAAAATATGAGGAGCATGAAAAGTTCTGAAAAATAGGAGGAGCATGAAGCCGTGTTGAAAAAATGGAAGAGCCTGAGAAGGTGTGAAAAATATGAAGAGCTTCAAAACGTGTCAAAATTAGAGGAGCAAGAAACGGTTTGAAAATATGAGGAGCATGAAACGGTGTTCAAAAACATGAAGAGCCTGAAAAGCTGTGAAAAATATGAAGAGTTTCCAAAGGAGTCAAAAATATGAGGAGCAAGAAACGGTCTGAAATATAGGAGGATCATGAAACGGTGTTCAAAAACATGAAGAGCCTGAAAATGTGTGAAAATTATGAAGAGCTTCAAAAGGTGTGAAAATATGAAGAGCATGAAGTGGTGTTCAAAAACATGAAGAGCTTGAAAAGGTGTGAAATATACGAAGAGCTTCAAAAGGTGTGAAAAATAGGAGGAGCATGAAGCGGTGTTAAAAAACATGAAGAGCCTGAAAAGGTGTGAAATATATGAAGAGCTTCAAAATGTGTCAAACGTATGAGGAGAATGAAACAGTCTGAAAATAGGAGGAGGATGAAACGGTGTTGAAAAACATGAAGAGCATGGAAAGGTGTGAAAAATATGAAGAGTTTCAAAAGGAGTCAAAAATATGAGGAGCATGAAACAGTCTGAAAAATAGGAGGCACATGGAGCGTTGTTGAAAAATTACAAGAGCTTGAAAAGGTGTGAAAAATATGAAGAGCTTCAAAAGGTGTCAAAATATGAGGAGCATGAAACGGTCTGAAAAATAGGAGGAGCATGAAGCGGTGTTGCAAAAATGGAAGAGCCTGAAAAGGTGTGAAAAATATGAAGAGCTTCAAAAGGTGTCAAAATATGAGGAGAATGAAACGGTCTGAAAAATAGGAGGAGCATGAAACAGTGTTCAAAAACATGAAGAGCCTGAAAAGGTGTGAAAAATATGAAGAGCTTCAAAAGGTGTCAAAAATAAGAGGAGCAAAAGACGGTCTGAACAATAGGAGGAGCATGAAGTAGTGTTGAAAAACATGAAGAGCCTGAAAAGGTGTTAAATATATGAAGAGCTCCAATCGGTGTAAAAAATATCACGAGCATTAAACGGTCTGAAAAATAGGAGGAGCATGAAACAGTGTTCAAAAACATGAAGAGCCTGAAAAGGTGTGAAAAATATGAAGAGCTTCAAAACGTGTCAAAAATATGAGGAGCATGAAACGGTCTCAAAAATTGGAGGAGCATGAAGTGGTGTTCAAAAACATGAAGAGCCAGAAAAAGTGTGAAATATATGAATCGCTTCAAAATGTGTGAAATATATGAAGAGCTTCAAAAGGTGTCAAATATATGAGGAGCATGAAACGGTATGAAAAATAGGAGGAGCATGAAAGGTTTTGAAAAACATGAAGAGCCTAAAATGGTGTGCAAAATATGAAGAGCTTCAAAAGGTGTGAAAAATATGAAGAGCTTCAAAAGGTGTCAAATATATGAGGAGCATGAAACGGTATGAAAAATAGGAGGAGCATGAAAGGTGTTGAACAATATAAAGAGCCTGAAAAGGTGTGAACAATATGAAGAGCTTCAAAATTTGAGAAAAATATGAAGAGCTCCAAAGGTTGTCAAATATATGAGAGGCATGAAATGGTCTGCAAAACAGGAGCATGAAACGGTTATGAAAAACATGAAGAGCCTGAAAAGATGTGAGACTATGAAGAGGTTCAAAATGTGTCAAAAATATGAGGAGCATGAAACGGTCTGAAAAATAGGAGGAGCATGAAACGGTGTTGAAAAACATGAAGAGTCTGTAAAGGTGTGAAAAATATGAAGAGCTTCAAAATGTGTGAAAAATATGAGGAGCATGAAGCGGTCTGAAATATAGGAGGAGCATGAAACGGTGTTGAAAAACATGAAGAGCATGAAAAGGTGTCAAAAATATGAAGAGCTACAAAAGGAGTCAAAAATGTGAGGAGCATGAAAAGGTCTGAAAAATAGGAGGAGAATGAAGCAATGTTGAAAAACATGAAGAGCCTGAAAAGGTGTGAAATATATGAAGAGCTTCAAAACGTGTCAAAAATATGAGGAGTGTGAAACTGTGTTGAAAAACATGACGAGCATGAAAAGGTGTGAAAAATATGAAGACCTTCAAAATGTGTCAAAAATAGGAGGAGCATGAAATGGCCTGAAAAATAGGAGGAGCATGAAGTGGTGTTGAAAACCATGAAGAGCCTGAAAGGTGTCAAAAATATGAAGAGCTTCAAAAGGTGTCAAAAATATGAGGTGCATGAAACGTTCTGAAAAATGAGAGGAGCATAATACGGTGTTGAAAAACATGAAGAGCCTGAAAAGGTGTGAAAAATATGAAGAGATTCAAAACTTGTCAAAATATGGGAAGCCTGAAACCTTTTGAAAAATAGGAGGAGCATGAAACGGTGTTGAAAAACATGAAGAGCCTGAAAAGGTGTGAAAAATATGAAGGGCTTCAAAAGGTGTCAAATATACGAGGAGCATGAAATGGTCTGAAGAATAGGAGGAGAATAAAAAGGTGTTCAAAAACATGAAGAGTCTGAAAAGGTGTGAAAAATATGAAGAGCTTCAAAAGGAGTCAAAAATATGAGGACCATGAAACGGTCTGAAAAATAGGAGGAGCATGAAATGGTGTTCAAAAACATGAAGAGCCTGAAAAGGTGTGAAAAATATGAAGAGCTTCAAAAGGTGTGAAAAATATGAGGAGCATGAAACGGTCTGAAAAATAGGAGGAGCATGAAATGGTGTTCAAAAACATGAAGAGCCTGAAAAGGAGTGAAAAATATGAAGAGCTTCAAAAGAAGTCAAAAACATGAGGGCCATGAAACGGTCTGAAAAATAGCAGGAACATGACGCGGAGTTCAAAAACATGAAGAGCCTGAAAAGGTGTGAAAAATATGAAGAGCTTCAAAAGGTGTTAAAAATATGAGGGGCATGAAACGGTCTGAAAAATAGGAGGAGCATGAAACTGTGTTCAAAAACTTGAAGAGCGTGAAAAGTTGTGAAAAATATGAAGAGCTTAAAAACGTGTCATTTTATGAGGAGCATGAAACGGTCTGAAAAACTGGAGGAGCATGAAGCTTTGTTGAAAAACATGAAGAGCCAGAAAAGGTTTAAAAAATATGAAGAGCTTCAAAATATGTGAAAAATATGAAGAGCTACAAAACGTGTCAAAAATATGAGGAGCATGAAAAGTTCTGAAAAATAGGAGGAGCATGAAGCCATGTTGAAAAAATGGAAGAGCCTGAGAAGGTGTGAAAAATATGAAGAGCTTCAAAACGTGTCAAAATTAGAGGAGCAAGAAACGGTTTGAAAATATGAGGAGCATGAAACGGTGTTCAAAAACATGAAGAGCCTGAAAAGCTGTGAAAAATATGAAGAGTTTCCAAAGGAGTCAAAAATATGAGGAGCAAGAAACGGTCTGAAATATAGGAGGATCATGAAACGGTGTTCAAAAACATGAAGAGCCTGAAAATGTGTGAAAATTATGAAGAGCTTCAAAAGGTGTGAAAATATGAAGAGCATGAAGTGGTGTTCAAAAACATGAAGAGCTTGAAAAGGTGTGAAATATACGAAGAGCTTCAAAAGGTGTGAAAAATAGGAGGAGCATGAAGCGGTGTTAAAAAACATGAAGAGCCTGAAAAGGTGTGAAATATATGAAGAGCTTCAAAATGTGTCAAACGTATGAGGAGAATGAAACAGTCTGAAAATAGGAGGAGGATGAAACGGTGTTGAAAAACATGAAGAGCATGGAAAGGTGTGAAAAATATGAAGAGTTTCAAAAGGAGTCAAAAATATGAGGAGCATGAAACAGTCTGAAAAATAGGAGGCACATGGAGCGTTGTTGAAAAATTACAAGAGCTTGAAAAGGTGTGAAAAATATGAAGAGCTTCAAAAGGTGTCAAAATATGAGGAGCATGAAACGGTCTGAAAAATAGGAGGAGCATGAAGCGGTGTTGCAAAAATGGAAGAGCCTGAAAAGGTGTGAAAAATATGAAGAGCTTCAAAAGGTGTCAAAATATGAGGAGAATGAAACGGTCTGAAAAATAGGAGCAGCATGAAACAGTGTTCAAAAACATGAAGAGCCTGAAAAGGTGTGAAAAATATGAAGAGCTTCAAAAGGTGTCAAAAATAAGAGGAGCAAAAGACGGTCTGAACAATAGGAGGAGCATGAAGTAGTGTTGAAAAACATGAAGAGCCTGAAAAGGTGTTAAATATATGAAGAGCTCCAATCGGTGTAAAAAATATCACGAGCATTAAACGGTCTGAAAAATAGGAGGAGCATGAAACAGTGTTCAAAAACATGAAGAGCCTGAAAAGGTGTGAAAAATATGAAGAGCTTCAAAACGTGTCAAAAATATGAGGAGCATGAAACGGTCTCAAAAATTGGAGGAGCATGAAGTGGTGTTCAAAAACATGAAGAGCCAGAAAAAGTGTGAAATATATGAATCGCTTCAAAATGTGTGAAATATATGAAGAGCTTCAAAAGGTGTCAAATATATGAGGAGCATGAAACGGTATGAAAAATAGGAGGAGCATGAAAGGTTTTGAAAAACATGAAGAGCCTAAAATGGTGTGCAAAATATGAAGAGCTTCAAAAGGTGTGAAAAATATGAAGAGCTTCAAAAGGTGTCAAATATATGAGGAGCATGAAACGGTATGAAAAATAGGAGGAGCATGAAAGGTGTTGAACAATATAAAGAGCCTGAAAAGGTGTGAACAATATGAAGAGCTTCAAAATTTGAGAAAAATATGAAGAGCTCCAAAGGTTGTCAAATATATGAGAGGCATGAAATGGTCTGCAAAACAGGAGCATGAAACGGTTAGGAAAAACATGAAGAGCCTGAAAAGATGTGAGACTATGAAGAGGTTCAAAATGTGTCAAAAATATGAGGAGCATGAAACGATCTGAAAAATAGGAGGAGCATGAAACGGTGTTGAAAAACATGAAGAGTCTGTAAAGGTGTGAAAAATATGAAGAGCTTCAAAATGTGTGAAAAATATGAGGAGCATGAAGCGGTCTGAAATATAGGAGGAGCATGAAACAGTGTTGAAAAACATGAAGAGCATGAAAAGGTGTCAAAAATATGAAGAGCTACAAAAGGAGTCAAAAATGTGAGGAGCATGAAAAGGTCTGAAAAATAGGAGAAGAATGAAGCAATGTTGAAAAACATGAAGAGCCTGAAAAGGTGTGAAATATATGAAGAGCTTCAAAACGTGTCAAAAATATGAGGAGTGTGAAACTGTGTTGAAAAACATGACGAGCATGAAAAGGTGTGAAAAATATGAAGACCTTCAAAATGTGTCAAAAATAGGAGGAGCATGAAATGGCCTGAAAAATAGGAGGAGCATGAAGTGGTGTTGAAAACCATGAAGAGCCTGAAAAGGTGTGAAAAATATGAAGAGTTTCAAAAGGTGTCAAAAATATGAAGAGCATGAAACGGACTGAAAAAAAGGAGGAGCATGAAATGGTGTTCAAAAACTTGAAGAGGCTGAAAATGTGTGAAAAATATGAAGAGCTTCAAAAGATGTGAAAAATATGAGGAGCATGAAACGGTCTGAAAAATAGAAGTAGCATGAAACGGTGTTGAAAAATATGAAGAGCCTGAAAAGGTGTGAAATATATAAAGAGGTTCAAAAGGTGTCAAAAATATGAGGAGCATGAAACGGTCTGAAAAATAGGAGGAGCATGAAATGGTGTTCAAAAACATAAAGAGACTGAAAACGTTTGAAAAATATGAAGAGCTTCAAAAGGTTTGAAAAAAATGAGGAGCATGAAACGGTGTGAAAAATAGGAGGAGCATGAAACGGTGTGAAAAATAGGAGGAGCATGAAAGGTGTTGAAAAACATGAAGAGCATGAAAATGTGTGAAAAATATGAAGAGCTTCAAAAAGTGTAAAATATATGAGGAGCATGAAACGGTATGAAAAATAGGAGGAGCATGAAAGATGTTGAAATACATGAAGAGATTGAAATGGTGTGAAAAATATGAAGAGCTTCAAAAGGTGTGAAAAATATGAAGAGCTTCAAAAGGTGTGAAAAATATGAGGAGCATGAAGTGGTGTTCAAAAACATGTAGAGCTTGAAAAGGTGTGAAATATACGAAGAGCTTCAAAAGGTGTGAAAAATACGAGGAGCATGAAGTGGTGTTGAAAAATATGAAGAGCCTGAAAAGAGTGAAATATATGAAGAGCTTCAAAAGGTGTCAAAAATATGAGGAGCATGAAACGGTCTGAAAAACAGGAGGAGCATGAAACGGTGTTGAAAAACATGAAGAGCCTGAAAAGAGTGAAAACTATGAAGAGCTTCAAAAGGTGTCAAAAGTATGAGGAGCTTGAAAAGGTGTTCAAAAACATGAAGAGCCAGAGAAGGTGTGAAAACTATGAAGAACTTCAAAAGGTGTCAAAAGTATGAGGAGCTTGAAAAGGTGTTCAAAAACATGAAGAGCCTGAGAAGGTGTGAAAACTATGAAGAGCTTCAATAGGTGTCAAAAGTATGAGGAGCTTGAAAAGGTGTTCAAAAACATGAAGAGCCTGAGTAGGTGTGAAATATATGAAGAGCTTCAATAGGTGTCAAAAGTATGAGGAGCTTGAAAAGGCGTTCAAAAACATGAAGAGCCTTAAAAGGTGTGAAAACTATGAAGAGCTTCAAAAGGTGTCAAAAGTATGAGGAGCTTGAAAAGGTGTTCAAAAACATGAAGAGCCTGAGAAGGTGTGCAAAATATGAAGAGCTTAAAAAGGTGTTCAAAAACATGAAGAGCATGAAATGTCTGAAAAATATGAAGAGTTTCAAAAGGTGTCAAAAATATGAGGAGCATGAAACGGCCTGAAAAAAAGGAGGAGCATGAAATGGTGTTCAAAAACTTGAAGAGACTGAAAATGTGTGAAAAATATGAAGAGCTTCAAAAGATGTGAAAAATATGAGGAGCATGAAACGGTCTGAAAAATAGAAGTAGCATGAAACGGTGTTGAAAAATATGAAGAGCCTGAAAAGGTGTGAAATATATGAAGAGGTTCAAAAGGTGTCAAAAATATGAGGAGCATGAAACGGTCTGAAAATTAGGAGGAGAATGAAGCTTTGTTGAAAAACATGAAGAGCCAGAAAAGGTTTAAAAAATATGAAGAGCTTCAAAATATGTGAAAAATATGAAGAGCTTCAAAAGGTGTCAAAAATATGAGGAGCATGAAAAGTTCTCAAAAATAGGAGGAGCATGAAGCCGTGTTGAAAAAATGGAAGAGCCTGAGAAGGTGTGAAAAATATGAAGAGCTTCAAAAGGTGTGAAAAATATGAAGAGCTTCAAAAGGTGACAAAATGAGATGAGCATGAAACGGTCTGAAAAAAAGGAGGAGCATGAAGCGGTGTGAAAAACATGAAGAGTCTGAAAAGGTGTGAAAATTATGAAGAGCTTCAAAAGGTGTCAAAAATATGAGGAGCATGAAACGGTCTGAAAAATAGGAGGAGCATGAAGTGGTGTTGAAAAACATGAGGAGCATGAAAAGGTGTGAAAAATATGAAGAGCTTCAAAAGGTTTGAAATACATGAGGAGCATGAAACGGTCTGAGAAATAGGAGGAGCATGAGGCGGTGTTTAACAACATGAAGAGCCTGAAAAGGTGTGAAAAATATGAAAAGCTTCAAAAGGTGTAAAAACATGAGGAGCATGAAACGGTCTTAAAAATAGGAGGAGCATGAAGCGTTGTTGAAAAACATGAAGAGTCTGAAAATGTCTGAAAAATATCAAGAGCTTCAAAAGGTGTCAAAAATATGAGGAACATGAAACGGTCTGAAAAATAGGAGGAGCATGAAGTGGTGTTGAAAAACATGAAGAGCCTGAAAAGGTGTGAAAAATATGAAGAGCTTCAAAAGGTGTGAAATACATGAGATGATGAATCGGTCTGCAAAATAGGAGGAGCATGAACCAATGTTCAAAAACATGAAGAGCCTGAAAAGGTGTGAAAAATATGAAGAGCTTCAAAAGGTGTGAAAATTATGAGGAGAAAGAAACGGTCTGAAAAATAGACGATTCATGAAGCGGTGTTGAAAAACATGAAGAGCCTGAAAATGTGTGAAAAATATGAAGGGCTTCAAAATTTGTGAAATACATGAGGAGCTTGAAACGGTCTGAAAAACATGAGGAGCATGAAGCGGTGTAGAAAAACATGAAGAGCGTGAAAAGGTGTGAAAAATATGAAAAGCTTGAAAAGGTGCGAAAACTATGAGGAGCATGAAACGGTGTGAAACATAGGAGGAGCTTGAAGCGGTGTTGAAAAATATGAAGAGTCTGAAAAGATGTGAAAAATATGAAGAGCTTGAAAAGGTGTGAAAAATATGAGGAGCATTAATCGGCCTGAAAAATAGGAGGAGCATGAAGCGGTGTTGAAAAAAATGAAGAGCCTGAAAAGGTGTGAAATATATGAAGAGCTTCAAAAGGTGTCAAAAATATGAGGAGCATGAAACGGTCTGAAAAATACGAGAAGCATGAAGAGGTGTTGAAAAACATGAAGAGCCTGAAAAGGTGTGAAATATACGAATAGCTTCAAAAGGTGTCAAATATATGAGGAGCATGAAACGGTCTGAAAAATAGGAGGATCATGAAGCGGTGTTGAAGAACATGAATAGCCAGAAAAGGTGTGAAAAATATGAAGAGCTACAAAAGGTGTGAAAAATATGAGGAGCATAAAACGGTCTGAAAAATAGGAGGAGCATGAAGCTGTTTTCAAAAACATGAAGAGCCTGAAAAGTAGTGAAAAATATGAAGAGCTTCAAAAGGTGTTAAAAGTATGAGAAGCATGAAACAGACTGAAAAATAGGAGGAGCATGAAGCGGTGTAGGAAAACATGAAGAGCGTGAAAAGGTGTGAAAAATATGAAAAGCTTGAAAAGGTGCGAAAACTATGAGGAGCATGAAATGGTGTGAAACATAGGAGGAGCTTGAAGCGGTGTTGAAAAACATGAAGAGCCTTAAAACGTGTGAAAAATAAGAAGAGCTTCAAAAGGTGTCAAAAATGAGATGAGCATGAAACGGTCTGAAAAATAGGAGGAGCATGAAGTGGTGTTGAAAAACATGAGGGGCCTGAAAAGGTGTGAAAAATATGAAGAGCTTCAAAAGGTTTGAAATACATGAGGAGCATGAAACGGTCTGAGAAATAGGAGGAGCATGAGGCGGTGTTTAACAACATGAAGAGCCTGACAAGGTGTGAAAAATATGAAAAGCTTCAAAAGGTGTAAAAAAATGAGGAGCATGAAACGGTCTGAAAAATAGGAGGAGCATGAAGCATTGTTGAAAAACATGAAGAGTCTGAAAATGTCTGAAAAATATGAAGAGCTTCAAAAGGTGCCAAAATAAGAGGAGCATGAAACGGTCTGAAAAATAGCAGGAACATGACGCGGAGTTCAAAAACATGAAGAGCCTGAAAAGGTGTGAAAAATATGAAGAGCTTCAAAAGGTGTTAAAAATATGAGGGGCATGAAACGGTCTGAAAAATAGGAGGAGCATGAAACTGTGTTCAAAAACTTGAAGAGCGTGAAAAGTTGTGAAAAATATGAAGAGCTTAAAAACGTGTCATTTTATGAGGAGCATGAAACGGTCTGAAAAACTGGAGGAGCATGAAGCTTTGTTGAAAAACATGAAGAGCCAGAAAAGGTTTAAAAAATATGAAGAGCTTCAAAATATGTGAAAAATATGAAGAGCTACAAAACGTGTCAAAAATATGAGGAGCATGAAAAGTTCTGAAAAATAGGAGGAGCATGAAGCCATGTTGAAAAAATGGAAGAGCCTGAGAAGGTGTGAAAAATATGAAGAGCTTCAAAACGTGTCAAAATTAGAGGAGCAAGAAACGGTTTGAAAATATGAGGAGCATGAAACGGTGTTCAAAAACATGAAGAGCCTGAAAAGCTGTGAAAAATATGAAGAGTTTCCAAAGGAGTCAAAAATATGAGGAGCAAGAAACGGTCTGAAATATAGGAGGATCATGAAACGGTGTTCAAAAACATGAAGAGCCTGAAAATGTGTGAAAATTATGAAGAGCTTCAAAAGGTGTGAAAATATGAAGAGCATGAAGTGGTGTTCAAAAACATGAAGAGCTTGAAAAGGTGTGAAATATACGAAGAGCTTCAAAAGGTGTGAAAAATAGGAGGAGCATGAAGCGGTGTTAAAAAACATGAAGAGCCTGAAAAGGTGTGAAATATATGAAGAGCTTCAAAATGTGTCAAACGTATGAGGAGAATGAAACAGTCTGAAAATAGGAGGAGGATGAAACGGTGTTGAAAAACATGAAGAGCATGGAAAGGTGTGAAAAATATGAAGAGTTTCAAAAGGAGTCAAAAATATGAGGAGCATGAAACAGTCTGAAAAATAGGAGGCACATGGAGCGTTGTTGAAAAATTACAAGAGCTTGAAAAGGTGTGAAAAATATGAAGAGCTTCAAAAGGTGTCAAAATATGAGGAGCATGAAACGGTCTGAAAAATAGGAGGAGCATGAAGCGGTGTTGCAAAAATGGAAGAGCCTGAAAAGGTGTGAAAAATATGAAGAGCTTCAAAAGGTGTCAAAATATGAGGAGAATGAAACGGTCTGAAAAATAGGAGCAGCATGAAACAGTGTTCAAAAACATGAAGAGCCTGAAAAGGTGTGAAAAATATGAAGAGCTTCAAAAGGTGTCAAAAATAAGAGGAGCAAAAGACGGTCTGAACAATAGGAGGAGCATGAAGTAGTGTTGAAAAACATGAAGAGCCTGAAAAGGTGTTAAATATATGAAGAGCTCCAATCGGTGTAAAAAATATCACGAGCATTAAACGGTCTGAAAAATAGGAGGAGCATGAAACAGTGTTCAAAAACATGAAGAGCCTGAAAAGGTGTGAAAAATATGAAGAGCTTCAAAACGTGTCAAAAATATGAGGAGCATGAAACGGTCTCAAAAATTGGAGGAGCATGAAGTGGTGTTCAAAAACATGAAGAGCCAGAAAAAGTGTGAAATATATGAATCGCTTCAAAATGTGTGAAATATATGAAGAGCTTCAAAAGGTGTCAAATATATGAGGAGCATGAAACGGTATGAAAAATAGGAGGAGCATGAAAGGTTTTGAAAAACATGAAGAGCCTAAAATGGTGTGCAAAATATGAAGAGCTTCAAAAGGTGTGAAAAATATGAAGAGCTTCAAAAGGTGTCAAATATATGAGGAGCATGAAACGGTATGAAAAATAGGAGGAGCATGAAAGGTGTTGAACAATATAAAGAGCCTGAAAAGGTGTGAACAATATGAAGAGCTTCAAAATTTGAGAAAAATATGAAGAGCTCCAAAGGTTGTCAAATATATGAGAGGCATGAAATGGTCTGCAAAACAGGAGCATGAAACGGTTAGGAAAAACATGAAGAGCCTGAAAAGATGTGAGACTATGAAGAGGTTCAAAATGTGTCAAAAATATGAGGAGCATGAAACGATCTGAAAAATAGGAGGAGCATGAAACGGTGTTGAAAAACATGAAGAGTCTGTAAAGGTGTGAAAAATATGAAGAGCTTCAAAATGTGTGAAAAATATGAGGAGCATGAAGCGGTCTGAAATATAGGAGGAGCATGAAACAGTGTTGAAAAACATGAAGAGCATGAAAAGGTGTCAAAAATATGAAGAGCTACAAAAGGAGTCAAAAATGTGAGGAGCATGAAAAGGTCTGAAAAATAGGAGAAGAATGAAGCAATGTTGAAAAACATGAAGAGCCTGAAAAGGTGTGAAATATATGAAGAGCTTCAAAACGTGTCAAAAATATGAGGAGTGTGAAACTGTGTTGAAAAACATGACGAGCATGAAAAGGTGTGAAAAATATGAAGACCTTCAAAATGTGTCAAAAATAGGAGGAGCATGAAATGGCCTGAAAAATAGGAGGAGCATGAAGTGGTGTTGAAAACCATGAAGAGCCTGAAAAGGTGTGAAAAATATGAAGAGTTTCAAAAGGTGTCAAAAATATGAAGAGCATGAAACGGACTGAAAAAAAGGAGGAGCATGAAATGGTGTTCAAAAACTTGAAGAGGCTGAAAATGTGTGAAAAATATGAAGAGCTTCAAAAGATGTGAAAAATATGAGGAGCATGAAACGGTCTGAAAAATAGAAGTAGCATGAAACGGTGTTGAAAAATATGAAGAGCCTGAAAAGGTGTGAAATATATAAAGAGGTTCAAAAGGTGTCAAAAATATGAGGAGCATGAAACGGTCTGAAAAATAGGAGGAGCATGAAATGGTGTTCAAAAACATAAAGAGACTGAAAACGTTTGAAAAATATGAAGAGCTTCAAAAGGTTTGAAAAAAATGAGGAGCATGAAACGGTGTGAAAAATAGGAGGAGCATGAAACGGTGTGAAAAATAGGAGGAGCATGAAAGGTGTTGAAAAACATGAAGAGCATGAAAATGTGTGAAAAATATGAAGAGCTTCAAAAAGTGTAAAATATATGAGGAGCATGAAACGGTATGAAAAATAGGAGGAGCATGAAAGATGTTGAAATACATGAAGAGATTGAAATGGTGTGAAAAATATGAAGAGCTTCAAAAGGTGTGAAAAATATGAAGAGCTTCAAAAGGTGTGAAAAATATGAGGAGCATGAAGTGGTGTTCAAAAACATGTAGAGCTTGAAAAGGTGTGAAATATACGAAGAGCTTCAAAAGGTGTGAAAAATACGAGGAGCATGAAGTGGTGTTGAAAAATATGAAGAGCCTGAAAAGAGTGAAATATATGAAGAGCTTCAAAAGGTGTCAAAAATATGAGGAGCATGAAACGGTCTGAAAAACAGGAGGAGCATGAAACGGTGTTGAAAAACATGAAGAGCCTGAAAAGAGTGAAAACTATGAAGAGCTTCAAAAGGTGTCAAAAGTATGAGGAGCTTGAAAAGGTGTTCAAAAACATGAAGAGCCAGAGAAGGTGTGAAAACTATGAAGAACTTCAAAAGGTGTCAAAAGTATGAGGAGCTTGAAAAGGTGTTCAAAAACATGAAGAGCCTGAGAAGGTGTGAAAACTATGAAGAGCTTCAATAGGTGTCAAAAGTATGAGGAGCTTGAAAAGGTGTTCAAAAACATGAAGAGCCTGAGTAGGTGTGAAATATATGAAGAGCTTCAATAGGTGTCAAAAGTATGAGGAGCTTGAAAAGGCGTTCAAAAACATGAAGAGCCTTAAAAGGTGTGAAAACTATGAAGAGCTTCAAAAGGTGTCAAAAGTATGAGGAGCTTGAAAAGGTGTTCAAAAACATGAAGAGCCTGAGAAGGTGTGCAAAATATGAAGAGCTTAAAAAGGTGTTCAAAAACATGAAGAGCATGAAATGTCTGAAAAATATGAAGAGTTTCAAAAGGTGTCAAAAATATGAGGAGCATGAAACGGCCTGAAAAAAAGGAGGAGCATGAAATGGTGTTCAAAAACTTGAAGAGACTGAAAATGTGTGAAAAATATGAAGAGCTTCAAAAGATGTGAAAAATATGAGGAGCATGAAACGGTCTGAAAAATAGAAGTAGCATGAAACGGTGTTGAAAAATATGAAGAGCCTGAAAAGGTGTGAAATATATGAAGAGGTTCAAAAGGTGTCAAAAATATGAGGAGCATGAAACGGTCTGAAAATTAGGAGGAGAATGAAGCTTTGTTGAAAAACATGAAGAGCCAGAAAAGGTTTAAAAAATATGAAGAGCTTCAAAATATGTGAAAAATATGAAGAGCTTCAAAAGGTGTCAAAAATATGAGGAGCATGAAAAGTTCTCAAAAATAGGAGGAGCATGAAGCCGTGTTGAAAAAATGGAAGAGCCTGAGAAGGTGTGAAAAATATGAAGAGCTTCAAAAGGTGTGAAAAATATGAAGAGCTTCAAAAGGTGACAAAATGAGATGAGCATGAAACGGTCTGAAAAAAAGGAGGAGCATGAAGCGGTGTGAAAAACATGAAGAGTCTGAAAAGGTGTGAAAATTATGAAGAGCTTCAAAAGGTGTCAAAAATATGAGGAGCATGAAACGGTCTGAAAAATAGGAGGAGCATGAAGTGGTGTTGAAAAACATGAGGAGCATGAAAAGGTGTGAAAAATATGAAGAGCTTCAAAAGGTTTGAAATACATGAGGAGCATGAAACGGTCTGAGAAATAGGAGGAGCATGAGGCGGTGTTTAACAACATGAAGAGCCTGAAAAGGTGTGAAAAATATGAAAAGCTTCAAAAGGTGTAAAAACATGAGGAGCATGAAACGGTCTTAAAAATAGGAGGAGCATGAAGCGTTGTTGAAAAACATGAAGAGTCTGAAAATGTCTGAAAAATATCAAGAGCTTCAAAAGGTGTCAAAAATATGAGGAACATGAAACGGTCTGAAAAATAGGAGGAGCATGAAGTGGTGTTGAAAAACATGAAGAGCCTGAAAAGGTGTGAAAAATATGAAGAGCTTCAAAAGGTGTGAAATACATGAGATGATGAATCGGTCTGCAAAATAGGAGGAGCATGAACCAATGTTCAAAAACATGAAGAGCCTGAAAAGGTGTGAAAAATATGAAGAGCTTCAAAAGGTGTGAAAATTATGAGGAGCAAGAAACGGTCTGAAAAATAGACGATTCATGAAGCGGTGTTGAAAAACATGAAGAGCCTGAAAATGTGTGAAAAATATGAAGGGCTTCAAAATTTGTGAAATACATGAGGAGCTTGAAACGGTCTGAAAAACATGAGGAGCATGAAGCGGTGTAGAAAAACATGAAGAGCGTGAAAAGGTGTGAAAAATATGAAAAGCTTGAAAAGGTGCGAAAACTATGAGGAGCATGAAACGGTGTGAAACATAGGAGGAGCTTGAAGCGGTGTTGAAAAATATGAAGAGTCTGAAAAGATGTGAAAAATATGAAGAGCTTGAAAAGGTGTGAAAAATATGAGGAGCATTAATCGGCCTGAAAAATAGGAGGAGCATGAAGCGGTGTTGAAAAAAATGAAGAGCCTGAAAAGGTGTGAAATATATGAAGAGCTTCAAAAGGTGTCAAAAATATGAGGAGCATGAAACGGTCTGAAAAATACGAGAAGCATGAAGAGGTGTTGAAAAACATGAAGAGCCTGAAAAGGTGTGAAATATACGAATAGCTTCAAAAGGTGTCAAATATATGAGGAGCATGAAACGGTCTGAAAAATAGGAGGATCATGAAGCGGTGTTGAAGAACATGAATAGCCAGAAAAGGTGTGAAAAATATGAAGAGCTACAAAAGGTGTGAAAAATATGAGGAGCATAAAACGGTCTGAAAAATAGGAGGAGCATGAAGCTGTTTTCAAAAACATGAAGAGCCTGAAAAGTAGTGAAAAATATGAAGAGCTTCAAAAGGTGTTAAAAGTATGAGAAGCATGAAACAGACTGAAAAATAGGAGGAGCATGAAGCGGTGTAGGAAAACATGAAGAGCGTGAAAAGGTGTGAAAAATATGAAAAGCTTGAAAAGGTGCGAAAACTATGAGGAGCATGAAATGGTGTGAAACATAGGAGGAGCTTGAAGCGGTGTTGAAAAACATGAAGAGCCTTAAAACGTGTGAAAAATAAGAAGAGCTTCAAAAGGTGTCAAAAATGAGATGAGCATGAAACGGTCTGAAAAATAGGAGGAGCATGAAGTGGTGTTGAAAAACATGAGGGGCCTGAAAAGGTGTGAAAAATATGAAGAGCTTCAAAAGGTTTGAAATACATGAGGAGCATGAAACGGTCTGAGAAATAGGAGGAGCATGAGGCGGTGTTTAACAACATGAAGAGCCTGACAAGGTGTGAAAAATATGAAAAGCTTCAAAAGGTGTAAAAAAATGAGGAGCATGAAACGGTCTGAAAAATAGGAGGAGCATGAAGCATTGTTGAAAAACATGAAGAGTCTGAAAATGTCTGAAAAATATGAAGAGCTTCAAAAGGTGCCAAAATAAGAGGAGCATGAAACGGTCTGAAAAATAGGGGAGTATGAAACGGTGTTCAAAAACATAAAGAGCATGAAAAGCTGTGAAAAATATGAAGAGCTTCAAAAGGAGTGAAATACTTGAGGAATATGAAACGGTCTGAAAAATAGGAGGAGCATGAAGCTGTGTTGAAAAACCTGAAGAGCCTGAAAAGGTGTGAAAAATATGAAAAGCTTGAAAAGGTGCGAAAACTATGAGGAGCATGTAACGGTGTGAACAATAGGAGGAGCTTGAAGCGGTGTTGAAAAATATGAAGAGTCTGAAAGGTGTGAAAAATATGAAGAGCTTCAAATGGTGTCAAACATATGAGGAGCATGAAATGGTCTGAAAAATAGGAGGAGCATGAAGTGGTGTTGAAAAACATGAAGAGCCTGAATAGGTGTGAAAAATATGAAGAGCTTCAAAAGGTGTGAAAAATATGAAGAGCATTAATCGGTCTGAAAAATAGGAGGAGCATGAAGCGGTGTTGAAAAAAATGAAGAGCCTGAAAAGGTGTGAAATATATGAAGAGCTTCAAAAGGTGTCAAAAATATGAGGAGAATGAAATGGTCTGAAAAATACGAGAAGCATGAAGAGGTGTTGAAAAATATGAAGAGCCTGAAAAGGTGTGAAAAATATGAAGAGCTTCAAAAGGTGTCAAAAATATGAGGAGAATGAAACGGTCTGAAAAATAGGAGGAGCATGAAGTGGTGTTGAAAAACATGAAGAGCCTGAAAAGGTGTGAAAAATATGAAGAGCTTCAAAAGGTGTGAAATACATGAGATGATGAATCGGTCTGCAAAATAGGAGGAGCATGAACCAATGTTCAAAAACATGAAGAGCCTGAAAAGGTGTGAAAAATATGAAGAGCTTCAAAAGGTGTGAAAATTATGAGGAGCAAGAAACGGTCTGAAAAATAGACGATTCATGAAGCGGTGTTGAAAAACATGAAGAGCCTGAAAATGTGTGAAAAATATGAAGGGCTTCAAAATTTGTGAAATACATGAGGAGCTTGAAACGGTCTGAAAAACATGAGGAGCATGAAGCGGTGTAGAAAAACATGAAGAGCGTGAAAAGGTGTGAAAAATATGAAAAGCTTGAAAAGGTGCGAAAACTATGAGGAGCATGAAACGGTGTGAAACATAGGAGGAGCTTGAAGCGGTGTTGAAAAATATGAAGAGTCTGAAAAGATGTGAAAAATATGAAGAGCTTGAAAAGGTGTGAAAAATATGAGGAGCATTAATCGGCCTGAAAAATAGGAGGAGCATGAAGCGGTGTTGAAAAAAATGAAGAGCCTGAAAAGGTGTGAAATATATGAAGAGCTTCAAAAGGTGTCAAAAATATGAGGAGCATGAAACGGTCTGAAAAATACGAGAAGCATGAAGAGGTGTTGAAAAACATGAAGAGCCTGAAAAGGTGTGAAATATACGAATAGCTTCAAAAGGTGTCAAATATATGAGGAGCATGAAACGGTCTGAAAAATAGGAGGATCATGAAGCGGTGTTGAAGAACATGAATAGCCAGAAAAGGTGTGAAAAATATGAAGAGCTACAAAAGGTGTGAAAAATATGAGGAGCATAAAACGGTCTGAAAAATAGGAGGAGCATGAAGCTGTTTTCAAAAACATGAAGAGCCTGAAAAGTAGTGAAAAATATGAAGAGCTTCAAAAGGTGTTAAAAGTATGAGAAGCATGAAACAGACTGAAAAATAGGAGGAGCATGAAGCGGTGTAGGAAAACATGAAGAGCGTGAAAAGGTGTGAAAAATATGAAAAGCTTGAAAAGGTGCGAAAACTATGAGGAGCATGAAATGGTGTGAAACATAGGAGGAGCTTGAAGCGGTGTTGAAAAACATGAAGAGCCTTAAAACGTGTGAAAAATAAGAAGAGCTTCAAAAGGTGTCAAAAATGAGATGAGCATGAAACGGTCTGAAAAATAGGAGGAGCATGAAGTGGTGTTGAAAAACATGAGGGGCCTGAAAAGGTGTGAAAAATATGAAGAGCTTCAAAAGGTTTGAAATACATGAGGAGCATGAAACGGTCTGAGAAATAGGAGGAGCATGAGGCGGTGTTTAACAACATGAAGAGCCTGACAAGGTGTGAAAAATATGAAAAGCTTCAAAAGGTGTAAAAAAATGAGGAGCATGAAACGGTCTGAAAAATAGGAGGAGCATGAAGCATTGTTGAAAAACATGAAGAGTCTGAAAATGTCTGAAAAATATGAAGAGCTTCAAAAGGTGCCAAAATAAGAGGAGCATGAAACGGTCTGAAAAATAGGGGAGTATGAAACGGTGTTCAAAAACATAAAGAGCATGAAAAGCTGTGAAAAATATGAAGAGCTTCAAAAGGAGTGAAATACTTGAGGAATATGAAACGGTCTGAAAAATAGGAGGAGCATGAAGCTGTGTTGAAAAACCTGAAGAGCCTGAAAAGGTGTGAAAAATATGAAAAGCTTGAAAAGGTGCGAAAACTATGAGGAGCATGTAACGGTGTGAACAATAGGAGGAGCTTGAAGCGGTGTTGAAAAATATGAAGAGTCTGAAAGGTGTGAAAAATATGAAGAGCTTCAAATGGTGTCAAACATATGAGGAGCATGAAATGGTCTGAAAAATAGGAGGAGCATGAAGTGGTGTTGAAAAACATGAAGAGCCTGAATAGGTGTGAAAAATATGAAGAGCTTCAAAAGGTGTGAAAAATATGAAGAGCATTAATCGGTCTGAAAAATAGGAGGAGCATGAAGCGGTGTTGAAAAAAATGAAGAGCCTGAAAAGGTGTGAAATATATGAAGAGCTTCAAAAGGTGTCAAAAATATGAGGAGAATGAAACGGTCTGAAAAATACGAGAAGCATGAAGAGGTGTTGAAAAATATGAAGAGCCTGAAAAGGTGTGAAATATACGAATAGCTTCAAAAGGTGTCAAATATATGAGGAGCATGAAACGTTCTGAAAAATAGGAGGATCATGAAGCGGTGTTGAAGAACATGAATAGCCTGAAAATGTGTGAAAAATATGAAGAGCTACAAAAGGTGTGAAAAATATGAGGAGCATGAAACGGTCTGAAAAATAGGAGGAACATGAAACGGTGTGGAAAATCATGAAGAGCCTGAAAACGTGTGAAAAATATGAAGAGCTTCAAAAGGTGTAAAAAATATGAAGAGCTTCAAACGGTGTCAAAAGTGAGAGAGGCATAAAACGGTCTGAAAAATAGGAGTAGCATGAAACAGTGTTGAAAACATGAAGAGCCTGTGTGCGTCACGTGGGAATCACGTGTGAAACACGTGTGCGTCACGTGTGAATCACGTGTGTGTCACGTGGCAATCACATGTCAGTCACGTGTGCATCACGTGGGAATCACGTGTGAGTCACGTGTAAGTCACGTGGGAACCACGTGTGCATCACGTGTGTTTCACATGGCAATCACGTGTCAGTCACGTGTGCATCACGTGGGAATCACATGCGAGTCACTTGTGCCTCATGTGGGAATCACGTGTCAGTCACGTGTGCATCACGTGGTATCAATGTGAAACACGTGTGCGTCACGTGGGGATCACGTGTCAGTCACGTGTGCGTCACGTGTGAATCACGTGTGCATCACGTGGGAATCATGTGGGAAGCAAGTGTGCATCAAGTGGGTATCACGTGTGAGTCACGTATGCATCACGTCGGAATCAAGTGTGAATCACGTGTGCATCACGTGGAAATCACGTGTCACTCACGTGTGCCTCTCGTGGGATTCACGTGTGAGTCACGTGTGCAATACGTGGAAATCACGTGTGAATCACGTGTGCGTCACGTAGGAATCACGTGTGAAACACGTCGTAACTCGAGATGAGAGGTTCGTCCCTGGCTTTGACTCAAGCGGAATACCAAATTTCCACAAGCACGTCAAGAGGAGGCTTCTCTCAGCTAAAGGTATGTGAGAGGGACCCTGAGTGTGTGGCCTCTAGTGGAATGGACACCGAGATGCTCTGACTCCAAGTAAGGCTGGATATCCCTGCAGTGAATTGAATGCAGGCTCATCTTGCATCTCCCGAGACGAAGGGATGTCTAAATCCCAGGTGGAGACCACAGAGAAAGACCTAGTTCTCCACCTCATCGCGACCGGAGGCCTCACATCCTTTGAAAACTCGAGAGGTCCGCGGAGATCAATGCTTCCTAAGGAGACGATGCCTGACTCCTCTTGAAAATGGATAGGAGTCCCAGGATCCCTGTGGCACGTGGAAAGGGACCCTGAGTCTCCCGCCTCACGTGGAGACGCGTCCCAATTGCCATGCCAAGACTCGAGGAGAATCCCGAGGTGCCCCTCGCACCTAGGCAGTTGTCCTGACGTCGCTGAACAAACACGTGTCTGGAAGGGCCCTCCCCGTCGTAACTCGAAAATATACCCCAGGTTCCGGCCGCAACCCGAGAAAAACCAGGAGCCTTCCACCTCGCCGCCAGATGAGGCCCGATTCCAATGCACTGCGTGCAGAGCAATTCTGTGTTCGACATCAAACGTGAAAGGAGCCTTGATTTCCTTGATGGCACTCCAGAGAAACCCCAAGATCACTGTCTCAAGTCTAGAGGGATCCTGAGGTTACTGTAGCAACACGAAAGGGTTCCGTGGACCCCAAATCAACTTGAGATGAGAGCTTAGTCCCTGGCTTCGACTCAAGAGGAATACCAAATTTCCACAAGCACCTCAAGAGGAGGCTTTTCTCATCTACAGGTATGTGAGAGGGACCCTGAGTTTTTGGCCTCAAGTGGAATGGACACCGAGATGCTCTGACTCGAAGTAAGGCCGGATATCCCTGCAGTGAATTGAATGCAGGCTCGTCTTGCATCTCCCAAGACGAAGGGATGTCTGAATCCGCTGTGGAGACCACAGAGAAAGACCTAGTTCTCCGCCTCATCGCGACCGGAGGCCTCACATCCTTTGAAAACTCGAGAGGTCCGCGGAGATCAATGCTTCCAAAGAAGACGATGCCTGACTCCTCTTGAAAATGGATAGGAGTCCCAGGATCCCTGTGGCACGTGGAAAGGGACCTTGGGTCTCCCGTCTCATGTGGATACGCGTCCCAATTGCCATGCCAAGACTCGAGGAAAATCCCGAGGTGTCCCTCGCACCTAGGCAGGAGTCCTGACGTCGATGAACAAACACGTGTCTGGAAGGGCCCTCCCCGTCGTAACTCGAGAATATACCCCAGGTTCCGGCCGCAACTCGAGAAAAACCATGAGACTTCCCCCTCGCCACGAGATGAGGCCCGATTCCCCTGCACTGCGTGCAGAGCAATTCCGTGTTCCACATCAAACGTGAAAGGAGCCTTGATTTCCTTGATGGCACTCCAGAGAAAACCCAAGATCACTGTCTCAAGTCTACAGGGATCCTGAGGTCACTGGAGCAACATGAAAGGGCTCCGTGGACCCCAAATCAACTCGAGATGAGAGCTTAGTCCCTGGCTTCGACTCAAGAGGAATACCCACTTTTCACAAGCACCTCAAGAGGACGCTTCTCTCAGCTACAGGTATGTGAGACGGACCCTTAGTTTGAGGCCTCAAGTGAAATGGACACCGAGATGCTCTGACTCGAAGTAAGGCCGGATATCCCTGCAGTGAATTGAATGCAGGCTCGTCTTGCATCTCCCAAGACGAAGGGATTTCTGAATCCGCTGTGGAGACGACCGAGAAAGACCTAGTCCTCCGCCTCATCCTGACCGGAGGCATCACATCCTTTGAAAATTCGAGAGGTCTGCGGAGATCAATGCTTCCAAAGAAGACGATGCCTGACTCTTCTTGAAAATGGTTAGGAGTCCCAGGATCCCTGTGGCACGTGAAAAGGGACCCTGGGTCTCCCGCCTCACGTGGAAACGCATCCCAATTGCCATGCCAAGACTCGAGGAGAATCCCGAGGTGTCCCTCGCACCTAAGCAGGAGTCCTGACGTCGCGGACCAAACACGTGTCTGGAAGGGCCCTCCCCGTCGTAACTCGAGAATATACCCCAGGTTCCGGCCGCAACTAGAGAAAAACCATGAGACTTCCCCCTCGCCGGGACATGAGGCCCGATTCCCCTGCACTGCGTGCAGAGCAATTCCGTGTTCCACATCAAACGTGAAAGGAGCCTTGATTTCCTTGATGGCACTCCAGAGAAAACCCAAGATCACTGTCTCAAGTCTAGAGGGATCCTGAGGTCACTGGAGCAACACGAAATTTCTCCGTGGACCCCAAATCAACTCGAGATGAGAGCTTAATCCCTGGCTTCGACTCAGGAGGAATACCAACTTTCCCCAAGCACCTCAAGTGGAGGCTTCTCTCAGCTACAGGTATGTGAGCAGGACCCTGAGTTTGTGGCCTCAAGTGGAATGGACACCGAGATGCTCTGACTCGAAGTAAGGCCGGTTATCCCTGCAGTGAATTGAATGCAGGCTCGTCTTGCATCTCCCAGACGAAGGGATGGCTGAATCCCCTGTGGAGACCACAGAGAAAGACCTAGTCCTCCGCCTCATTGCGACCGGAGGCCTCACATCCTTTGAAAACTCGAGAGGTCCGCGGAGATCAATGCTTCCAAAGGAGACGATGCCTGACTCCTCTTGAAAATGGATAGGAGTCCCAGGATCCCTCTGGCACGTGGAAAGGGACCCTGGGTCTCCCGCCTCACGGGGAGACGCGTCCCAATTGCCATGCCAAGACTCGAGGAGAATCCCGAGGTGTCCCTCGAAACAAGGCAGGAGTCCTGACGTCGCTGAAGAAACACGTGTCTGGAAGGGCCTTCCCCGTCGTAACTCGATAATATACCCCAGGTTCAGGCCGCAACTCGAGAAAAACAATGAGAGTTCCCCCTCGCCGCGAGATGAGGCCCGATTCCCTGCACTGCGTGCAGAGCAATACCGTGTAGCACATCAAACGTGAAAGGAGCCTTGATTTCCTTGATGGCACTCCAGAGAAAACCCAAGATCACTGTCTCAAGTCTAGAGGGATCCTGAAGTCACTGTAGCAACACGACAGGGTTCCGTGGACCCAAAATCAACTCGAGATGAGAGCTTATTCCCTGGCTTCGACTCAAGAGGAATACCAACTTTCCAGAAGCACCTCAAGAGGAGGCTTCTCTCAGCTACAGGTATGTGAGAGGGACCCTGAGTTTTTGGCCTCAAGTGGAATGGACACCGAGATGCTCTGACTCGAAGTAAGGCCGGATATCCCTGCAGTTAATTGAATGCCAGCTCGTCTTGCATCTCCCAAGACGAAGGGATGTGTGAATCCCCTGTGGAGACCACAGAGAAAGACCTAGTTCTCCGCCTCATCGCGAGCAGATGCCTCACATCCTTTGAAAACTCGAGAGGTCTGCGGAGATCAATGCTTCCAAAGGAGAAGATGGCTGACTCCTCTTGAAAATGGATAGGAGTCCCAGGATCCCTGTGGCACGTGGAAAGGCACCCTGGGTGTCCCGCCTCACGTGGAGACGCGTCCCAAATGCCATGTCAAAACTCGAGGAGAATCCCGAGATATCCCTCGCACCTAGGCAGGAGTCCTGATGTCGCTGAACTAACACGTGTCTAGAAGGGCCCTCCCCGTCGTTACTCGAGAATAAACCACAGGTTCCAACCGCAACTCGAGAAAAACCATGAGACTTCCCCCTCGCCATGAGATGAGGCCCGATTCCCCTGCACTGCGTGCACGGCAATTCCGTGTTCCACATCAAACGTGAAAGGAGCCTTGATTTCCTTGATGGCACTCCAGAGAATACCCAAGACCACTGTCGCAAGTCTAGAGGGATCCTGAGGTCACTGGAGCAACACGAAAGGGTTCCGTGGACCCCAATGAACTCGAGATGGGAGGTTAGTCCCTGGCTTCGACTCAAGAGGAATACCAACTTTCCACAAGCACCTCAAGAGGAGGCTTCTCTCAGCTACAGGTATGTGAGAGGGACCCTCAGTTTGTGGCCTCAAGTGGAATGGACACTGAGATGCTCTGACTCGAAGTAAGGCCGGATATCCCTGCCGTGAATTGAATGCAGGCGCATCTTGCACCTCCCAAGACGAAGGGATGTCTGAATCCCCTGTGAAGACCACAGAGAAAGACCTAGTTCTCCGCCTCATCACGACCGGAGGCCTCACATCCTGTGAAAACTCGAGAGGTCCGCGGAGATCAATGCTTCCAAAGGAGACAATGCCCGACTCCTCTTGTAAATGGTTAGGAGGCCCAGGACCCCTGTGGCACGTGGAAAGGGACACTGGGTCTCCCGCCTCACCTGGAGACACGTCCCAATTGCCATGCCAAGCCGCGGGGAGAATACCGAGGTGTCCATCGAACCTAGGCATGAGTTCTGACGTCGCTGAACAAACATGTGTCTGGAAGGGAACCCACCGTCGTAACTCGAGAATATACCCCAGGTTCCGGCCGCAACTCGAGAAAAACCATGAGACTTCCCCCTCGCCGTGAGATGAGGCCTGATTCCCCTGCACTGCGTGCAGAGCAATTCCGTGTTCCACATCAAACGTGAAAGGAGCCTTGATTTCCTTGATGGCACTACAGAGAAAACCCAAGATCACTGTCTCAAGTCTAGAGGGATCCTGTGGTCACTGTAGCAACACGAAAGGGCTCCGTGGAGCCCAAATCAACTCGAGATGAGAGCTTAGTCCCTGGCTTCAACTCAAGAGGAATACCAACTTTCCACAAGCACCTCAAGAGGAGACTTCTCTCAGGTACAGGTATGTGAGAGGGACCTTGAGTTTGTGGCCTAAATTGGAATGGACACCGAGATGAGCTGACTCGAAGTAAGGCCGCATATCCCTGCAGTGAATTGAATGCAGGCTCGTCTTCCATCTCCCAAGACGAAGGGATGTCTGAATCCCCTGTGGAGACCACAGAGAAATACCTAGTTCTACGCCTCATCGTGACCGGAGGCCTCACATCCTTCGAAAACTGGAGAGGTCTGCGGAGATCAATGCTTCCAAAGGATTCGATGCCTGACACCTTTTGAAAATGGATAGCAGTCCCAGGATCCCTGTGGCACGTGGAAAGGGACCCTGGGTCTCCCGCCTCACGTGGAGACGCGTCCCAATTGCCATGCCAAGACTCGAGGAGAATCCCGAAGTGTACCTCGCACCTAGGCAGGAATCCTGACGTCGCTGAACAAACACGTGTCTGGAAGGGCCCTCGCCGTCGTAACTCGAGAATATACCCCAGGTTCCGGCCGCAACTCGAGAAAAACCATGAGACTTCCCCCTCGCCGTGAGATGAGGCCTGATTCCCCTGCACTGCGTGCAGAGCAATTCCGTGTTCCACATCAAACGTGAAAGGAGCCTTGATTTCCTTGATGGCACTACAGAGAAAACCCAAGATCACTGTCTCAAGTCTAGAGGGATCCTGTGGTCACTGTAGCAACACGAAAGGGCTCCGTGGAGCCCAAATCAACTCGAGATGAGAGCTTAGTCCCTGGCTTCAACTCAAGAGGAATACCAACTTTCCACAAGCACCTCAAGAGGAGACTTCTCTCAGGTACAGGTATGTGAGAGGGACCTTGAGTTTGTGGCCTAAATTGGAATGGACACCGAGATGAGCTGACTCGAAGTAAGGCCGCATATCCCTGCAGTGAATTGAATGCAGGCTCGTCTTCCATCTCCCAAGACGAAGGGATGTCTGAATCCCCTGTGGAGACCACAGAGAAATACCTAGTTCTACGCCTCATCGTGACCGGAGGCCTCACATCCTTCGAAAACTGGAGAGGTCTGCGGAGATCAATGCTTCCAAAGGATTCGATGCCTGACACCTTTTGAAAATGGATAGCAGTCCCAGGATCCCTGTGGCACGTGGAAAGGGACCCTGGGTCTCCCGCCTCACGTGGAGACGCGTCCCAATTGCCATGCCAAGACTCGAGGAGAATCCCGAAGTGTACCTCGCACCTAGGCAGGAATCCTGACGTCGCTGAACAAACACGTGTCTGGAAGGGCCCTCGCCGTCGTAACTCGAGAATATACCCCAGGTTCCGGCCGCATTTCGAGAAAAACCATGAGACTTCGCCTCGCCGCAAAATGAGTCCCAATTCCTCTGCACTGCGTGCAGAGCAATTCCGTGTTCCACATCAAACGTGAAACTAGACTTGATTTCCTTGATGGCACTCCAGAGAAAACCCAAGATCACTGTCTCAAGTCTAGAGGGATCCTGAGGTCAATGGAGCAACATGAAAGGGCTCCGTGGACCCCAAATCAACTCGAGATGAGGGCTTAGTCCCTGGCTTCAACTCAAGTGGAATACCAACTTTCCACAAGCACGTCAAGAGGAGGCTTCTCTCAGCTACAGGTATGTGAGAGGGACCCTGAGTTTGTGGCCTCAAGTGGAATGGACACCGAGATGCTCTGACTCGAAGTAAGGCTGAATATCCCTGCAGTGAATTGAATGCAGGCTCGTCTTCCATCTCCCAAGACGAAGGGATGTCTGAATCCCCTGTGGAGACCACAGAGAAAGACCTATTCTCCGCCTCATCGCGACTGAAGGCCTCACATCCTTTGAAAACTCGAGAGGTCCACGGAGATCAATGCTTCCGAAGGAGACGATGCCTGACTCCTCTTGAAAATGGATAGGAGTCCCAGGATCCCTGTGGCACGTGGAAAGGGAAGCTTGGTCTCCCGCCTCACGTGGAGACGCGTCGCAATTGCCATGCCAAGACTCGAGGAGAATCCCGAGGTGTCCCTCGAAACAAGGCAGGATTCCTGACGTCGATGAACAAACACGTGTCTGGAAGGGCCTTCCCGTCGTAACTCGAGAATATACCCCAGGTTCAGGCCGCAACTCGAGAAAAACCATGAGAGTTCCCCCTCGCCGCGAGATGAGGCCCGATTCCCTGCAATGCGTGCAGAGCAATACCGTGTTGCACATCAAACGTGAAAGGAGCCTTGATTTCCTTGATGGCACTCCAGAGAAAACCCAAGATCACTGTCTCAAGTCTAGAGGGATCCTGAAGTCACTGTAGCAACACGACAGGGCTCCGTGGACCCAAAATCAACTCCAGATGAGAGCTTATTCCCTGGCTTCGACTCAAGAGGAATACCAACTTTCCAGAAACACCTCAAGAGGAGGCTTCTCTCAGCTACAGGTATGTGAGAGGGACCCTGAGTTTTTGGCCTCAAGTGGAATGGACACCGAGATGCTCTGACTCGAAGTAAGGCCGGATATCCCTGCAGTTAATTGAATGCCAGCTCGTCTTGCATCTCCCAAGACGAAGGGATGTGTGAATCCCCTGTGGAGACCACAGAGAAAGACCTAGTTCTCCGCCTCATCGCGACCAGAGGCCTCACATCCTTTGAAAACTCGAGAGGTCCGCGGAGATCAATGCTTCCAAAGGAGAAGATGGCTGACTCCTCTTGAAAATGGATAGGAGTCCCAGGATCCCTGTGGCACGTGGAAAGGGACCCTGGGTGTCCCGCCTCACGTGGAGACACGTCCCAATTGCCATGTCAAAACTCGAGGAGAATCCCGAGGTGTCCCTCGCACCTAGGCAGGAGTCCTGATGTCGCTGAACTAACACGTGTCTAGAAGGGCCCTCCCCGTCGTTACTCGAGAATAAACCACAGGTTCCACCCGCAACTCGAGAAAAACCATGAGACTTCCCCCTCGCCATGAAATGAGGCCCGATTCCCCTGCACTGCGTGCACGGCAATTCCGTGTTCCACATCAAACGTGAAAGGAGCCTTGATTTCCTTGATGGCACTCCAGAGAATACCCAAGACCACTGTCGCAAGTCTAGAGGGATCCTGAGGTCACTGGAGCAACACGAAAGGGCTCCGTGGAGCCCAATGAAATCGAGATGGGAGCTTAGTCCCTGGCTTCGACTCAAGAGGAATACCAACTTTCCACAAGCACCTCAAGAGGAGGCTTCTCTCAGCTACAGGTATGTGAGAGGGACCCTCAGTTTGTGGCCTCAAGTGGAATGGACACTGAGATGCTCTGACTCGAAGTAAGGCCGGATATCCCTGCCGTGAATTGATTGCAGGCGCGTCTTGCACCTCCCAAGACGAAGGGATGTCTGAATCCCCTGTGAAGACCACAGAGAAAGACCTAATTCTCCGCCTCATCACGACCGGAGGCCTCACATCCTGTGAAAACGCGAGAGGTCCGCGGAGATCAATGCTTCCAAAGGAGACAATGCCTGACTCCTCTTGTAAATGCTTAGGAGGCCCAGGACCCCTGTGGCACGTGGAAAGGGACAATGGGTCTCCCGCCTCACCTGGAGACACGTCCCAATTGCCATGCCAAGCCGCGGGGAGAATACCGAGGTGTCCATCGAACCTAGGCATGAGTTCTGACATCGCTGAACAAACACGTGTCTGGAAGGGAACCCACCGTCGTAACTCGAGAATATACCCCAGGTTCCGGCCGCAACTCGAGAAAAACCATGAGACTTCCCCCTCGCCGTGAGATGAGGCCCGATTCCCCTGCACTGCGTGCAGAGCAATTCCGTGTTCCACATCAAACGTGAAAGGAGCCTTGATTTCCTTGATGGCACTACAGAGAAAACCCAAGATCACTGTCTCAAGTCTAGAGGGATCCTGTGGTCACTGTAGCAACACGAAAGGGCTCCGTGGAGCCCAAATCAACTCGAGATGAGAGCTTAGTCCCTGGCTTCGACTCAAGAGGAATACCAACTTTCCACAAGCACCTCAAGAGGAGACTTCTCTCAGGTACAGGTATGTGAGAAGGACCTTGAGTTTGTGGCCTAAAGTGGAATGGACACCGAGATGCGCTGACTCGAAGTAAGGCCGCATATCCCTGCAGTGAATTGAATGCAGGCTCGTCTTCCATCTCCCAAGACGAAGGGATGTCTGAATCCCCTGTGGAGACCACAGAGAAAGACCTAGTTCTCCGCCTCATCGCGACCGGAGGCCTCACATCCTTCGAAAACTGGAGAGGTCTGCGGAGATCAATGCTTCCAAAGGAGGCGATGCCTGACACCTTTTGAAAATGGATAGCAGTCCCAGGATCCCTGTGGCACGTGGAAAGGGACCCTGGGTCTCCCGCCTCACTTGGAGACGCGTCCCAATTGCCATGCCAAGACTCGAGGAGAATCCCGAAGTGTACCTCGCACCTAGGCAGGAATCCTGACGTCGCTGAACAAACACGTGTCTGGAAGGGCCCTCGCCGTCGTAACTCGAGAATATACCCCAGGTTCCGGCCGCATTTCGAGAAAAACCATGAGACTTCCCCTCGCCGCAAAATGAGTCCCAATTCCTCTGCACTGTGTGCAGAGCAATTCCGTGTTCCACATCAAACGTGAAAAGAGACTTGATTTCCTTGATGGCACTCCAGAGAAAACCCAAGATCACTGTCTCAAGTCTAGAGGGATCCTGAGGTCAATGGAGCAACAAGAAAGGGCTCCGTGGACCACAAATCAACTCGAGATGAGAGCTTAGTCCCTGGCTTCAACTCAAGGGGAATACCAAATTTCCACAAGCACCTCAAGAGGAGGCTTCTCTCAGCTACAGGTATGTGAGAGGGACCCTGAGTTTGTGGCCTCAAGTGGAATGGACACCGAGATGCTCTGACTCGAAGTAAGGCCGGATATCCCTGCAGTGAATTGAATGCAGGCTCGTCTTGCATCTCCCAAGACGAAGGGATGTCTGAATCCCCTGTGGAGACCACAGAAAAAGACCTAGTTCTCCGCCTAATCGCGACCGGAGGCCTCACATCCTTTGAAAACTATAGAGGTCCGAGGAGATCAATGCTTCCAAAGGAGACGATGCCTGACTCCTTTTGAAAATGGATAGGAGTCCCAGGATCCCTGTGGCACGGTGAAAGGGACCCTGGGTCTCCGGCCTCATGTGGAGACTCGTCCCAATTGCCATGCCAAGACTCGAGGAGAATCCCGAGGTGTCCCTCGAAACAAGGCAGGAGTCCTGACGTCGCTGAAGAAACACGTGTCTGGAAGGGCCTTCCCCGTCGTAACTCGAGAATATACCCCAGGTTCAGGCCGCAACTCGAGAAAAACCATGAGAGTTCCCCCTCGCCGCGAGATGAGGCCCGATTCCCTGCACTGCGTGCAGAGCAATACCGTGTTGCACATCAAACGTGAAAGGAGCCTTGATTTCCTTGATGGCACTCCAGAGAAAACCCAAGATCACTGTCTCAAGTCTAGAGGGATCCTGAAGTCACTGTAGCAAGACGACAGGGCTCCGTGGACCCAAAATCAACTCGAGATGAGAGCTTATTCCCTGGCTTCGACTCAAGAGGAATACCAACTTTCCAGAAGCACCTCAAGAGGAGGCTTCTCTCAGCAAAGGTATGTGAGAGGGACCCTGAGTTTTTGGCCTCAAGTGGAATGGACACCGAGATGCTCTGACTCGAAGTAAGGCCGGATATCCCTGCAGTTAATAGAATGCCAGCTCGTCTTGCATCTCCCAAGACGAAGGGATGTGTGAATCCCCTGTGGAGACCACAGAGAAAGACCTAGTTCTCCGCCTCATCGCGACCAGAGGCCTCACATCCTTTGAAAACTCGAGAGGTCCGCGGAGATCAATGCTTCCAAAGGAGAAGATGGCTGACTCCTCTTGAAAATGGATAGGAGTCCCAGGATCCCTGTGGCACGTGGAAAGGGACCCTGGGTGTCCCGCCTCACGTGGAGACGCGTCCCAATTGCCATGTCAAAACTCGAGGAGAATCCCGAGGTATCCCTCGCACCTAGGCAGGAGTCCTGATGTCGCTGAACTAACACGTGTCTAGAAGGGCCCTCCCCGTCGTTACTCGAGAATAAACCACAGGTTCCACCCGCAACTCAAGAAAACCATGAGACTTCCCCCTCGCCATGAGATGAGGCCCGATTCCCCTGCACTGCGTGCACGGCAATTCCGTGTTCCACATCAAACGTGAAAGGAGCCTTGATTTCCTTGATGGCACTCCAGAGAATACCCAAGACCACTGTCGCAAGTCTAGAGGGATCCTGAGGTCACTGGAGCAACACGAAAGGGCTCCGTGGACCCCAATGAACTCGAGATGGGAGCTTAGTCCCTGGCTTCGACTCAAGAGGAATACCAACTTTCCACAAGCACCTCAAGAGGAGGCTTCTCTCAGCTACAGGTATGTGAGAGGGACCCTCAGTTTGTGGCCTCAAGTGGAATGGACACTGAGATGCTCTGACTCGAAGTAAGGCCGGATATCCCTGCCGTGAATTGAATGCAGGCGCATCTTGCACCTCCCAAGACGAAGGGATGTCTGAATCCCCTGTGAAGACCACAGAGAAAGACCTAGTTCTCCGCCTCATCACGACCGGAGGCCTCACATCCTGTGAAAACTCGAGAGGTCCGCGGAGATCAATGCTTCCAAAGGAGACAATGCCTGACTCCTCTTGTAAATGGTTAGGAGGCCCAGGACCCCTGTGGCACGTGGAAAGGGACACTGGGTCTCCCGCCTCACCTGGAGACACGTCCCAATTGCCATGCCAAGCCGCGGGGAGAATACCGAGGTGTCCATCGAACCTAGGCATGAGTTCTGACGTCGCTGAACAAACATGTGTCTGGAAGGGGACCCACCGTCGTAACTCGAGAATATACCCCAGGTTCCGGCCGCAACTCGAGAAAAACCATGAGACTTCCCCCTCGCCGTGAGATGAGGCCCGATTCCCCTGCACTGCGTGCAGAGCAATTCCGTGTTCCACATCAAACGTGAAAGGAGCCTTGATTTCCTTGATGGCACTACAGAGAAAACCCAAGATCACTGTCTCAAGTCTAGAGGGATCCTGTGGTCACTGTAGCAACACGAAAGGGCTCCGTGGAGCCCAAATCAACTCGAGATGAGAGCTTAGTCCCTGGCTTCGACTCAAGAGGAATACCAACTTTCCACAAGCACCTCAAGAGGAGACTTCTCTCAGGTACAGGTATGTGAGAGGGACCTTGAGTTTGTGGCCTAAATTGGAATGGACACCGAGATGAGCTGACTCGAAGTAAGGCCGCATATCCCTGCAGTGAATTGAATGCAGGCTCGTCTTCCTTCTCCCAAGACGAAGGGATGTCTGAATCCCCTGTGGAGACCACAGAGAAATACCTAGTTCTCCGCCTCATCGCGACCGGAGGCCTCACATCCTTCGAAAACTGGAGAGGTCTGCGGAGATCAATGCTTCCAAAGGAGGCGATGCCTGACACCTTTTGAAAATGGATAGCAGTCCCAGGATCCCTGTGGCACGTGGAAAGGGACCCTGGGTCTCCCGCCTCACGTGGAGACGTGTCCCAATTGCCATGCCAAGACTCGAGGAGAATCCCGAAGTGTACCTCGCACCTAGGCAGGAATCCTGACGTCGCTGAACAAACACGTGTCTGGAAGGGCCCTCGCCGTCGTAACTCGAGAATATACCCCAGGTTCCGGCCGCATTTCGAGAAAAACCATGAGACTTCGCCTCGCCGCAAAATGAGTCCCAATTCCTCTGCACTGCGTGCAGAGCAATTCCGTGTTCCACATCAAACGTGAAAGGAGACTTGATTTCCTTGATGGCACTCCAGAGAAAACCCAAGATCACTGTCTCAAGTCTAGAGGGATCCTGAGGTCAATGGAGCAACAAGAAAGGGCTCCGTGGACCCCAAATCAACTCGAGATGAGAGCTTAGTCCCTGGCTTCAACTCAAGTGGAATACCAACTTTCCACAAGCACGTCAAGAGGAGGCTTCTCTCAGCTACAGGTATGTGAGAGGGACCCTGAGTTTGTGGCCTCAAGTGGAATGGACACCGAGATGCTCTGACTCGAAGTAAGGCCGGATATCCCTGCAGTGAATTGAATGCAGGCTCGTCTTCCATCTCCCAAGACGAAGGGATGTCTGAATCCCCTGTGGAGACCACAGAGAAAGACCTATTCTCCGCCTCATCGCGACTGAAGGCCTCACATCCTTTGAAAACTCGAGAGGTCCACGGAGATCAATGCTTCCGAAGGAGACGATGCCTGACTCCTCTTGAAAATGGATAGGAGTCCCAGGATCCCTGTGGCACGTGGAAAGGGAAGCTTGGTCTCCCGCCTCACATGGAGACGCGTCGCAATTGCCATGCCAAGACTCGAGGAGAATCCCGAGGTGTCCCTCGCACCTAGGCAGGAGTCCTGACGTCGATGAACAAACACGTGTCTGGAAGGGCCCTCCCCGTCGTAACTCGAGAATATACCCCAGGTTCCGGCCGCAACTCGAGAAAAACAATGAGACTTCCCCCTCGCCGTGAGATGAGGCCCGATTCCCCTGCACTGCGTGCAGAGCAATTCCGTGTTCCACATCAAACAGGAAAGGAGACTTGATTTCCTTGATGGCACTCCAGAGAAAACCCAAGATCACTGTCTCAAGTCTAGAGGGATCCTGAGGTCACTGTAGCAACAGAAAGTGCTCCGTGGACCCCAAATCAACTCGAGATGAGAGCTTATTCCCTGGCTTTGACTCAAGAGGAATACCAACTTTCCCCAAGCACCTCAAGAAGAGGCTTCTCTCAGCTACAGGTATGTGAGAGGGACCCAGAGTATGTGAACTCAAGTGGAATGGACACCGAGATGCTCTGACTCGAAGTAAGGCCGGATATCCCTGCAGTGAATTGAATGCAGGCTCGTCTTGCATCTCCCAAGACGAAGGGATGTCTGAATCCCCTGTGGAGACAACAGAGAAAGACCTAGTTCTCCGCCTAATCGCGACTGGAGGCCTCACATCCTTTGAGAACTCTTGAGGACCAAGGAGATCAATGCTTCCAAAGGAGACGATGCCTGACTCCTCTTGAAAATGGATAGGAGTCCCAGGATCCCTGTGGCACGTGGAAAGGGACCCTGGGTCTCCGGCCTCATGTGGAGACTCGTCCCAATTGCCATGCCAAGACTCGAGGAGAATCCCGAGGTGTCCCTCGAAACAAGGCAGGAGTCCTGACGTCGCTGAAGAAACACGTGTCTGGAAGGGCCTTCCCGTCGTAACTCGAGAATATACCCCAGGTTCAGGCCGCAACTCGAGAAAAACCATGAGAGTTCCCCCTCGCCGCGAGATGAGGCCCGATTCCCTGCAATGCGTGCAGAGCAATACCGTGTTGCACATCAAACGTGAAAGGAGCCTTGATTTCCTTGATGGCACTCCAGAGAAAACCCAAGATCACTGTCTCAAGTCTAGAGGGATCCTGAAGTCACTGTAGCAACACGACAGGGCTCCGTGGACCCAAAATCAACTCGAGATGAGAGCTTATTCCCTGGCTTCGACTCAAGAGGAATACCAACTTTCCACAAGCACCTCAAGAGGAGGCTTCTCTCAGCTACAGGTATGTGAGAGGGACCCTCAGTTTGTGGCCTCAAGTGGAATGGACACTGAGATGCTCTGACTCGAAGTAAGGCCGGATATCCCTGCCGTGAATTGAATGCAGGCGCGTCTTGCACCTCCCAAGACGAAGGGATGTCTGAATCCCCTGTGAAGACCACAGAGAAAGACCTAGTTCTCCGCCTCATCACGACCGGAGGCCTCACATCCTGTGAAAACGCGAGAGGTCCGCGGAGATCAATGCTTCCAAAGGAGACAATGCCTGACTCCTCTTGTAAATGCTTAGGAGGCCCAGGACCCCTGTGGCACGTGGAAAGGGACACTGGGTCTCCCGCCTCACCTGGAGACACGTCCCAATTGCCATGCCAAGCCGCGGGGAGAATACCGAGGTGTCCATCGAACCTAGGCATGAGTTCTGACATCGCTGAACAAACACGTGTCTGGAAGGGAAGCCACCGTCGTAACTCGAGAATATACCCCAGGTTCCGGCCGCAACTCGAGAAAAACCATGAGACTTCCCCCTCGCCGTGAGATGAGGCCCGATTCCCCTGCACTGCGTGCAGAGCAATTCCGTGTTCCACATCAAACGTGAAAGGAGCCTTGATTTCCTTGATGGCACTACAGAGAAAACCCAAGATCACTGTCTCAAGTCTAGAGGGATCCTGTGGTCACTGTAGCAACACGAAAGTGCTCCGTGGAGCCCAAATCAACTCGAGATGAGAGCTTAGTCCCTGGCTTCGACTCAAGAGGAATACCAACTTTCCACAAGCACCTCAAGAGGAGACTTCTCTCAGGTACAGGTATGTGAGAAGGACCTTGAGTTTGTGGCCTAAAGTGGAATGGACACCGAGATGCGCTGACTCGAAGTAAGGCCGCATATCCCTGCAGTGAATTGAATGCAGGCTCGTCTTCCATCTCCCAAGACGAAGGGATGTCTGAATCCCCTGTGAAGACCACAGAGAAAGACCTAGTTCTCCGCCTCATCGCGACCGGAGGCCTCACATCCTTCGAAAACTGGAGAGGTCTGCGGAGATCAATGCTTCCAAAGGAGGCGATGCCTGACACCTTTTGAAAATGGATAGCAGTCCCAGGATCCCTGTGGCACGTGGAAAGGGACCCTGGGTCTCCCGCCTCACTTGGAGACGCGTCCCAATTGCCATGCCAAGACTCGAGGAGAATCCCGAAGTGTACCTCGCACCTAGGCAGGAATCCTGACGTCGCTGAACAAACACGTGTCTGGAAGGGCCCTCGCCGTCGTAACTCGAGAATATACCCCAGGATCCGGCCGCATTTCGAGAAAAACCATGAGACTTCCCCTCGCCGCAAAATGAGTCCCAATTCCTCTGCACTGCGTGCAGAGCAATTCCGTGTTCCACATCAAACGTGAAAGGAGACTTGATTTCCTTGATGGCACTCCAGAGAAAACCCAAGATCACTGTCTCAAGTCTAGAGGGATCCTGAGGTCAATGGAGCAACAAGAAAGGGCTCCGTGGACCCCAAATCAACTCGAGATGAGAGCTTAGTCCCTGGCTTCAACTCAAGGGGAATACCAACTTTCCACAAGCACGTCAAGAGGAGGCTTCTCTCAGCTACAGGTATGTGAGAGGGACCCTGAGTTTGTGGCCTCAAGTGGAATGGACACCGAGATGCTCTGACTCGAAGTAAGGCCGGATATCCCTGCAGTGAATTGAATGCAGGCTCGTCTTCCATCTCCCAAGACGAAGGGATGTCTGAATCCCCTGTGGAGACAACAGAGAAAGACCTATTCTCCGCCTCATCGCGACTGAAGGCCTCACATCCTTTGAAAACTCGAGAGGTCCGCGGAGATCAATGCTTCCGAAGGAGACGATGCCTGACTCCTCTTGAAAATGGATAGGAGTCCCAGGATCCCTGTGGCACGTGGAAAGGGACCCTGGGTCTCCGGCCTCATGTGGAGACTCGTCCCAATTGCCATGGCAAGACTCGAGGAGAATCCCGAGGTGTCCCTCGAAACAAGGCAGGAGTCCTGACGTCGCTGAAGAAACACGTGTCTGGAAGGGCCTTCCCCGTCGTAACTCGAGAATATACCCCAGGTTCAGGCCGCAACTCGAGAAAAACTATGAGAGTTCCCCCTCGCGGCGAGATGAGGCCCGATTCCCTGCAATGCGTGCAGAGCAATACCGTGTTGCACATCAAACGTGAAAGGAGCCTTGATTTCCTTGATGGCACTCCAGAGAAAACCCAAGATCACTGTCTCAAGTCTAGAGGGATCCTGAAGTCACTGTAGCAACACGACAGGGCTCCGTGGACCCAAAATCAACTCGAGATGAGAGCTTATTCCCTGGCTTCGACTCAAGAGGAATACCAACTTTCCAGAAGCACCTCAAGAGGAGGCTTCTCTCAGGAAAGGTATGTGAGAGGGACCCTGAGTTTTTGGCCTCAAGTGGAATGGACACCGAGATGCTCTGACTCGAAGTAAGGCCGGATATCCCTGCAGTTAATTGAATGCCAGCTCGTCTTGCATCTCCCAAGACGAAGGGATGTGTGAATCCCGTGTGGAGACCACAGAGAAAGACCTAGTTCTCCGCCTCATCGCGACCAGAGGCCTCACATCCTTTGAAAACTCGAGAGGTCCACGGAGATCAATGCTTCCAAAGGAGAAGATGGCTGACTCCTCTTGAAAATGGATAGGAGTCCCAGGATCCCTGTGGCACGTGGAAAGGGACCCTGGGTGTCCCGCCTCACGTGGAGACGCGTCCCAATTGCCATGTCAAAACTCGAGGAGAATCCCGAGGTGTCCCTCGCACCTAGGCAGGAGTCCTGATGTCGCTGAACTAACACGTGTCTAGAAGGGCCCTCCCCGTCGTTACTCGAGAATAAACAACAGGTTCCACCCGCAACTCGAGAAAAACCATGAGACTTCCCGCTCGCCATGAGATGAGGCCCGATTCCCCTGCACTGCGTGCACGGCAATTCCGTGTTCCACATCAAACGTGAAAGGAGCCTTGATTTCCTTGATGGCACTCCAGAGAATACCCAAGACCACTGTCGCAAGTCTAGAGGGATCCTGAGGTCACTGGAGCAACACGAAAGGGCTCAGTGGACCACAAATCAACTCGAGATGAGAGCTTAGTTCCTGGCTTCGACTCAAGAGGAATGCCAACTTTCCACAAGCCCTTCAAGAAGAGGCTTCTCTCAGCTACAGGTATGTGAGAAGGACCCTGAGTTTGTGGCCTCAAGTGAAATGGACACCGAGATGCTCTGACTCGAAGTAAGGCCGGATATCCCTGCAGTGAATTGAATGCAGGCTCGTCTTGCATCTCCCAAGACGAAGGGATATCTGAATCCCCTGTGGAGACCACAGCGAAAGACCTAGTTCTCCGCCTCATCGCGACCGGAGGCCTCACATCCTTTGAAAATTCGAGAGGTCCGCGGAGATCAATGCTTCCAAAGGAGACGATTCCTGACTCCTCTTGAAAATGGATAGGAGTCCCAGGATCCCTGTGGCACGTGGAAAGGGACCCTGGGTCTCCCGCCTAATGTGGAGTCGCGGCCCATTTGCTATGCCAAGACTCGAGGAGTATCCCGAGATTTCCCTTGCACCTAGGCAGGCGTCTTGACTTCGCTGAACAAACACGTTTCTGGAAGGGCCCTCCCCGTCGTAACTCGAGAGTATAACCCAGGTTCCGGCCGCAACTCGAGAAAAACCATGAGACTTCCCCCTCGCCGCGAGATGAGGCCCGATTCCCCTGCACTGCGTGCAGAGCCATTCCGTGTTCCACATCAAACGTGAAAGGAGCCTTGATTCCCTTGACGGCACTCCAGAGAAAACCCAAGATCACTGTCTCAAGTCTAGAGGGATCCTGAGGTCTCTGAAGCAAAACGAAAGGTATCCGTGGACCCCAAATCCACTCGAGATAAGAGCTTAGTACCTTGCTTCGAATCAAGAGGAATACCAACTTTCCACAAGCACCTCAAGAGGAGGCTTCTCTCAGCTACAAGTATGTGAGAGGGACCCTGAGTTTGTGGCCTCAAGTGGAATGGACACCGAGATGCTCTGACTCGAAGTAAGGCCGGATATCCCTGCAGTGAATTGAATGCAGGCTCGTCTTGCATCTCCCAAGACGAAGGGATGTCTGAATCCCCTGTGGAGAACACAAGAAAGACTTGGTTCTCTACCTCATCGCTTCCGGAGGCCTCACATCGTGTGAAAACTCGAGAGGTCCGCGGAGATCAATGCTTCCAAAGGAGACGATGCCTGACTCCTCTTGAAAATGGATATGAGTCCCAGGATCCCTGTGGCACGTGGAAATGGACACTGGGTCTCTCGCCTCACGTGGAGACGCGTCAGAGTTGCCATGCCAAGACTCGAGGAGAATCCCGAGGTGTCCCTCGCACCTAGGCAGGAGTCCTGACGTCGCTGAACAAACATGTGTCTGGAAGGGCCCTCCCCGTCGTAACTCGAGAATATACCGCAGGTTCCGGCCGCAACTCGAGAAAAACCATGAGCCTTCCCCCTAGCCGCGAGATGAGGCCCGATTCCCCTGCACTGTGTGCAGAGCAATTCCGTGTTCCACATCAAACGTGAAAGGAGCCTTGATTTCCTTGATGGCACTCCAGAGAAAACCCAAGATAACTGTCTCAAGTCTAGAGGGATCCTGAGGTCACTGTAGCAACACGAACGGGCTCCGTGGACCCCAAATCAACTCGAGATGAGAGCTTAGTCCCTGGCTTCAACTGAAGAGGAATACCAACTTTCCACAAGCACCTCAAGAGGAGGCTTCTCTCAGCTACAGGTATGTGAGAGGGACCCTGAGTTTGTGGCCTCAAGTGGAATGGACACCGAGATGCTCTGACTCGAAGTAAGGCCGGATATCCCTGAAGTGAATTGAATGCAGGCTCGTCTTGCATCTCCCAAGACGAAGGGATGTCTGAATCTTGCGTGGAGACCACAGAGAAAGACCTAGTTCTCCGCCTCATCGCGACCGGAAGCCTCACATCCTTTGAAAACTCGAGAGGTCCGCGGAGATCAATGCTTTCCAAGGAGACGATGCCTGAGTCCTCTTGAAAATGGATAGGAGTCCCAGGATCCCTGTGGCACGTGGAAAGGGACACTGAGTCTCCTGCCTCACGTGGAGACGCGTCCCAATTGCCATGCCAAGGCTCGAGGAGAATCCCGAGGTGTCCCTCGCACCTAGGCAGGAGTCCTGACTTCGCTGAACAAACACGTGTCTGGTGGGCTCTCCCCGTCGTAACTCGAGAATATACCCCAGGTTCCGGCCGCAACTCGAGAAAAACCATGAGACTTCCCCCTCGCCGCGACATGAGGCCCGATTCCCCTGCACTGCGTGCAGAGCAATTCCGTGTTCCACATCAAACGTGAAAGGAGCCTTGATTTCCTTGATGGCACTCCAGAGAAAACCCAAGATCACTGTCTCAAGTCTAGAGGGATCCTGAGGTCACTGGAGCATCACGAAAGGTCTCCATGGACCCCAAATCAACTCGAGATGAGAGCTTAGTCCCTGGCTTGGACCAAGAGGAATACCAACTTTCCACAAGCACCTCAAGATAACGCTTCTCTCATCAACAGGTATGTGAGAGGGACCCTGATTTTGTGGCCTCAAGTGGAATGGACACCATGATGCTCTCACTCGAAGTAAGGCCGGATATCCCTGCAGTGAATTGAATGCAGGCTCGTCTTGCATTTCCCAAGACGAAGGGATGTCTGAATTCCCTGTGGAGACGACAGAGAAAGACCTAGTTCTCCGCTTCAGGCGACCGGAGGCCTCACATCTTTGAAAACTCGAGAGGTCCGCGGAGATCAGTGCTTCCAAAGGAGACGATGCCTGACTCCTCTTGAAAATGGATAGGAGTCCCAGGATCCCTGTGGCACGTGGAAAGGGACCCTGGGTCTCCCGCCTCACGTGGAGACGCGTCCCAATTGCCATGCCAAGACTCGAGGAGAATCCCGAGGTGTCCCTCGCACCTATGCAGGAATCCTGACGTCGCTGAACAAACACGTGTCTGGAAGGGCCCTCCCCGTCGTAACTCGAGAATATACCCCAAGTTCCGGCCGCAACTCGAGAAAAACCATGAGACTTCCCCCTCGCCGCGAGATGAGGCTCGATTCCCCTGCACTGCGTGCAGAGCAATTCCATATTCCACATCAAATGTGAAAGGAGCCTCGATTTCCTTGATGGCACCCCAGAGAAAACCCAAGATCACTGTCTCAAGTCTAGAGGGATCCTGAGGTCACTGGAGCAACAGGAAAGGGCTCCGTGGACCCCAAATGAACTCGAGATGAGAGCTTAGTCCCAGGCTTCGACTCAAGAGGAATACCAACTTTCCACAAGCACCTCAAGAGGAGGCTTCTCTCAGCTACAGGTATGTGAGAGGGACCCTGAGTTTGTGGCCTCAAGTGGAATGGGCACCGAGATGCTCTGACTCGAAGTAAGGCCGGATGTCCCTGCAGTGAATTGAATGCCGGCTCGTCTTGCATCTCCCAAAATGAAGGGACGTCTGAATCCCCTGTGGAGACCACAGAGAAAGATCTAGTTCTCTGCCTCATCGCTACCGGAGGCCTCACATCCTTTGAAAACTCGAGAGGTCCGCAGAGATCAATGCTTCCAAAGGAGAAGATGCCTGACTCCTCTTGAAAATGGATAGGAGTCCCAGGATCCCTGTGGCACGTGGAAAGGGACCCTGCGACTCCCGCCTCACGTGGAGACGCGTCCAAATTGCCATGCCAAGACTCGAGGAGAATCCCGAGGTGTCCCTCGCACCTAGGCAGGAGTCCTGACGTCGCTGAACAAACATGTGTCTGGAAGGGCCCTCCCCGTCGTAACTCGAGAATATACCGCAGGTTCCGGCCGCAACTCGAGAAAAACCATGAGCCTTCCCCCTAGCCGCGAGATGAGGCTCGATTCCCCTGCACTGTGTGCAGAGCAATTCCGTGTTCCACATCAAACGTGAAAGGAGCCTTGATTTCCTTGATGGCACTCCAGAGAAAACCCAAGATCACTGTCTCAAGTCTAGAGGGATCCTGAGGTCACTGTAGCAACACGAAAGGGCTCCGTGGATCCCAAATCAACTCGAGATGAGAGCTTAGTCCCTGGCTTCAACTGAAGAGGAATACCAACTTTCCACAAGCACCTCAAGAGGAGGCTTCTCTCAGCTACAGGTATGTGAGAGGGACCCTGAGTTTGTGGCCTCAAGTGGAATGGACACCGAGATGCTCTGACTCGAAGTAAGGCCGGATATCCCTGAAGTGAATTGAATGCAGGCTCGTCTTGCATCTCCCAGGACGAAGGGATGTCTGAATCTGGCGTGGAGACCACAGAGAAAGACCTAGTTCTCCGCCTCATCGCGACCGGAAGCCTCACATCCTTTGAAAACTCGAGAGGTCCGCGGAGATCAATGCTTTCCAAGGAGACGATGCCTGAGTCCTCTTGAAAATGGATAGGAGTCCCAGGATCCCTGTGGCACGTGGAAAGGGACACTGAGTCTCCTGCCTCACGTGGAGACGCGTCCCAATTGCCATGCCAAGGCTCGAGGAGAATCCCGAGGTGTCCCTCGCACCTAGGCAGGAGTCCTGACTTTGCTGAACAAGCACGTGTCTGGAAGGGCTCTCCCCGTCGTAACTCGAGAATATACCCCAGGTTCCGGGCGCAACTCGAGAAAAACCATGAGACTTCCCCCTCTCCGCGACATGAGGCCCGATTCCCCTGCACTGCGTGCAGAGCAATTCCGTGTTCCACATCAAACGTGAAAGGACCCTTGATTTCCTTGATGGCACTCCAGAGAAAACCCAAGATCACTGTCTCAAGTCTAGAGGGATCCTGAGGTCACTGGAGCATCACGAAAGGTCTCCATGGACCCCAAATCAACTCGAGATGAGAGCTTAGTCCCTGGCTTGGACCAAGAGGAATACCAACTTTCCACAAGCACCTCAAGATAACGCTTCTCTCATCAACAGGTATGTGAGAGGGACCCTGAGTTTGTGGCCTCAAGTGGAATGGACACCATGATGCTCTCACTCGAAGTAAGGCCGGATATCCCTGCAGTGAATTGAATGCAGGCTCGTCTTGCATTTCCCAAGACGAAGGGATGTCTGAATTCCCTGTGGAGACGACAGAGAAAGACCTAGTTCTCCGCTTCAGGCGACCGGAGGCCTCACATCTTTGAAAACTCGAGAGGTCCGCGGAGATCAGTGCTTCCAAAGGAGACGATGCCTGACTCCTCTTGAAAATGGATAGGAGTCCCAGGATCCCTGTGGCACGTGGAAAGGGACCCTGGGTCTCCCGCCTCACGTGGAGACGCGTCCCAATTGCCATGCCAAGACTCGAGGAGAATCCCGAGTTGTCCCTCGCACCTATGCAGGAATCCTCACGTCGCTGAACAAACACGTGTCTGGAAGGGCCCTCCCCGTCGTAACTCGAGAATATACCCCAAGTTCCGGCCGCAACTCGAGAAAAACCATGAGACTTCCCCCTCGCCGCGAGATGAGGCCCGATTCCCCTGCACTGCGTGCAGAGCAATTCCGTATTCCACATCAAATGTGAAAGGAGCCTCGATTTCCTTGATGGCACCCCAGAGAAAACCCAAGATCACTGTCTCAAGTCTAGAGGGATCCTGAGGTCACTGGAGCAACAGGAAAGGGCTCCGTGGACCCCAAATGAACTCGAGATGAGAGCTTAGTCCCAGGCTTCGACTCAAGAGGAATACCAACTTTCCACAAGCACCTCAAGAGGAGGCTTCTCTCAGCTACAGGTATGTGAGAGGGACCCTGAGTTTGTGGCCTCAAGTGGAATGGGCACCGAGATGCTCTGACTCGAAGTAAGGCCGGATGTCCCTGCAGTGAATTGAATGCCGGCTCGTCTTGCATCTCCAAAAATGAAGGGACGTCTGAATCCCCTGTGGAGACCACAGAGAAAGATCTAGTTCTCTGCCTCATCGCTACCGGAGGCCTCACATCCTTTGAAAACTCGAGAGGTACGCAGAGATCAATGCTTCCAAAGGAGAAGATGCCTGACTACTCTTGAAAATGGATAGGAGTCCCAGGATCCCTGTGGCACGTGGAAAGGGACCCTGCTACTCCCGCCTCACGTGGCGACGCGTCCAAATTGCCATGACAGGACTCGAGGAGAATCCCGAGGTGTCCCTCGCACCTATGCAGGAATCCTGACGTCGCTGAACAAACATGTGTCTGGAAGGGCCCTCCCCGTCGTAACTCGAGAATATACCCCAGGTTCCGGCCGCAACTCGAGAAAAACCATGAGCCTTCCCCCTAGCCGCGAGATGAGGCTCGATTCCCCTGCACTGTGTGCAGAGCAATTCCGTGTTCCACATCAAACGTGAAAGGAGCCTTGATTTCCTTGATGGCACTCCAGAGAAAACCCAAGATCACTGTCTCAAGTCTAGAGGGATCCTGAGGTCACTGTAGCAACACGAAAGGGCTCCGTGGATCCCAAATCAACTCGAGATGAGAGCTTAGTCCCTGGCTTCAACTGAAGAGGAATACCAACTTTCCACAAGCACCTCAAGAGGAGGCTTCTCTCAGCTACAGGTATGTGAGAGGGACCCTGAGTTTGTGGCCTCAAGTGGAATGGACACCGAGATGCTCTGACTCGAAGTAAGGCCGGATATCCCTGAAGTGAATTGAATGCAGGCTCGTCTTGCATCTCCCAGGACGAAGGGATGTCTGAATCTTGCGTGGAGACCACAGAGAAAGACCTAGTTCTCCGCCTCATCGCGACCGGAAGCCTCACATCCTTTGAAAACTCGAGAGGTCCGCGGAGATCAATGCTTTCCAAGGAGACGATGCCTGAGTCCTCTTGAAAATGGATAGGAGTCCCAGGATCCCTGTGGCACGTGGAAAGGGACACTGAGTCTCCTGCCTCACGTGGAGACGCGTCCCAATTGCCATGCCAAGGCTCGAGGAGAATCCCGAGGTGTCCCTCGCACCTAGGCAGGAGTCCTGACTTTGCTGAACAAACACGTGTCTGGAAGGGCTCTCCCCGTCGTAACTGGAGAATATACCCCAAGTTCCGGCCGCAACTCGAGAAAAACCATGAGACTTCCCCCTCGCCGCGACATGAGGCCCGATTCCCCTGCACTGCGTGCAGAGCAATTCCGTGTTCCACATCAAACGTGAAAGGACCCTTGATTTCCTTGATGGCACTCCAGAGAAAACCCAAGATCACTGTCTCAAGTCTAGAGGGATCCTGAGGTCACTGGAGCATCACGAAAGGTCTCCATGGACCCCAAATCAACTCGAGATGAGAGCTTAGTCCCTGGCTTGGACCAAGAGGAATACCAACTTTCCACAAGCACCTCAAGATAACGCTTCTCTCATCAACAGGTATGTGAGAGGGACCCTGAGTTTGTGGCCTCAAGTGGAATGGACACCATGATGCTCTCACTCGAAGTAAGGCCGGATATCCCTGCAGTGAATTGAATGCAGGCTCGTCTTGCATTTCCCAAGACGAAGGGATGTCTGAATTCCCTGTGGAGACGACAGAGAAAGAACTAGTTCTCCGCTTCAGGCGACCGGAGGCCTCACATCTTTGAAAACTCGAGAGGTCCGCGGAGATCAGTGCTTCCAAAGGAGACGATGCCTGACTCCTCTTGAAAATGGATAGGAGTCCCAGGATCCCTGTGGCACGTGGAAAGGGACCCTGGGTCTCCCGCCTCACGTGGAGACGCGTCCCAATTGCCATGCCAAGACTCGAGGAGAATCCCGAGGTGTCCCTCGCACCTATGCAGGAATCCTGACGTCGCTGAACAAACACGTGTCTGGAAGGGCCCTCCCCGTCGTAACTCGAGAATATACCCCAAGTTCCGGCCGCAACTCGAGAAAAACCATGAGACTTCCCCCTCGCCGCGAGATGAGGCCCGATTCCCCTGCACTGCGTGCAGAGCAATTCCGTATTCCACATCAAATGTGAAAGGAGCCTCGATTTCCTTGATGGCACCCCAGAGAAAACCCAAGATCACTGTCTCAAGTCTAGAGGGATCCTGAGGTCACTGGAGCAACAGGAAAGGGCTCCGTGGACCCCAAATGAACTCGAGATGAGAGCTTAGTCCCAGGCTTCGACTCAAGAGGAATACCAACTTTCCACAAGCACCTCAAGAGGAGGCTTCTCTCAGCTACAGGTATGTGAGAGGGACCCTGAGTTTGTGGCCTCAAGTGGAATGGGCACCGAGATGCTCTGACTCGAAGTAAGGCCGGATGTCCCTGCAGTGAATTGAATGCCGGCTCGTCTTGCATCTCCCAAAATGAAGGGACGTCTGAATCCCCTGTGGAGACCACAGAGAAAGATCTAGTTCTCTGCCTCATCGCTACCGGAGGCCTCACATCCTTTGAAAACTCGAGAGGTCCGCAGAGATCAATGCTTCCAAAGGAGAAGATGCCTGACTCCTCTTGAAAATGGATAGGAGTCCCAGGATCCCTGTGGCACGTGGAAAGGGACCCTGCGACTCCCGCCTCACGTGGAGACGCGTCCAAATTGCCATGACAAGACTCGAGGAGAATCCCGAGGTGTCCCTCGCACCTAGGCAGGAGTCCTGACGTCGCTGAACAAACATGTGTCTGGAAGGGCCCTCCCCGTCGTAACTCGAGAATATACCCCAGGTTCCGGCCGCAACTCGAGAAAAACCATGAGCCTTCCCCCTAGCCGCGAGATGAGGCTCGATTCCCCTGCACTGTGTGCAGAGCAATTCCGTGTTCCACATCAAACGTGAAAGGAGCCTTGATTTCCTTGATGGCACTCCAGAGAAAACCCAAGATCACTGTCTCAAGTCTAGAGGGATCCTGAGGTCACTGTAGCAACACGAAAGGGCTCCGTGGATCCCAAATCAACTCGAGATGAGAGCTTAGTCCCTGGCTTCAACTGAAGAGGAATACCAACTTTCCACAAGCACCTCAAGAGGAGGCTTCTCTCAGCTACAGGTATGTGAGAGGGACCCTGAGTTTGTGGCCTCAAGTGGAATGGACACCGAGATGCTCTGACTCGAAGTAAGGCCGGATATCCCTGAAGTGAATTGAATGCAGGCTCGTCTTGCATCTCCCAGGACGAAGGGATGTCTGAATCTTGCGTGGAGACCACAGAGAAAGACCTAGTTCTCCGCCTCATCGCGACCGGAAGCCTCACATCCTTTGAAAACTCGAGAGGTCCGCGGAGATCAATGCTTTCCAAGGAGACGATGCCTGAGTCCTCTTGAAAATGGATAGGAGTCCCAGGATCCCTGTGGCACGTGGAAAGGGACACTGAGTCTCCTGCCTCACGTGGAGACGCGTCCCAATTGCCATGCCAAGGCTCGAGGAGAATCCCGAGGTGTCCCTCGCACCTAGGCAGGAGTCCTGACTTTGCTGAACAAGCACGTGTCTGGAAGGGCTCTCCCCGTGGTAACTCGAGAATATACCCCAGGTTCCGGGCGCAACTCGAGAAAAACCATGAGACTTCCCCCTCTCCGCGACATGAGGCCCGATTCCCCTGCACTGCGTGCAGAGCAATTCCGTGTTCCACATCAAACGTGAAAGGACCCTTGATTTCCTTGATGGCACTCCAGAGAAAACCCAAGATCACTGTCTCAAGTCTAGAGGGATCCTGAGGTCACTGGAGCATCACGAAAGGTCTCCATGGACCCCAAATCAACTCGAGATGAGAGCTTAGTCCCTGGCTTGGACCAAGAGGAATACCAACTTTCCACAAGCACCTCAAGATAACGCTTCTCTCATCAACAGGTATGTGAGAGGGACCCTGAGTTTGTGGCCTCAAGTGGAATGGACACCATGATGCTCTCACTCGAAGTAAGGCCGGATATCCCTGCAGTGAATTGAATGCAGGCTCGTCTTGCATTTCCCAAGACGAAGGGATGTCTGAATTCCCTGTGGAGACGACAGAGAAAGACCTAGTTCTCCGCTTCAGGCGACCGGAGGCCTCACATCTTTGAAAACTCGAGAGGTCCGCGGAGATCAGTGCTTCCAAAGGAGACGATGCCTGACTCCTCTTGAAAATGGATAGGAGTCCCAGGATCCCTGTGGCACGTGGAAAGGGACCCTGGGTCTCCCGCCTCACGTGGAGACGCGTCCCAATTGCCATGCCAAGACTCGAGGAGAATCCCGAGGTGTCCCTCGCACCTATGCAGGAATCCTGACGTCGCTGAACAAACACGTGTCTGGAAGGGCCCTCCCCGTCGTAACTCGAGAATATACCCCAAGTTCCGGCCGCAACTCGAGAAAAACCATGAGACTTCCCCCTCGCCGCGACATGAGGCCCGATTCCCCTGCACTGCGTGCAGAGCAATTCCGTATTCCACAGCAAATGTGAAAGGAGCCTCGATTTCCTTGATGGCACCCCAGAGAAAACCCAAGATCACTGTCTCAAGTCTAGAGGGATCCTGAGGTCACTGGAGCAACAGGAAAGGGCTCCGTGGACCCCAAATGAACTCGAGATGAGAGCTTAGTCCCAGGCTTCGACTCAAGAGGAATACCAACTTTCCACAAGCACCTCAAGAGGAGGCTTCTCTCAGCTACAGGTATGTGAGAGGGACCCTGAGTTTGTGGCCTCAAGTGGAATGGGCACCGAGATGCTCTGACTCGAAGTAAGGCCGGATGTCCCTGCAGTGAATTGAATGCCGGCTCGTCTTGCATCTCCCAAAATGAAGGGACGTCTGAATCCCCTGTGGAGACCACAGAGAAAGATCTAGTTCTCTGCCTCATCGCTACCGGAGGCCTCACATCCTTTGAAAACTCGAGAGGTACGCAGAGATCAATGCTTCCAAAGGAGAAGATGCCTGACTACTCTTGAAAATGGATAGGAGTCCCAGGATCCCTGTGGCACGTGGAAAGGGACCCTGCTACTCCCGCCTCAGGTGGCGACGCGTCCAAATTGCCATGACAGGACTCGAGGAGAATCCCGAGGTGTCCCTCGCACCTAGGCAGGAGTCCTGACGTCGCTGAACAAACATGTGTCTGGAAGGGCCCTCCCCGTCGTAACTCGAGAATATACCCCAGGTTCCGGCCGCAACTCGAGAAAAACCATGAGCCTTCCCCCTAGCCGCGAGATGAGGCTCGATTCCCCTGCACTGTGTGCAGAGCAATTCCGTGTTCCACATCAAACGTGAAAGGAGCCTTGATTTCCTTGATGGCACTCCAGAGAAAACCCAAGATCACTGTCTCAAGTCTAGAGGGATCCTGAGGTCACTGTAGCAACACGAAAGGGCTCCGTGGATCCCAAATCAACTCGAGATGAGAGCTTAGTCCCTGGCTTCAACTGAAGAGGAATACCAACTTTCCACAAGCACCTCAAGAGGAGGCTTCTCTCAGCTACAGGTATGTGAGAGGGACCCTGAGTTTGTGGCCTCAAGTGGAATGGACACCGAGATGCTCTGACTCGAAGTAAGGCCGGATATCCCTGAAGTGAATTGAATGCAGGCTCGTCTTGCATCTCCCAGGACGAAGGGATGTCTGAATCTTGCGTGGAGACCACAGAGAAAGACCTAGTTCTCCGCCTCATCGCGACCGGAAGCCTCACATCCTTTGAAAACTCGAGAGGTCCGCGGAGATCAATGCTTTCCAAGGAGACGATGCCTGAGACCTCTTGAAAATGGATAGGAGTCCCAGGATCCCTGTGGCACGTGGAAAGGGACACTGAGTCTCCTGCCTCACGTGGAGACGCGTCCCAATTGCCATGCCAAGGCTCGAGGAGAATCCCGAGGTGTCCCTCGCACCTAGGCAGGAGTCCTGACTTTGCTGAACAAACACGTGTCTGGAAGGGCTCTCCCCGTCGTAACTGGAGAATATACCCCAAGTTCCGGCCGCAACTCGAGAAAAACCATGAGACTTCCCCCTCGCCGCGACATGAGGCCCGATTCCCCTGCACTGCGTGCAGAGCAATTCCGTGTTCCACATCAAACGTGAAAGGACCCTTGATTTCCTTGATGGCACTCCAGAGAAAACCCAAGATCACTGTCTCAAGTCTAGAGGGATCCTGAGGTCACTGGAGCATCACGAAAGGTCTCCATGGACCCCAAATCAACTCGAGATGAGAGCTTAGTCCCTGGCTTGGACCAAGAGGAATACCAACTTTCCACAAGCACCTCAAGATAACGCTTCTCTCATCAACAGGTATGTGAGAGGGACCCTGAGTTTGTGGCCTCAAGTGGAATGGACACCATGATGCTCTCACTCGAAGTAAGGCCGGATATCCCTGCAGTGAATTGAATGCAGGCTCGTCTTGCATTTCCCAAGACGAAGGGATGTCTGAATTCCCTGTGGAGACGACAGAGAAAGAACTAGTTCTCCGCTTCAGGCGACCGGAGGCCTCACATCTTTGAAAACTCGAGAGGTCCGCGGAGATCAGTGCTTCCAAAGGAGACGATGCCTGACTCCTCTTGAAAATGGATAGGAGTCCCAGGATCCCTGTGGCACGTGGAAAGGGACCCTGGGTCTCCCGCCTCACGTGGAGACGCGTCCCAATTGCCATGCCAAGACTCGAGGAGAATCCCGAGGTGTCCCTCGCACCTATGCAGGAATCCTGACGTCGCTGAACAAACACGTGTCTGGAAGGGCCCTCCCCGTCGTAACTCGAGAATATACCCCAAGTTCCGGCCGCAACTCGAGAAAAACCATGAGACTTCCCCCTCGCCGCGACATGAGGCCCGATTCCCCTGCACTGCGTGCAGAGCAATTCCGTATTCCACATCAAATGTGAAAGGAGCCTCGATTTCCTTGATGGCACCCCAGAGAAAACCCAAGATCACTGTCTCAAGTCTAGAGGGATCCTGAGGTCACTGGAGCAACAGGAAAGGGCTCCGTGGACCCCAAATGAACTCGAGATGAGAGCTTAGTCCCAGGCTTCGACTCAAGAGGAATACCAACTTTCCACAAGCACCTCAAGAGGAGGCTTCTCTCAGCTACAGGTATGTGAGAGGGACCCTGAGTTTGTGGCCTCAAGTGGAATGGGCACCGAGATGCTCTGACTCGAAGTAAGGCCGGATGTCCCTGCAGTGAATTGAATGCCGGCTCGTCTTGCATCTCCCAAAATGAAGGGACGTCTGAATCCCCTGTGGAGACCACAGAGAAAGATCTAGTTCTCTGCCTCATCGCTACCGGAGGCCTCACATCCTTTGAAAACTCGAGAGGTCCGCAGAGATCAATGCTTCCAAAGGAGAAGATGCCTGACTCCTCTTGAAAATGGATAGGAGTCCCAGGATCCCTGTGGCACGTGGAAAGGGACCCTGCGACTCCCGCCTCACGTGGAGACGCGTCCAAATTGCCATGACAAGACTCGAGGAGAATCCCGAGGTGTCCCTCGCACCTAGGCAGGAGTCCTGACGTCGCTGAACAAACATGTGTCTGGAAGGGCCCTCCCCGTCGTAACTCGAGAATATACCCCAGGTTCCGGCCGCAACTCGAGAAAAACCATGAGCCTTCCCCCTAGCCGCGAGATGAGGCTCGATTCCCCTGCACTGTGTGCAGAGCAATTCCGTGTTCCACATCAAACGTGAAAGGAGCCTTGATTTCCTTGATGGCACTCCAGAGAAAACCCAAGATCACTGTCTCAAGTCTAGAGGGATCCTGAGGTCACTGTAGCAACACGAAAGGGCTCCGTGGATCCCAAATCAACTCGAGATGAGAGCTTAGTCCCTGGCTTCAACTGAAGAGGAATACCAACTTTCCACAAGCACCTCAAGAGGAGGCTTCTCTCAGCTACAGGTATGTGAGAGGGACCCTGAGTTTGTGGCCTCAAGTGGAATGGACACCGAGATGCTCTGACTCGAAGTAAGGCCGGATATCCCTGAAGTGAATTGAATGCAGGCTCGTCTTGCATCTCCCAGGACGAAGGGATGTCTGAATCTTGCGTGGAGACCACAGAGAAAGACCTAGTTCTCCGCCTCATCGCGACCGGAAGCCTCACATCCTTTGAAAACTCGAGAGGTCCGCGGAGATCAATGCTTTCCAAGGAGACGATGCCTGAGTCCTCTTGAAAATGGATAGGAGTCCCAGGATCCCTGTGGCACGTGGAAAGGGACACTGAGTCTCCTGCCTCACGTGGAGACGCGTCCCAATTGCCATGCCAAGGCTCGAGGAGAATCCCGAGGTGTCCCTCGCACCTAGGCAGGAGTCCTGACTTTGCTGAACAAACACGTGTCTGGAAGGGCTCTCCCCGTCGTAACTCGAGAATATACCCCAAGTTCCGGCCGCAACTCGAGAAAAACCATGAGACTTCCCCCTCGCCGCGACATGAGGCCCGATTCCCCTGCACTGCGTGCAGAGCAATTCCGTGTTCCACATCAAACGTGAAAGGACCCTTGATTTCCTTGATGGCACTCCAGAGAAAACCCAAGATCACTGTCTCAAGTCTAGAGGGATCCTGAGGTCACTGGAGCATCACGAAAGGTCTCCATGGACCCCAAATCAACTCGAGATGAGAGCTTAGTCCCTGGCTTGGACAAAGAGGAATACCAACTTTCCACAAGCACCTCAAGATAACGCTTCTCTCATCAACAGGTATGTGAGAGGGACCCTGAGTTTGTGGCCTCAAGTGGAATGGACACCATGATGCTCTCACTCGAAGTAAGGCCAGATATCCCTGCAGTGAATTGAATGCAGGCTCGTCTTGCATTTCCCAAGACGAAAGGATGTCTGAATTCCCTGTGGAGACGACAGAGAAAGACCTAGTTCTCCGCTTCAGGCGACCGGAGGCCTCACATCTTTGAAAACTCGAGAGGTCCGCGGAGATCAGTGCTTCCAAAGGAGACGATGCCTGACTCCTCTTGAAAATGGATAGGAGTCCCAGGATCCCTGTGGCACGTGGAAAGGGACCCTGGGTCTCCCGCCTCACGTGGAGACGCGTCCCAATTGCCATGCCAAGACTCGAGGAGAATCCCGAGGTGTCCCTCGCACCTATGCAGGAATCCTGACGTCGCTGAACAAACACGTGTCTGGAAGGGCCCTCCCCGTCGTAACTCGAGAATATACCCCAAGTTCCGGCCGCAACTCGAGAAAAACCATGAGACTTCCCCCTCGCCGCGACATGAGGCCCGATTCCCCTGCACTGCGTGCAGAGCAATTCCGTATTCCACATCAAATGTGAAAGGAGCCTCGATTTCCTTGATGGCACCCCAGAGAAAACCCAAGATCACTGTCTCAAGTCTAGAGGGATCCTGAGGTCACTGGAGCAACAGGAAAGGGCTCCGTGGACCCCAAATGAACTCGAGATGAGAGCTTAGTCCCAGGCTTCGACTCAAGAGGAATACCAACTTTCCACAAGCACCTCAAGAGGAGGCTTCTCTCAGCTACAGGTATGTGAGAGGGACCCTGAGTTTGTGGCCTCAAGTGGAATGGGCACCGAGATGCTCTGACTCGAAGTAAGGCCGGATGTCCCTGCAGTGAATTGAATGCCGGCTCGTCTTGCATCTCCCAAAATGAAGGGACGTCTGAATCCCCTGTGGAGACCACAGAGAAAGATCTAGTTCTCTGCCTCATCGCTACCGGAGGCCTCACATCCTTTGAAAACTCGAGAGGTACGCAGAGATCAATGCTTCCAAAGGAGAAGATGCCTGACTCCTCTTGAAAATGGATAGGAGTCCCAGGATCCCTGTGGCACGTGGAAAGGGACCCTGCGACTCCCGCCTCACGTGGAGACGCGTCCAAATTGCCATGACACGACTCGAGGAGAATCCCGAGGTGTCCCTCGCACCTAGGCAGGAGTCCTGACGTCGCTGAACAAACATGTGTCTGGAAGGGCCCTCCCCGTCGTAACTCGAGAATATACCCCAGGTTCCGGCCGCAACTCGAGAAAAACCATGAGCCTTCCCCCTAGCCGCGAGATGAGGCTCGATTCCCCTGCACTGTGTGCAGAGCAATTCCGTGTTCCACATCAAACGTGAAAGGAGCCTTGATTTCCTTGATGGCACTCCAGAGAAAACCCAAGATCACTGTCTCAAGTCTAGAGGGATCCTTAGGTCACTGTAGCAACACGAAAGGGCTCCGTGGATCCCAAATCAACTCGAGATGAGAGCTTAGTCCCTGGCTTCAACTGAAGAGGAATACCAACTTTCCACAAGCACCTCAAGAGGAGGCTTCTCTCAGCTACAGGTATGTGAGAGGGACCCTGAGTTTGTGGCCTCAAGTGGAATGGACACCGAGATGCTCTGACTCGAAGTAAGGCCGGATATCCCTGAAGTGAATTGAATGCAGGCTCGTCTTGCATCTCCCAGGACGAAGGGATGTCTGAATCTTGCGTGGAGACCACAGAGAAAGACCTAGTTCTCCGCCTCATCGCGACCGGAAGCCTCACATCCTTTGAAAACTCGAGAGGTCCGCGGAGATCAATGCTTTCCAAGGAGACGATGCCTGAGTCCTCTTGAAAATGGATAGGAGTCCCAGGATCCCTGTGGCACGTGGAAAGGGACACTGAGTCTCCTGCCTCACGTGGAGACGCGTCCCAATTGCCATGCCAAGGCTCGAGGAGAATCCCGAGGTGTCCCTCGCACCTAGGCAGGAGTCCTGACTTTGCTGAACAAACACGTGTCTGGAAGGGCTCTCCCCGTCGTAACTCGAGAATATACCCCAAGTTCCGGCCGCAACTCGAGAAAAACCATGAGACTTCCCCCTCGCCGCGACATGAGGCCCGATTCCCCTGCACTGCGTGCAGAGCAATTCCGTGTTCCACATCAAACGTGAAAGGACCCTTGATTTCCTTGATGGCACTCCAGAGAAAACCCAAGATCACTGTCTCAAGTCTAGAGGGATCCTGAGGTCACTGGAGCATCACGAAAGGTCTCCATGGACCCCAAATCAACTCGAGATGAGAGCTTAGTCCCTGGCTTGGACAAAGAGGAATACCAACTTTCCACAAGCACCTCAAGATAACGCTTCTCTCATCAACAGGTATGTGAGAGGGACCCTGAGTTTGTGGCCTCAAGTGGAATGGACACCATGATGCTCTCACTCGAAGTAAGGCCGGATATCCCTGCAGTGAATTGAATGCAGGCTCGTCTTGCATTTCCCAAGACGAAGGGATGTCTGAATTCCCTGTGGAGACGACAGAGAAAGACCTAGTCCTCCGCCTCAAGGCGAACGGAGGCCTCACGTCCTTTGAAAACTCGAGAGGTCCGGGGAGATCAGTGCTTCCAAAGGAGACGATGCCTGACTCCTCTTGAAAATGGATAGGAGTCCCAGGATCCCTGTGGCATGTGGAAAGGGACCCTGGGTCTCCCGCCTCAGGTGGAGACGCGTCCCAATTGCCATGCCAAGACTCGAGGAGAATCCCGAGGTGTCCCTCGCACCTAGGCAGGAGTCCTGACGTCGCTGAACAAACACGTGTCTGGAAGGGCCCTCCCCGTCGTAACTCGAGAATATACCCCAGGTTCCGGCCGCAACTCAAGAAAAACCATGAGACTTCCCCCTCGCCGCGAGATGAGGCCCGATTCCCCTGCACTGCGTCCAGAGCAATTCCGTGTTCCACATCAAATGTGAAAGGAGCCTTGATTTCCTTGATGGCACTCCAGAGAAAACCCAAGATCACTGGCTCAAGTCTAGAGGGATCCTGAGGTCACTGGAGCAACACGAAAAGGCTCCATGGACCCAAAATCAACTCGAGATGAGAGCTTAGTCCCTGGCTTCGACTCAAGAGGAATACCAACTTTTCCCAAGCACCTCAAGAGGAGGCTTCTCCAGCTACAGGTATGTGAGAGGGACCCTGAGTTTGTGGCCTCAAGTGGAATGGACACCGAGATGCTCTGACTCGAAGTAAGGCTGGATATCCCTGCAGTGAATTGAATGCAGGCTCGTCTTGCATCTCCCAAGACGAAGGGATGTCTGAATCCCCTGTGGAGACCACAGAGAAAGACCTAGTTCTCCGCCTCATCGCGACCGGAGGCCTCACATCCTTTGAAAACTCGAGAGGTCCGCGCAGAACAATGCTTCCAAAGGAGACGATGCCTGACTCCTCTTGAAAATGGATAGGAGTCCCAGGATCCCTGTGGCACGTGGAAAGGGACCCTGGGTCTCCCGCCTCAGGTTGAGACGCGTCCCAATTGCCATGCCAAGACTCGAGGAGAATCCCGAGGTGTCCCTCGCACCTAGGCAGGAGTCCTGACATCGCTGAACAAACACGTGTCTGGAAGGGCCCTCCCCATCATAACTCGAGAATATACCCCAATTTCTGACCGCAACTCAAGAAAAACCATGAGACTTCCCCCTCGCCGCGAGATGAGGCCCGATTCCCCTGCACTGCGTTCAGAGCAATTCCGTGTTCCACATCAAACGTGAAAGGAGCCTTGATTTCCTTGATGGCACTCCAGAGAAAACCCAAGATCACTGTCTCAAGGCTAGAGGGATCCTGAAGTAACTGGAGCAACACGAAAGGGCTCCGTGGAGCCCAAATCAACTCGAGATGAGAGCTTAGTCCCTGGCTTCGACTCAAGAGGAATAGCAACTTTCCCCAAGCACCTCAAGAGGAGGCTTCTCCAGCTACAGGTATGTGAGAGGGACCCTGAGTTTGTGGCCTCAAGTGGAATGGACACCGAGATGCTCTGACTCGAAGTAAGGCCGGATATTCCTGCAATGAATTGAATGCAGGCTCCTCTTGCATCTCCCAAGAAGAAGGGTTCTCTGAATCCCCTGTGGAGAACACAGAGAAAGACCTAGTCCTCCGCCTCAACGCGAACAGAGGCCTCACATCCTTTGAAAACTCGAGAGGTCCGCAGAGATCAATGCTTCCAAAGGAGAAGATGCCTGACTCCTCTTGAAAATGGATAGGAGTCCCAGGATCCCTGTGGCACGTGGAAAGGGACCCTGGGTCTCCCGCCTCTCGTGGAGACGCGTCCCAATTGCCATGCCAAGACTCGAGGAGAATCCCGAGGTGTCCCTCGCACCTAGGCAGAAGTCCAGATGTCGCTGAACAAACACGTGTCTGGAGGGGCACTCCCAGTCATAACTCGAGAATATACCCCAGGTTCCGGCAGCAACTCGAGAAAAACCATGAGACTTCCCCCTCGTCGCGAGATGAGGCCCGATTCCCCTGCACTGCGTGCAGAGCAATTCCGTGTTCCACATCAAACGTGAAAGGAGCCTTGATTTCCTTGATGGCACTCCAGAGAAAACCCAAGATCACTGTCTCAAGTCTAGAGGGATCCTGAGGTCACTGGAGCAACACGAAAGGGCTCCGTGGAACCCAAATCAACTCGAGATGAGAGCTTAGTCCCTGGCTTCGACTTGAGAGTAATACCAACGTTCCACAAGTACCTCAAGAGGAGGCTTCTCTCAGCTACAGGTAGGTGAGAGGGACCCTGAGTTTGTGGCCTCAAATCGAATGGAGACCGAGATGCTCTGACTCGAAGTAAGGCCGGATATCCCTGCAGTGAATTGAATTCAGGCTCGTCTTCCATCTCCCAAGACAAAGGGATGTCTGAATCCCCTGTGGAGACCACAGAGAAAGACCTAGTCCTCCGCCTCATCGCGACCGGAAGCCTCACATCCTTTGAAAACTCGAGAGGTCCGCGGAGATGAATGCTTCCAAAGGAGACGATGCCTGACTCCTCTTGAAAATGGATAGGAGTCCCAGGATCCCTGTGGCACGTGGAAAGGGACCCTGGGTCTCCCGACTCACGTGGAGACGCGTCCCAATTGCCATGCCAAGACTCGAGGAGAATCCCGAGATGTCCCTCGCACCTAGGCAGGAGTCCTGACGTCGCTGAACAAACAAGTGTCTGGAAGGGCCCTCCCCGTCGTAACTCGAGAATATACCCCAGGTTCCGGCAGCAACTCGAGAAAAACCATGAGACTTCCCCCTCGTCGCGAGATGAGGACCGATGCTTCTGCACTGCGTGCAGAGCAATTCCGTGTTCCACATCAAACGTGAAAGGAGCCTTGATTTCCTTGATGGCAGTCCAGAGAAAACCCAAGATCACTGTCTCAAGTCTAGAGGGATCCTGAGGTCACCGGAGCAACACGAAAGGGCTCCGTGGACCCCAAATCAACTCGAGATGAGAGCTTAGTCCCTGGCTTCGACTCGAGAGGAATACCAACGTTCCACAAGCACCTCAAGAGGAGGCTTCTCTCAGCTACAGGTAGGTGAGAGGGACCCTGAGTTTGTGGCCTCAAATCGAATGGAGACCGAGATGCTCTGACTCGAAGTAAGGCCGGATATCCCTGCAGTGAATTGAATTCAGGCTCGTCTTCCATCTCCCAAGACAAAGGGAAGTCTGAATCCCCTGTGGAGACCACAGAGAAAGACCTAGTCCTCCGCCTCATCGCGACCGGAGGCCTCACATCCTTTGAAAACTCGAGAGGTCCGCGGAGATGAATGCTTCCAAAGGAGACGATGCCTGACTCCTCTTGAAAATGGATAGGAGTCCCAGGATCCCTGTGGCACGTGGAAAGGGACCCTGGGTCTCCCGCTTCACGTGGAGACGCGTCCCAATTGCCATGAAAAGACTCGAGGAGAATCCCGAGAAGTCCCTCGCACCTAGGCAGGAGTCCTGACGTCGCTGAACAAACACGTGTCTGGAAGGGCCCTCCCCGTCGTAACTCGAGAATATACCCCAGGTTCCGGCCGCAACTCGAGAAAAACCATGAGATTTCCCCCTCGCCACAACATGAGGCCCGATTCCCCTGCACTGCGTGCAGAGCAATTCCGTGTTCCACATCAAACGTGAAAGGAGCCTTGATTTTCTTGATGGCACTCCAGAGAAAACCCAAGATCACTGTCTCAAGTCTAGAGGGATCCTGAGGTCACTGGAGCAACACGAAAGGGCTCCGTGGACTCCAAATCAACTCGAGATGAGAGCTTAGTCCCTGGCTTTGACTCAAGGGGAATGCCAACTTTCCACAAGCACCTCAAGAGGAGGCTTCTCTCAGCTACAGGTATGTGAGAGGGACCCTGAGTTTGTGGCCTCAAGTGGAATGGACACCGAGATGCTCTAACTCGAAGTAAGGCCGGATATCCCTGCAGTGAATTGAATGCAGGCTCGTCTTGCATCTCCCAAGACGAAGGGGTGTCTGAATCCCCTGTGGAGACCACAGAGAAAGACCTAGTCCTCCGCCTCAACGCGACCGGAGGCCTCACATCCTTTGAAAACTCGAGAGTTCTGCAGAGATCAATGCTTCCAAAGGAGAAGATGCCTGAATTTTCTTGAAAATTGATAGGAGTCCCAGGATCCCTGTCCACGTGGAAGGGTCCCTGGGTCTCCCGCTTCACGTGGAGACGCGGCCCAAATGCCATGCCAAGACTCGAGGAGAATCCCGAAGTGTCCCTCGCACCTAGGCAGGAGTCCTGACGTCGCTGAACAAACACTTGTCTGGAAGGGCCCTCCCCTTCGTAACTCGACAATATACCCCAGGTTCCGGCCGCAACTCGAGAAAAACCCTGAGACTTCCCCCTCGCCGCGAGATGAGGCCCGATTTCCCTGCACTGCATGCAGAGCAATTCCGTGTTCCACATCAAACGTGAAAGGACCCTTGATTTCCTTGATGGAACTCCAGAGAAAACCCAAGATCACTGCCTCAAGTCTAGAGGGATCCTGAGGTCACTGGAGCAACACGAAAGGGCTCCGTGGACCCCAAATCAACTCGAGATGAGAGCTTAGTCCCTGGCTTCGACTCAAGAGGAATACCACCTTTTCACAAGCACCTGAAGAGGAGGCTTCTCTCAGCTACAGGTATGTGAGAGGGACCCTGAGTTTGTGGCCTCAAGTGGAATGGACACCGAGATGCTCTGACTCGAAGAAAGGCCGGATATCCCTGCAATGAATTGAATGCAGGCTCGTCTTGCATCTCCCAAGACGAAGGGATGTCTGAATACCCTGTGGAGACAACAGAGAAAGACCTAGTCCTCCGCCTCATCGCGACCGGAGATATCACATCCTTTGAAAAATCGAGAGGTCCGCGGAGATCAATGCTTCCAAAAGAGACGATGCCTGACGCCTCTTGAAAATAGATAGGAGTCCCAGGATCCCTGTGGCACGTGGTAAGGGACCCTGGGTCTCCCGCCTCACGTGGAGACGCGTCCCAATTGCCATGCCAAGACTCGAGGAGAATCCCGAGGTATCCTTCGCACCTAGGCAGGAGTCCTGACGTCGCTGAACAAACACGTGTCTGGAGGGCCCTCATCCTCGTAACTCGAGAATATACCCCAGGTTCCGGCCGCAACTCGAGAAAAACCATACGACTTCCCGCTCGCCGCGAGATGAGGCCCGATTCCCGTGCACTGCGTGCAGAGCAATTCCGTGTTCCACAGCAAACGTGAAAGGAGCCTTGATTTCCTTGATGGCACTCCAGAGAAAACCCAAGAACACTGTCTCAAGTCTAGGGGGATCCTGAGGTCACTGGAGCAACAAGAAAGGGCTCCGTGGACCCCAAATCAACTCGAGATGAGAGCTTATTCCTTGGCTTCGACTCAAGAGGAATACCAACTTTCCACAAGCACCTCAAGAGGAGGCTTCTCTCAGCTACAGGTATGTGAGAGGGACCCTGAGTTTGTGGCCTCAAGTGGAATGAACACCGAGATGCTCTGACTCGAAGTAAGGCCGGATATCCCTGCAATGAATTGAATGCAGGCTCGTCTTGCATCTCCCACGACGAAGGGATGTCTGAATCCCCTGTGGAGACCACAGAGAAAGACCTAGTTCTCCGCCTCATCGCGATCGGAGGCCTCACATCCTTTGAAAACTCGAGAGGTCCGCGCAGAACAATGCTTCCAAAGGAGACGATGCCTGACTCCTCTTGAAAATGGATAGGAGTCCCAGGATCCCTGTGGCACGTGGAAAGGGACCCTGGGTCTCCCGCCTCACGTGGATACGCGTCCCAATTGCCATGCCAAGACTCGAGGAGAATCCCGAGGTGTCCCTCGCACCTAGGCAGGAGTCCTGACGTCGCTGAACAAACACTTGTCTGGAAGGGCCCTCCCCGTCGTAACTCGAGAATATAAATCAGGTTCCGGCCGCAACTCGAGAAAAAATATGAGACTTCCCCCTCGCCACGAAATGAGGCCCGATTCCCCTGCACTGCGTGCAGAGTAATTCCGTGTTCCACATCAAACGTGAAAGGAGCTTTGATTTCCTTGATGGCACTCCAGAGAAAACCCAAGATCACTGTCTCAAGTCTAGAGGGATCCTGAGGTCACTGGAGCAACACGAAAGGGCTCCGTGGACCCCCAATCAACTCGAGATGAGAGCTTAGTCCCTGGCTTCGACTCAAGAGGAATACCAACTTTCCACATGCACCTCAAGAGGAGGCTTTTCTCAGCTACAGGTATGTGAGAGGGACCCTGAGTTTGTGGCCTCAAGTGGAATGGACACCGAGATGCTCTGACTCGAAATAAGGCCGGATATCCCTGCAGTGAATTCAATGCAGGCTCCTCTTGCATCTCCCAAGACGAAGGGATCTCTGAATCCCCTGTGGAGACCACAGAGAAAGACCTAGTTCTCCGCCTCATTGAGACAGGAGGCCTCACATCCTTTGAAAACTCGAGACGTCCGCGGAGATCAATGCTTCCAAAGGAGACGATGCCTGACTCCTCTTGAAAATGGATAGGAGTCCCAGGATCCCTGTGGCACGTGGAAAGGGACCCTGGGTCTCCCGCCTCACGTGGAGACGCGTCCCAATTGCCATGCCAAGATTCGAGGAGAATACCGAGGTGTCCCTCGCACCTAGGCAGGAGTCCTGACGTCGCTGAACAAACACGTGTCTGGAAGGGCCCTCCCCGTCGTAACTCGAGAATATACCCCAGGTTCCGGCCGCAACTCAAGAAAAACCATGAGACTTCCCCCTCGCCGAGAGATGAGGACCGATTCCCCTCCACTGCGTTCAGAGCAATTCCGTGTTCCACATCAAACGTGAAAGGAGCCTTGATTTCCTTCATGGCACTCCAGAGAAAACCCAAGATCACTGTCTCAAGTCTAGAGGGATCCTTAGGTCACTGGAGCAACACGAAAGAGCTCCATGGACCCCAAATCAACTCGAGATGAGAGCTTAGTCCTTGGCTTCGACTCAAGAGGAATACCAGCTTTCCACAAGCACCTCAAGAAGAGGCTTCTCTCAGCTACAGGTATGTGAGAGGGACCCTGAGTTTGTGGCCTCAAGTCGAATGGACACCGAGATGTTCTGACTCGAATTAAGACCGGATATCCCAACAGTGAATTGAATGCAGGCTCGTCTTGCATCTCCGAAGACGAAGGGATGTCTGAATCCCATGTGGAGACGACAGAGAAAGACCTAGTCCTCCGCCTCATCGCGACCGGAGACATCACATCCTATGAAAAATCGAGAGGTCCTCGGAGATCAATGCTTCCAAAGGAGACAATGCCTGATTCCTCTTGAAAATGGATAGGAGTCCCACGATCCCTGTGGCACGTGGAAAGGGACCCTGGGTCTCCCACCTCACGTGGAGACGCATCCCAATTGCCATGCCAAGATTCGAGGAGAATCCCGAGGTGTCTCTCGCACCTAGGCAGGAGTCCTGACGTCGCTGAACAAACACGTGACTGGAAGGGCCCTCCCCGTCGTAACTCGAGAATATACCACAGGTTCCGGACGCAACTCGAGAAAAACCTTGAGACATCCCCCTCGCCGCGACATGAGGCCCGATTATCCAGGACTGCGTGCAGAGCAATTCCGTGTTCCACATCAAACGTGAAAGGAGACTTGATTTCCTTGATGGCACTGCAGAGAAAACCCAAAATCACTGTCTCAAGTCGAGAGGGATCCTGAGGTCACTGGAGCAACACGAAAGGGCTCCGTGCACCCCAAATCAACTCGAGATGGTAGCTTAGTCCCTGGCTTCGAGACAAGAGGAATACCAACTTTCCACAAGCACCTCAAGAGGAGGCTTCTCTCAGCTACAGGTATGTGAGAGGGACCCTGAGTTGCTGGCCTCAAGTGGAATGGACACCGAGATGCTCTGACTCGAAGAAAGGCCGGATATCCCTGCAGTGAATTGAATGCAGGCTCGTCTTGCATCTCCCAAGAGGACGGGATGTCTGAATCCCCTGTGGAGACCACAGAGAAAGAACTAATTCTCCGCCTCATCGCGACCGGAGGCCTGATATCCTTTGAAAACTCGAGAGGTCCGCGGAGATCAATGCTTCCAAAGGAGACGATGCCTGACTCCTCTTGAAAATGGATAGGAGTCCCAGGAACCCTGTGGCACGTGGAAAGGGACGCTGGGTCTCCCGCCTCACGTGGAGACGCGTCCCAATTGCCATGCCAAGACTCGAGGAGAATCCCGAGGTGTCCCTCTCACCTAGGCAGGAGTCCTGACGTCGCTGAACAAACAGGTGTCTGGAAGGGCCCTCCCCATCGTAACTCGAGAATATATCCCAGGTTCCGGCCGCAACTCGAGAAAAACCGTGAGACTTCCCCCTCGCTGCGAGATGAGGCCCGATTCCCCTGCACTGCGTGCAGAGCAATTCCGTGTTCCACATAAAACGTGAAAGGAGCCTTGATTTACTTGATCGCACTCCAGAGAATACCAAAAGTCACTGTCTCAAGTCTAGAGGGAACCTGAGGTCACTGGAGCAACACGAAAGGGCTCCGTGGACCCCAAATAAACTCGAGGTGAGAGCTTATTCCCTGGCTTCGACTCAAGTGGAATACCAACTATCCACAAGCACCTCAAGAGGAGGCTTCTCTCAGCTACAGGTATGTGAGAGGGACCCTGAGTTTGTGGCCTCAAGTGGAATGGACACCGAGATGCTCTGACTCGAAGTAAGGCCGGATATCCCTGCAGTGAATTGATTGCAGGCTCGTCTTGCATCTCCCAAGACGAAGGGATGTCTGAATCCCCTGTGGAGACCACAGAGAAAGACCTAGTCCTCCGCCTCATCGCGACCGGAGGCCTGAAATCCTTTGAAAACTCGAGAGGTCCGCGGAGATAAATGCTTCCAAAGGAGACGATGCCTGACTCCTCTTGAAAATGGATAGGAGTCCCAGGAACCCTGTGGCACGTGGAAAGGGACGCTGGGTCTCCCGCTTCACGTGAGCACGCGTCCCAATTGCCATGCCAAGCCTCGAGGAGAATCCCGAGGTGTCCCTCGCACCTAGGCAGGAGTCCTGATGTCGCTGAACAAACACGTGTCTGGAAGGGCCCTCCCCGTCGTAACTCGAGAATATACCACAGGTTCCGGCCGCAACTCGAGAAAAACCATGAGACTTCCCCCTCGCCGCGAGATGAGGCCCGATTCCCCTGCACTGCGTGCAGAGCAATTCCGTGTTCCACATCAAACGTGAAAGGAGCCTTGATTTCCTTGATGGCACTCCAGAGAAAACACAAAGTCACTGTCTCAAGTCTAGAGGGATCCTGAGGTCACTGTAGCAGCACGAAAGGGCTCTGTGGACCCCAAATCAACTCGAGATGAGAGCTTAGTCCCTGGATTCGACTTAAGAGGAAAACCAACTTTCCACAAGCACCTCAAGAGGAGGCTTCTCTCAGCTACATTTATGTGAGAGGGACCCTGAGTTTGTGGCCTCAAGTGGAATGGACACCGACATGCTCTGACTGGAAGTAAGGCCGGATATCCCTGCAGTGAATTGAATGCAGGCTTCTCTTGCATCTCCCAAGAAGAAGGGATGTCTCAATCCCCTGTGGAGACCACAGAGAAAGACCTAGTCCTCCGCCTCATTGCGACCGGAGGCCTCACATCCTTTGAAAACTCGAGAGGTCCGCGGAGATCAATGCTTCCAAAGGAGACAATGCCTGATTCCTCTTGAATATGGATAGGAGTCCCAGGATCCGTATGGCACGTGAATAGGGACCCTGGGTCTCCCGCCTCACGTGGAGACGCGTCCCAATTGCCATGCCAAGACTCGAGGAGAATCCCGAGGTGTCCCTCGCACATAGGCAGGAGTCCTGACGTCGCTGAACAAACACGTGTCTGGAAGGGCCCTCCCCGTCGTAACTCGAGAATATACCCCAGGTTCCGACCGCAACTCGAGAAAAACCATGAGACTTCCCCCTCGCCGCGAGATGAGGCCCGATTTCCCCCCACTGCGTGCAGAGCAATTCCGTGTTCCACATCAAACGTGAAAAGAGCCTTGAATTCCTTGATGGCACTCCAGAGAAAACCCAAGATCACTGTCTCAAGTCTAGAGGGATCCTGAGGTCACTGGAGCAACAAGAAAGGGCTCCGTGGATCCCAAATCAACTCGAGATGAGAGCTTAGTCCCTGGCTTCGACTCAAGAGGAATACCAGTTTCCACAAGCACCTCAAGAGGAGGCTTCTCTCAGCTACAGGTATGTGAGAGGGACCCTGAGTTTGTGGCCTCAGGTGGAATGGACACCGAGATGCTCTGACTCGAAGTAAGGCCGGATATCCCTGCAGTGAATTGAGTACAGGCTCGTCTTGCATCTCCCAAGACGAAGGGATGTCTGAATCCCCTGTGGAGACCACAGAAGAAGACCTAGTCCTCCTCCTCATCGCGACCGGAGGCCTCACATACTTTGAAAACTCGAGAGGTCCGCGGAGATCAATGTTTCCAAAGGAGAAGATGCTTGACTCCTCTTAAAATGGATACGAGACCCAGGATCCCTGTGGCACACGGAAAGGGACCCTGGGTATCCAGCCTCACGGGGAGACGCGTCACAATTACCATGCCAAGCCTCGAGGAGAATCCCGAGGTGTCCCTCGCACCTAGGCAGGAGTCCTGACGTCGCTGAACAAACACGTGTCCGGAAGGGCCCTCCCCGTCGTAACTCAAGAATATACCCCAGGTTCCGGCCGCAACTCGAGAAAAACCATGAGACATCCCCCTCGCCGCGAGATGAGGCCCGATTCCCCTGCATTCTGTGCAGAGCAATTCCGTGTTCCACATCAAAGATGAAAGGAGGCTTGATTTCCTTGATGGCACTCCAGAGAGAAAGCAAGACCACTGTGTCAAGTCTAGAGGGATCCTGAGGTCACTGGAGAAACACAATAGGGCTCCGTGGACCCAAATCAACTCGAGATGAGAGCTTAGTCCCTGGCTTCCATTCAAGAGGAGTACCAACTTTCCACAAGCACCTCAAGAGGAGGCTTCTCTCAGCTACAGGTATGTGAGAGGGACCCTGAGTTTGTGGCCTCAAGTGGAATGGACACCGAGATGCTCTGACTCGAAGTAAGGCAGGATATCCCTGCAGTGAATTGAATGAAGGCTCGTCTTGCATCTCCCAAGACGAAGGGATGTCTGAATCCCCAGTGGAGACCACAGAGAAAGACCTAGTCCTCCGCCTCATCATGACTGGAGCCTCACATCCTTTGAAAACTCGAGAGGTCTGTGGAGATCAATGCTTCCAAAGGAGACGATGCCTGACTCTTCTTGAAAATGGATAGGAGTCCCAGGATCCCTGTGGCACGTGGAAAGGGACCCTGGGTCTCCCGCCTCACGTGGAGACGCGTCCCAATTGCCATGCCAAGACTCGAGGAGAATCCCGAGGTGTCCCCCGCACCTAGGCAGGAGTCCTGACGTCGCTGAACAAACACGTGTCTGGAAGGGCCCTCCCCATCGTAACTCGAGAATATACCCCAGGTTCCGGCCGCAACTCGAGAAAAACCATGAGACTTCCCCCTCGCCGCGAGATGAGGCCCGATTCCCCTGCACTGCGTGCAGAGCAATTCCGTGTTCCACATCAAACGTGAAAGGAGCCTTGATTTCCTTGATGGCACTCTAGAGAAAACCCAATATCACTGTCTCAAGTCTAGAGGGATCCTGAGGTCACTGGAGCAACACGAAAGGGCTCCATGGAACGCAAATCAACTCGAGATGAGAGCTTAGTCCCTGGCTTCGTCTAAAGAGGAAAACCAACTTTCCACAAGCACCTCAAGAGGAGGCTTCTCTCAGCTACAGGTATGTGAGAGGGCCCCTGAGTTTGTGGCCTCAAGTGGAATGGACACCGAGATGCTCTGACTCGAAGTAAGGCCGGATATCCCTGAAGTGAATTGAATGCAGGCTCGTCTTGCATCTCCCAACACGAAGGGATGTCTGAATCCCCTGTGGAGACCACAGAGAAAGACCTAGTTCTCCGCCTCTTTGGGACCAGAGGCCTCATATCCTTTGAAAACTCGAGAGGTCAGCGGAGGTCAATGCTTCCAAAGGAGACGATGCCTGACTCCTCTTGAAAATGGATAGGAGTCCCAGGATCCCTGTGGCACGTGGAAAGGGACCCTGGGTCTCCCGCCTCACGTGGAGATGCGTCCCAATTTCCATGCCAAGACTCGAGGAGAATCCCGAGGTGTCCCTCTCACCTAGGCAGGAGTCCTGACGTCGCTGAACAAACACGTGTCTGGAAGGGCCCTGCCAGTCGTAACTCGAGAATATACCCCAGTTTCCGGCCGCAACTCGAGAAAAACCATGAGACTTCCCCCTCGCCGCGACATGAGGCCCGATTATCCTGGACTGCATGCAGAGCAATTCCGTGTTCCACATCAAACGTGAAAGGAGAGTTGATTTCCTTGATGGCACTGCAGAGAAAACCCAAAATCACTGTCTCAAGTCTAGAGGGATCCTGAGGTCCCTGGAGCAACACGAAAGGGCTCCGTGCACCCCAAATCAACTCGAGATGGTAGCTTAGTCCCTGGCTTCGAGACAAGAGGAATAGCAACTTTCCACAAGCACCTCAAGAGGAGGCTTCTCTCAGCTACAGGTATGTGAGAGGGACCCTGAGTTGCTGGCCTCAAGTGGAATGGACACCGAGATGCTCTGACTCGAGGTAAGGCCGGATATCCCTTCAGTGAATTGAATGCAGGCTCGTCTTTCATCTCCATAGACGAAGAGATGTCTGAATCCCCTGTGGAGACCACAGAGAAAGACCTAGTCCTCCGCCTCATCATGACTGGAGCCTCACATCCTTTGAAAACTCGAGAGGTCTGTGGAGATCAATGCTTCCAAAGGAGACGATGCCTGACTCTTCTTGAAAATGGATAGGAGTCCCAGGATCCCTGTGGCACGTGGAAAGGGACCCTGGGTCTCCCGCCTCACGTGGAGACGCGTCCCAATTGCCATGTCAAGACTCGAGGAGAATCCCGAGGTGTCCCCCGCACCTAGGCAGGAGTCCTGACGTCGCTGAACAAACACGTGTCTGGAAGGGCCCTCCCCATCGTAACTCGAGAATATACCCCAGGTTCCGGCTGCAACTCGAGAAAAACCGTGAGACTTCCCCCTCGCCGCGAGATGAGGCCTGATTCCCCTGCACTGCGTGCAGAGCAATTCCGTGTTCCACATCAAACGTGAAAGGAGCCTTGATTTCCTTGATCGCACTCCAGAGAATACCAAAAGTCACTGTCTCAAGTCTAGAGGGAACCTGAGGTCACTGGAGCAACACGAAAGGGCTCCGTGGACCCTAAATAAACTCGAGATGAGAGCTTATTCCCTGGCTTCGACTCAAGTGGAATACCAACTATCCACAAGCACCTCAAGAGGAGGCTTCTCTCAGCTACAGGTATGTGAGAGGGACCCTGAGTTTGTGGCCTCAAGTGGAATGGACACCGAGATGCTCTGACTCGAAGTAAGGCCGGATATCCCTGCAGTGAATTGAATGCAGGCTCGTCTTGCATCCCCCAAGACGAAGGGATGTCTGAATCCCCTGTGGAGACCACAGAGAAAGACCTAGTCCTCCGCCTCATCGCGACCGGTGGCCTCACATCCTTTGACAACTCGAGAGGTCCACGGAGATCAATGCTTCCAAAGGAGACGATGCCTGACTCCTCTTGAAAATGGATAGAAGTCCCAGGATCCCTGTGGCACGTGGAAAGGGACACTGGGTCTCCCGCCTCACGTGGAGACGCGTCCCAATTGCCATGCCAAGACTCGTGGAGAATCCCGAAGTGTCCCTCGCACCTAGGCAGGAGTCCTGACGTCGCTGAACAAACACGTGTCTGGATGGGCCCTCCCCGTCGTAACTCGAGAATATACCCCAGGTTCCGGCCACAACTCGAGAAAAACCATGAGACTTCCCCCTCGCCGCGACATGAGGCCCGATTCCCCTGCACTGCGTGCAGAGCAATTCCATGTTCCACATCAAACGTGAAAGGAGCCTTGATTTCCTTGATGGCACTCCAGAGAAAAACCAAAGTCACTGTCTCAAGTCTAGAGGGATCCTGAGGCCACTGTAGCAGCATGAAAGGGGTCCGTGGACCCCAAATCAACTCGAGATGAGAGCTTAGTCCCAGGCTTCGACTCAAGAAGAATACCAACTTCCCACAAGCACCTCAAGAGGAGGCTTCTCTCAGCTACAGGTATGTGAGAGGGACCCTGAGTTTGTGGCCTCAAGTAGAATGGACACCGAGATGCTCTGACTCGAAGAAAGGCCGGATATCCCTGCAGTGAATTGAATGCAGGCTCGTCTTGCATCTCCCAAGATGAAGGGATGTCTGAATCCCCTGTGGAGACCACAGAGAAAGACCTAGTTCTCAGCCTCATGGCGACCGGAGGCCTCACATCCTTTGAAAACTCGAGCGGTCCGTGGAGATCAATGCTTCCAAAGGAGACGATGCCTGACTCCTCTTGAAAATGGATAGGAGTCCCAGGATCCCTGTCCACATGGACGGGGACTCTGGGTCTCCCGCTTCACGTGAGCACGCGTCCCAATTGCCATGCCAAGCCTCGAGGAGAATCCCGAGGTGTCCCTCGCACCTAGGCAGGAGTCCTGATGTCGCTGAACAAACACGTGTCTGGAAGGGCCCTCCCCGTCGTAACTCGAGAATATACCCCAGGTTCCGGCCGCAACTCGAGAAAAACCATGAGACTTCCCCCTCGCTGTGACATGAGGCCCGATTCCCCTGCACTGCGTGCAGAGCAATTCCGGGTTCCACATCAAACGAGAAATGAGACTTGATTTCCTTGATGGCACTGCAGAGAAAACCCAAAATCACTGTCTCAAGTCGAGAGGGATCCTGAGGTCACTGGAGCAACAGGAAAGGGCTCCGTGCACCCCAAATCAACTCGAGATGAGAGCTTAGTCCCTGGCTTCGACTCAAGAGGTATACCAACTTTCCACAAGCCCCTCCAGAGGAGGCTTCTCTCAGCTACAGGTATGTGAGAGGGACCCTGAGTTTGGGGCCTCAATTGGAATGGACACCGAGATGCTCTGACTCAAAGTAAGGCCGGATATCCCTGCAGTGAATTGAATGCAGGCTCGTCTTCCATCTCCCAAGACGAAGGGATGTATGAATCACCTGTGGAGACCACAGAGAAAGACCTAATCCTCCGCCACAACGCGACCGGAGGCCTGACATCCTTTGAAAACTCGAGAGGTCCCCGGAGATCAATGCTTCCAAAGGAGACGATGCCTGACTCCTCCTGAAAATGGATAGGAGTCCCAGGATCCCTGTGGCACGTGGAAAGGGACCCTGGGTCTCCCGCTTCACGTGGAGACGCGTCCCAATTGCCATGCCAAGACTCGAGGAGAATCCCGAGGTGTCCCTCGCACCTAGGCAGGAGTCCTGACGACGCTGAATAAACACGTGTCCGGAAGGGCCCTCCCCGTCGTAACTCGAGAATATACCCCAGGTTCCGGCTGCAACTCGAGAAAAACCATATGACTTCCCCCTCGCCGCGAGATGAGGCCCGATTCCACTGCACTGCGTGCAGAGCAATTCCGTGTTCCACATCAAACGTGAAAGGAGCCTTGATTTCCTTTATGGCACTCCAGAAAAAACCCAAAGTCACTGTTTCAAGTCTAGAGGAATCCTGAGGTCACTGGAGCAACACGAAAGGGCTCCGTGGACCACAAATCAACTCGAGATGAGAGCTTAGTCCCTGGCTTCGACTCAAGAGGAATACCAACTTTCCACAAGCACCTCAAGAGGAGGCTTCTCTCAGCTACATGTATGTGAGAGGAACCCTGAGTTTGTGGCCTCAAGTGGAATGGACACCGAGATGCTCTGACTTGAAGTAAGGCCAGATATGCCAGCAGTGAGTTGAATGCAAACTCGTCTTGCATCTCCCAAGACGAAGGGATGTCTGAATCCCCTGTGGAGACCACAGAGAAAGACCTAGTTCTCCGCCTCATCGAGACCGGAGGCTTCACATCCTTTGAAAACTCGAGAGGTCTGCGGAAATCAATGCTTCCATAGGAGACGATGCCTGACTCCTCTTGAAAATGGTTAGGAGTCCCAAGATCCCTGTCCACATGGACGGGGACCCTGGGTCTCCCGCTTCACGTGGAGACGCGTCCCAGTTGCCATGCCAAGACTCGAGGAGAATCCCGAGCTGTCCCTCGCACCTAGGCAGGAGTCCTGACGTAGCTGAACAAACACGTGTCTGGAAGGGCCCTCCCCCTCGTAACTCGAGAATATACCCCAGGTTCCGGCCGTAACTCGAGAAAAACAATGAGATTTCCCCCTCGTCGCGAGATGAGCCCCGATTCCCCTGCACTGCGCGCAGAGCAATTCCGTGTTCCACATCAAACGTGAAAGGAGCCTTGATTTCCTTGATGGCACTCCAGAGAAAACCCTAGATCACTGTCTCAAGTCTAGAGGGATCCTGAGGTCACTGGAGCAACACGAAAGGGCTCCGTGGACGCCAAATCAACTCGAGATGAGAGCTTAGTCCCTGGCTTCGACTCAAGAGGTATACCAACTTTCCACAAGCACCTCAAGAGGAGGCTTCTCTCAGCTACAGGTAGGTGAGAGGGACCCTGAGTTTGTGGCCTCAAGTGGAATGGACACCGAGATGCTCTGACTCGAAGAAAGGCCAGATATCCCTGCAGTGAATTGAATGCAGGCTCGTCTTCCATCTCCCAAGACGAAGGGATGTATGAATCCCCTGTGGAGACCACAGAGAAAGACCTAGTCCTCCGCCTCAACGCGACCGGAGGCCTGACATCCTTTGAAAACTCGAGAGGTTCCCGGAGATCAATGCTTCCAAAGGAGACGATGCCTGACTCCTCCTGAAAATGGTAGGAGTCCCAGGATCCTTGTGGCACGTGGAAAGGGACCCTGGGTCTCCCGCTTCACGTGGAGAAGCGTCCCAATTGCCATGCCAAGACTCCAGGAGAATCCCGAGGTGTCCCTCGCACCTAGGCAGGAGTCCTGACGTCGCTGAACAAACACGTGTCTGGAAGGGCCCTCCCCGTCGTAACTCGAGAATATACCCCAGGTTCCGGCCTCAACTCGAGAAAAACCATGAGACTTCTCCCTCGCCGCGAGATGAGACCGGATTACCCTGCACTGCGTGCAGAGCAATTCCGTGTTCCACATCAAACGTGAAAGGAGACTTGATTTCCTTGATGGCACTCCAGAGAAAACCAAAGATCACTGTCTCAAGTCTAGAGGGATCCTGAGGTCACGGTAGCAACATGAAAGGGCTCCATGGACCCCAAATCAACTCGAGATGAGAGCTTAGTACCTGGCTTCGACTCAAGAGGAATACCAACTTTCCACAAGCACCTCAAGAGGAGGGTTCTCTCAGCCACAGTTATGTGAGATGGACCCTGAGTTTGTGGCCTCAAGTCGAATTTACACTGAGATGCTCTGACTCGAAGTAAGGCCAGATATCCCTGCAGTGAATTGAATGCAGGCTCGTCTTGCATCTCCCAAGACAAACGGATGTCTGAATCCCCTGTGGAGACCACAGAGAAAGACCTAGTTCTCCGCCTCTTCGGGACCGGAGCCTGACATCCTTTGAAAACTCGAGAGGTCCGCGGAGATCAATGCTTCCAAAGGAGACGATGCCTGACTCCTCTTGAAAATGGATAGGAGTCCCAGGATCCCTGTGGCACGTGGAAAGGTACCCTGAGTCTCCAGCCTCACGGGGAGACGCGTCCCAATTGCCATGCCAAGACTCGAGGAGAATCCCGAGGTGTCCCTCGCACCTAGGCAGGAGTCCTGACGTCACTGAAAAAACACGCGTCCTGAAGGGCCCTCCCCATCGTAACTCGAGAATATACCCCAGGTTCCGGCCGCCACTCGAGAAAAACCATGAGACTTCCCCCTCGCCGCGAGATGAGGCCCGATTGCCATGCACTGCGTGCAGAGCAATTCCGTGTTCCACATCAAACATGAAAGGAGCCTTGATTTCCTTGATGGCACTCCAGAGGAAAGGCAAGATCACTGTCTCAAGTCTAGAGGGATCCTGAGTTCACTGTAGCAACATGAAAGGGCCCCGTGGACCCCAAATCAACTCGAGATGAGAGCTTAGCCCTGGGCTTCGACTCAAGAGGAATACCAACTTTCCACAAGCACCTCAAGAGGAGGCTTCTCTCAGCTACAGGTATGAGAGAGGGACCCTGAGTTTGTGGCCTCAAGTGGAATGGACACCTTGATGCTCTGACTCGAAGTAAGGCCGGATATCCCTGCAGTGAATTGAATGCAGGCTCGTCTTGCATCTCCCAAGACGAAGGGAAGTCTGAATCCCCTGTGGAGACCACAGAGAAAGACCTAATTCTCCAGCTCATCGCGACCGGAGGCCTCACATCCTTTGAAAATTCGAGAGGTCCGCGGAGCTCAATGCTTCCATAGGAGACGATGCCTGACTCCTCTTGAAAATGGATAGGAGTCCCAGGATCCCTGTGACACGTGGAAAGGGACCCTGGGTCTCCCGCCTCCCGTGGAGACGCATCCCAATTGCCATGCCAAGACTCGAGGAGAATTCCGAGGTGTCCCTCGCACCTAGGCAGGAGTCCTGAGGTCGCTGAACAAACACGTGTCTGGAAGGGCCCTCCCCGTCGTAACTCGAGAATATACCCCAGGTTCCGGCCGCAACTCGAGAAAAACAATGAGATTTCCCCCTCGTCGCGAGATGAGCCCCGATTCCCCTGCACTGCGCGCAGAGCAATTCCGTGTTCCACATCAAACGTGAAAGGAGCCTTGATTTCCTTGATGGCACTCCAGAGAAAACCCTAGATCACTGTCTCATGTCTAGAGGGATCCTGAGGTCACTGGAGCAACACGAAAGGGCTCCGTGGACCCCAAATCAACTCGAGATGAGAGCTTAGTCCCTGGCTTCGACTCAAGAGGAATACGAACTTTCCACAAGCCCCTCAAGAGGAGGCTTCTCTCAGCTACAGGTATGTGAGAGGGACCCTGAGTTTGTGGCCTCAAGTAGAATGGACACCGAGATGCCCTGACTCGAAGTAAGGCCGGATATCCCTGCAGTGAATTGAATGCAGGCTCGTCTTGCATCTCCCAAGATGAAGGGATGTCTGAATCCCCTGTGGAGACCACAGAGAAAGACCTAGTTCTCAGCCTCATGGCGACCGGAGGCCTCACATCCTTTGAAAACTCGAGAGGTCCGCAGAGATCAATGCTTCCCAAGGAGACGATGCCTGACTCCTCTTGAAAATGAATAGGAGTCCCAGGATCCCTGTCCACATGGACGGGGACACTGGGTCTCCCGCTTCACGTGAACACGCGTCCCAATAGCCATGCCAAGACTCGAGGAGAATTCCGAGGTGTCCCTCGCACCTAGGCTGGAGTCTAGAAGACGCTGTACAGACACGTGTCCGGAAGGGCCCTCCCCGTCGTAACTCGAGAATATACCCCAGGGTCCGGCCGCATCACGAGACAAACCATGAGACTTCCCCCTCGCCGTGAGATGAGGCCCGATTTCCCTGCGCTCTGTGTAGAGCAATTCCGTGTACCACATCAAGCATGAAAGGAGGCTTGATTTCCTTGATTGCACTCCAGAGAAAAAGCAAGATCACTGTGTCAAGTCTAGAGGGATCCTGAGGTCACTGGAGAAACACGAAAGGGCTCCGTGGACCCCAAATCAACTCGAGATGAGAGCTTAGTCCCTGGCTTCGACTCAAGAGGAATACCAACTTTCCACAAGCATCTCAAGTGGAGGCTTCTCTCAGCTACAGGTATGTGAGAGGGACCCTGAGTTTGTGGCCTCAACTGAAAAGGACACCGAAATGCTCTGACTCGAAGTAAGGCCAGATATCCCTGCAGTGAATTGAATGCAGGCTCGTCTTGCATCTCCCAAGACAAACGGATGTCTGAATCCCCTGTGGAGACCACAGAGAAAGACCTAGTTCTCCGCCTCTTCGGGACCGGAGCCTGACATCCTTTGAAAACTCGAGAGGTCCGCGGAGATCAATGCTTCCAAAGGAGACGATGCCTGACTCCTCTTGAAAATGGATAGGAGTCCCAGGATCCCTGTGGCACGTGGAAAGGTACCCTGAGTCTCCAGCCTCACGGGGAGACGCGTCCCAATTGCCATGCCAAGACTCGAGGAGAATCCCGAGGTGTCCCTCGCACCTAGGCAGGAGTCCTGACGTCACTGAAAAAACACGCGTCCTGAAGGGCCCTCCCCATCGTACCTCGAGAATATACCCCAGGTTCCGGCCGCCACTCGAGAAAAACCATGAGACTTCCCCCTCGCCGCGAGATGAGGCCCGATTGCCATGCACTGCGTGCAGAGCAATTCCGTGTTCCACATCAAACATGAAAGGAGCCTTGATTTCCTTGATGGCACTCCAGAGGAAAGGCAAGATCACTGTCTCAAGTCTAGAGGGATCCTGAGTTCACTGTAGCAACATGAAAGGGCCCCGTGGACCCCAAATCAACTCGAGATGAGAGCTTAGCCCTGGGCTTCGACTCAAGAGGAATACCAACTTTCCACAAGCACCTCAAGAGGAGGCTTCTCTCAGCTACAGGTATGAGAGAGGGACCCTGAGTTTGTGGCCTCAAGTGGAATGGACACCTTGATGCTCTGACTCGAAGTAAGGCCGGATATCCCTGCAGTGAATTGAATGCAGGCTCGTCTTGCATCTCCCAAGACGAAGGGATGTCTGAATCCCCTGTGGAGACCACAGAGAAAGACCTAATTCTCCAGCTCATCGCGACCGGAGGCCTCACATCCTTTGAAAATTCGAGAGGTCCGCGGAGCTCAATGCTTCCATAGGAGACGATGCCTGACTCCTCTTGAAAATGGATAGGAGTCCCAGGATCCCTGTGACACGTGGAAAGGGACCCTGGGTCTCCCGCCTCCCGTGGAGACGCATCCCAATTGCCATGCCAAGACTCGAGGAGAATTCCGAGGTGTCCCTCGCACCTAGGCAGGAGTCCTGAGGTCGCTGAACAAACACGTGTCTGGAAGGGCCCTCCCCGTCGTAACTCGAGAATATACCCCAGGTTCCGGCCGCAACTCGAGAAAAACCATGCAACTTCCCCCTCGCCATGAGATGAGGCCCTATTTCCCTGCGCTCTGTGTAGAGCAATTCCGTGTTCCACATCAAACATGAAAGGAGGCTTGATTTCCTTGATGGCACTCCAGAGAAAAAGCAATATCACTCTCTCAAGTCTAAAGGGATCCTGAGGTCACTGTAGAAACACGATAGGGCTCCGTCGACCCCAAATCAACTCGAGATGAGAGCTTAGTCCCTGGCTTTGACTCAAGAGGAATACCAGCTTTCCACAAGCACCTCAAGAGGAGGCTTCTCTCAGCTACAGGTATGTGAGAGGGACCCTGATTTTGTGGCCTCAAGTGGAATGGACTCCGAGATGCTCTGACTCGAAGTAAGGCCGTATATTCCTGCAGTGAATTGAATGCAGGCTCGTCTTGCATCTCCCAAGATGAAGGGATGTCTGAATCCCCTGTGGAGACCACAGAGAAAGACCTAGTTCTCCAGCTCATCGCGACCGAGGGCTCACATCCTTTGAAAACTCGAGAGGTCCGCGGAGATAAATGCTTCCAAAGGAGACGATGCCCGACTCCTCTTGAAAATGGATAGGAGTCCCAGGATCCCTGTGGCACGTGGAAAGGGACCCTGGGTCTCCCGCCTCACCTGGAGACGCGTCCCAATTGCCATGCCAAGACTCGAAGAGAATCCCGAGGTGTCCCTCGCACCTTGGCCGGAGTCCTGACGTCGCTGAACAACCACGTGTCTGGAAGGGCCCTCCCCGTCGTAACTCGAGAATATACCCCAGGTTCCGGCCGCAACTCGAGAAAAACCATGAGACTTCCCCCTCGCCGCGAGATGAGGCCCGATTCCCCTGCACTGCGTGCAGAGCAATTCCGTGTTCCACATCAAACGTGAAAGGAGCCTTGATTTCCTTGATGGCACTCCAGAGAAAACCCAAGATCACTGTCTCAAGTCTAGAGGGATCCTGAGGTCACTGGAGCAACACGAAAGGGCTCCGTGGACCCCAAATCAACTCGAGATGAGAGCTTAGTCCCTGGCTTCGACTCAAGAGGAATACCAACTTTCCACAAGCACCTCAAGAGGAGGCTTCTCTCAGCTACAGGTATGTGAGAGGGACCCTGAGTTTGTGCCCTCAAGTTGAAAGGACACCGAGATGCTCTGACTCGAAGTAAGGCCGGATATCCCTGCAGTAAACTGAATGCAGGCTCGTCTTGCATCTCCCAAGACGAAGGGATGTCTGAATCCGCTGTGGAGACCACAGAGAAAGACCTAGTCCTCCGCCTCATCGCGACCGGAGGCCTCACATTCTTTGAAAATTCGAGAGGTATGCGGAAATCAATGCTTCCAAAGGAGACGATGCCTGACTCCTCTTGAAAATGGATAGGCGTCCCAGGGTCCCTGTTGCACGTGGAAAGGGACACTGGGTCTCCCGCCTCACGTGGAGACGCGTCCAAATTGCCATGCCATGACTCGAGGAGAATCCCGAGGTGTCCCTCGCACCTAGGCAGGAGTCCTGACGTCGCTGAACAAACACGAGTCTGGAAGGGCCCTCCCCGTCGTAACTCGAGAATATACCCCAGGTTCCGGCCGCAACTCGAGAAAACCATGAGACTTCCCCCTCGCCGTGAGATGAGGCCCGATTCCCCTGCACTGCGTGCAGAGCAATTCCGTGTTCAACATCAAACGTGAAAGGAGCTTTGATTTCCTTGATGGCACTCCAGAGAAAACCCAAGATCACTGTCTCAAGTCTAGAGGGATCCTGAGGTCAATGGAGCAACACTAAAGAGCTCCGTGGACCCCAAATCAACTCGAGATGAGAACTTAGTCCCTGGCTTCGACTCAAGAGGAATACCAACTTTCCACAAGCCCCTCAAGAGGAGGCTTCTCTCAGCTACAGGTATGTGAGAGGGTCCCTGAGTATGTGGCCTCAAGTGGAATGGACACCGAGATGCTCTGACTCGAAGTAAGGCCGGATATCCCTGCAGTGAATTGATTGCAGGCTCGTCTTGCATCTCCCAAGACGAAGGGATGTTTGAATCCCCTGTGCAGAACACAGAGAAAGAACTAGTCCTCCACCTCAACGCGACCGGAGGCCTCACATCCTTTGAAAACTCGAGAGGTCCGCGGAGATCAATCCTTTCAAAGGAGACGATGCCTGACTCCTCTTGAAAATGGATAGGAGTCCCAGGAATCCTGTGGCACGTGGAAAGGGACCCTGGGTCTCCCGCCTCACGTGGAGACGCGTCCCAATGGCCATGCCAAGACTCGAGGAGAATCCCGAGGTGTCCCTCGCACCTAGGCAGGAGTTCTGATGTCGCTGAACAAACACGTGTCTAGAAGGGCCCTCCCCGTCGTAACTCGAGAATATACCCCAGGTTCCGGCCGCAACTCGAGAAAAACCATGAGACTTCCCCCTCGCCGCGAGATGAGGCCCGATTCGCCTGCATTGCCTGCAGACCAATTCCGTGTTCCACATCAATCGTGAAAGGAGCCTTGATTTCCTTGATGGCACTCCAGAGAAAACCCAAGATCACTGTCTCAAGTCTAGAGGGATCCTGAGGTCACTGGAGCAACAAGAAAGGGCTCCGTGGACCCCAAATCAACTCGAGATGAGAGCTTAGTCCCTGGCTTCGACTCAAGAGGAATACCAACTTTCCACAAGCACCTCAAGAGGAGGCTTCTCTCAGCTACAGGTACGTGAGAGGGACCCTGAGTTTGTGGCCTCAAGTGGAATGGACACCGAGATGCTCTGACTCGCAGGAAGGCCGGATATCCCTGCAGTGAATTGAATGCAGGCTCGTCTTGCATCTCCCAAGACGAAGGGTTGTCTGAATCCCCTGTGGAGACGACAGAGAAAGAACTAGTCCTCCGCCTCATCGCGTCCGGAGGCCTCACATTCTTTGAAATCTCGAGAGGTCTGCAGAGATCAGTGCTTCCAAAAGAGACGATGCCTGACTCCTCCTGAAAATGGATAGGAGTCCCAGGATCCCTGTGGCACGTGGAAAGGGACCCTGGGTCTCCCGCCTCACGTGGAGACGCGTCCCAATTGCCATGCCAAGACTCGAGGAGAATCCCGAGGTGTCCCTCGCACCTAGGCAGGAGTCCTGACATCGCTGACCAAACACGTGTCTGGAAGGGCCCTCCCCATCGTAACTCGAGAATATACCCCAGGGTCCGGCCGCAACTCGAGAAAAACCAAGAGACTTCCCCCTCGCCGCGAGATAAGGCCCGATTCCCCTGAACTGCGAGCAGAGCAATTCCGTGTTCCACATCAAACGTGAAAGGAGCCTTGATTTCCTTGATGGCACTCCAGAGAAAACCCAAGATCACTGTCTCAAGTCTAGAGGGATCCTGATGTCACTGGAGCAACACGAAAGGGCTCTGTGGGCAACAAATCAACTCGAGATGAGAGCTTAGTCCCTGGCTTCGACTCAAGAGGAATACCAACTTTCCACAAGCACCTCAAGAGAAGGCTTCTCTCAGCTACAGGTACGTGAGAGGGACCCTGAGTTTGTGGCCTCAAGTGGAATGGACACCGAGATGCTCTGACTCGAAGTAAGGCCGGATATCCCTGCAGTGAATTGAATGCAGGCTCGTCTTGCATCTCGCACGACGAAGGGATGTCTGAATCCCCTGTGGAGATGACAGAGAAACACCGAGTACTCCGCCTCATCGCGAGCGGAGGCCTCACATCCTTTGAAAACTCGAGAGGTCCGCGGAGATCAACGCTTCCAAAGGAGACGATGCCTGACTCCTCTTGAAAATGGATAGGAGTCCCAGGATCCCTGTGGAACGTGGAAATGGACCCTGGGACTCCCGCCTCACGTGGAGATGCCTCCCAATAGCCATGCCAAGACTCGAGGAGAATCCTGAGGTGTTCCTCGCTCCTAGGCAGGAGTCCTGACGTCGCTGAACAAACACGTGTCTGGAAGGGCCCTCCCTGTCGTAACTCGAGAATATACCCCAGGTTCGGGCCGCAACTCGAGAAAAACCATGAGATTTCCCCCTCGCATCGAGTTGAGGCCCGATTCCCCTGAACTGCATGCAGAGCAATTCCGTGTTCCACATCAAAAGTGAAAGGAGCCTTGATTTCCTTGATGGCACTCCAGAGAAAACGCAAGATCACTGTCTCAAGTCTAGAGGGATCCTGAGGTCACTGGAGCAACAAGAAAGGGCTCCGTGGACCCCAAATCAACTCGAGATGAGAGCTTAGTCCCTGGCTTCGACTCAAGAGGAATACCAACTTTCCACAAGCACCTCAAGAGGAGGCTTCTCTCAGCTACAGGTACGTGAGAGGGACCCTGAGTTTGTGGCCTCAAGTGGAATGGACACCGAGATGCTCTGACTCGCAGGAAGGCCGGATATCCCTGCAGTGAATTGAATGCAGGCTCGTCTTGCATCTCCCAAGACGAAGGGTTGTCTGAATCCCCTGTGGAGACGACAGAGAAAGAACTAGTCCTCCGCCTCATCGCGTCCGGAGGCCTCACATTCTTTGAAATCTCGAGAGGTCTGCAGAGATCAGTGCTTCCAAAAGAGACGATGCCTGACTCCTCCTGAAAATGGATAGGAGACCCAGGATCCCTGTGGCACGTGGAAAGGGACCCTGGGTCTCCCGCCTCACGTGGAGACGCGTCCCAATTGCCATGCCAAGACTCGAGGAGAATCCCGAGGTGTCCCTCGCACCTAGGCAGGAGTCCTGACATCGCTGACCAAACACGTGTCTGGAAGGGCCCTCCCCATCGTAACTCGAGAATATACCCCAGGGTCCGGCCGCAACTCGAGAAAAACCAAGAGACTTCCCCCTCGCCGCGAGATAAGGCCCGATTCCCCTGAACTGCGAGCAGAGCAATTCCGTGTTCCACATCAAACGTGAAAGGAGCCTTGATTTCCTTGATGGCACTCCAGAGAAAACCCAAGATCACTGTCTCAAGTCTAGAGGGATCCTGAGGTCACTGGAGCAACACGAAAGGGCTCCGTGGACCCCAAATCAACTCGAGATGAGAGCTTAGCCCTGGGCTTCGACTCAAGAGGAATACCAACTTTCCACAAGCACCTCAAGAGGAGGCTTCTCTCAGCTACAGGTATGAGAGAGGGACCCTGAGTTTGTGGCCTCAAGTGGAATGGACACCTTGATGCTCTGACTCGAAGTAAGGCCGGATATCCCTGCAGTGAATTGAATGCAGGCTCGTCTTGCATCTCCCAAGACGAAGGGATGTCTGAATCCCCTGTGGAGACCACAGAGAAAGACCTAATTCTCCAGCTCATCGCGACCGGAGGCCTCACATCCTTTGAAAATTCGAGAGGTCCGCGGAGCTCAATGCTTCCATAGGAGACGATGCCTGACTCCTCTTGAAAATGGATAGGAGTCCCAGGATCCCTGTGACACGTGGAAAGGGACCCTGGGTCTCCCGCCTCCCGTGGAGACGCATCCCAATTGCCATGCCAAGACTCGAGGAGAATTCCGAGGTGTCCCTCGCACCTAGGCAGGAATCCTGAGGTCGCTGAACAAACACGTGTCTGGAAGGGCCCTCCCCGTCGTAACTCGAGAATATACCCCAGGTTCCGGCCGCAACTCGAGAAAAACCATGCGACTTCCCCCTCGCCATGAGATGAGGCCCTATTTCCCTGCGCTCTGTGTAGAGCAATTCCGTGTTCCACATCAAACATGAAAGGAGGCTTGATTTCCTTGATGGCACTCCAGAGAAAAAGCAATATCACTCTCTCAAGTCTAAAGGGATCCTGAGGTCACTGTAGAAACACGATAGGGCTCCGTCGACCCCAAATCAACTCGAGATGAGAGCTTAGTCCCTGGCTTTGACTCAAGAGGAATACCAGCTTTCCACAAGCACCTCAAGAGGAGGCTTCTCTCAGCTACAGGTATGTGAGAGGGACCCTGATTTTGTGGCCTCAAGTGGAATGGACTCCGAGATGCTCTGACTCGAAGTAAGGCCGTATATTCCTGCAGTGAATTGAATGCAGGCTCGTCTTGCATCTCCCAAGATGAAGGGATGTCTGAATCCCCTGTGGAGACCACAGAGAAAGACCTTGTTCTCCAGCTCATCGCGACCGAGGGCTCACATCCTTTGAAAACTCGAGAGGTCCGCGGAGATAAATGCTTCCAAAGGAGAAGATGCTTGACTCCTCTTGAAAATGGATACGAGTCCCAGGATCCCTGTGGTACATGGAAAGGGACTCTGGGTATCCAGCCTCACGTGGAGACGCGTCCCAATTGCCATGCCAAGACTTGAGGAGAATCCCGAGTTGTCCCTCGCAACTAGGCAGGGGTCTTAACGTCGCTGAACAAACACGTGTCTGGAAGGGCCCTCCCCGTCGTAACTCGAGAATATACCCCAGGTTCCGGCCGCAACTCGAGAAAAACCATGAGACTTCCCCCTCGCCGCGAGATGAGGCCCGATTCACCTGCACTGCATGCAGAGCAATTCCGTGTTCCAAATCAAACGGGAAAGGAGCCTTGATTTCCTTGATGGCACTCCAGAGAAAACCGAAGATCACTGTCTCAAGTCTAGAAGGATCCTGAGGTCACTGGAGCAACACGAAAGGAATCCGTGGACCCCAAATCAACTCGAGATGAGAGCTTAGTCCCTGGCTTCGACTCAAGAGGAATACCAACTTTCCACAAGCACCTCAAGGGGAGGCTTCTCTCAGCTACAGGTATGTGAGAGGGACCCTGAGTTTGTGGCCTCAAGTGGAATGGACACCGAGATCCTCTGCCTGGAAGTAAGGCCGGATATCCCTGCAGTGAATTGAATGCAGGCTCGTGTTACATCTCACAAGACGAAGGGATGTCTGAATCCCATCTGGAGACCACAGAGAAAGACCTAGTCCTCCGCCTCATCGCGACCGGAGGCCTCACATCCTTGGAAAACTCGATAGGTCCCCGGAGATCAATGCTTCCAAAGGAGAGGATGCCCGACTCCTCTTGAAAATGGATAGGAGTCCCAGGATCCCTGTGGCACGTGGAAAGGGACCCTGGGTCTCCCGCCTCACCTGGAGACGCGTCCCAATTGCCATGCCAAGACTCGAAGAGAATCCCGAGGTGTCCCTCGCACCTTGGCCGGAATCCTGACGTCGCTGAACAACCACGTGTCTGGAAGGGCCCTCCCCGTCGTAACTCGAGAATATACCCCAGGTTCCGGCCGCAACTCGAGAAAAACCATGAGACTTCCCCCTCGCCGCGAGATGAGGCCCGATTCCCCTGCACTGCGTGCAGAGCAATTCCGTGTTCCACATCAAACGTGAAAGGAGCCTTTATTTCCTTGATGGCACTCCAGAGAAAACCCAAGATCACTGTCTCAAGTCTAGAGGGATCCTGAGGTCACTGGAGCAACACGAAAGGGCTCCGTGGACCCCAAATCATCTCGAGATGAGAGCTTAGTCCCTGGCTTCGACTCAAGAGGAATACCAACTTTCCACAAGCACCTCAAGAGGAGGCTTCTCTCAGCTACAGGTATGTGAGAGGGACCCTGAGTTTGTGGCCTCAAGTGGAATGGACACCGAGATGCTCTGACTCGAAGTAAGGCCGGATATCCCTGCAGTGAAGTGAATGCAGGCTCGTCTTGCATCTCCCAAGACGAAGGGATGTCTGAATCCCCTGTGCAGAACACAGAGAAAGACCTAATTTTCCGCCTCATCGCGACCGGAGGCCTCACATCCTTTGAAAATTCGAGAGGTCCGCGGAGATCCATGCTTCCAAAGGAGACGATGCCTGACTCCTCTTGAAAATGGATAGGAGTCCCAGGATCCCTGTGGCACGTGGAAAGGGACACTGGGTTTCACGCCTCACGTGGAGACGCCTCCCAATTACCATGCCAAGACTCGAGGAGAATCCCGAGGATTCCCTCGCTCCTAGGCAGGAGTCCTTACGTCGCTGAACAAACACGTGTCTGGAAGGGCCCTCCCTGTCGTAACTCGAGAATATACCCCAGGTTCGGGCCGCAACTCGAGAAAAACCATGAGATTTCCCCCTCGCATCGAGTTGAGGCCCGATTCCCCTGAACTGCATGCAGAGCAATTCCGTGTTCCACATCAAAAGTGAAAGGAGCCTTGATTTCCTTGATGGCACTCCAGAGAAAACCCAAGATCACTGTCTCAAGTCTAGAGGGATCCTGAGGTCACTGGAGCAACACGAAAGGGCTCCGTGGACCCCAAATCAACTCGAGATGAGAGCTTAGTCCCTGGCTTCGACTCAAGAGGAATACCAACTTTCCACAAGCACCTCAAGAGGAGGCTTCTCTCAGCTACAGGTATGTGAGAGGGACCCTGAGTTTGTGCCCTCAAGTTGAAAGGACACCGAGATGCTCTGACTCGAAGTAAGGCCGGATATCCCTGCAGTAAACTGAATGCAGGCTCGTCTTGCATCTCCCAAGACGAAGGGATGTCTGAATCCGCTGTGGAGACCACAGAGAAAGACCTAGTCCTCCGCCTCATCGCGACCGGAGGCCTCACATTCTTTGAAAATTCGAGAGGTATGCGGAAATCAATGCTTCCAAAGGAGACGATGCCTGACTCCTCTTGAAAATGGATAGGCGTCCCAGGGTCCCTGTTGCACGTGGAAAGGGACACTGGGTCTCCCGCCTCACGTGGAGACGCGTCCAAATTGCCATGCCATGACTCGAGGAGAATCCCGAGGTGTCCCTCGCACCTAGGCAGGAGTCCTGACGTCGCTGAACAAACACGAGTCTGGAAGGGCCCTCCCCGTCGTAACTCGAGAATATACCCCAGGTTCCGGCCGCAACTCGAGAAAACCATGAGACTTCCCCCTCGCCGTGAGATGAGGCCCGATTCCCCTGCACTGCGTGCAGAGCAATTCCGTGTTCAACATCAAACGTGAAAGGAGCTTTGATTTCCTTGATGGCACTCCAGAGAAAACCCAAGATCACTGTCTCAAGTCTAGAGGGATCCTGAGGTCAATGGAGCAACACTAAAGAGCTCCGTGGACCCCAAATCAACTCGAGATGAGAACTTAGTCCCTGGCTTCGACTCAAGAGGAATACCAACTTTCCACAAGCCCCTCAAGAGGAGGCTTCTCTCAGCTACAGGTATGTGAGAGGGTCCCTGAGTATGTGGCCTCAAGTGGAATGGACACCGAGATGCTCTGACTCGAAGTAAGGCCGGATATCCCTGCAGTGAATTGAATGCAGGCTCGTCTTGCATCTCCCAAGACGAAGGGATGTTTGAATCCCCTGTGCAGAACACAGAGAAAGAACTAGTCCTCCACCTCAACGTGACCGGAGGCCTCACATCCTTTGAAAACTCGAGAGGTCCGCGGAGATCAATCCTTCCAAAGGAGACGATGCCTGACTCCTCTTGAAAATGGATAGGAGTCCCAGGAATCCTGTGGCACGTGGAAAGGGACCCTGGGTCTCCCGCCTCACGTGGAGACGCGTCCCAATGGCCATGCCAAGACTCGAGGAGAATCCCGAGGTGTCCCTCACACCTAGGCAGGAGTTCTGATGTCGCTGAACAAACACGTGTCTAGAAGGGCCCTCCCCGTCGTAACTCGAGAATATACCCCAGGTTCCGGCCGCAACTCGAGAAAAACCATGAGACTTCCCCCTCGCCGCGAGATGAGGCCCGATTCGCCTGCATTGCCTGCAGACCAATTCCGTGTTCCACATCAATCGTGAAAGGAGCCTTGATTTCCTTGATGGCACTCCAGAGAAAACCCAAGATCACTGTCTCAAGTCTAGAGGGATCCTGAGGTCACTGGAGCAACAAGAAAGGGCTCCGTGGACCCCAAATCAACTCGAGATGAGAGCTTAGTCCCTGGCTTCGACTCAAGAGGAATACCAACTTTCCACAAGCACCTCAAGAGGAGGCTTCTCTCAGCTACAGGTACGTGAGAGGGACCCTGAGTTTGTGGCCTCAAGTGGAATGGACACCGAGATGCTCTGACTCGCAGGAAGGCCGGATATCCCTGCAGTGAATTGAATGCAGGCTCGTCTTGCATCTCCCAAGACGAAGGGTTGTCTGAATCCCCTGTGGAGACGACAGAGAAAGAACTAGTCCTCCGCCTCATCGCGTCCGGAGGCCTCACATTCTTTGAAATCTCGAGAGGTCTGCAGAGATCAGTGCTTCCAAAAGAGACGATGCCTGACTCCTCCTGAAAATGGATAGGAGTCCCAGGATCCCTGTGGCACGTGGAAAGGGACCCTGGGTCTCCCGCCTCACGTGGAGACGCGTCCCAATTGCCATGCCAAGACTCGAGGAGAATCCCGAGGTGTCCCTCGCACCTAGGCAGGAGTCCTGACATCGCTGACCAAACACGTGTCTGGAAGGGCCCTCCCCATCGTAACTCGAGAATATACCCCAGGGTCCGGCCGCAACTCGAGAAAAACCAAGAGACTTCCCCCTCGCCGCGAGATAAGGCCCGATTCCCCTGAACTGCGAGCAGAGCAATTCCGTGTTCCACATCAAACGTGAAAGGAGCCTTGATTTCCTTGATGGCACTCCAGAGAAAACCCAAGATCACTGTCTCAAGTCTAGAGGGATCCTGATGTCACTGGAGCAACACGAAAGGGCTCTGTGGGCAACAAATCAACTCGAGATGAGAGCTTAGTCCCTGGCTTCGACTCAAGAGGAATACCAACTTTCCACAAGCACCTCAAGAGAAGGCTTCTCTCAGCTACAGGTACGTGAGAGGGACCCTGAGTTTGTGGCCTCAAGTGGAATGGACACCGAGATGCTCTGACTCGAAGTAAGGCCGGATATCCCTGCAGTGAATTGAATGCAGGCTCGTCTTGCATCTCGCACGACGAAGGGATGTCTGAATCCCCTGTGGAGATGACAGAGAAACACCGAGTACTCCGCCTCATCGCGAGCGGAGGCCTCACATCCTTTGAAAACTCGAGAGGTCCGCGGAGATCAACGCTTCCAAAGGAGACGATGCCTGACTCCTCTTGAAAATGGATAGGAGTCCCAGGATCCCTGTGGAACGTGGAAATGGACCCTGGGACTCCCGCCTCACGTGGAGATGCCTCCCAATAGCCATGCCAAGACTCGAGGAGAATCCTGAGGTGTTCCTCGCTCCTAGGCAGGAGTCCTGACGTCGCTGAACAAACACGTGTCTGGAAGGGCCCTCCCCGTCCTAACTCGAGAATATACCCCAGGTTCCGGCCGCAACTCGAGAAAAACCATGAGACTTCCCCCTCGCCGCAACATGATGCCCGATTCCCCTGGACTGCGTGCAGAGCAATTCCGTGTTCCACATCAAACCTGAAAGGAGCTTTGATTTCCTTGATGGCCCTCCAGAGAAAACCCAAGATCACTGTCTCAAGTCTAGAGGGATCCTGAGGTCACTGGAGCAACACGAAAGGGATCCGTGGACCCCAAATCAACTAGAGATGAGAGCTTAGTCCCTGGCTTCGATCAAGAGGAATACCAACTTTACACAAGCACCTCAAGAGGAGGCTTCTCTCAGCTACAGGTATGTGAGAGGGACCCTGAGTTTGTGGCCTCAAGTGCAATGGACACCGAGATGCTCTGACTCGACGTAAGGCCGGATATCCCTGCAGTGAATTGAATGCAGGCTCGTCTTGCATCTCCCAAGATGAAGGGATGTCTGAATCCCCTGTGGAGACAACAGAGTAAGACCTAATTCTCCGTCTCATCGCGAGCGGAGGCCTCACATCCTTTGAAAACTCGAGAGGTCTGCGGAGATCAATGCTTCCAAAGGAGACGATGCCTGATTACTCTTGAAAATGGATAGGAGTCGCAGGGTCCCTGTGATACGTGGAATGTGACCCTGGGTCTCCCGCCTCACATGGAGACGCGTCCCAATTGCCATGCCAAGACTCGTGGAGAATCCCGAAATGTCAACCGCTCCTAGGCAGGAGTCCTGACGTCGCTGAACAAACACGTGTCTGGAAGGGCCCTCCCCGGCGTAACTCGAGAATATACCCCAGGTTCCGGCCGCAACTCGAGAAAAACCAAGAGACATCCCCCTCGCCGCGAGATAAGGCCCGATTCCCCTGCACTGCGTGCAGAGCAATTCCGTGTTCCACATCAAACGAGAAAGGAGCCTTGATTTCCTTGATGGCACTCCAGAGAAAACCCAAGATCACTGTCTCAAGTCTATAGGGATCCTGAGGTCACTGGAGCAACACGAAAGGGCTCCGTGGACCCCAAATCAACTCGAGATGAGAACCAAGTCCCTGGCTTTGACGCAAGAGGAATACCAACTTTCCACAAGCACCTCAAAAGGAGGCTTCTCTCAGCTACAGGTATGTGAGAGGGACCCTGAGTTTGTGGCCTCAAGTCGAATGAACACCGAGATGCTCTGACTCGAAGTAAGGCACAATATCCCTGCAGTGAATTGAATGCAGGCTCGTCTTCCATCTCCCAAGACGAAGGGATGTCTGAATCCCCTGTGGAGACGACAGAGAAAGACCTGGTCCTCCGCCTCAACACGACCGGAGGAATCACATCCTTTTAAAACTCGAGAGGTCTGTGGAAATCAATGCTTCCAAAGGAGACGATGCCTGACTCTTCTTGAAAATGGATAGGAGTCCCAGGATCCCTGAGGCACGTGCAAAGGGACCCTGGGTCTCCCGCCTCACGTGGAGACGCGTCCCAATTGCCATGCCAAGACTCGAGGAGAATCCCGAAGTGTCCCTCGCACCTAGGCAGGAGTCCTGACATCGCTGAACAAACACATGTCTGGAAGGGCCCTCCCCGTCCTAACTCGAGAATATACCCCAGGTTCCTGCTGCAACTCGAGAAAAATCATGAGACTTCCCCCTCGCCATGAGATGAGGCCCGATTCCCCTGCACTGCGTGCAGAGCAATTCCGTGTTCCACATCAAACGTGAAAGGAGCCTTGATTTCCTTGATGGCACTCCAGAGAAAACCGAAGATCACTTTCTCAAGTCTAGAGGGATCCTGAGGTCACTGTAGCAACACGAAAGGGCTCCGTGGAACACAAATCAACTCGAGATGAGAGCTTAGTCCCTGGCTTCGACTCAAGAGGAATACCAACTTTTCACAAGCACCTCAAGAGGAGGCTTCTCTCAGCTACAGGTATGTGAGAGGGACCCTGAGTTTGTGGCCTCAAGTGGAATGGACACCGAGATGCTCTGACTCGAAGTAAGGCCGGATATCTCAACAGTGAATTGAATGCAGGCTCGTCTTGCATCTCCCAAGACGAAGGGATGTCTGAATCCCCTGTGGAGACAACAGAGAAAGACCTTGTTCTCCGCCTCATCGCGACCGGAGGCCTCACATCCTTTGAAAACTCGAGAGGTCTGCGGAGATCAATGCTTCCCAAGGAGACGATGCCTGACTCTTCTTGAAAATGGATAGGAGATCCAGGATCCCTGTGGCACGTGGAAAGGGACTCTGGGTCTCCCGCTTCACGTGGAGACGCGTCCCAATTGCCATGCCAAGACTCGAGGAGAATCCCAAGTTGTCCCTCGAACCTAGGCTGGAGTCCTGACGTCGCTGAACAAACACGTGTCTGGAAGGGCCCTCCCCTTCGTAACTCGAGAATATACCCCAGGTTCCTGCTGCAACTCGAGAAAAACCATGAGACTTCCCCCTCGCTGTGAGATGAGGCCCGATTCCCCTGCATTGCCTGCAGACCAATTCCGTGTTCCACATCAAACGTAAAATGAGCCTTGATTTCCTTGATGGCACTCCAGAGAAAACCCAAGATCACTGTCTCAAGTCTAGAGGGATCCTGAGGTCATTGGAGCAACACGAAAGGGCTCCGTGGACCCCAAATCAACTCGAGATGAGAGCTAAGCCCCTGGCTTCGACTCAAGAGGAATACCAACTTTCCACAAGCACCTCAAGAGGAGGCTTCTCTCAGCTACAGGTATGTGAGAGGGACCCTGAGTTTGTGGCCTCAAGTGGAATGGACACCGAGATGCTCTGACTCGAAGTAAGGCCGGATATCCCTGCAGTGAATTGAATGCAGGCTCGTCTTGCATCTCCCAAGACGAAGGGATGTCTGAATCCCCTGTGGAGACGACAGAGAAAGACCTAGTCCTCCGCCTCATCGCGACCGGAGACATCACATCCTTTGAAAAATCGAGAGGTCTGCGGAGATCAATGCTTCAAAGGAGACGAAGCCTGATTACTCTTGAAAATGAATAGGAGTGTCAGGATCCCTGTGGCACGTGGAAAGGGACCCTGGGTCTCCCGCCTCACGTGGAGACGCGTCAAAATTGCCATGCCAAGACTCCAGGAGAATCCCGAGGTGTCCCTCGCACTTATGCAGGAGTCCTGACTTCGCTGAACAAACACGTGTCTGGAAGGGCCCTCCCGGTAGTAACTCGAGAATATACCCCAGGTTCCAGCCGCAACTCGAGAAAACCATGAGACTTCCCCCTCGCCGTGAGATGATGCCCGATTCCACTGCACTGCGTGCAGAGCAATTCCGTGTTCAACATCAAACGTGAAAGGAGCTTTGATTTCCTTGATGGCACTCCAGAGAAAACCCAAGATCACTGTCTCAAGTCTAGAGGGATCCTGAGGTCAATGGAGCAATACTAAAGAGCTCCGTGGACCCCAAATCAACTCGAGATGAGAACTTAGTCCCTGGCTTCGATTCAAGAGGAATACCAACTTTCCACAAGCCCCTCAAGAGGAGGCTTCTCTCAGCTACAGGTATGTGAGAGGGACCCTGAGTATGTGGCCTCAAGTGGAATGGACACCGAGATGCTCTGACTCGAAGTAAGGCCGGATATCCCTGCAGTGAATTGAATGCAGGCTCGTCTTGCATCTCCCAAGACGAAGGGATGTCTGAATCCCCTGTGCAGAACACAGAGAAAGAACTAGTCCTCCACCTCAACGCGACCGGAGGCCTCACATCCTTTGAAAACTCGAGAGGTCCGCGGAGATCAATCCTTCCAAAGAAGACGATGCCTGACTCCTCTTGAAAATGGATAGGAGTCCCAGGATCCCTGTGGCACGTGGAAAGGGACCCTGGGTCTCCCGCCTCACGTGGAGACGCGTCCCAATGGCCATGCCAAGACTCGAGGAGAATCCCGAGGTGTCCCTCGCACCTAGGCAGGAGTTCTGATGTCGCTGAACAAACACGTGTCTAGAAGGGCCCTCCCCGTCCTAACTCGAGAATATACCCCAGGTTCCGGCCGCAACTCGAGAAAAACCATGAGACTTCCCCCTCGCCGCGAGATGAGGCCCGATTCGCCTGCATTGCCTGCAGACCAATTCCGTGTTCCACATCAATCGTGAAAGGAGCCTTGATTTCCTTGATGGCACTCCAGAGAAAACCCAAGCTCACTGTCTCAAGTCTAGAGGGATCCTGAGGTCACTGGAGCAACAAGAAAGGGCTCCGTGGACCCCAAATCAACTCGAGATGAGAGCTTAGTCCCTGGCTTCGACTCAAGAGGAATACCAACTTTCCACAAGCACCTCAAGAGGAGGCTTCTCTCAGCTACAGGTACGTGAGAGGGACCCTGAGTTTGTGGCCTCAAGTGGAATGGACACCGAGATGCTCTGACTCGCAGGAAGGCCGGATATCCCTGCAGTGAATTGAATGCAGGCTCGTCTTGCATCTCCCAAGACGAAGGGTTGTCTGAATCCCCTGTGGAGACGACAGAGAAAGAACTAGTCCTCCGCCTCATCGCGTCCGGAGGCCTCACATCCTTTGAAATCTCGAGAGGTCTGCAGAGATCAGTGCTTCCAAAAGAGACGATGCCTGACTCCTCCTGAAAATGGATAGGAGTCCCAGGATCCCTGTGGCACGTGGAAAGGGACCCTGGGTCTCCCGCCTCACGTGGAGACGCGTCCCAATTGCCATGCCAAGACTCGAGGAGAATCCCGAGGTGTCCCTCGCACCTAGGCAGGAGTCCTGACATCGCTGACCAAACACGTGTCTGGAAGGGCCCTCCCCATCGTAACTCGATTATATACCCCAGGGTCCGGCCGCAACTCGAGAAAAACCAAGAGACTTCCCCCTCGCCGCGAGATAAGGCCCGATTCCCCTGAACTGCGAGCAGAGCAATTCCGTGTTCCACATCAAACGTGAAAGGAGCCTTGATTTCCTTGATGGCACTCCAGAGAAAACCCAAGATCACTGTCTCAAGTCTAGAGGGATCCTGATGTCACTGGAGCAACACGAAAGGGCTCTGTGGGCAACAAATCAACTCGAATTGAGAGCTTAGTCCCTGGCTTCGACTCAAGAGGAATACCAACTTTCCACAAGCACCTCAAGAGAAGGCTTCTCTCAGCTACAGGTACGTGAGAGGGACCCTGAGTTTGTGGCCTCAAGTGGAATGGACACCGAGATGCTCTGACTCGAAGTAAGGCACAATATCCCTGCAGTGAATTGAATGCAGGCTCGTCTTGCATCTCGCACGACGAAGGGATGTCTGAATCCCCTGTGGAGATGACAGAGAAACACCGAGTACTCCGCCTCATCGCGAGCGGAGGCCTCACATCCTTTGAAAACTCGAGAGGTCCGCGGAGATCAACGCTTCCAAAGGAGACGATGCCTGACTCCTCTTGAAAATGGATAGGAGTCCCAGGATCCCTGTGGAACGTGGAAAGGGACCCTGGGACTCCCGCCTCACGTGGAGATGCCTCCCAATAGCCATGCCAAGACTCGAGGAGAATCCTGAGGTGTTCCTCGCTCCTAGGCAGGAGTCCTGACGTCGCTGAACAAACACGTGTCTGGAAGGGCCCTCCCCGTCCTAACTCGAGAATATACCCCAGGTTCCGGCCGCAACTCGAGAAAAACCATGAGACTTCCCCCTCGCCGCAACATGATGCCCGATTCCCCTGGACTGCGTGCAGAGCAATTCCGTGTTCCACATCAAACGTGAAAGAAGCCTTGATTTCCTTGATGGCACTCCAGAGAAAACCCAAGATCACTGTCTCAAGTCTAGAGGGATCCTGAGGTCACTGGAGCAACACGAAAGGGATCCGTGGACCCCAAATCAACTAGAGATGAGAGCTTAGTCCCTGGCTTCGACTCAAGAGGAATACCAACTTTACACAAGCACCTCAAGAGGAGGCTTCTCTCAGCTACAGGTATGTGAGAGGGACCCTGAGTTTGTGGCCTCAAGTGCAATGGACACCGAGATGCTCTGACTCGACGTAAGGCCGGATATCCCTGCAGTGAATTGAATGCAGGCTCGTCTTGCATCTCCCAAGATGAAGGGATGTCTGAATCCCCTGTGGAGACAACAGAGTAAGACCTAATTCTCCGCCTCATCGCGAGCGGAGGCCTCACATCCTTTGAAAACTCGAGAGGTCTGCGGAGATCAATGCTTCCCAAGGAGACGATGCCTGACTCTTCTTGAAAATGGATAGGAGATCCAGGATCCCTGTGGCACGTGGAAAGGGACTCTGGGTCTCCCGCTTCACGTGGAGACGCGTCCCAATTGCCATGCCAAGACTCGAGGAGAATCCCAAGTTGTCCCTCGAACCTAGGCTGGAGTCCTGACGTCGCTGAACAAACACGTGTCTGGAAGGGCCCTCCCCTTCGTAACTCGAGAATATACCCCAGGTTCCTGCTGCAACTCGAGAAAAACCATGAGACTTCCCCCTCGCTGTGAGATGAGGCCCGATTCCCCTGCATTGCCTGCAGACCAATTCCGTGTTCCACATCAAACGTAAAATGAGCCTTGATTTCCTTGATGGCACTCCAGAGAAAACCCAAGATCACTGTCTCAAGTCTAGAGGGATCCTGAGGTCATTGGAGCAACACGAAAGGGCTCCGTGGACCCCAAATCAACTCGAGATGAGAGCTAAGCCCCTGGCTTCGACTCAAGAGGAATACCAACTTTCCACAAGCACCTCAAGAGGAGGCTTCTCTCAGCTACAGGTATGTGAGAGGGACCCTGAGTTTGTGGCCTCAAGTGGAATGGACACCGAGATGCTCTGACTCGAAGTAAGGCCGGATATCCCTGCAGTGAATTGAATGCAGGCTCGTCTTGCATCTCCCAAGACGAAGGGATGTCTGAATCCCCTGTGGAGACGACAGAGAAAGACCTAGTCCTCCGCCTCATCGCGACCGGAGACATCACATCCTTTGAAAAATCGAGAGGTCTGCGGAGATCAATGCTTCAAAGGAGACGAAGCCTGATTACTCTTGAAAATGGATAGGAGTGTCAGGATCCCTGTGGCACGTGGAAAGGGACCCTGGGTCTCCCGCCTCACGTGGAGACGCGTCAAAATTGCCATGCCAAGACTCCAGGAGAATCCCGAGGTGTCCCTCGCACTTATGCAGGAGTCCTGACTTCGCTGAACAAACACGTGTCTGGAAGGGCCCTCCCGGTCGTAACTCGAGAATATACCCCAGGTTCCAGCCGCAACTCGAGAAAAACCATGCGACTTCCCCCTCGCCGAGAGATGAGGCCCGATTGCCCTGCACTGCGTGCAGAGCAATTCCGAGTTCCACATCAAACGTGAAAGGAGCCTTGATTTCCTTGTTGGCACTCCAGAGAAAACCGAAGATCACTGTCTCAAGTCTAGAGGGATCCTGAGGTCACTGTAGCAACAAGAAAGGGCTCCGTGGAACCCAAATCAACTCGAGATGAGAGCTTAGTCCCTGGCTTCGACTCAAGAGGAATACCAACTTTCCACAAGCACTTCAAGAGGGAGCTTCTCTCAGCTACAGGTAGGTGAGAGGGACCCTGAGTTTGTGGCCTCAAGTGGAATGGACACCGAGATGCTCTGACTCGAAGTAAGGCACAATATCCCTGCAGAAAATTGAATGCAGGCTCGTCTTCCATCTCCCAAGACGAAGGGATGTCTGAATCCCCTGTGGAGACGACAGAGAAAGACCTGGTCCTCCGCCTCAACACGACCGGAGACCTCACATCCTTTGAAAACTCGAGAGGTCTGTGGAAATCAATGCTTCCAAAGGAGACGATGCCTGACTCTTCTTGAAAATGGATAGGAGTAACAGGATCCCTGTGGCACGTGGAAAGGGACTCTGGGTCTCCCGCTTCACGTAGAGACGCGTCCCAATTGCCATGCCAAGACTCGAGGAGAAGCCCGAGGTGTCCCTCGCACCTAGGCAGGAGTCCTGACGTCGCTGAACAAACACGTGTCTGGAAGGGCCCTCCCCGTCGTAACTCGAGAATATACCCCAGGTTCCTGCTGCAATTCGAGAAAAACCATGAGACTTCCCCCTCGCCGTGAGATGAGGCCCGATTCCCCTGCACTGCGTGCAGAGCAATTCCGTGTTCCACATCAAAAGGGAAAGGAGCCTTGATTTCCTTGATGGCACTCCAGAGAAAACCCAAGATCACTGTCTCAAATCTAGAGGGATCCTGAGGTCACTGGAGGAACACGAAAGGGCTCCGTGGACCCCAAATCAACTCGAGATGAGAGCTTCGTCCCTGGCTTCGACTCAAGAGGAATACCAACTTTCCATAAGCACCTCAAGAGGAGGCTTCTCTCAGCTACAGGTATGTGAGAGGGACCCTGAGTTTGTGGCCTCAAGTGGAATGGACACCGAGATGCTCTGACTCGAAGTGAGGCCGGATATCCCTGCAGTGAATTGAATGCAGGCTCGTCTTGCATCTCCCAAGATGAAGGGATGTCTGAATCCCCTGTGGAGACAACAGAGTAAGACCTAATTCTCCGTCTCATCGCGAGCGGAGGCCTCACATCCTTTGAAAACTCGAGAGGTCTGCGGAGATCAATGCTTCCAAAGGAGACGATGCCTGATTACTCTTGAAAATGGATAGGAGTCGCAGGGTCCCTGTGATACGTGGAATGTGACCCTGGGTCTCCCGCCTCACATGGAGACGCGTCCCAATTGCCATGCCAAGACTCGTGGAGAATCCCGAAATGTCAACCGCTCCTAGGCAGGAGTCCTGACGTCGCTGTACAAACACGTGTTTGGAAGGGCCCTCCCCGGCGTAACTCGAGAATATACCCCAGGTTCCGGCCGCAACTCGAGAAAAACCAAGAGACATCCCCCTCGCCGCGAGATAAGGCCCGATTCCCCTGCACTGCGTGCAGAGCAATTCCGTGTTCCACATCAAACGAGAAAGGAGCCTTGATTTCCTTGATGGCACTCCAGAGAAAACCCAAGATCACTGTCTCAAGTCTATAGGGATCCTGAGGTCACTGGAGCAACACGAAAGGGCTCCGTGGACCCCAAATCAACTCGAGATGAGAACCAAGTCCCTGGCTTTGACGCAAGAGGAATACCAACTTTCCACAAGCACCTCAAAAGGAGGCTTCTCTCAGCTACAGGTATGTGAGAGGGACCCTGAGTTTGTGGCCTCAAGTCGAATGAACACCGAGATGCTCTGACTCGAAGTAAGGCACAATATCCCTGCAGTGAATTGAATGCAGGCTCGTCTTCCATCTCCCAAGACGAAGGGATGTCTGAATCCCCTGTGGAGACGACAGAGAAAGACCTGGTCCTCCGCCTCAACACGACCGGAGGAATCACATCCTTTTAAAACTCGAGAGGTCTGTGGAAATCAATGCTTCCAAAGGAGACGATGCCTGACTCTTCTTGAAAATGGATAGGAGTCCCAGGATCCCTGAGGCACGTGCAAAGGGACCGTGGGTCTCCCGCCTCACGTGGAGACGCGTCCCAATTGCCATGCCAAGACTCGAGGAGAATCCCGAAGTGTCCCTCGCACCTAGGCAGGAGTCCTGACATCGCTGAACAAACACATGTCTGGAAGGGCCCTCCCCGTCCTAACTCGAGAATATACCCCAGGTTCCTGCTGCAACTCGAGAAAAATCATGAGACTTCCCCCTCGCCATGAGATGAGGCCCGATTCCCCTGCACTGCGTGCAGAGCAATTCCGTGTTCCACATCAAACGTGAAAGGAGCCTTGATTTCCTTGATGGCACTCCAGAGAAAACCGAAGATCACTTTCTCAAGTCTAGAGGGATCCTGAGGTCACTGTAGCAACACGAAAGGGCTCCGTGGAACACAAATCAACTCGAGATGAGAGCTTAGTCCCTGGCTTCGACTCAAGAGGAATACCAACTTTTCACAAGCACCTCAAGAGGAGGCTTCTCTCAGCTACAGGTATGTGAGAGGGACCCTGAGTTTGTGGCCTCAAGTGGAATGGACACCGAGATGCTCTGACTCGAAGTAAGGCCGGATATCTCAACAGTGAATTGAATGCAGGCTCGTCTTGCATCTCCCAAGACGAAGGGATGTCTGAATCCCCTGTGGAGACAACAGAGAAAGACCTTGTTCTCCGCCTCATCGCGACCGGAGGCCTCACATCCTTTGAAAACTCGAGAGGTCTGCGGAGATCAATGCTTCCCAAGGAGACGATGCCTGACTCTTCTTGAAAATGGATAGGAGATCCAGGATCCCTGTGGCACGTGGAAAGGGACTCTGGGTCTCCCGCTTCACGTGGAGACGCGTCCCAATTGCCATGCCAAGACTCGAGGAGAATCCCAAGTTGTCCCTCGAACCTAGGCTGGAGTCCTGACGTCGCTGAACAAACACGTGTCTGGAAGGGCCCTCCCCTTCGTAACTCGAGAATATACCCCAGGTTCCTGCTGCAACTCGAGAAAAACCATGAGACTTCCCCCTCGCTGTGAGATGAGGCCCGATTCCCCTGCATTGCCTGCAGACCAATTCCGTGTTCCACATCAAACGTAAAATGAGCCTTGATTTCCTTGATGGCACTCCAGAGAAAACCCAAGATCACTGTCTCAAGTCTAGAGGGATCCTGAGGTCATTGGAGCAACACGAAAGGGCTCCGTGGACCCCAAATCAACTCGAGATGAGAGCTAAGCCCCTGGCTTCGACTCAAGAGGAATACCAACTTTCCACAAGCACCTCAAGAGGAGGCTTCTCTCAGCTACAGGTATGTGAGAGGGACCCTGAGTTTGTGGCCTCAAGTGGAATGGACACCGAGATGCTCTGACTCGAAGTAAGGCCGGATATCCCTGCAGTGAATTGAATGCAGGCTCGTCTTGCATCTCCCAAGACGAAGGGATGTCTGAATCCCCTGTGGAGACGACAGAGAAAGACCTAGTCCTCCGCCTCATCGCGACCGGAGACATCACATCCTTTGAAAAATCGAGAGGTCTGCGGAGATCAATGCTTCAAAGGAGACGAAGCCTGATTACTCTTGAAAATGAATAGGAGTGTCAGGATCCCTGTGGCACGTGGAAAGGGACCCTGGGTCTCCCGCCTCACGTGGAGACGCGTCAAAATTGCCATGCCAAGACTCCAGGAGAATCCCGAGGTGTCCCTCGCACTTATGCAGGAGTCCAGACTTCGCTGAACAAACACGTGTCTGGAAGGGCCCTCCCGGTAGTAACTCGAGAATATACCCCAGGTTCCAGCCGCAACTCGAGAAAACCATGAGACTTCCCCCTCGCCGTGAGATGATGCCCGATTCCACTGCACTGCGTGCAGAGCAATTCCGTGTTCAACATCAAACGTGAAAGGAGCTTTGATTTCCTTGATGGCACTCCAGAGAAAACCCAAGATCACTGTCTCAAGTCTAGAGGGATCCTGAGGTCAATGGAGCAATACTAAAGAGCTCCGTGGACCCCAAATCAACTCGAGATGAGAACTTAGTCCCTGGCTTCGATTCAAGAGGAATACCAACTTTCCACAAGCCCCTCAAGAGGAGGCTTCTCTCAGCTACAGGTATGTGAGAGGGACCCTGAGTATGTGGCCTCAAGTGGAATGGACACCGAGATGCTCTGACTCGAAGTAAGGCCGGATATCCCTGCAGTGAATTGAATGCAGGCTCGTCTTGCATCTCCCAAGACGAAGGGATGTCTGAATCCCCTGTGCAGAACACAGAGAAAGAACTAGTCCTCCACCTCAACGCGACCGGAGGCCTCACATCCTTTGAAAACTCGAGAGGTCCGCGGAGATCAATCCTTCCAAAGAAGACGATGCCTGACTCCTCTTGAAAATGGATAGGAGTCCCAGGATCCCTGTGGCACGTGGAAAGGGACCCTGGGTCTCCCGCCTCACGTGGAGACGCGTCCCAATGGCCATGCCAAGACTCGAGGAGAATCCCGAGGTGTCCCTCGCACCTAGGCAGGAGTTCTGATGTCGCTGAACAAACACGTGTCTAGAAGGGCCCTCCCCGTCGTAACTCGAGAATATACCCCAGGTTCCGGCCGCAACTCGAGAAAAACCATGAGACTTCCCCCTCGCCGCGAGATGAGGCCCGATTCGCCTGCATTGCCTGCAGACCAATTCCGTGTTCCACATCAATCGTGAAAGGAGCCTTGATTTCCTTGATGGCACTCCAGAGAAAACCCAAGCTCACTGTCTCAAGTCTAGAGGGATCCTGAGGTCACTGGAGCAACAAGAAAGGGCTCCGTGGACCCCAAATCAACTCGAGATGAGAGCTTAGTCCCTGGCTTCAACTCAAGAGGAATACCAACTTTCCACAAGCACCTCAAGAGGAGGCTTCTCTCAGCTACAGGTACGTGAGAGGGACCCTGAGTTTGTGGCCTCAAGTGGAATGGACACCGAGATGCTCTGACTCGCAGGAAGGCCGGATATCCCTGCAGTGAATTGAATGCAGGCTCGTCTTGCATCTCCCAAGACGAAGGGTTGTCTGAATCCCCTGTGGAGACGACAGAGAAAGAACTAGTCCTCCGCCTCATCGCGTCCGGAGGCCTCACATCCTTTGAAATCTCGAGAGGTCTGCAGAGATCAGTGCTTCCAAAAGAGACGATGCCTGACTCCTCCTGAAAATGGATAGGAGTCCCAGGATCCCTGTGGCACGTGGAAAGGGACCCTGGGTCTCCCGCCTCACGTGGAGACGCGTCCCAATTGCCATGCCAAGACTCGAGGAGAATCCCGAGGTGTCCCTCGCACCTAGGCAGGAGTCCTGACATCGCTGACCAAACACGTGTCTGGAAGGGCCCTCCCCATCGTAACTCGAGAATATACCCCAGGGTCCGGCCGCAACTCGAGAAAAACCAAGAGACTTCCCCCTCGCCGCGAGATAAGGCCCGATTCCCCTGAACTGCGAGCAGAGCAATTCCGTGTTCCACATCAAACGTGAAAGGAGCCTTGATTTCCTTGATGGCACTCCAGAGAAAACCCAAGATCACTGTCTCAAGTCTAGAGGGATCCTGATGTCACTGGAGCAACACGAAAGGGCTCTGTGGGCAACAAATCAACTCGAGATGAGAGCTTAGTCCCTGGCTTCGACTCAAGAGGAATACCAACTTTCCACAAGCACCTCAAGAGAAGGCTTCTCTCAGCTACAGGTACGTGAGAGGGACCCTGAGTTTGTGGCCTCAAGTGGAATGGACACCGAGATGCTCTGACTCGAAGTAAGGCCGGATATCCCTGCAGTGAATTGAATGCAGGCTCGTCTTGCATCTCGCACGACGAAGGGATGTCTGAATCCCCTGTGGAGATGACAGAGAAAGACCGAGTACTCCGCCTCATCGCGAGCGGAGGCCTCACATCCTTTGAAAACTCGAGAGGTCCGCGGAGATCAACGCTTCCAAAGGAGACGATGCCTGACTCCTCTTGAAAATGGATAGGAGTCCCAGGATCCCTGTGGAACGTGGAAAGGGACCCTGGGACTCCCGCCTCACGTGGAGATGCCTCCCAATAGCCATGCCAAGACTCGAGGAGAATCCTGAGGTGTTCCTCGCTCCTAGGCAGGAGTCCTGACGTCGCTGAACAAACACGTGTCTGGAAGGGCCCTCCCCGTCCTAACTCGAGAATATACCCCAGGTTCCGGCCGCAACTCGAGAAAAACCATGAGACTTCCCCCTCGCCGCAACATGATGCCCGATTCCCCTGGACTGCGTGCAGAGCAATTCCGTGTTCCACATCAAACGTGAAAGAAGCCTTGATTTCCTTGATGGCACTCCAGAGAAAACCCAAGATCACTGTCTCAAGTCTAGAGGGATCCTGAGGTCACTGGAGCAACACGAAAGGGATCCGTGGACCCCAAATCAACTAGAGATGAGAGCTTAGTCCCTGGCTTCGACTCAAGAGGAATACCAACTTTACACAAGCACCTCAAGAGGAGGCTTCTCTCAGCTACAGGTATGTGAGAGGGACCCTGAGTTTGTGGCCTCAAGTGCAATGGACACCGAGATGCTCTGACTCGACGTAAGGCCGGATATCCCTGCAGTGAATTGAATGCAGGCTCGTCTTGCATCTCCCAAGATGAAGGGATGTCTGAATCCCCTGTGGAGACAACAGAGTAAGACCTAATTCTCCGCCTCATCGCGAGCGGAGGCCTCACATCCTTTGAAAACTCGAGAGGTCTGCGGAGATCAATGCTTCCCAAGGAGACGATGCCTGACTCTTCTTGAAAATGGATAGGAGATCCAGGATCCCTGTGGCACGTGGAAAGGGACTCTGGGTCTCCCGCTTCACGTGGAGACGCGTCCCAATTGCCATGCCAAGACTCGAGGAGAATCCCAAGTTGTCCCTCGAACCTAGGCTGGAGTCCTGACGTCGCTGAACAAACACGTGTCTGGAAGGGCCCTCCCCTTCGTAACTCGAGAATATACCCCAGGTTCCTGCTGCAACTCGAGAAAAACCATGAGACTTCCCCCTCGCTGTGAGATGAGGCCCGATTCCCCTGCATTGCCTGCAGACCAATTCCGTGTTCCACATCAAACGTAAAATGAGCCTTGATTTCCTTGATGGCACTCCAGAGAAAACCCAAGATCACTGTCTCAAGTCTAGAGGGATCCTGAGGTCATTGGAGCAACACGAAAGGGCTCCGTGGACCCCAAATCAACTCGAGATGAGAGCTAAGCCCCTGGCTTCGACTCAAGAGGAATACCAACTTTCCACAAGCACCTCAAGAGGAGGCTTCTCTCAGCTACAGGTATGTGAGACGGACCCTGAGTTTGTGGCCTCAAGTGGAATGGACACCGAGATGCTCTGACTCGAAGTAAGGCCGGATATCCCTGCAGTGAATTGAATGCAGGCTCGTCTTGCATCTCCCAAGACGAAGGGATGTCTGAATCCCCTGTGGAGACGACAGAGAAAGACCTAGTCCTCCGCCTCATCGCGACCGGAGACATCACATCCTTTGAAAAATCGAGAGGTCTGCGGAGATCAATGCTTCAAAGGAGACGAAGCCTGATTACTCTTGAAAATGGATAGGAGTGTCAGGATCCCTGTGGCACGTGGAAAGGGACCCTGGGTCTCCCGCCTCACGTGGAGACGCGTCAAAATTGCCATGCCAAGACTCCAGGAGAATCCCGAGGTGTCCCTCGCACTTATGCAGGAGTCCTGACTTCGCTGAACAAACACGTGTCTGGAAGGGCCCTCCCGGTCGTAACTCGAGAATATACCCCAGGTTCCAGCCGCAACTCGAGAAAAACCATGAGACTTCCCCCTCGCCGCGAGATGAGGCCCGATTGCCCTGCACTGCGTGCAGAGCAATTCCGAGTTCCACATCAAACGTGAAAGGAGCCTTGATTTCCTTGTTGGCACTCCAGAGAAAACCGAAGATCACTGTCTCAAGTCTAGAGGGATCCTGAGGTCACTGTAGCAACAAGAAAGGGCTCCGTGGAACCCAAATCAACTCGAGATGAGAGCTTAGTCCCTGGCTTCGACTCAAGAGGAATACCAACTTTCCACAAGCACTTCAAGAGGGAGCTTCTCTCAGCTACAGGTAGGTGAGAGGGACCCTGAGTTTGTGGCCTCAAGTGGAATGGACACCGAGATGCTCTGACTCGAAGTAAGGCACAATATCCCTGCAGAAAATTGAATGCAGGCTCGTCTTCCATCTCCCAAGACGAAGGGATGTCTGAATCCCCTGTGGAGACGACAGAGAAAGACCTGGTCCTCCGCCTCAACACGACCGGAGACCTCACATCCTTTGAAAACTCGAGAGGTCTGTGGAAATCAATGCTTCCAAAGGAGACGATGCCTGACTCTTCTTGAAAATGGATAGGAGTAACAGGATCCCTGTGGCACGTGGAAAGGGACTCTGGGTCTCCCGCTTCACGTAGAGACGCGTCCCAATTGCCATGCCAAGACACGAGGAGAAGCCCGAGGTGTCCCTCGCACCTAGGCAGGAGTCCTGACGTCGCTGAACAAACACGTGTCTGGAAGGGCCCTCCCCGTCGTAACTCGAGAATATACCCCAGGTTCCTGCTGCAATTCGAGAAAAACCATGAGACTTCCCCCTCGCCGTGAGATGAGGCCCGATTCCCCTGCACTGCGTGCAGAGCAATTCCGTGTTCCACATCAAAAGGGAAAGGAGCCTTGATTTCCTTGATGGCACTCCAGAGAAAACCCAAGATCACTGTCTCAAGTCTAGAGGGATCCTGAGGTCACTGGAGGAACACGAAAGGGCTCCGTGGACCCCAAATCAACTCGAGATGAGAGCTTCGTCCCTGGCTTCGACTCAAGAGGAATACCAACTTTCCATAAGCACCTCAAGAGGAGGCTTCTCTCAGCTACAGGTATGTGAGAGGGACCCTGAGTTTGTGGCCTCAAGTGGAATGGACACCGAGATGCTCTGACTCGAAGTGAGGCCGGATATCCCTGCAGTGAATTGAATGCACGCTCGTCTTGCATTTCCCAAGACGAAAGGCTGTCTGGATCCCCTGTGGAGACCACAGAGAAAGACCTAGTTCTCCGCCTCATCGCGACCGGAGTCCTCACATCCTTTGAAAACTCGAGAGGTCCGCGAAGATCAATGCTTCTGAAGGAGACGATGCCTGACTCCTGTTGAAAATGGATAGGAGTCCCAGGATCCCTGTGGCACGTGGAAAGGGACGCTGGGTCTCCCGCCTCACGTGGAGACGCGTCCCAATTTCCATGCCAAGACTCGAGGAGAATCCCGAGGTGTCCCTCGCACCTAGGCAGGAGTCCTGACGTCGCTGAACAAACACGTGTCTGGAAGGGCACTCCCCGTCGTAACTCGAGAATATACCCCAGGTTCTGGCCTCAACTCGAGAAAAACCATGAGACTTCCCCCTCGCCGCGAGATGAGGCCCGATTCCCCTGCAGTGCGTGCAGAGCAATTCTGTGTTCCACATCAAACACGAAAGGAGCCTTGATTTCCTTGATGGCACTCCAGAGAAAACCCAAGATCACTGTCTCAAGTCTAGAGGGATCCTGAGGTCACTGGAGCAACACGAAAGGGCTCCGTGGACCCCAAATCAACTCGAGATGAGAGCTCAGTCCCTGGCTTCGACTCAAGAGGAATACCAACTTTCCATAAGCACCTCATGAGGAGGCTTCTCTCAGCTACAGGTATGTCAGAGGGACCCTGAATTTGTGGCCTCAAGTGTAATGGACACCGAGATGCTCTGACTCGAATTAAGGCCAGATATCCCTGCAGTGAATTGAATGCAGGCTCGTCTTGCATCTCCCAAGACGAAGGGTTGTCTGAATCCCCTGTGGAGACCACAGAGAAAGGCCTTCCTCCTCCTCAATACACCGGAGGCCTCATATCCTTTAGAAACTCGAGAGGTCTGCGGAGATCAGTACCTCCGAAGGAGACGATGCCTGACTCCTCTTGAAAATGGATAGGAGTCCTAGGATCCCTGTGGCACGTGGAAAGGGACCCTGGGTCTCCCACCTCACGTGGAGACACGTCCCAATTGCCATGAAAAGACTCGAGGAGAATCCCGAGGTGTCCCTCGCACCTAGGCAGGAGTCCTGACGTCGCTGAACAAACACGTGTCTGGAAGGGCCCTCCCCATCGTAACTCGAGAATATACCCCAGGTTCCGGCCTCAACTCGAGAAAAACCATGAGACTTCCCCCTCGCCGCGAGATGAGGCCCGATTCCCCTGCCCTGCGTGCAGAACTATTCCGTTTTTCACATCAAACGTGAAAGGAACCTTGATTTCCTTGATGGCACTCCAGAGAAAACCCAAGTTCACTGTCTCAAGTGTAGAGGGATCCTGAGGTCACTGGAGCAACACGAAAGGGCTCCGTGGACCACAAATCAACTCGAGATGAGAGCTTAGTCCCTGGCTTCGACTCAAGAGGAATACCAACTTTCCACAAGCACCTCAAGAGGAGGCTTCTCTCACCTACAGGTATGTGAGAGGGCCCCTGAGTTTGTTGCCTCAAGTGGAATGGACACCGAGATGCTCTGACTCGAAGTAAGGCCGGATATCTCTGCAATGAATTGAATGCAGGCTCGTCTTGCATCTCCCAAGACGAAGGGATGTCTGAATCCCCTGTGGAGATGACAGAGAAAGACCGAGTTCTCCGCCTCATCGCGAGCGGAGGCCTCACATCCTTTGAAAACTCGAGAGGTCCGCGGAGATCAATGCTTCCAAAGGAGACGATGCCTGACTCCTCTTGAAAATGGATAGGAGTCCCAGGATCCCTGTGGAACGTGGAAAGGGACCCTGGGTCTCCGCCTCACGTGGAGATGCCTCCCAATTGCCATGCCAAGAATCGAGGAGAATCCCGAGGTGTCCCTCGCACCTAGGCAGGAGTCCTGACTTCGCGGAACAAACACTTGTCTGGAAGGGCCCTACCCGTCGTAACTCGAGAATATACCCCAGGTTCCGGCCGCAACTCGAGAAAAACCATGAGACTTCCCCCTCGCCGCGACATGAGGCCAGATTCCCCTGGACTGCTTGCAGAGGAATTCCGTGTTGTACATCAAACGTGAAAGGAGCCTTGATTTCCTTGATGGCACTCCAGACAAAACCCAAGATCACTGTCTCAAGTCTAGAGGGATCCTGAGGTCACTGGAGCAACAAGAAAGGGCTCCGTGGACCCCAAATCAACTCGAGATGAGAGCTTAGTTCCTGGCTTCGACTCAAGAGGAATACCAACTTTCCATAAGCACCTCAAGAGGAGGCTTCTCTCAGCTACAGGTATGTCAGAGGGACCCTGAATTTGTGGCCTCAAGTGTAATGGACACCGAGATGCTCTGACTCGAATTAAGGCCGGATATCCCTGCAGTGAATTGAATGCAGGCTCGTCTTGCATCTCCCAAGACGAAGGGATGTCTGAATCCCCTGTGGAGACGACAGAGAAAGAACTAGTCCTCCACTTCATCGCGACCGGAGGCCTCACATCCTTTGAAAACTCGAGAGGTCTGCGGAGATCAATGCTTCCCAAGGAGACGAGGCCTAACTCCTCTTTAAAATGGATATGAGTCCCAGGATCCCTGTGGCACGTGGAAAGGGACACTGGGTCTCCCGCCTCAAGTGGAGACGCGTCCCAATTGCCATGCCAAGACTCGAGGAGAATCCCGAGGTGTCCCACGCACCTAGGCTGGAGTCCTGACGTCGCTGAACAAACACGGGTCTGGAAGGGCCCTCCCCGTCGTAACTCGAGATTATACCCCAGGTTCTGGCCGCAACTCGAGAAAAACCATGAGACTTCCCCCTCGCCGCGAGATGAGGCCCGATTCCCATGAACTGCATGCAGAACAATTCCGTGTTCCACATCAAACGTGAAAGGAGCCTTGATTTCCTTGATGGCACTCTAGAGAAAACCCAAGATCACTGTCTCAAGTCTAGAGGGATCCTGAGGTCTCTGAAGCAACACGAAAGGTCTGCGTGGACCCCAAATCAACTCGAGATGAGAGCTTAGTCCCTGGCTTCGACTCAAGAGGAATACCAACTTTCCACAAGCACCTCAAGAGGAGGCTTCTCTCAGCTACAGGTATGTGAGAGGGACCCTGAGTTTGTGGCCTCAAGTGGAATGGACACCGAGATGCTCTGACTCGAAGTAAGGCCGGATATCCCTGCAGTGAATTGAAAGCAGGCTTTTCTTGTATCTCCCAAGAAGAAGGGATGTCTGAATCCCCTTTGGAGACCACAGAGAAAGACCTAGCTCTCCGCCTCATCGCGACCAGAGGCCTCACATCCTTTGAAAACTCGAGAGGTCCGCGGAGATCAATGCTTCCAAAGGAGACGATGCCTGACTCCTCTTGAAAATGGATAGGAGTCCCAGGATCCCTGTGGCACGTGGAAAGGGCCCCGGGTCTCCCGCCTCACGTGGAGACGCGTCCCAATTGCCATGCCAAGACTCGAGGAGAATCCCGAGGTGTCCTCACACCAAGGCAGGAGTCCTGACGTCGCTGAACAAACACGTGTCTGGAAGGATCCTCCCAATCGTAACTCGAGAATATACCCCAGGTTCCGGCCTCAAATCGAGAGAAACCATGAGATTACCCCCTCGCCCCGAGTTGAGGCCCGATTCCCCTTCACTGCATGCAGAGCAATTCCGTGTTCCACATCAAACGTGAAAGGAGCCTTGATTTCCTTGATGGCACTCCAGAGAAAAAGCAAGATCACTGTCTCAAGTCTAGAGGGATCCTGAGGTCACTGGAGCAACACGAAAGGGCTCCATGGACCCCAAATCAACTCGAGATGAGAGTTTAGTCCCTGGCTTCGAGTCAAGAGGAATACCAACTTTCCACAAGCACCTCAAGAGGAGGCTTCTCTCAGCTACAGGTATGTGAGAGGGCCCTGAGTTTGTGGCCTCAAGTGGAATGGACACCGAGATGCTCTGACTCGAAGTAAGGCCGGATATCCCTGCAGTGAATTGAATGCAGGCTCGTCTTGCATCTCCCAAGACGAAGGGTTGTCTGAATCCCCTGTGGAGACCACAGAGAAAGGCCTAGTCCTCCACCTCAATGCAACCGGAGGCCTCATATACTTTGAAAACTCGAGAGGTCTGCGGAGATCAGTACCTCCGAAGGAGACGATGCCTGACTCCTCTTGGAAATGGATAGGAGTCCCAGGATCCCTGTGGCACGTGGAAAGGGACCCTGGGTCTCCCGCCTCACGTGGAGACACGTCCCAATTGCCATGCCAAGACTCTAGGAGAATCACGAGGTGTCCCTCGCACCTAGGCAGGAGTCCTGACGTCGCTGAACAAACACGTGTCTGGAAGGGCCCTCCCCGTCGTAACTCGAGAATATACCCCAGGTTCCGGCCTCAACTCGAGAAAAACCATGAGACATCCCCCTCGGCGCGAGATGAGGCCCGATTCCCCTGCACTGCATGCAGAGCAATTCCGTTTTCCACATCAAACGTGAAAGGAGCCTTGATTTACTTGATGGCACTCCAGAGAAAACCCAAGATCACAGTCTCAAGTCTAGAGGGATCCTGAGGTCACTGTAGCAACACGAAAGTGGTCCGTGGACCCCAAAGCAACTCGAGATGAAAGCTTAGTCCCTGGCTTCGACTCAAGAGGAATACCAACTTTCCACAAGCACCTCAAGAGGAGGCTTCTCTCAGCTACAGGTATGTGAGATGGACCCTGAGTTTGTGGCCTCACGTGGAATGGACACCGAGACGCTGTGACTCGAAGTAAGGCAGGATATCCCTAGAGTGAATTGAATGCAGGCTCGTCTTGCATCTCCCAAGACGAAGGGATGTCTGAATCCCCTGTGGAGATCACAGAGAAAGACCTAGATTTCGGGCTCATGGCGACCGGAGGCCTCACATCCTTTGAAAACTCGAGAGGTACGCGGAGATCAATGCTTCCAAAGGAGACGATGCCTGACTCCTCTTGAAAATGGATAGGAGGCCCAGGATCCCTGTGGCTCGTGGAAAGGGACACTGGGTCTCCCGCCTCACGTGGAGACGCGTCCCAATTGCCATGCCAAGACTCGAGGAGAATCCCGAGGTGTCCCTCGCACCTAGGCAGGAGTCCTGACGTGGCTGAACAAACACGTGTCTGAAAGGGCCCTCCCCGTCGTAACTCGAGAATATACCCCAGGTTTCGGCCGCAACTCGAGAAAAACCATGAGACTTCCCACTTGCCGCGACATGAGGCCCGATTCCCCTGCACTGCGTGCAGAGCAATTCCGTGTTCCAAATCAAACGTGAAAGGAGCCTTGATTTCCTTGATCGCACTCCAGAGAATACCAAAAGTCACTGTCTCAAGTCTAGAGGGAACCTGAGGTCACTGGAGCAACACGAAAGGGCTCCGTGGACCCCAAATAAACTCGAGATGAGAGCTTATTCCCTGGCTAGGACTAAAGTGGAATACCAACTATCCACAAGCACCTCAAGAGGAGGCTTCTCTCAGCTACAGGTATGTGAGAGGGACCCTGAGTTTGTGGCCTCAAGTGGAATGGACACCGAGATGCTCTGACTCGAAGTAAGGCCGGATATCCCTGCAGGGAATTGAATGCAGGCTCGTCTTGCATCTCCCAAGACGAAGGGATGTCTGAATCCCCTGTGGAGACCACAGAGAAAGACCTAGTTCTCAGCCTCATGGCGACCGGAGGCCTCACATCCTTTGAAAACTCGAGCGGTCCGTGGAGATCAATGCTTCCAAAGGAGACGATGCCTGACTCCTCTTGAAAATGGATAGGAGTCCCAGGATCCCTGTCCACATGGACGGGGACTCTGGGTCTCCCGCTTCACGTGGAGCCGCGTCCCAATTGCCATGCCAAGCCTCGAGGAGAATCCCGAGCTGTCCCTCGCACCTAGGCAGGAGTCCTGACGTAGCTGAACAAACACGTGTCTGGAAGGGCCCTCCCCGTCGTAACTCGAGAATATACCACAGGTTCTGGCCGCAACTCGAGAAAAACAATGAGATTTCCCCCTCGTCGCGAGATGAGCCCCGATTCCCCTGCACTGCGCGCAGAGCAATTCCGTGTTCCACATCAAACGTGAAAGGAGCCTTGATTTCCTTGATGGCACTCCAGAGAAAACCCTAGATCACTGTCTCATGTCTAGAGGGATCCTGAGGTCACTGGAGCAACACGAAAGGGCTCCGTGGACCCCAAATCACCTCGAGATGAGAGCTTAGTCCCTGGCTTCGACTCAAGAGGAATACGAACTTTCCACAAGCCCCTCAAGAGGAGGCTTCTCTCAGCTACAGGTATGTGAGAGGGACCCTGAGTTTGTGGCCTCAAGTAGAATGGACACCGAGATGCCCTGACTCGAAGTAAGGCCGGATATCCCTGCAGTGAATTGAATGCAGGCTCGTCTTGCATCTCCCAAGATGAAGGGATGTCTGAATCCCCTGTGGAGACCACAGAGAAAGACCTAGTTCTCAGCCTCATGGCGACCGGAGGCCTCACATCCTTTGAAAACTCGAAAGGTCCGCAGAGATCAATGCTTCCCAAGGAGACGATGCCTGACTCCTCTTGAAAATGAATAGGAGTCCCAGGATCCCTGTCCACATGGACGGGGACACTGGGTCTCCCGCTTCACGTGAACACGCGTCCCAATAGCCATGCCAAGACTCGAGGAGAATTCCGAGGTGTCCCTCGCACATAGGCTGGAGTCTAGAAGACGCTGTACAGACACGTGTCCGGAAGGGCCCTCCCCGTCGTAACTCGAGAATATACCCCAGGGTCCGGCCGCATCTCGAGACAAACCATGAGACTTCCCCCTCGCCGTGAGATGAGGCCCGATTTCCCTGCGCTCTGTGTAGAGCAATTCCGTGTACCACATCAAGCATGAAAGGAGGCTTGATTTCCTTGATGGCACTCCAGAGAAAAAGCAAGATCACTGTGTCAAGTCTAGAGGGATCCTGAGGTCACTGGAGAAACACGAAAGGGCTCCGTGGACCCCAAATCAACTCGAGATGAGAGCTTAGTCCCTGGCTTCGACTCAAGAGGAATACCAACTTTCCACAAGCATCTCAAGTGGAGGCTTCTCTCAGCTACAGGTATGTGAGAGGGACCCTGAGTTTGTGGCCTCAACTGAAAAGGACACCGAAATGCTCTGACTCGAAGTAAGGCCAGATATCCCTGCAGTGAATTGAATGCAGGCTCGTCTTGCATCTCCCAAGACAAACGGATGTCTGAATCCCCTGTGGAGACCACAGAGAAAGACCTAGTTCTCCGCCTCTTCGGGACCGGAGCCTGACATCCTTTGAAAACTCGAGAGGTCCGCGGAGATCAATGCTTCCAAAGGAGACGATGCCTGACTCCTCTTGAAAATGGATAGGAGTCCCAGGATCCCTGTGGCACGTGGAAAGGTACCCTGAGTCTCCAGCCTCACGGGGAGACGCGTCCCAATTGCCATGCCAAGACTCGAGGAGAATCCCGAGGTGTCCCTCGCACCTAGGCAGGAGTCCTGACGTCACTGAAAAAACACGCGTCCTGAAGGGCCCTCCCCATCGTAACTCGAGAATATACCCCAGGTTCCGGCCGCCACTCGAGAAAAACCATGAGACTTCCCCCTCGCCGCGAGATGAGGCCCGATTGCCATGCACTGCGTGCAGAGCAATTCCGTGTTCCACATCAAACATGAAAGGAGCCTTGATTTCCTTGATGGCACTCCAGAGGAAAGGCAAGATCACTGTCTCAAGTCTAGAGGGATCCTGAGTTCACTGTAGCAATATGAAAGGGCCCCGTGGACCCCAAATCAACTCGAGATGAGAGCTTAGCCCTGGGCTTCGACTCAAGAGGAATACCAACTTTCCACAAGCACCTCAAGAGGAGGCTTCTCTCAGCTACAGGTATGAGAGAGGGACCCTGAGTTTGTGGCCTCAAGTGGAATGGACACCTTGATGCTCTGACTCGAAGTAAGGCCGGATATCCCTGCAGTGAATTGAATGCAGGCTCGTCTTGCATCTCCCAAGACGAAGGGATGTCTGAATCCCCTGTGGAGACCACAGAGAAAGACCTAATTCTCCAGCTCATCGCGACCGGAGGCCTCACATCCTTTGAAAACTCGAGAGGTCCGCGGAGCTCAATGCTTCCATAGGAGACGATGCCTGACTCCTCTTGAAAATGGATAGGAGTCCCAGGATCCCTGTGACACGTGGAAAGGGACCCTGGGTCTCCCGCTTCCCGTGGAGACGCATCCCAATTGCCATGCCAAGACTCGAGGAGAATTCCGAGGTGTCCCTCGCACCTAGGCAGGAGTCCTGAGGTCGCTGAACAAACACGTGTCTGGAAGGGCCCTCCCCGTCGTAACTCGAGAATATACCCCAGGTTCCGGCCGCAACTCGAGAAAAACCATGCGACTTCCCCCTCGCCGTGAGATGAGGCCCTATTTCCCTGCGCTCTGTGTAGAGCAATTCTGTGTTCCACATCAAACATGAAAGGAGGCTTGATTTCCTTGATGGCACTCCAGAGAAAAAGCAATATCACTCTCTCAAGTCTAAAGGGATCCTGAGGTCACTGTAGAAACACGATAGGGCTCCGTGGACCCCAAATCAACTCGAGATGAGAGCTTAGTCCCTGGCTTCGACTCAAGAGGAATACCAGCTTTCCACAAGCACCTCAAGAGGAGGCTTCTCTCAGCTACAGGTATGTGAGAGGGACCCTGATTTTGTGGCCTCAAGTGGAATGGACTCCGAGATGCTCTGACTCGAAGTAAGGCCGTATAATCCTGCAGTGAATTGAATGCAGGCTCGTCTTGCATCTCCCAAATGAAGGGATGTCTGAATCCCCTGTGGAGACCACAGAGAAAGACCTAGTTCTCCAGCTCATCGCGACCGAGGGCTCACATCCTTTGAAAACTCGAGAGGTCCGCGGAGATAAATGCTTCCAAAGGAGAAGATGCTTGACTCCTCTTGAAAATGGATACGAGTCCCAGGATCCCTGTGGTACATGGAAAGGGACTCTGGGTATCCAGCCTCACGGGGAGACGTGTCCCAATTGCCATGCCAAGACTTGAGGAGAATCCCGAGGTGTCCCTCGCAACTAGGCAGGGTTCTTAACGTCGCTGAACAAACACGTGTCTGGAAGGGCGCTCCCCGTCGTAACTCAAGAATATACCCCAGGTTCCAGCCGCAACTCGAGAAAAACCATGAGGCTTCCCCCTCGCCGCGAGATCAGGCCCGATTCCCCTGCACTGCGTGCAGAGCAATTCCGTGTTCAAAATCAAACATGAAAGGAGCCTTGATTTCATTGATGGCACTCCAGAGAAAAACCAAAATCACTGTCTCAAGTCTAGAGGGATCCTGCGTTCACTGTAGCAACACGAAAGGGCTCCGTGGACCCCAAATCAACTCGAGATGAGAGCTTAGTCCCTGGCTTCGACTCAAGAGGAATACCAACTTTCCACAAGCACCTCAAGAGGAGGCTTCTCTCAGCTACAGGTATGTGAGAGGGACCCTGAGTTTGTGGCCTCAAGTGGAATGGACACCGAGATGCTCTGACTCGAAGTAAGGCCGGATATCCCTGCAGTGAAGTGAATGCAGGCTCGTCTTGCATCTCCCAAGACGAAGGGATGTCTGAATCCCCTGTGCAGAACACAGAGAAAGAACTAGTCCTCCACCTCAACGCGACCGGAGGCCTCACATCCTTTGAAAACTCGAGAGGTCCGCGGAGATCAATCCTTCCAAAGGAGACGATGCCTGACTCCTCTTGAAAATGGATAGGAGTCCCAGGATCCCTGTGGCACGTGGAAAGGGACCCTGGGTCTCCCGCCTCACGTGGAGACGCGGCCCAAATGCCATGCCAAGACTCGAGGAGAATCCCGAGGTGTCCCTCGCACCTAGGCAGGAGTTCTGGTGTCGCTGAACAAACACGTGTCTAGAAGGGCCCTCCCCGTCGTAACTCGAGAATATACCCCAGGTTCCGGCCGCAACTCGAGAAAAACCATGAGACTTCCCCCTCGCCGCGAGATGAGGCCCGATTCGCCTGCATTGCCTGCAGACCAATTCCGTGTTCCACATCAATCGTGAAAGGAGCCTTGATTTCCTTGATGGCAATCCAGAGAAAACCCAAGCTCACTGTCTGAAGTCTAGAGGGATCCTGAGGTCACTGGAGCAACAAGAAAGGGCTCCGTGGACCCCAAATCAACTCGAGATGAGAGCTTAGTCCCTGGCTTCGACTCAAGAGGAATACCAACTTTCCACAAGCACCTCAAGAGGAGGCTTCTCTCAGCTACAGGTACGTGAGAGGGACCCTGAGTTTGTGGCCTCAAGTGGAATGGACACCGAGATGCTCTGACTCGCAGGAAGGCCGGATATCCCTGCAGTGAATTGAATGCAGGCTCGTCTTGCATCTCCCAAGACGAAGGGTTGTCTGAATCCCCTGTGGAGACGACAGAGAAAGAACTAGTCCTCCGCCTCATCGCGTCCGGAGGCCTCACATCCTTTGAAATCTCGAGAGGTCTGCAGAGATCAGTGCTTCCAAAAGAGACGATGCCTGACTCCTCCTGAAAATGGATAGGAGTCCCAGGATCCCTGTGGCACGTGGAAAGGGACCCTGGGTCTCCCGCCTCACGTGGAGACGCGTCCCAATTGCCATGCCAAGACTCGAGGAGAATCCCGAGGTGTCCCTCGCACCTAGGCAGGAGTCCTGACATCGCTGACCAAACACGTGTCTGGAAGGGCCCTCCCCATCGTAACTCGAGAATATACCCCAGGGTCCGGCCGCAACTCGAGAAAAACCAAGAGACTTCCCCCTCGCCGCGAGATAAGGCCCGATTCCCCTGAACTGCGAGCAGAGCAATTCCGTGTTCCACATCAAACGTGAAAGGAGCCTTGATTTCCTTGATGGCACTCCAGAGAAAACCCAAGATCACTGTCTCAAGTCTAGAGGGATCCTGAGGTCACTGGAGCAACAAGAAAGGGCTCCGTGGACCCCAAATCAACTCGAGATGAGAGCTTAGTCCCTGGCTTCGACTCAAGAGGAATACCAACTTTCCACAAGCACCTCAAGAGGAGGCTTCTCTCAGCTACAGGTACGTGAGAGGGACCCTGAGTTTGTGGCCTCAAGTGGAATGGACACCGAGATGCTCTGACTCGAAGTAAGGCCGGATATCCCTGCCGTGAATTGAATGCAGGCTCGTCTTGCATCTCGCACGACGAAGGGATGTCTGAATCCCCTGTGGAGATGACAGAGAAAGACCGAGTACTCCGCCTCATCGCGAGCGGAGGCCTCAAATCCTTTGAAAACTCGAGAGGTCCGCGGAGATCAACGCTTCCAAAGGAGACGATGCCTGACTCCTCTTGAAAATGGATAGGAGTCCCAGGATCCCTGTGGAACGTGGAAAGGGACCCTGGGACTCCCGCCTCACGTGGAGATGCCTCCCAATAGCCATGCCAAGACTCGAGGAGAATCCTGAGGTGTTCCTCGCTCCTAGGCAGGAGTCCTGACGTCGCTGAACAAACACGTGTCTGGAAGGGCCCTCCCCGTCCTAACTCGAGAATATACCCCAGGTTCGGCCGCAACTCAAGAAAAACCATGAGACTTCCCCCTCGCCGCAACATGATGCCCGATTCCCCTGGACTGCGTGCAGAGCAATTCCGTGTTCCACATCAAACGTGAAAGGAGCCTTGATTTCCTTGATGGCACTCCAGAGAAAACCCAAGATCACTGTTTCAAGTCTAGAGGGATCCTGAGGTCACTGGAGCAACACGAAAGGGATCCGTGGACCCCAAATCAACTAGAGATGAGAGCTTAGTCCCTGGCTTCGACTCAAGAGGAATACCAACTTTACACAAGCACCTCAAGAGGAGGCTTCTCTCAGCTACAGGTATGTGAGAGGGACCCTGAGTTTGTGGCCTCAAGTGCAATGGACACCGAGATGCTCTGACTCGACGTAAGGCCGGATATCCCTGCAGTGAATTGAATGCAGGCTCGTCTTGCATCTCCCAAGATGAAGGGATGTCTGAATCCCCTGTGGAGACAACAGAGTAAGACCTAATTCTCCGTCTCATCGCGAGCGGAGGCCTCACATCCTTTGAAAACTCGAGAGGTCTGCGGAGATCAATGCTTCCAAAGGAGACGATGCCTGACTCCTCTTGAAAATGGATAGGAGTCGCAGGGTCCCTGTGATACGTGGAATGTGACCCTGGGTCTCCCGCCTCACATGGAGACGCGTCCCAATTGCCATGCCAAGACTCGTGGAGAATCCCGAAGTGTCAACCGCTCCTAGGCAGGAGTCCTGACGTCGCTGAACAAACACGTGTCTGGAAGGGCCCTCCCCGGCGTAACTCGAGAATATACCCCAGGTTCCGGCCGCAACTCGAGAAAAACCAAGAGACATCCCCCTCGCCGCGAGATAAGGCCCGATTCCCCTGCACTGCGTGCAGAGCAATTCCGTGTTCCACATCAAATGAGAAAGGAGCCTTGATTTCCTTGATGGCACTCCAGAGAAAACCCAAGATCACTGTCTCAAGTCTATAGGGATCCTGAGGTCACTGGAGCAACACGAAAGGGCTCCGTGGACCCCAAATCAACTCGAGATGAGAACCAAGTCCCTGGCTTTGACGCAAGAGGAATACCAACTTTCCACAAGCACCTCAAGAGGAGGCTTCTCTCAGCTACAGGTATGTGAGAGGGACCCTGAGTTTGTGGCCTCAAGTGGAATGGACACCGAGATGCTCTGACTCGCAGGAAGGCCGGATATCCCTGCAGTGAATTGAATGCAGGCTCGTCTTGCATCTCCCAAGACGAAGGGTTGTCTGAATCCCCTGTGGAGACGACAGAGAAAGAACTAGTCCTCCGCCTCATCGCGTCCGGAGGCCTCACATCCTTTGAAATCTCGAGAGGTCTTCAGAGATCAGTGCTTCCAAAAGAGACGATGCCTGACTCCTCCTGAAAATGGATAGGAGTCCCAGGATCCCTGTGGCACGTGGAAAGGGACCCTGGGTCTCCCGCCTCACGTGGAGACGCGTCCCAATTGCCATGCCAAGACTCGAGGAGAATCCCGAGGTGTCCCTCGCACCTAGGCAGGAGTCCTGACATCGCTGACCAAACACGTGTCTGGAAGGGCCCTCCCCATCGTAACTCGAGAATATACCCCAGGGTCCGGCCGCAACTCGAGAAAAACCAAGAGACTTCCCCTCGCCGCGAGATAAGGCCCGATTCCCCTGAACTGCGAGCAGAGCAATTCCGTGTTCCACATCAAACGTGAAAGGAGCCTTGATTTCCTTGATGGCACTCCAGAGAAAACCCAAGATCACTGTCTCAAGTCTAGAGGGATCCTGAGGTCACTGGAGCAACAAGAAAGGGCTCCGTGGACCCCAAATCAACTCGAGATGAGAGCTTAGTCCCTGGCTTCGACTCAAGAGGAATACCAACTTTCCACAAGCACCTCAAGAGGAGGCTTCTCTCAGCTACAGGTACGTGAGAGGGACCCTGAGTTTGTGGCCTCAAGTGGAATGGACACCGAGATGCTCTGACTCGAAGTAAGGCCGGATATCCCTGCAGTGAATTGAATGCAGGCTCGTCTTGCATCTCGCACGACGAAGGGATGTCTGAATCCCCTGTGGAGATGACAGAGAAAGACCGAGTACTCCGCCTCATCGCGAGCGGAGGCCTCACATCCTTTGAAAACTCGAGAGGTCCGCGGAGATCAACGCTTCCAAAGGAGACGATGCCTGACTCCTCTTGAAAATGGATAGGAGTCCCAGGATCCCTGTGGAACGTGGAAAGGGACCCTGGGACTCCCGCCTCACGTGGAGATGCCTCCCAATAGCCATGCCAAGACTCGAGGAGAATCCTGAGGTGTTCCTCGCTCCTAGGCAGGAGTCCTGACGTCGCTGAACAAACACGTGTCTGGAAGGGCCCTCCCCGTCCTAACTCGAGAATATACCCCAGGTTCGGCCGCAACTCAAGAAAAACCATGAGACTTCCCCCTCGCCGCAACATGATGCCCGATTCCCCTGGACTGCGTGCAGAGCAATTCCGTGTTCCACATCAAACGTGAAAGGAGCCTTGATTTCCTTGATGGCACTCCAGAGAAAACCCAAGATCACTGTTTCAAGTCTAGAGGGATCCTGAGGTCACTGGAGCAACACGAAAGGGATCCGCGGACCCCAAATCAACTAGAGATGAGAGCTTAGTCCCTGGCTTCGACTCAAGAGGAATACCAACTTTACACAAGCACCTCAAGAGGAGGCTTCTCTCAGCTACAGGTATGTGAGAGGGACCCTGAGTTTGTGGCCTCAAGTGCAATGGACACCGAGATGCTCTGACTCGACGTAAGGCCGGATATCCCTGCAGTGAATTGAATGCAGGCTCGTCTTGCATCTCCCAAGATGAAGGGATGTCTGAATCCCCTGTGGAGACAACAGAGTAAGACCTAATTCTCCGTCTCATCGCGAGCGGAGGCCTCACATCCTTTGAAAACTCGAGAGGTCTGCGGAGATCAATGCTTCCAAAGGAGACGATGCCTGACTCCTCTTGAAAATGGATAGGAGTCGCAGGGTCCCTGTGATACGTGGAATGTGACCCTGGGTCTCCCGCCTCACATGGAGACGCGTCCCAATTGCCATGCCAAGACTCGTGGAGAATCCCGAAGTGTCAACCGCTCCTAGGCAGGAGTCCTGACGTCGCTGAACAAACACGTGTCTGGAAGGGCCCTCCCCGGCGTAACTCGAGAATATACCCCAGGTTCCGGCCGCAACTCGAGATAAACCAAGAGACATCCCCCTCGCCGCGAGATAAGGCCCGATTCCCCTGCACTGCGTGCAGAGCAATTCCGTGTTCCACATCAAACGTGAAAGGAGCCTTGATTTCCTTGATGGCACTCCAGAGAAAACCCAAGATCACTGTCTCAAGTCTAGAGGGATCCTGAGGTCACTGGAGCAACACGAAAGCTCTACGTGGACCCCAAATCAACTCGAGATGAGAGCTTCGTCCCTGGCTTCGACTCAAGAGGAATACCAACATTCCACAAGCACCTCAAGAGGAGGCTTCTCTCAGCTCCAGGTATGTGAGAGGGACCCTGAGTTTGTGGCTTCAAGTGGAATGGACACCGAGATGCTCTGACTCAAAGTAAGGCCGGATATCCCTGCAGTGAATTGAATGCAGGCTCGTCTTGCATCTCCCAAGACGAAGAGATGTCTGATTCCCCTGTGGAGACCACAGAGAAAGACCTAGTTCTCCGCCTCATCGCGATCGGAGGCCTCACATCCTTTGAAAACTCGAGAGGTCCGCGGAGATCAATGCTTCCAAAGGAGACGATGCCTGACTCCTCTTGAAAATGCATAGGAGTCCCAGGATCCCTGTGGCACGTGGAAAGGGACCCTGTGTCTCCCGCCTCACGTGGAGACGCGTCCCAATTGCCATGCCAAGACTCGAGGAGAATCCCGAGGTGTCCCGCACACCTAGGCAGGAATCCTGACGTCGCTGAACGAACACGTGTCTGGAAGGGCCCTCCCCGTCGTAACTCGAGAATATACCCCAGGTTCCGGCCGCAACTCGAGAAAAACCATGAGACTTCTCCCTCGCCGCGAGATGAGGCCCGATTCCCCTGCACTGCGTGCAGAGCAATTCCGTGTTCCACATGAAACGTGAAAGGAGCCTTGATTTGCTTGATGGCACTCCAGAGAAAACCCAAGATCACTGTCTCAAGTCTAGAGGCATCCTGAAGTCACTGGAGCAACACGAAAGGGCTCCCTGGACCCCAAATCAACTCGAGATGAGAGCTTAGTCCTTGGCTTCGACTCAAGGGGACTACTAACTTTCCACAAGCACCTTAAGAGGAGGCTTCTCTAAGCTACAGGTATGTGAGAGGGACCCTGAATTTGTGGCCTCAAGTGGAATGGACACCGAGATGCTCTGACTCGAAGTAAGGCCGGATATCCCTTCAGTGAATTGAATGCAGGCTCGTGTTGCATCTCCCAAGACGAAGGGATGTCTGAATCCTCTGTGGAGACCACAGAGAAAGACCTAGTCCTCCGCCTCATCGCGACGGGAGGCCTCACATCCTTTGAAAACTCGAGAGGTCTGCGGAGATCAATGCTTCCAAAGGAGACGATGCCTGACTCCTCTTGAAAATGGATAGGAGTCCCAGGATCCCTGTGGCACGTGGATAGGGACCATGGGTCTCCCGCCTCACGTGGAGACGCGTCCCAATTGCCATGCCAAGACTCGAGGAGAATCCCGAGGTGTCCCTCGAACCTAGGCAGGAGTCCTACGTCGCTGAACAAACACGTGTCTGGAAGGGCCCTCCCCGTCGTAACTCGAGAATATACCACAGGTTCCGGCCGCAACTCGAGAAAAACCATGAGACTTCCCCCTCGCCGCGAGATGAGGCCCGATTCCCCTGCACTGCGTGCAGAGCAATTCCGTGTTCCACATCAAACGTGAAAGGAGTCTTGATTTCCTTGATGGCACTCCAGAGTAAACCCAAAATCACTGTCTCAAGTCTAGAGGGATCCTGAGGTCACTGGAGCAACACGAAAGGGCTCCGTGGACCCCAAATCAACACGAGATGAGAGCTTAGTCCCTGGCTTCGACTCAAGAGGAATACCAACTTTCCACAAGCACCTCAAGAGGAGGCTTCTGTCAGCTACAGGTATGTGAGAGGGACCCTGAGTTTGTGGCCTCAAGTGGAATGGACACCGAGATGCTGTGACTCGAAGTAAGGCCGGATATCCCTGCCGTGAATTGAATGCAGGCTCGTCTTGCATCTCCCAAGACAAGGGATGTCTGAATGCCCTGTGGAGACCACGGAGAAAGACCTAATTTTCCGCCTCATTGCGACCGGAGGCCTCACATCCTTTGAAAACTCGAGAGGATCGCGGAGATCAGTGCTTCCAAAGGAGTCGATGCCTGACTCCTCTTGAAAATGCATAGGAGTCCCAGGATCCCTGTGGCACGTGGAAAGGGACACTGGGTCTCCCGCCTCACGTGGAGACGCGTCCCAATTGCCATGACAAGACTCGAGGAGAATCCCGAGGTGTCCCTCGCACCTAGGCAGGAGTCCTGACGTTGCTGAACAAATAAATATCTGGAATTGCCCTCCCCATCGTAACTCGAGAATATACCCCAGGTTCCGGCCGCAACTCGAGAAAAACAATGAGAATTCCCCCTCGCCACGAGATGAGACCCGATTCCCCTGCACTGCATGCAGAGCAATTCCGTGTTCCACATCAAACGTGAAAGGAGCCTTGATTTCCTTGATGGCACTCCAGAGAAAACCCAAATCACTGTCTCAAGTCTAGAGGGATCCTGAGGTCACTGGAGCAACAGGAAAGGGCTCGGTGGACCCCAAATCACCTCGAGATGAGAGCTTCGTCCCTGGCTTCGACTCAAGAGGAATACCAACATTCCACAAGCACCTCAAGAGGAGGCTTCTCTCAGCTCCAGGTATGTGAGAGGGACCCTGAGTTTGTGGCTTCAAGTGGAATGGACACCGAGATGCTCTGACTCAAAGTAAGGCCGGATATCCCTGCAGTGAATTGAATGCAGGCTCGTCTTGCATCTCCCAAGACGAAGAGATGTCTGATTCCCCTGTGGAGACCACAGAGAAAGACCTAGTTCTCCGCCTCATCGCGATCGGAGGCCTCACATCCTTTGAAAACTCGAGAGGTCCGCGGAGATCAATGCTTCCAAAGGAGACGATGCCTGACTCCTCTTGAAAATGCATAGGAGTCCCAGGATCCCTGTGGCACGTGGAAAGGGACCCTGTGTCTCCCGCCTCACGTGGAGACGCGTCCCAATTGCCATGCCAAGACTCGAGGAGAATCCCGAGGTGTCCCGCACACCTAGGCAGGAGTCCTGACGTCGCTGAACGAACACGCGTCTGGAAGGGCCCTCCCCGTCGTAACTCGAGAATATACCCCAGGTTCCGGCCGCAACTCGAGAAAAACCATGAGACTTCTCCCTCGCCGCGAGATGAGGCCCGATTCCCCTGCACTGCGTGCAGAGCAATTCCGTGTTCCACATGAAACGTGAAAGGAGCCTTGATTTCCTTGATGGCACTCCAGAGAAAACCCAAGATCACTGTCTCAAGTCTAGAGGCATCCTGAAGTCACTGGAGCAACACGAAAGGGCTCCCTGGACCCCAAATCAACTCGAGATGAGAGCTTAGTCCTTGGCTTCGACTCAAGGGGACTACTAACTTTCCACAAGCACCTTAAGAGGAGGCTTCTCTAAGCTACAGGTATGTGAGAGGGACCCTGAATTTGTGGCCTCAAGTGGAATGGACACCGAGATGCTCTGACTCGAAGTAAGGCCGGATATCCCTTCAGTGAATTGAATGCAGGCTCGTGTTGCATCTCCCAAGACGAAGGGATGTCTGAATCCTCTGTGGAGACCACAGAGAAAGACCTAGTCCTCCGCCTCATCACGACGGGAGGCCTCACATCCTTTGAAAACTCGAGAGGTCTGCGGAGATCAATGCTTCCAAAGGAGACGATGCCTGACTCCTCTTGAAAATGGATAGGAGTCCCAGGATCCCTGTGGCACGTGGATAGGGACCATGGGTCTCCCGCCTCACGTGGAGACGCGTCCCAATTGCCATGCCAAGACTCGAGGAGAATCCCGAGGTGTCCCTCGAACCTAGGCAGGAGTCCTACGTCGCTGAACAAACACGTGTCTGGAAGGGCCCTCCCCGTCGTAACTCGAGAATATACCACAGGTTCCGGCCGCAACTCGAGAAAAACCATGAGACTTCCCCCTCGCCGCGAGATGAGGCCCGATTCCCCTGCACTGCGTGCAGAGCAATTCCGTGTTCCACATCAAACGTGAAAGGAGTCTTGATTTCCTTGATGGCACTCCAGAGTAAACCCAAAATCACTGTCTCAAGTCTAGAGGGATCCTGAGGTCACTGGAGCAACACGAAAGGGCTCCGTGGACCCCAAATCAACTCGAGCTGAGAGCTTAGTCCCTGGCTTCGACTCAAGAGGAATACCAACTTTCCACAAGCACCTCAAGAGGAGGCTTCTGTCAGCTACAGGTATGTGAGAGGGACCCTGAGTTTGTGGCCTCAAGTGGAATGGACACCGAGATGCTGTGACTCGAAGTAAGGCCGGATATCCCTGCCGTGAATTGAATGCAGGCTCGTCTTGCATCTCCCAAGACAAGGGATGTCTGAATGCCCTGTGGAGACCACGGAGAAAGACCTAATTTTCCGCCTCATTGCGACCGGAGGCCTCACATCCTTTGAAAACTCGAGAGGATCGCGGAGATCAGTGCTTCCAAAGGAGTCGATGCCTGACTCTTCTTGAAAATGCATAGGAGTCCCAGGATCCCTGTGGCACGTGGAAAGGGACACTGGGTCTCCCGCCTCACGTGGAGACGCGTCCCAATTGCCATGACAAGACTCGAGGAGAATCCCGAGGTGTCCCTCGCACCTAGGCAGGAGTCCTGACGTTGCTGAACAAATAAATATCTGGAATTGCCCTCCCCATCGTAACTCGAGAATATACCCCAGGTTCCGGCCGCAACTCGAGAAAAACAATGAGACTTCCCCCTCGCCACGAGATGAGACCCGATTCCCCTGCACTGCATGCAGAGCAATTCCGTGTTCCACATCAAACGTGAAAGGAGCCTTGATTTCCTTGATGGCACTCCAGAGAAAACCCAAAATCACTGCCTCAAGTCTACAGGGATCCTGAGGTCACTGTAGCAACACGAAAGTGCTCCGTGGACCCCAAATCAACTCGTGATGAGAACTTCGTCGCTGGCTTCGAATCAAGAGGAATACCAACTTTCCACAAGCACCTCAAGAGGAGGCTTCTCTCAGCTACAGGTATGTGAGAGGGACCCTGAGTTTGTGGACTCAAGTGGAATGGACACCGAGATGCTCTGACTCAAAGTAAGGCCGGATATCCCTGCAGTGAATTGAATGCAGGCTCGTCTTGCATCTCCTAAGACGAAGGGATGTCTGAATGCCCTGTGGAGACCACTGAGAAAGACCTAGTTTTCCGCCTCATCGCGACCGGAGGCCTCACATCTTTTGAAAACTCGAGAGGTCCGCGGAGATCAATGCTTCCAAAGGAGACGATGCCTGACTCCTCTTGAAAATGGATAGGAGGCCCAGGATCCCTGTGGCACGTGGAAAGGGACACTGGGTCTCCCGCCTCACGTGGAGACGCGTCCCAATTGCCATGCCAAGACTCGAGGAGAATCCCGAGGTGTCCCTCGAACCTAGGCAGGAGTCCTGACGTCGGTGAACAAACACGTGTCTGGAAGGGCCCTCCCCGTCGTAACTCGAGAATATACCACAGGTTCCGCCCGCAACTCGAGAAAAACCATGAGACTTCCCCCTCGCCACGAGATGAGGCCCGATTCACCTGCACTGCGTGCAGAGCAATTCCGTGTTCCACATCAAACGTGAAAGGAGTCTTGATTTCCTTGATGGCACTCCAGAGTAAACCCAAAATCACTGTCTCAAGTCTAGAGGGATCCTGAGGTCACTGGAGCAACACGAAAGGGCTCCGTGGACCCCAAATCAACTCGAGATGAGAGCTTAGTCCCTGGCTTCGACTCAAGAGGAATACCAACTTTCCACAAGCACCTCAAGAGGAGGCTTCTGTCAGCTACAGGTATGTGAGAGGGACCCTGAGTTTGTGGCCTCAAGTGGAATGGACACCGAGATGCTGTGACTCGAAGTAAGGCCGGATATCCCTGCCGTGAATTGAATGCAGGCTCGTCTTGCATCTCCCAAGACAAGGGATGTCTGAATGCCCTGTGGAGACCACGGAGAAAGACCTAATTTTCCGCCTCATTGCGACCGGAGGCCTCACATCCTTTGAAAACTCGAGAGGATCGCGGAGATCAGTGCTTCCAAAGGAGTCGATGCCTGACTCCTCTTGAAAATGCATAGGAGTCCCAGGATCCCTGTGGCACGTGGAAAGGGACACTGGGTCTCCCGCCTCACGTGGAGACGCGTCCCAATTGCCATGACAAGACTCGAGGAGAATCCCGAGGTGTCCCTCGCACCTAGGCAGGAGTCCTGACGTTGCTGAACAAATAAATATCTGGAATTGCCCTCCCCATCGTAACTCGAGAATATACCCCAGGTTCCGGCCGCAACTCGAGAAAAACCGTGAGACTTCCCCCTCGCCACGAGATGAGGCCCGATTCCCCTGCACTGTGTGCAGAGCAATTCCGTGTTCCACATCAAACGTGAAAGGAGCCTTGATTTCCTTGATGGCACTCCAGAGAAAACTGATCACTGTCTCAAGTCTAGAGGGATCCTGAGGTCACTGTAGCAACAAGAAAGGGCTCCGTGGACGCCAAATCAACTCGAGATGAGAGCTTAGTCCCTGGCTTCGACTCAAGAGGAATACCAACTTTCCACAAGCACCTCAAGAGGAGGCTTCTCTCAGCTACAGGTATGTCAGAGGGCCCCTGAGTTTGTGGCCTCAAGTGGAATGGACACCGAGATGGTCTGACTCGAAGTAAGGCCGGATATCCCTGCAGTGAATTGAATGCAGGCTCGTCCCGCATCTCCCAAGACGAAGGGTTGTAGGAATCCTCTGTGGAGACCACAGAGAAAGACCTAGTCCTCCGCCTCCTCGCGACCGGAGGCCTCATATCCTTTGAAAACTCGAGAGGTCCGTTGAGATCAATACTTCCGAAGGAGACGATGCCTGACTCCTCTTGAAAATGGATAGGAGTCCCAGGATATCTGTGCCACGTGGAAAGGGACCCTGGGTCTCCCGCCTCACGTGGCGACGCGTCCCAATTGCAATGCCAAGACTCGAGGAGAATCCCGAGTTGTCCCTCGCACCTAGGCAGGAGTCCTGACGTCGCTGAACAAACACGTGTCTGGAAGGGTCCTCCCTGTCGTAACTCGAGAATATACCCCAGGTTCCGGCCGCAACTCGAGAAAAACCATGAGACTTCCCCCTCGCCGCGAGATGAGGCCCGATTCCACTGCACTGCGTGCAGAGCAATACCGTGTTCCACATCAAACGTGAAAGGAGCCTTGATTTCCTTGATGGCACTCCAGAGAAAACCCAAGATCACTGGCTCAAGTCTAGAGGGATCCTGAGGTCACTGGAGCAACACGAAAGGGCTCCGTGGACCCCAAATCAACTCGAGATGAGAGCTTAGTCCCTTTCTTCGACTCAAGAGGAATACCAACTTTTCACAAGCACCTCAAGAGGAGGCTTCTCTCAGCTACAGGTACGTGAGAGGGACCCTGAGTTTGTGGCCTCAAGTGGAATGGACACTGAGATGCTCTGACTCGAAGTAAGGCCGGATATCCCTGCAGTGAATTGAATGCAGCCTCATCTTGCATCTCCCAAGACGAAGGGATGTCTGAATCCGCTGTGGAGACCACAGAATAAGACCTAGTCCTCCGCCTCATCGCGACCGGAGGCCTCACATCCTTTGAAAACTCGAGACGTCCGCGGAGATCAATGCTTCCAAAGGAGACGATGCCTGACTCTTCTTGAAAATGGATTGGAGTCCCAGGATCCCTGTGGCACGTGGAAAGGGACCCTGGGTCTCCCGCCTCACGTGGAGACGCATCCCAATTGCCATGCCAAGACTCGAGGAGAATCCCGAGGTGTCCCTCGCACCTAGGCAGGAGTCCTGACGTCGCTGAGCAAACACGTGTCTGGAAGGGCCCTCCCCGTCGTAACTCGAGAATATACCCCAAGTTCCGGCCGCAACTCGAGAAAAACCATGAGCCTTCCCCCTCACCGCGAGATGAGGCCCGATTCCCCTGCACTGTGTGCAGAGCAATTCCGTGTTCCACATCAAACGTGAAAGGAGCCTTGATTTCCTTGATGGCACCCCAGACAAAACCCAAGATCACTGTCTCAAGTCTAGAGGGATCCTGAGGTCACTGGAGCAACACGAAAGGGCTCCGTGGACCCCAAATCAACTCGAGATGAGAACTTAGTCCCTGGCTTCGACTCAAGAGGAATTCCAACTTTCCACAGGCACCTCAAGAGGAGTCTTCTCTCAGCCACAGGTATGTGACAGGGACACTGAGTTTGTGGCCTCATGTGGAATGGACAACGAGATGCACTGATTCGAAGTAAGGCCGGATATCCCTGCAGTGAATTGAATGCAGGCTCGTCTTGCATCTCCCAAGACGAAGGGATGTCTGAATCCCCTGTGGAGACTACAGAGAAAGACCTAGTTCTCCACCTCATCGCGACCGGAGGCTCACTTCCTTTGAAAACTCGAGAGGTCCGCGGAGATCAATGCTTCCAAAGGAGATGATGCCTGACACCTCTTGAAAATGGATAGGAGTCCCAGGATCCCTGTGGCATGTAGAAAGGGACCCTTGGTCTCCCGCCTCACGTGGAGAGGCGTCCCAATTGCCATGCCAAGACTCGAGGAGAATCCCGAGGTGTCCCTCGCACCTAGGCCCGAGTCCTGACGTCGCTGAACTAACACGTGTCTGGAAGGGCCCTCCCCGTCCTAACTCGAGAATATACCCCAGGTTCCGGCCGCAACTTGAGAAAAACCATGAGACTTCCCCCTCGCCGCGAGATGAGGCCCGATTCCCCTGCACTGCGTGCAGAGCAATTCCGTGTTCCACCTCAAACCTGAAAGGAGCCTTGATTTCCTTGATGGCACTCCAGAGGAAACCCAAGATCACTGGCTCTAGTCTAGAGGGATCCTGAGGTCACTGGAGCAACACGAAAGGGCTATGTGGACCCCAAATCAACTCGAGATGAGAGCTTAGTCCCTGGCTTCGACTCAAGAGGAATACCAACTTTCCACAAGCACCTCAAGAAAAGGCTTCTCTCAGCTACCGGTATGTGAGAGGGACCCTGAGTGTGTGGCCTCAAGTGGAATGGACACCGATATGCTCTGACTCGAACTAATGCTGGATATCCTTGCAGTGAATTGAATGCAGGCTCATCTTGCATCGCCCAAGACGAAGGGATGTCTGAATCCCCTGTGGAGACCACAGAGAAAGACCTAGTCCTCCGCTTCATCGCGACCGGAGGCCTCACATCCTTTGAAAACTCGAGAGGTCCGCATAGATCAATGCTTCCAAAGGAGACGATGCCTGACTCCTCTTGAAAATGGATAGGAGTCCCAGGATAACTGTGGCACGTGGAAAGGGACACTGGGTCTCCCGCCTCACGGGGAGACGCATCCCAATTGCCATGCCAAGACTCGAGGAGAATCCCGAGGTGTCCCTCGCACCTAGGCAGGAGTCCTGATGTCGCTGAACAAACACGTGTCAGGAAGGGCCCTCCCCGTCGTAACTCGAGAATATACCCCAGGTTCTGGCCGCAACTAGAGAAAAAGCATGAGACTTCCCCCTCGCCGCGAGATGAGGCCTGATTCTCCTGCACTGCGTGCAGAGCAATTCCGTGTTCCACATCAAACGTGAAAGGAGCCTTGATTTTCTTGATGGCACTCCAGAGAAAACCCATGATAACTGTCTGAAGTCTAGAGGGATCCTGAGGTCACTGGAGCAACACGAAAGGGCTCCGTGGACCCCAAATCCACTCGAGATGAGAGCTTAGTCCCTGGCTTCAACTCAAGAGGAATACCAACTTTCCACAAGCACCTCAAGAGGAGGCTTCTCTAAGCTACAGGTATGTGAGAGGGACCCTGAGTTTGTGGCCTCAAGTGGAATGGACACCGATATGCTCTGACTCGAAGTTCGGCCGGATATCCCTGCAGTGAATTGAATGCAGGCACGTCTTGCATCTCCAAAGACAAAGGGATGTCTGAATCCCCTGTGGAGACCACAGAGAAAGACCTAGATCTCCGCCTCATCGCGACCGGAGGCCTCACATCCTTTGAAAACTCGAGAGGTCCGCGGAGATCAATGCTTCCAAAGGAGACGATGCCTGACTCCTCTTGAAAATGGATAGGAGTCCCAGGATCCCTGTGGCACGTGGAAAGGGACACTGGGTCTCCCGCCTCACGTGGAGACGCGTCCCAATTGCCATCGCAAGACTCGAGGAGAATCCCGAGGTGTCCCTCGCACCTATGCAGCAGTCTTGACTTCGCTGAACAAACACGTGTCTGGAAGGGCCCTCTCCGTTGAAACTCGAGACAATACCCCAGGTTCCAGCCGCAACTCGAGAAAAACCATGAGACTTCCCCTTCGCCGCGAGATGAGTCCCGATTCCCTTGCACTGCGTGCAGAGCAATTCCGTGTTCCACATCAAACGTGAAAGGAGCCTTGATTTCCTTGATGGCACTCCAGAGAAAACCCAAGATCACTGTCTCAAGTCTAGAGGGATCCTGAGGTCACTGGAGCAACACGAAAGCTCTACGTGGACCCCAAATCAACTCGAGATGAGAGCTTCGTCCCTGGCTTCGACTCAAGAGGAATACCAACATTCCACAAGCACCTCAAGAGGAGGCTTCTCTCAGCTCCAGGTATGTGAGAGGGACCCTGAGTTTGTGGCTTCAAGTGGAATGGACACCGAGATGCTCTGACTCAAAGTAAGGCCGGATATCCCTGCAGTGAATTGAATGCAGGCTCGTCTTGCATCTCCCAAGACGAAGAGATGTCTGATTCCCCTGTGGAGACCACAGAGAAAGACCTAGTTCTCCGCCTCATCGCGATCGGAGGCCTCACATCCTTTGAAAACTCGAGAGGTCCGCGGAGATCAATGCTTCCAAAGGAGACGATGCCTGACTCCTCTTGAAAATGCATAGGAGTCCCAGGATCCCTGTGGCACGTGGAAAGGGACCCTGTGTCTCCCGCCTCACGTGGAGACGCGTCCCAATTGCCATGCCAAGACTCGAGGAGAATCCCGAGGTGTCCCGCACACCTAGGCAGGAATCCTGACGTCGCTGAACGAACACGTGTCTGGAAGGGCCCTCCCCGTCGTAACTCGAGAATATACCCCAGGTTCCGGCCGCAACTCGAGAAAAACCATGAGACTTCTCCCTCGCCGCGAGATGAGGCCCGATTCCCCTGCACTGCGTGCAGAGCAATTCCGTGTTCCACATGAAACGTGAAAGGAGCCTTGATTTCCTTGATGGCACTCCAGAGAAAACCCAAGATCACTGTCTCAAGTCTAGAGGCATCCTGAAGTCACTGGAGCAACACGAAAGGGCTCCCTGGACCCCAAATCAACTCGAGATGAGAGCTTAGTCCTTGGCTTCGACTCAAGGGGACTACTAACTTTCCACAAGCACCTTAAGAGGAGGCTTCTCTAAGCTACAGGTATGTGAGAGGGACCCTGAATTTGTGGCCTCAAGTGGAATGGACACCGAGATGCTCTGACTCGAAGTAAGGCCGGATATCCCTTCAGTGAATTGAATGCAGGCTCGTGTTGCATCTCCCAAGACGAAGGGATGTCTGAATCCTCTGTGGAGACCACAGAGAAAGACCTAGTCCTCCGCCTCATCGCGACGGGAGGCCTCACATCCTTTGAAAACTCGAGAGGTCTGCGGAGATCAATGCTTCCAAAGGAGACGATGCCTGACTCCTCTTGAAAATGGATAGGAGTCCCAGGATCCCTGTGGCACGTGGATAGGGACCATGGGTCTCCCGCCTCACGTGGAGACGCGTCCCAATTGCCATGCCAAGACTCGAGGAGAATCCCGAGGTGTCCCTCGAACCTAGGCAGGAGTCCTACGTCGCTGAACAAACACGTGTCTGGAAGGGCCCTCCCCGTCGTAACTCGAGAATATACCACAGGTTCCGGCCGCAACTCGAGAAAAACCATGAGACTTCCCCCTCGCCGCGAGATGAGGCCCGATTCCCCTGCACTGCGTGCAGAGCAATTCCGTGTTCCACATCAAACGTGAAAGGAGTCTTGATTTCCTTGATGGCACTCCAGAGTAAACCCAAAATCACTGTCTCAAGTCTAGAGGGATCCTGAGGTCACTGGAGCAACACGAAAGGGCTCCGTGGACCCCAAATCAACACGAGATGAGAGCTTAGTCCCTGGCTTCGACTCAAGAGGAATACCAACTTTCCACAAGCACCTCAAGAGGAGGCTTCTGTCAGCTACAGGTATGTGAGAGGGACCCTGAGTTTGTGGCCTCAAGTGGAATGGACACCGAGATGCTGTGACTCGAAGTAAGGCCGGATATCCCTGCCGTGAATTGAATGCAGGCTCGTCTTGCATCTCCCAAGACAAGGGATGTCTGAATGCCCTGTGGAGACCACGGAGAAAGACCTAATTTTCCGCCTCATTGCGACCGGAGGCCTCACATCCTTTGAAAACTCGAGAGGATCGCGGAGATCAGTGCTTCCAAAGGAGTCGATGCCTGACTCCTCTTGAAAATGCATAGGAGTCCCAGGATCCCTGTGGCACGTGGAAAGGGACACTGGGTCTCCCGCCTCACGTGGAGACGCGTCCCAATTGCCATGACAAGACTCGAGGAGAATCCCGAGGTGTCCCTCGCACCTAGGCAGGAGTCCTGACGTTGCTGAACAAATAAATATCTGGAATTGCCCTCCCCATCGTAACTCGAGAATATACCCCAGGTTCCGGCCGCAACTCGAGAAAAACAATGAGAATTCCCCCTCGCCACGAGATGAGACCCGATTCCCCTGCACTGCATGCAGAGCAATTCCGTGTTCCACATCAAACGTGAAAGGAGCCTTGATTTCCTTGATGGCACTCCAGAGAAAACCCAAATCACTGTCTCAAGTCTAGAGGGATCCTGAGGTCACTGGAGCAACAGGAAAGGGCTCGGTGGACCCCAAATCACCTCGAGATGAGAGCTTCGTCCCTGGCTTCGACTCAAGAGGAATACCAACATTCCACAAGCACCTCAAGAGGAGGCTTCTCTCAGCTCCAGGTATGTGAGAGGGACCCTGAGTTTGTGGCTTCAAGTGGAATGGACACCGAGATGCTCTGACTCAAAGTAAGGCCGGATATCCCTGCAGTGAATTGAATGCAGGCTCGTCTTGCATCTCCCAAGACGAAGAGATGTCTGATTCCCCTGTGGAGACCACAGAGAAAGACCTAGTTCTCCGCCTCATCGCGATCGGAGGCCTCACATCCTTTGAAAACTCGAGAGGTCCGCGGAGATCAATGCTTCCAAAGGAGACGATGCCTGACTCCTCTTGAAAATGCATAGGAGTCCCAGGATCCCTGTGGCACGTGGAAAGGGACCCTGTGTCTCCCGCCTCACGTGGAGACGCGTCCCAATTGCCATGCCAAGACTCGAGGAGAATCCCGAGGTGTCCCGCACACCTAGGCAGGAGTCCTGACGTCGCTGAACGAACACGCGTCTGGAAGGGCCCTCCCCGTCGTAACTCGAGAATATACCCCAGGTTCCGGCCGCAACTCGAGAAAAACCATGAGACTTCTCCCTCGCCGCGAGATGAGGCCCGATTCCCCTGCACTGCGTGCAGAGCAATTCCGTGTTCCACATGAAACGTGAAAGGAGCCTTGATTTCCTTGATGGCACTCCAGAGAAAACCCAAGATCACTGTCTCAAGTCTAGAGGCATCCTGAAGTCACTGGAGCAACACGAAAGGGCTCCCTGGACCCCAAATCAACTCGAGATGAGAGCTTAGTCCTTGGCTTCGACTCAAGGGGACTACTAACTTTCCACAAGCACCTTAAGAGGAGGCTTCTCTAAGCTACAGGTATGTGAGAGGGACCCTGAATTTGTGGCCTCAAGTGGAATGGACACCGAGATGCTCTGACTCGAAGTAAGGCCGGATATCCCTTCAGTGAATTGAATGCAGGCTCGTGTTGCATCTCCCAAGACGAAGGGATGTCTGAATCCTCTGTGGAGACCACAGAGAAAGACCTAGTCCTCCGCCTCATCACGACGGGAGGCCTCACATCCTTTGAAAACTCGAGAGGTCTGCGGAGATCAATGCTTCCAAAGGAGACGATGCCTGACTCCTCTTGAAAATGGATAGGAGTCCCAGGATCCCTGTGGCACGTGGATAGGGACCATGGGTCTCCCGCCTCACGTGGAGACGCGTCCCAATTGCCATGCCAAGACTCGAGGAGAATCCCGAGGTGTCCCTCGAACCTAGGCAGGAGTCCTACGTCGCTGAACAAACACGTGTCTGGAAGGGCCCTCCCCGTCGTAACTCGAGAATATACCACAGGTTCCGGCCGCAACTCGAGAAAAACCATGAGACTTCCCCCTCGCCGCGAGATGAGGCCCGATTCCCCTGCACTGCGTGCAGAGCAATTCCGTGTTCCACATCAAACGTGAAAGGAGTCTTGATTTCCTTGATGGCACTCCAGAGTAAACCCAAAATCACTGTCTCAAGTCTAGAGGGATCCTGAGGTCACTGGAGCAACACGAAAGGGCTCCGTGGACCCCAAATCAACTCGAGCTGAGAGCTTAGTCCCTGGCTTCGACTCAAGAGGAATACCAACTTTCCACAAGCACCTCAAGAGGAGGCTTCTGTCAGCTACAGGTATGTGAGAGGGACCCTGAGTTTGTGGCCTCAAGTGGAATGGACACCGAGATGCTGTGACTCGAAGTAAGGCCGGATATCCCTGCCGTGAATTGAATGCAGGCTCGTCTTGCATCTCCCAAGACAAGGGATGTCTGAATGCCCTGTGGAGACCACGGAGAAAGACCTAATTTTCCGCCTCATTGCGACCGGAGGCCTCACATCCTTTGAAAACTCGAGAGGATCGCGGAGATCAGTGCTTCCAAAGGAGTCGATGCCTGACTCTTCTTGAAAATGCATAGGAGTCCCAGGATCCCTGTGGCACGTGGAAAGGGACACTGGGTCTCCCGCCTCACGTGGAGACGCGTCCCAATTGCCATGACAAGACTCGAGGAGAATCCCGAGGTGTCCCTCGCACCTAGGCAGGAGTCCTGACGTTGCTGAACAAATAAATATCTGGAATTGCCCTCCCCATCGTAACTCGAGAATATACCCCAGGTTCCGGCCGCAACTCGAGAAAAACAATGAGACTTCCCCCTCGCCACGAGATGAGACCCGATTCCCCTGCACTGCATGCAGAGCAATTCCGTGTTCCACATCAAACGTGAAAGGAGCCTTGATTTCCTTGATGGCACTCCAGAGAAAACCCAAAATCACTGCCTCAAGTCTACAGGGATCCTGAGGTCACTGTAGCAACACGAAAGTGCTCCGTGGACCCCAAATCAACTCGTGATGAGAACTTCGTCGCTGGCTTCGAATCAAGAGGAATACCAACTTTCCACAAGCACCTCAAGAGGAGGCTTCTCTCAGCTACAGGTATGTGAGAGGGACCCTGAGTTTGTGGACTCAAGTGGAATGGACACCGAGATGCTCTGACTCAAAGTAAGGCCGGATATCCCTGCAGTGAATTGAATGCAGGCACGTCTTGCATCTCCTAAGACGAAGGGATGTCTGAATGCCCTGTGGAGACCACTGAGAAAGACCTAGTTTTCCGCCTCATCGCGACCGGAGGCCTCACATCTTTTGAAAACTCGAGAGGTCCGCGGAGATCAATGCTTCCAAAGGAGACGATGCCTGACTCCTCTTGAAAATGGATAGGAGGCCCAGGATCCCTGTGGCACGTGGAAAGGGACACTGGGTCTCCCGCCTCACGTGGAGACGCGTCCCAATTGCCATGCCAAGACTCGAGGAGAATCCCGAGGTGTCCCTCGAACCTAGGCAGGAGTCCTGACGTCGGTGAACAAACACGTGTCTGGAAGGGCCCTCCCCGTCGTAACTCGAGAATATACCACAGGTTCCGGCCGCAACTCGAGAAAAACCATGAGACTTCCCCCTCGCCGCGAGATGAGGCCCGATTCACCTGCACTGCGTGCAGAGCAATTCCGTGTTCCACATCAAACGTGAAAGGAGTCTTGATTTCCTTGATGGCACTCCAGAGTAAACCCAAAATCACTGTCTCAAGTCTAGAGGGATCCTGAGGTCACTGGAGCAACACGAAAGGGCTCCGTGGACCCCAAATCAACTCGAGATGAGAGCTTAGTCCCTGGCTTCGACTCAAGAGGAATACCAACTTTCCACAAGCACCTCAAGAGGAGGCTTCTGTCAGCTACAGGTATGTGAGAGGGACCCTGAGTTTGTGGCCTCAAGTGGAATGGACACCGAGATGCTGTGACTCGAAGTAAGGCCGGATATCCCTGCCGTGAATTGAATGCAGGCTCGTCTTGCATCTCCCAAGACAAGGGATGTCTGAATGCCCTGTGGAGACCACGGAGAAAGACCTAATTTTCCGCCTCATTGCGACCGGAGGCCTCACATCCTTTGAAAACTCGAGAGGATCGCGGAGATCAGTGCTTCCAAAGGAGTCGATGCCTGACTCCTCTTGAAAATGCATAGGAGTCCCAGGATCCCTGTGGCACGTGGAAAGGGACACTGGGTCTCCCGCCTCACGTGGAGACGCGTCCCAATTGCCATGACAAGACTCGAGGAGAATCCCGAGGTGTCCCTCGCACCTAGGCAGGAGTCCTGACGTTGCTGAACAAATAAATATCTGGAATTGCCCTCCCCATCGTAACTCGAGAATATACCCCAGGTTCCGGCCGCAACTCGAGAAAAACCGTGAGACTTCCCCCTCGCCACGAGATGAGGCCCGATTCCCCTGCACTGTGTGCAGAGCAATTCCGTGTTCCACATCAAACGTGAAAGGAGCCTTGATTTCCTTGATGGCACTCCAGAGAAAACTGATCACTGTCTCAAGTCTAGAGGGATCCTGAGGTCACTGTAGCAACAAGAAAGGGCTCCGTGGACGCCAAATCAACTCGAGATGAGAGCTTAGTCCCTGGCTTCGACTCAAGAGGAATACCAACTTTCCACAAGCACCTCAAGAGGAGGCTTCTCTCAGCTACAGGTATGTCAGAGGGCCCCTGAGTTTGTGGCCTCAAGTGGAATGGACACCGAGATGGTCTGACTCGAAGTAAGGCCGGATATCCCTGCAGTGAATTGAATGCAGGCTCGTCCCGCATCTCCCAAGACGAAGGGTTGTAGGAATCCTCTGTGGAGACCACAGAGAAAGACCTAGTCCTCCGCCTCCTCGCGACCGGAGGCCTCATATCCTTTGAAAACTCGAGAGGTCCGTTGAGATCAATACTTCCGAAGGAGACGATGCCTGACTCCTCTTGAAAATGGATAGGAGTCCCAGGATATCTGTGCCACGTGGAAAGGGACCCTGGGTCTCCCGCCTCACGTGGCGACGCGTCCCAATTGCAATGCCAAGACTCGAGGAGAATCCCGAGTTGTCCCTCGCACCTAGGCAGGAGTCCTGACGTCGCTGAACAAACACGTGTCTGGAAGGGTCCTCCCTGTCGTAACTCGAGAATATACCCCAGGTTCCGGCCGCAACTCGAGAAAAACCATGAGACTTCCCCCTCGCCGCGAGATGAGGCCCGATTCCACTGCACTGCGTGCAGAGCAATACCGTGTTCCACATCAAACGTGAAAGGAGCCTTGATTTCCTTGATGGCACTCCAGAGAAAACCCAAGATCACTGGCTCAAGTCTAGAGGGATCCTGAGGTCACTGGAGCAACACGAAAGGGCTCCCTGGACCCCAAATCAACTCGAGATGAGAGCTTAGTCCCTTTCTTCGACTCAAGAGGAATACCAACTTTTCACAAGCACCTCAAGAGGAGGCTTCTCTCAGCTACAGGTACGTGAGAGGGACCCTGAGTTTGTGGCCTCAAGTGGAATGGACACTGAGATGCTCTGACTCGAAGTAAGGCCGGATATCCCTGCAGTGAATTGAATGCAGCCGCATCTTGCATCTCCCAAGACGAAGGGATGTCTGAATCCGCTGTGGAGACCACAGAATAAGACCTAGTCCTCCGCCTCATCGCGACCGGAGGCCTCACATCCTTTGAAAACTCGAGACGTCCGCGGAGATCAATGCTTCCAAAGGAGACGATGCCTGACTCTTCTTGAAAATGGATTGGAGTCCCAGGATCCCTGTGGCACGTGGAAAGGGACCCTGGGTCTCCCGCCTCACGTGGAGACGCATCCCAATTGCCATGCCAAGACTCGAGGAGAATCCCGAGGTGTCCCTCGCACCTAGGCAGGAGTCCTGACGTCGCTGAGCAAACACGTGTCTGGAAGGGCCCTCCCCGTCGTAACTCGAGAATATACCCCAAGTTCCGGCCGCAACTCGAGAAAAACCATGAGCCTTCCCCCTCACCGCGAGATGAGGCCCGATTCCCCTGCACTGTGTGCAGAGCAATTCCGTGTTCCACATCAAACGTGAAAGGAGCCTTGATTTCCTTGATGGCACTCCAGAGAAAACCCAAGATCACTGTCTCAAGTCTAGAGGGATCCTGAGGTCACTGGAGCAACACGAAAGGGCTCCGTGGACCCCAAATCAACTCGAGATGAGAGCTTAGTCCCTGGCTTCGACTCAAGAGGAATACCAACTTTCCACAAGCACCTCAAGAGGAGGCTTCTCTCAGCTACAGGTATGTGAGAGGGACCCTGAATTTGTGGCCTCAATTGGAATGGACACCGAGATGCTCTGACTCGAAGTAAGGCCGGATATCCCTGCAGTGAATTGAATGCAGGCTCGTCTTGCATCTCCCAAGACGAAGGGATGTCTGAATCCCCAGTGGAGACCACAGAGAAAGACCTAGTTCTCTGCCTCATCGCGACCGGAGGCCTCACATCCTTTGAAAACTCGAGAGGTCCGCGGAGATCAATGCTTCCAAAGGAGACGATTCTTGAGTCCTCTTGGAAATGGATAGGATTCCCCGGATCCTTGTGGCAAGTGCAAAGGGACCCTGGGTCCCCCGCCTCATGTGGAGACGCGACCCAAATGCCATTCCAAGACTCGAGGAGAATCCCGAATTGTCCCTCGCACTTAGGCAGGAGTCCTGATGTCGCTGAACAAACACGTGTCTGGAAGGGCCCTCCCCGTCTTAACTCGCGAATATACCCCAGGTTCTGGGCGCAACTCGAGAAAAACCGTGAGACTTCCCCCTCGCCAGGAGATGACTCCCGATTCCGCTACACTGCATGCAGAGCAATTCCGTATCCCAGATCAAACGTGAAAAGAGCCTTGATTTCCTTGATGGCACTCCAGAGAAAACCCAAGATCACAGACTCAAGTCTAGAGGGATCCTGAGGTCACTGTAGCAACACGAAAGGGCTCTGCAGACCCAAATCAACTCGAGATGTGAGGTTAGTCCCTGGCTTCGACTCAAGAGGAATACCAACTTTCCACAAGCACCTCAGGGGAGGCTTCTCTCAGCTACAGGTATGTGAGAGGGACCCTGAGTTTGTGGCCTCAAGTGGAATGAACACCGAGATGCTCTGACTCAAAGTAAGGACGGATATCCCTGCAGTGAATTGAATGCAGGCTCGTCTTGCATCTCCAAGACGAAGGGATGTCTGAATCCTCTGTGGAGACCACAGAGAAAGACCTAGTCCTCCGCCTCATCGTGACCGGAGGCCTCACATCCTTTGAAAACTCGAGAGGTCCGCGGAGATCAATGCTTCCAAAGGAGACGATGCCTGACTCTTCTTGAAAATGGATTGGAGTCCCAGGATCCCTGTGGCACGTGGAAAGGGACCCTGGGTCTCCCGCCTCACGTGGAGACGCGTCCCAATTGCCATGCCAAGACTCGAGGAGAATCCCGAGGTGTCCCTCGCACCTAGGCAGGAGTCCTGACATCGCTCAACAAACACTTGACTGGAAGGGCTCACCCCATCGTAAGTCGAGAATATACCCCAGGTTCCGGCCGCAACTCGAGGAAAACCATGCGACTTCCCCCTCGCCGAGAGATGAGGCCCGATTCCCCTGCACTGCGTGCAGAGCAATTCCGTGTTCCACATCAAACGTGAATAGAACCTTGATTTCCATGATGGCACTCCAGAGAAAACCCAAGATCACTGTCTCAAGTCTAGAGGGATCCTGAGGTCACTGTAGCAACACGAAAGGGCTGTGCAGACCCAAATCACATCGAGATGAGAGGTTAGTCCCTGGCTTCGACTCAAGAGGAATAGAACTTTCCACAAGCACCTCAGGGGAGGCTTCTCTCAGCTACAGGTATGTGAGAGGGACCCGGAGTTTGTGGCCTCAAGTGGAATGCAAACCGAGATGCTCTGACTCGGAGTAAGGCCGGATATCCCTGCAGTGAATTGAATGCAGGCTCGTCTTGCACCTCTCAATCCGAAGGGATGTCTGAATCCCCTGTGGAGACCACAGAGAAAGACCTAGTTCTCCACCTCATCGCGACCTGAGGCCTCACATCCTTTGAAAACTCGAGAGTTCCGCGGAGATCAATGCTTCCAAAGGAGACGATGCCTGACTCCTCTTGAAAATGGATAGGAGTCCCAGGATCCCTGTGGCACGTGGAAAGGGACCCTGGGTCTCGCGCCTCACGTGGAGACGCGTCCCAATTGCCATGCCAAGACTCGAAGAGAATCCCGAGGTGTCCCTCGCACCTAGGCAGGAGTCTTGACCTCGCTGAACAAACACATGTCTGGAAGGGCCCTCCCCGTCGTAACTCGAGAATATACCCCAGGTTCCGGCCGCAACTTGAGAAAAACCATGAGACATCCCCCTTGCCACTAGATGAGGCCCGATTCCCCTGCACTGCGTGCAGAGCAATTCCGTGTTCCACATCAAACGTGAAAGGAGCCTTGATTTCATTGATGGCACTCCAGAGAAAACCCAAGATCACTGTCTCAAGTCTAGAGGGATCCTGAGGTCACTGTACCAACACGAAAGGGCTCTGTGGACCCCAAATCAACTCGAGATGAGAGCTTATTCCCTGGCTTCGAGTCAAGAGGAATACCAACTTTCCACAAGCACCTCAAGAGGAGGCTTCTCTCAGCTACAGGTATGTGAGAGGGACCCTGAGTTTGTGGTCTCAAGTGGAATGGACACCGAGAGGCTCTGACTCGAAGTAAGGCCGGATATCCCTGCAGTGAATTGAATGCAGGCTCGTCTTGCATCTCCCAAGATAAAGGGATGTCTGAATCCCCTGTGGAGACCATAGAGAAAGACCTAGTTCTCCGCCTCATGGCGACCGGAGGCCTCACATCCTTTGAAAACTCTAGCGGTCCACAAAGATCAATGCTTCCAAAGGAGACGATTCCTGACTCTTCTTGAGAATGGATAGGAGTCCCAGGATCCCTGTGGCACGTGGAAAGGGACCCTGGGTCTCCCACCTCACGTGGAGACGCGACCCAATTGCCATGCCAAGATTCGAGTAGAATCCCGAGGTGTCCCTCGCACCTAGGCCCGAGTCCTGACATTGCTGAAGAAACACGTTTCTGGAAGGGCCCTCGCCGTCGTAACTCGAGAATATACCCCAGGTTCCGGCCGCAACTCGAGAAAAACCATGAGACTTCCCGCTCGCCGCGAGATGAGGCCCGATTCCCCTGCACTGCGTGCAGAGCAATTCCGTGTTCCACATCAAACGTGAAAGGAGCCTTGATTTCCTTGATGGCACTCCAGAGAAAACCCAAGATCACTGTCTCAAGTCTAGAGGGATCCTGAGGTCACTGGAGCAACACGAAAGGGCTCCGTGGACCCCAAATCAACTCGAGATGAGAGCTTAGTCCCTGGCTTCGACTCAAGAGGAATACCAACTTTCCACAAGCACCTCAAGAGGAGGCTTCTCTCAGCTACAGGTATGTGAGAGGGACCCTGAGTTTATGGCCTCAAGTGGAATGGACACCGAGATGCTCTGACTCGGAGTAAGTCCGGATATCCCTGCAGTGAATTGAATGCAGGCTCGTCTTGCATTTCCCAAGACGAAGGGATGTCTGAATCCCCTGTGGAGACCACAGAGAAAGACCTAGTTCTGCGAATCATCGCGACTGGAAGCCTCATATCCTTTGAAAACTGGAGAGGTGCGCGGAGACCAATGCTTCCAAAGGAGACGATTCCTGACTCCTCTTGAAAATGGATAGGAGTTCCAGGATCCCTGTAGAACGTGGAAAGGGACCCTGGGTCTCCCGCCTCACGTGGAGACGCGTCCCAATTGCCATGCCAAGACTCGAGGAGAATCCCGAGGTGTCCCTCGCACCTAGGCAGGAGTCCTGACGTTGCTGAACAAACACGTGTCTGGAAGGGCCCTCCCCGTCGTAACTCGAGAATATACCCCGGGGTCCGTCCGCAACTCGAGAAAAGCCATGAGACTTCCCATTCGCCCCGAGATGAGGCCCGATTCCCCTGCACTGTGTGCAGAGCAATTCCATGTTCCACATCAAACGTGAAAGGAGCCTTGATTTTCTTGATGGCACTCCAGAGAAAACCCAAGATCACTGTATCAAGTATAGAGCGATCCTGAGGTCACTGTAGCAACATGAAAGGGCTCCGTGGACCCGAAATCCACTCGAGATGAGAGCTTAGTCCCTGGCTTCGACTAAAGAGGAATACCAACTTTCCACAAGCACCTCAAGAGGAGGCTACTCTCAGCTCCAGGTGTCTGAGAGGGACCCTGAATTTGTGGCCTCAAGTGGAATGGACACCGAGATGCTCTGACTCGAAGTAAGGCCGGATATCCCAACAGTGAATTGAATGCAGGCTCGTCTTGCATCTCCCAAGACGTAGGGATGTCTGAGTCCCCTGTGGAGACCACAGAGAAAGACCTAGTTCTCTGCTTCATCGCGAGAAGAGGCCTCACATCCTTTGAAAACTCGAGAGGTTCACGCAGATCAATGCTTCTAAAGGAGCCGATGCCTGACTCCTCTTGAAAATGGATAGGAGTCCCAGGATCCCTGTGGCACGTGGAAAGGGACCCTGGGTCTCCCGCCACACGTGGAGACGAGTCCCAATTGCCATGCCAAGACTCGAGGAGAATCCCGAGGTGTCCCTCTCACCTAGGCCCGAGTCCTGACGTCGCTGAACAAACACGTGTCTGGAAGGGCCCTCCCCGTCGTAACTCGAGAATATACCCCAGGTTCCGGCCGCAACTCGAGAAAAACCATGAGACTTCCCGCTCGCCGCGAGATGAGGCCCGATTCCCCTGCACTGCGTGCAGAGCAATTCCGTGTTCCACATCAAAAGTGAAAGGAGTCTTGATTTCCTTGATGGCACTCCAGAGAAAACCCAAGATCACTGTCTCAAGTCTAGAGGGATCCTGAGGTCACTGGAGCAACACGAAAGGGCTCCGTGGACCCCAAATCAACTCGAGATGAGAGCTTAGTCCCTGGCTTCAACTCAAGAGGAATACCAACTTTCCACAAGCACCTCAAGAGGAGGCTTCTCTCAGCTACATGTAAGTGAGAGGGACCCTGAGTTTATGGCCTCAAGTGGAATGGACACCGAGATGCTCTGACTCGAAGTAAGGCCGGATATCCCTGCAGTGAATTGAATGCAGGCTCGTCTTGCATTTCCCAAGACGAAGGGATGTCTGAATCCCCTGTGGAGACCACAGAGAAAGACCTAGTCCTCCACCTCAACGCGACGTCAGGCCTCACATCCTTTGAAAACTCGAGAGGTCCGCGGAGATCAATGCTTCCAAAGGAGATGATGCCTGACTCCTCTTGAAAATGGATAGGAGTTCCAGGACTCCTGTGGAACTTGGAAAGGGACCCTGGGTCTCCCGCCTCACGTGGAGACGCGTCCCAATTACCATGCCAAGACACGAAGAGAATCCCGAGGTGTCCCTAGCACCTAGGCAGGAGTCTGACGTCGCTGAATAAACACGTGTCTGGAAGGGCCCTCCCCTTCTAACTGGAGAATATACCCCAAGTTCCGGCCGCAACTCGAGAACAACCATGAGACTTCCCCCTCGCTGCGAGATGAGGCCCGAATCCCCTGCACTGCAGGCAGAGCAATTCCGTGTTCCACATCAAACGTGAAGGGAGCCTTGATTTCCTTGCTGGCACTCCAGAGAAAACCCAAGATCACTGTTTCAAGTATAGAGCGATCCTGAGGTCACTGTAGCAACAGGAAAGGGCTCCGTGGACCCGAAATCCACTCGAGATGAGAGCTTAGTCCCTGGCTTCGAATAAAGAGGAATACCAACTTTCCAAAAGCACTTCAAGAGGAGGCTACTCTCAGCTACAGGTATCTGAGAGGGACCCTGAATTTGTGGCCTCAAGTGGAATGGACACCGAGATGCTCTGACTCGAAGTAAGGCCGGATATCCCAACAGTGAATTGAATGCAGGCTCGTCTTGCATCTCCCATGACGTAGGGATGTCTGAGTCCCCTGTGGAGACCACAGAGAAAGACCTAGTTCTCTGCTTCATCGCGAGCAGAGGCCTCACATCCTTTGAAAACTCGAGAGGTCCGCGGAGATCAATGCTTCCAAAGGAGACGATGCCTGACTCCTCTTGAAAATGCATAGGAGTCCCAGGATCCCTGTAGCACGTGGAAAGGGACCCTGGGTCTCCCACCTCACGTGGAGACGCATCCCATTTGCCATGCCAAGACTCGAGGAGAATCCCAAGGTTTCCCTCGCACTTAGGCTGGAGTCATGACGTCGCTGAACAAACACGTGGGAAGGGCCCTCCCCGTCGTAACTCGAGAATATACCCCAGGTTCCGGCCGCAACTCGAGAAAAACCATGAGACTTCCCCATCGCCGCGAGATGAGGCCCGATTCCCCTGCACTGCGTGCAGAGCAATTCCGTGTTCCACATCAAATGTGAAAGGAGCCTTGATTTCCTTGATGGCACTCCAGAGGAAACCCAAGATCACTGTCTCAAGTCTAGAGGGATCTTGAGGTCACTGGAGCAACACGAAAGGTCTCCATGGACCCCAAATCAACTCGAGATGAGAGCTTAGTCCCTGGCTTCGACTCAAGAGGAATACAAACTTTCCTCAAGCACCTCAAGAGGAGGCTTCTCTCAGATACAGGTATGTGAGAGGGCCCCTGAGTTTGTGGCCTCAAGTGCAATGGACACCGAGATGCTCTGACTCGAAGTAAGGCCGGATATCCCTGCAGTGAATTGAATGCTGGCTTGTCTTGCATCTCCCAAGACGAAGGGATGTCTGAATCCCCTGTGGAGACTACAGAGAAAGACCTAGTCCTCCGCCTCAACGCGACCGGAGGCCTCACTACCTTTGAAAATTCGAGAGGTCCGCGGAGATCAATGCTTCCAAAGGAGACGATGAATGACTCCTCTTGAAAATGGATTGTAGTCCCAGGATCCTTGTGGCACATGGATAGGGACACTGGATCTCCCGCCTCACGTGGAGACGCGTCCCAATTGCCATGCCAAGACTCGAGGAGAATCCCGAGGTGTCCCTCGCACCTAGGCAGGAGTCCTGACGTTGCTGAACAAACACGTGTCTGGAAGGGCCCTCCCCGTCGTAACTCGAGAATATACCCCAGGTTCCGGCCGCAACTCGAGAAAAACCATGAGACTTCCCCCTCGCCGCGAGATGAGGCCCGATTCCCCTGCACTGCGTGCAGAGCAATTCCGTGTTCCACATCAAACGTGAAAGGAGCCTTGATTTCCTTGATGGCCCTCCAGAGAAAACCCAAGATCACTGTCTCAAGTCTAGAGGGATCCTGAGGTCACTGGAGCAACATGAAAGGGCTCTGTAGACCCCAAATCAACTCGAGATGAGAGCTTAGTCCCTGGCTTCGACTCAAGAGGAATACCAACTTTCCACAAGCACCTCAAGAGGAGGCTTCTCTCAGCTACAGGTATGTGAGAGGGACCCTGATTTTGTGTCCTCAAGTGGAATGGACACCGAGATGCTTTGGCTCGAAGTAAGGCCGGATATCACTGCAGAGAATTGAATGCAGGCTCGTCTTGCATCTCCCAAAACGAAGGGATGTCTGAATCCCCTGTGGAGACCACCGAGAAAGACCAAGTTCTCCGCCTCATCGCGAACGGAGGCCTCACATCCTTTGAAAACTCGAGAGGTCCGCGGAGATCAATGTTTCCAAAGGAGACGATGCCTGACGCCTCTTGAAAATGGATAGGAGTCCCAGGATCCATGTCCACGTGGAAAGGGACCCTGGGTCTCCCACCTCACGTGGAGACGCGTCCCAATTGCCATGCCAAGACTCGAGGAGAATCCCAAGGTTTCCCTCGCACTTAGGCTGGAGTCATGACGTCGCTGAACAAACACGTGGGAAGGGCCCTCCCCGTCGTAACTCGAGAATATACCCCAGGTTCCGGCCGCAACTCGAGAAAAACCATGAGACTTCCCCCTCGCCGTGAGATGAGGCCCGATTCCCCTGCACTGCATGCAGAGCAATTCGGTGTTCCACATCAAACGTGTAAGGAGCCTTGATTTCCTTGATGGCACTCCAGAGAAAACCCAAGATCACTGTCTCAAGTCTAGAGGGATCCTGTGGTCACTGGAGCAACATGAAAGGGCTCTGTGGACCCCAAATCAACTCGAGATGAGAGCTTAGTCCCTGGCTTCGACTCAAGAGTAACACCAACTTTCCGCAAGCACCTCAAGAGTAGGCTTCTCTCAGCTACAGGTATGTGAGAGGGACCCTAAGTTTGTAGCCTCAAATGGAATGGACACCGAGACGGTCTGACTCGAAGTAAGGCTGGATATCCCTGCAGTGAATTGAATGCAGGCTCGTCTTGCATCTCCCAAGACGAAGGGATGTCTGAATCCCCTGTGGAGACCACAGAGAAAGACCTAGTTCTCCGCCTCATCGCGACCGGAGGCCTCACATCCTTTGAAATCTCGAGAGGTCCGCGGAGATCAATGCTTCCAAAGGAGACGATGCCTGACTCCTCTTGCAAATGGATAGGAGTCCTAGGATCCCTGTGGCACGTGGAAAGGGACCCTGGGTCTCCCGCCTCACGTGCAGACGCCTCCCAATTGCCATGCCAAGACTCGCGGAGAATCCCGAGGTGTCCCTCGCACCTAGGCAGGAGTCCTGACGTTGCTGAACAAACACGTGTCTGGAAGGGCCCTCCCCATCGTAACTCGAGAATATACCGCAGGTTCCGGCCGCAACTCGAGAAAAACCATGAGACTTCCCCCTCGCCGCGAGTTGAGGCCCAATTCCCCTGCACTGCGTGCAGAGCAATTCCGTGTTCAACATCAAACGTGAAAGGAGCCTTGATTTCCTTGATGGCACTCAAGAGAAAACCCAAGATCACTGTGTCACGTCTAGAGGGATCCTGAGGTCACTGGAGCAACAAGAAAGGGCTCTGTGGACCCCAAATCAACTCGAGATGAGAGCTTAGTCCCTGGCTTCGACTCAAGAGGAATACCAACTTTCCACAAGCACCTCAAGAGGAGGCTTCTCTCAGCTACAGGTATGTGAGAGGGACACTGAGTTTGTGGCCTCAAGTGGAATGGACACCGAGATGCTCTGACTCGAAGTAAGGCCGGATATCCCTGCAGTGAATTGAATGCAGGCTCGTCTTGCATCTCCCAAGATGAAGGGATGTCTGAATCCCCTGTGGACACCACAGAGAAAGACCTAGTCCTCCGCCTCATCGCGACCGAAGGCCTCACATCCTTTGAAAATTCGAGAGGTCTTTGGAGATCAATGCTTCCAAAGGAGACGATGCCTGACTCTTCTTGAAAATGGATAGGAGTCCCAGGATCCCTGCGGCACGTGGAAAGGGACACTGGGTCTCCCGCCTCACGTGGAGACGCGTTCCAATTGCCATGCCAAGACTCGAGGAGAATCCCGAGGTGTCCCTCCCACCTAGGCAGGAGTGCTGACGTCGCTGAACAAACACGTGTCTGGAAGGTCCCTCCCCGTCGTAACTCGAGAATATACCCCAGGTTCCGGCCGCAACTCGAGAAAAACCATGAGACTTCCCCCTCGCCGCGAGATGAGGCCCGATTCCCCTGCACTGCGTGCAAAGCAATTCCGTGTTCCACATCAAACGTGAAAGGAGCCTTGATTTCCTTGATGGCACTCCAGAGAAAACCCAAGATCACTGTCTCAAGTCTAGAGGGATCTTGAGGTCACTGGAGCAACAGGAAAGGGCTCCGTGGACCCCAAATCAACTCGAGATGAGAGCTTAGTCCCTGGCTTCGACTCAAGAGGAATACCAACTTTCCACAAGCACCTCAAGAGGAGGCTTCTTTCAGATACAGGTATGTGAGAGGGCCCATGAGTTTGTGGCCTCAAGTGGAATGGACACCGAGATGCTCTGACTCGAAGTAAGGCCGGATATCACTGCAGTGAATTGAATGCAGGCTCGTCTTGCATCTCCCAAAACGAAGGGATGTCTGAATCCCCTGTGGAGACCACAGAGAAAGACCTAGTCCTCCGCCTCATCGCGAATGGAGGCCTCACACCCTTTGAAAACTCGAGAGGTCCGCGGAGATCAATGCCGCCAAAGGAGACGATGCCTGACTCCTCTTGAAAATGGATAGGATTCCCAAGATCCTTGTGGCACGTGGAAAGGGACCCTGGGTCTCCCGCCTCACGTGGAGACGCGTTCCTGTTGCCATGCCAAGACTCGACGAGAATCTCGAGGTTTCCCTCGCACCTAGGCAGGAGTCCTGACGTCGCTTAACAAACACGTGTCTGGAAGGGCCCTCCCCGTCGTAACTCGAGAATATACCCCAGGTTCCGGCCACAACTCGAGAAAAGCCATGAGACTTTCACCTCGCCCCGAGATGAGGCCCGATTTCCCTGCACTGCATGCAGAGCAATTCCGTGTTCCACATCAAACGTGAAAGGAGCCTTGATTTCCTTGATGGCACTCTAGAGAAAACCCAAGATCACTGTATCAAGTCTAGAGGGATCCCGAGGTCACTGGAGCAACAGGAAAGGGCTCCGTGGACACCAAATCAACTCGAGATGAGAGCTTAGTCCCTGGCTTCGACTCAAGAGGCATACCAACTTTCCACAAGCACCTCAAGAGGATGCTTCTCTCAGCTACAGGTATGTGAGAGGGACCCTGAGTTTGTGGCCTCAGGTGGAATGGACACCGAGATGCTCTGACTCGAAATAAGGCCGGATATCCCTGCAGTGAATTGAAAGCAGGCTCGTCTTGAATCTCCCAAGACGAAGGGATGTCTGAATCCCCTGTGGAGACCACAGAGAAAGACCTAGTTCTCCGCCTCATCGTGACCGGAGGCCTCACATCGTTTGAAAACTCGAGAGGTCTGCGGAGATGAATGCTTCCAAAGGGGACGATGCCTGACTCCTCTTGAAAATGGATAGGAGTCCCAAGATGCCTGTGGTACGTGGAAAGGGACCCTGGGTCTCCCGCCTCACGTGGAGACGCTTCCCAATTGCCATGCCAAGACTCGAGGAGAATCCAGAGGTGTCCCTCGCACCTAGGCAGGAGTCCTGACGTCGCTGAACAAACACGTGTCTGGAAGGGCCCTCCCCGACGTAACTCGAGAATATACCCCAGGTTCCGGCCGCAATTAGAGAAAAACCGTGAGACTTCCCCCTCGCCAGGAGATGAGTCCCGATTGGGCTACACTGCGTGCAGAGCAATTCCGTATCCCACATCAAACGTGAAAAGAGCCTTGATTTCCTTGATGGCACTCCAGAGAAAACCCAAGATCACTGTCTCAAGTCTAGAGGGATCCTGAGGTCACTGTAGCAACACGAAAGGGCTGTGCAGACCCAAATCACATCGAGATGAGAGGTTAGTCCCTGGCTTCGACTCAAGAGGAATAGAACTTTCCACAAGCACCTCAGGGGAGGCTTCTCTCAGCTACAGGTATGTGAGAGGGACCCGGAGTTTGTGGCCTCAAGTGGAATGGAAACCGAGATGCTCTGATTCGGAGTAAGGCCGGATATCCCTGCAGTGAATTGAATGCAGGCTCGTCTTGCACCTCTCAATCCGAAGGGATGTCTGAATCCCCTGTGGAGACCACAGAGAAAGACCTAGTTCTCCACCTCATCGCGACCTGAGGCCTCACATCCTTTGAAAACTCGAGAGTTCTGCGGAGATCAATGCTTCCAAAGGAGACGATGCCTGACTCCTCTTGAAAATGGATAGGAGTCCCAGGATCCCTGTGGCACGTGGAAAGGGACCCTGGGTCTCGCGCCTCACGTGGAGACGCGTCCCAATTGCCATGCCAAGACTCGAAGAGAATCCCGAGGTGTCCCTCGCACCTAGGCAGGAGTCTTGACGTCGCTGAACAAACACATGTCTGGAAGGGCCCTCCCCGTCGTAACTCGAGAATATACCCCAGGTTCCGGCCGCAACTTGAGAAAAACCATGAGATATCCCCCTTGCCACTAGATGAGGCCCGATTCCCCTGCACTGCGTGCAGAGCAATTCCGTGTTCCACATCAAACGTGAAAGGAGCCTTGATTTCATTGATGGCACTCCAGAGAAAACCCAAGATCACTGTCTCAAGTCTAGAGGGATCCTGAGGTCACTGTACCAACACGAAAGGGCTCTGTGGACCCCAAATCAACTCGAGATGAGAGCTTATTCCCTGGCTTCGAGTCAAGAGGAATACCAACTTTCCACAAGCACCTCAAGAGGAGGCTTCTCTCAGCTACAGGTATGTGAGAGGGACCCTGAGTTTGTGGTCTCAAGTGGAATGGACACCGAGAGGCTCTGACTCGAAGTAAGGCCGGATATCCCTTCAGTGAATTGAATGCAGGCTCGTCTTGCATCTCCCAAGATAAAGGGATGTCTGAATCCCCTGTGGAGACCATAGAGAAAGACCTAGTTCTCCGCCTCATGGCGACCGGAGGCCTCACATCCTTTGAAAACTCTAGCGGTCCACAAAGATCAATGCTTCCAAAGGAGACGATTCCTGACTCTTCTTGAGAATGGATAGAAGTCCCAGGATCCCTGTGGCACGTGGAAAGGGACCCTGGGTCTCCCGCCTCACGTGGAGACGCGACCCAATTGCCATGCCAAGATTCGAGTAGAATCCCGAGGTGTCCCTCGCACCTAGGCCCGAGTCCTGACGTCGCTGAAGAAACACGTTTCTGGAAGGGCCCTCGCCGTCGTAACTCGAGAATATACCCCAGGTTCCGGCCGCAACTCGAGAAAAACCATGAGACTTCCCGCTCGCCGCGAGATGAGGCCCGATTCCCCTGCACTGCGTGCAGAGCAATTCCGTGTTCCACATCAAACGTGAAAGGAGCCTTGATTTCCTTGATGGCACTCCAGAGAAAACCCAAGATCACTGTCTCAAGTCTAGAGGGATCCTGAGGTCACTGGAGCAACACGAAAGGGCTCCGTGGACCCCAAATCAACTCGAGATGAGAGCTTAGTCCCTGGCTTCGACTCAAGAGGAATACCAACTTTCCACAAGCACCTCAAGAGGAGGCTTCTCTCAGCTACAGGTATGTGAGAGGGACCCTGAGTTTATGGCCTCAAGTGGAATGGACACCGAGATGCTCTGACTCGGAGTAAGTCCGGATATCCCTGCAGTGAATTGAATGCAGGCTCGTCTTGCATTTCCCAAGACGAAGGGATGTCTGAATCCTCTGTGGAGACCACAGAGAAAGACCTAGTTCTGCGAATCATCGCGACTGGAAGCCTCACATCCTTTGAAAACTGGAGAGGTGCGCGGAGACCAATGCTTCCAAAGGAGACGATTCCTGACTCCTCTGGAAAATGGATAGGAGTTCCAGGATCCCTGTAGAACGTGGAAAGGGACCCTGGGTCTCCCGCCTCACGTGGAGACGCGTCCCAATTGCCATGCCAAGACTCGAGGAGAATCCCGAGGTGTCCCTCGCACCTAGGCAGGAGTCCTGACGTTGCTGAACAAACACGTGTCTGGAAGGGCCCTCCCCGTCGTAACTCGAGAATATACCCCGGGGTCCGTCCGCAACTCGAGAAAAGCCATGAGACTTCCCATTCGCCCCGAGATGAGGCCCGATTCCCCTGCACTGTGTGCAGAGCAATTCCATGTTCCACATCAAACGTGAAAGGAGCCTTGATTTCCTTGATGGCACTCCAGAGAAAACCCAAGATCACTGTATCAAGTATAGAGCGATCCTGAGGTCACTGTAGCAACATGAAAGGGCTCTGTGGACCCGAAATCCACTCGAGATGAGAGCTTAGTCCCTGGCTTCGACTAAAGAGGAATACCACCTTTCCACAAGCACCTCAAGAGGAGGCTACTCTCAGCTCCAGGTATCTGAGAGGGACCCTGAATTTGTGGCCTCAAGTGGAATGGACACCGAGATGCTCTGACTCGAAGTAAGGCCGGATATCCCAACAGTGAATTGAATGCAGGCTCGTCTTGCATCTCCCAAGACGTAGGGATGTCTGAGTCCCCTGTGGAGACCACAGAGAAAGACCTAGTTCTCTGCTTCATCGCGAGCAGAGGCCTCACATCCTTTGAAAACTCGAGAGGTTCACGCAGATCAATGCTTCTAAAGGAGCCGATGCCTGACTCCTCTTGAAAATGGATAGGAGTCCCAGGATCCCTGTGGCACGTGGAAAGGGACCCTGGGTCTCCCGCCACACGTGGAGACGAGTCCCAATTGCCATGCCAAGACTCGAGGAGAATCCCGAGGTGTCCCTCTCACCTAGGCCCGAGTCCTGACGTCGCTGAACAAACACGTGTCTGGAAGGGCCCTCCCCGTCGTAACTCGAGAATATACCCCAGGTTCCGGCCGCAACTCGAGAAAAACCATGAGACTTCCCGCTCGCCGCGAGATGAGGCCCGATTCCCCTGCACTGCGTGCAGAGCAATTCCGTGTTCCACATCAAAAGTGAAAGGAGTCTTGATTTCCTTGATGGCACTCCAGAGAAAACCCAAGATCACTGTCTCAAGTCTAGAGGGATCCTGAGGTCACTGGAGCAACACGAAAGGGCTCCGTGGACCCCAAATCAACTCGAGATGAGAGCTTAGTCCCTGGCTTCAACTCAAGAGGAATACCAACTTTCCACAAGCACCTCAAGAGGAGGCTTCTCTCAGCTACATGTATGTGAGAGGGACCCTGAGTTTATGGCCTCAAGTGGAATGGACACCGAGAGGCTCTGACTCGAAGTAAGGCCGGATATCCCTGCAGTGAATTGAATGCAGGCTCGTCTTGCATTTCCCAAGACGAAGGGATGTCTGAATCCCCTGTGGAGACCACAGAGAAAGACCTAGTCCTCCACCTCAACGCGACGTCAGGCCTCACATCCTTTGAAAACTCGAGAGGTCCGCGGAGATCAATGCTTCCAAAGGAGATGATGCCTGACTCCTCTTGAAAATGGATAGGAGTTCCAGGACTCCTGTGGAACTTGGAAAGGGACCCTGGGTCTCCCGCCTCACGTGGAGACGCGTCCCAATTACCATGCCAAGACACGAAGAGAATCCCGAGGTGTCCCTAGCACCTAGGCAGGAGTCTGACGTCGCTGAATAAACACGTGTCTGGAAGGGCCCTCCCCTTCTAACTGGAGAATATACCCCAAGTTCCGGCCGCAACTCGAGAACAACCATGAGACTTCCCCCTCGCAGCGAGATGAGGCCCGATTCCCCTGCACTGCATGCAGAGCAATTCCGTGTTCCACATCAAACGTGAAAGGAGCCTTGATTTCCTTGCTGGCACTCCAGAGAAAACCCAAGATCACTGTTTCAAGTATAGAGCGATCCTGAGGTAACTGTAGCAACAGGAAAGGGTTCCGTGGCCCCGAAATCCACTCGAGATGAGAGCTTAGTCCCTGGCTTCGAATAAAGAGGAATACCAACTTTCCAAAAGCACCTCAAGAGGAGGCTACTCTCAGCTACAGGTATCTGAGAGGGACCCTGAATTTGTGGCCTCAAGTGGAATGGACACCGAGATGCTCTGACTCGAAGTAAGGCCGGATATCCCAACAGTGAATTGAATGCAGGCTCGTCTTGCATCTCCCATGACGTAGGGATGTCTGAGTCCCCTGTGGAGACCACAGAGAAAGACCTAGTTCTCTGCTTCATCGCGAGCAGAGGCCTCACATCCTTTGAAAACTCGAGAGGTCCGAGGAGATCAATGCTTCCAAAGGAGACGATGCCTGACTCCTCTTGAAAATGGATAGGAGTCCCAGGATCCCTGTAGCACGTGGAAAGGGACCCTGGGTCTCCCACCTCACGTGGAGACGCGTCCCAATTGCCATGCCAAGACTCGAGGAGAATCCCAAGGTTTCCCTCGCACTTAGGCTGGAGTCATGACGTCGCTGAACAAACACGTGGGAAGGGCCCTCCCCGTCGTAACTCGAGAATATACCCCAGGTTCCGGCCGCAACTCGAGAAAAACCATGAGACTTCCCCATCGCCGCGAGATGAGGCCCGATTCCCCTGCACTGCGTGCAGAGCAATTCCGTGTTCCACATCAAATGTGAAAGGAGCCTTGATTTCCTTGATGGCACTCCAGAGGAAACCCAAGATCACTGTCTCAAGTCTAGAGGGATCTTGAGGTCACTGGAGCAACACGAAAGGTCTCCATGGACCCCAAATCAACTCGAGATGAGAGCTTAGTCCCTGGCTTCGACTCAAGAGGAATACAAACTTTCCTCAAGACCTCAAGAGGAGGCTTCTCTCAGATACAGGTATGTGAGAGGGACGCTGAGTTTGTGGCCTCAAGTGCAATGGACACCGAGATGCTCTGACTCGAAGTAAGGCCGGATATCCCTGCAGTGAATTGAATGCAGGCTTGTCTTGCATCTCCCAAGAGGAAGGGATGTCTGAATCCCCTGTGGAGACTACAGAGAAAGACCTAGTCCTCCGCCTCAACGCGACCGGAGGCCTCACTACCTTTGAAAATTCGAGAGGTCCGCGGAGATCAATGCTTCCAAAGGAGACGATGAATGACTCCTCTTGAAAATGGATTGTAGTCCCAGGATCCTTGTGGCACATGGATAGGGACACTGGATCTCCCGCCTCACGTGGAGACGCGTCCCAATTGCCATGCCAAGACTCGAGGAGAATCCCGAGGTGTCCCTCGCACCTAGGCAGGAGTCCTGACGTCGCTGAACAAACACGTGTCTGGAAGGGCCCTCCCCGTCGTAACTCGAGAATATACCCCAGGTTCCGGCCGCAACTCGAGAAAAACCATGAGACTTCCCCCTCGCCGCGAGATGAGGCCCGATTCCCCTGCACTGCGTGCAGAGCAATTCCGTGTTCCACATCAAACGTGAAAGGAGCCTTGATTTCCTTGATGGCCCTCCAGAGAAAACCCAAGATCACTGTCTCAAGTCTAGAGGGATCCTGAGGTCACTGGAGCAACACGAAAGGGCTCTGTAGACCCCAAATCAACTCGAGATGAGAGCTTAGTCCCTGGCTTCGACTCAAGAGGAATACCAACTTTCCACAAGCACCTCAAGAGGAGGCTTCTCTCAGCTACAGGTATGTGAGAGGGACCCTGATTTTGTGTCCTCAAGTGGAATGGACACCGAGATGCTTTGGCTCGAAGTAAGGCCGGATATCACTGCAGAGAATTGAATGCAGGCTCGTCTTGCATCTCCCAAAACGAAGGGATGTCTGAATCCCCTGTGGAGACCACCGAGAAAGACCTAGTTCTCCGCCTCATCGCGACCGGTGGCCTCACATCCTTTGAAAACTCGAGAGGTCCGCGGAGATCAATGCTTCCAAAGGAGACGATGCCTGACGCCTCTTGAAAATGGATAGGAGTCCCAGGATCCATGTCCACGTGGAAAGGGACCCTGGGTCTCCCACCTCACGTGGAGACGCGTCCCAATTGCCATGCCAAGACTCGAGGAGAATCCCAAGGTTTCCCTCGCACTTAGGCTGGAGTCATGACGTCGCTGAACAAACACGTGGGAAGGGCCCTCCCCGTCGTAACTCGAGAATATACCCCAGGTTCCGGCCGCAACTCGAGAAAAACCATGAGACTTCCCCCTCGCCGTGAGATGAGGCCCGATTCCCCTGCACTGCATGCAGAGCAATTCGGTGTTCCACATCAAACGTGTAAGGAGCCTTGATTTCCTTGATGGCACTCCAGAGAAAACCCAAGATCACTGTCTCAAGTCTAGAGGGATCCTGTGGTCACTGGAGCAACATGAAAGGGCTCTGTGGACCCCAAATCAACTCGAGATGAGAGCTTAGTCCCTGGCTTCGACTCAAGAGTAACACCAACTTTCCGCAAGCACCTCAAGAGTAGGCTTCTCTCAGCTACAGGTATGTGAGAGGGACCCTAAGTTTGTAGCCTCAAGTGGAATGGACACCGAGACGGTCTGACTCGAAGTAAGGCTGGATATCCCTGCAGTGAATTGAATGCAGGCTCGTCTTGCATCTCCCAAGACGAAGGGATGTCTGAATCCCCTGTGGAGACCACAGAGAAAGACCTAGTTCTCCGCCTCATCGCGACCGGAGGCCTCACATCCTTTGAAAACTCGAGAGGTCCGCGGAAATCAATGCTTCCAAAGGAGACGATGCCTGACTCTTCTTGAAAATGGATAGGAGTCCCAGGATCCCTGCGGCACGTGGAAAGGGACACTGGGTCTCCCGCCTCACGTGGAGACGCGTTCCAATTGCCATGCCAAGACTCGAGGAGAATCCCGAGGTGTCCCTCCCACCTAGGCAGGAGTGCTGACGTCGCTGAACAAACACGTGTCTGGAAGGGCCCTCCCCGTCGTAACTCGAGAATATACCCTAGGTTCCGGCCGCAACTCGAGAAAAACCATGAGACTTCCCCCTCGCCGCGAGATGAGGCCCGATTCCCCTGCACTGCGTGCAAAGCAATTCCGTGTTCCACATCAAACGTGAAAGGAGCCTTGATTTCCTTGATGGCACTCCAGAGAAAACCCAAGATCACTGTCTCAAGTCTAGAGGGATCTTGAGGTCACTGGACCAACAGCAAAGGGCTCCGTGGACCCCAAATCAACTCGAGATGAGAGCTTAGTCCCTGGCTTCGACTCAAGAGGAATACCAACTTTCCACAAGCACCTCAAGAGGAGGCTTCTTTCAGATACAGGTATGTGAGAGGGCCCATGAGTTTGTGGCCTCAAGTGGAATGGACACCGAGATGCTCTGACTCGAAGTAAGGCCGGATATCACTGCAGTGAATTGAATGCAGGCTCGTCTTGCATCTCCCAAAACGAAGGGATGTCTGAATCCCCTGTGGAGACCACAGAGAAAGACCTAGTCCTCCGCCTCATCGCGAATGCAGGCCTCACACCCTTTGAAAACTCGAGAGGTCCGCGGAGATCAATGCTTCCAAAGGAGACGATGCCTGACTCCTCTTGAAAATGGATAGGAGTCCCAGAATCCCTGTGGCACGTGGGAAGGGACCCTGGATCTCCGGCCTCACGTGGAGACGCGTCCCAATTGCCATGCCAAGACTCGAGGAGAATCCCGAGTTGTCCCTCGCACCTAGGCAGGAGTCCTGATGTCGCTGAACAAACACGTGTCTGGAAGGGCCCTCCCCGTCGTAACTCGAGAATATACCCCAGGTTCCGGCCGCAACTCGAGAAAAACCATGAGACTTCCCCCTCGCAGCGAGATGAGGCCCGATTCCCCTGCACTGCGTGCAGAGCAATTCCGTGTTCCACATCAAACGTGAAATGAGCCTTGACTTCCTTGATGGCACTCCAGAGAAAACCCAAGATCACTGTCTCAAGTCTAGAGGGATCTTGAGGTCACTGGAGCAACAGGAAAGGGCTCCGTGGACCCCAAATCAACTCGAGATGAGAGCTTAGTCCCTGGCTTCGACTCAAGAGGAATACCAACTTTCCTCAAGCACCTCAAGAGGAGGCTTCTCTCAGATACAGGTATGTGAGAGGGACCCTGAGTTTGTGGCCTCAAGTGCAATGGACACCGAGATGCTCTGACTCGAAGTAAGGCCGGATATCCCTGCAGTGAATTGAATGCAGGCTTGTCTTGCATCTCCCAAGACGAAGGGATGTCTGAATCCTCTGTGGAGACTACAGAGAAAGACCTAGTCCTCCGCCTCAACGCGACCGGAGGCCTCACTACCTTTGAAAATTCGAGAGGTCCGCGGAGATCAATGCTTCCAAAGGAGACGATGAATGACTCCTCTTGAAAATGGATTGTAGTCCCAGGATCCTTGTGGCACATGGATAGGGACACTGGATCTCCCGCCTCACGTGGAGACGCGTCCCAATTGCCATGCCAAGACTCGAGGAGAATCCCGAGGTGTCCCTCGCACCTAGGCAGGAGTCCTGACGTCGCTGAACAAACACGTGTCTGGAAGGGCCCTCCCCGTCGTAACTCGAGAATATACCCCAGGTTCCGGCCGCAACTCGAGAAAAACCATGAGACTTCCCCCTCGCCGCGAGATGAGGCCCGATTCCCCTGCACTGCGTGCAGAGCAATTCCGTGTTCCACATCAAACGTGAAAGGAGCCTTGATTTCCTTGATGGCCCTCCAGAGAAAACCCAAGATCACTGTCTCAAGTCTAGAGGGATCCTGAGGTCACTGGAGCAACACGAAAGGGCTCTGTAGACCCCAAATCAACTCGAGATGAGAGCTTAGTCCCTGGCTTCGACTCAAGAGGAATACCAACTTTCCACAAGCACCTCAAGAGGAGGCTTCTCTCAGCTACAGGTATGTGAGAGGGACCCTGATTTTGTGTCCTCAAGTGGAATGGACACCGAGATGCTTTGGCTCGAAGTAAGGCCGGATATCACTGCAGAGAATTGAATGCAGGCTCGTCTTGCATCTCCCAAAACGAAGGGATGTCTGAATCCCCTGTGGAGACCACCGAGAAAGACCTAGTTCTCCGCCTCATCGCGACCGGTGGCCTCACATCCTTTGAAAACTCGAGAGGTCCGCGGAGATCAATGCTTCCAAAGGAGACGATGCCTGACGCCTCTTGAAAATGGATAGGAGTCCCAGGATCCATGTCCACGTGGAAAGGGACCCTGGGTCTCCCACCTCACGTGGAGACGCGTCCCAATTGCCATGCCAAGACTCGAGGAGAATCCCAAGGTTTCCCTCGCACTTAGGCCGGAGTCATGACGTCGCTGAACAAACACGTGGGAAGGGCCCTCCCCGTCGTAACTCGAGAATATACCCCAGGTTCCGGCCGCAACTCGAGAAAAACCATGAGACTTCCCCCTCGCCGTGAGATGAGGCCCGATTCCCCTGCACTGCATGCAGAGCAATTCGGTGTTCCACATCAAACGTGTAAGGAGCCTTGATTTCCTTGATGGCACTCCAGAGAAAACCCAAGATCACTGTCTCAAGTCTAGAGGGATCCTGTGGTCACTGGAGCAACATGAAAGGGCTCTGTGGACCCCAAATCAACTCGAGATGAGAGCTTAGTCCCTGGCTTCGACTCAAGAGTAACACCAACTTTCCGCAAGCACCTCAAGAGTAGGCTTCTCTCAGCTACAGGTATGTGAGAGGGACCCTAAGTTTGTAGCCTCAAGTGGAATGGACACCGAGACGGTCTGACTCGAAGTAAGGCTGGATATCCCTGCAGTGAATTGAATGCAGGCTCGTCTTGCATCTCCCAAGACGAAGGGATGTCTGAATCCCCTGTGGAGACCACAGAGAAAGACCTAGTTCTCCGCCTCATCGCGACCGGAGGCCTCACATCCTTTGAAAACTCGAGAGGTCCGCGGAGATCAATGCTTCCAAAGGAGACGATGCCTGACTCCTCTTGCAAATGGATAGGAGTCCCAGGATCCCTGTGGCACGTGGAAAGGGACCCTGGGTCTCCCGCCTCACGTGGAGACGCCTCCCAATTGCCATGCCAAGACTCGCGGAGAATCCCGAGGTGTCCCTCGCACCTAGGCAGGAGTCCTGACGTTGCTGAACAAACACGTGTCTGGAAGGGCCCTCCCCATCGTAACTCGAGAATATACCCCAGGTTCCGGCCGCAACTCGAGAAAAACCATGAGACTTCCCCCTCGCCGCGAGTTGAGGCCCAATTCCCCTGCACTGCGTGCAGAGCAATTCCGTGTTCCACATCAAACGTGAAAGGAGCCTTGATTTCCTTGATGGCACTCAAGAGAAAACCCAAGATCACTGTGTCAAGTCTAGAGGGATCCTGAGGTCACTGGAGCAACAAGAAAGGGCTCTGTGGACCCCAAATCAACTCGAGATGAGAGCTTAGTCCCTGGCTTCGACTCAAGAGGAATACCAACTTTCCACAAGCACCTCAAGAAGAGGCTTCTCTCAGCTACAGGTATGTGAGAAGGACCATGAGTTGTGGCCTCAAGTGGAATGGACACCGAGATGCTCTGACTCAAAATAAGGCCGGATATCCCTGCAGTGAATTGAATGCAGGCTCGTCTTGCATCTCCCAAGACGAAGGGATGTCTGAATCCCCTGTGGAGATGACAGAGAAAGACCTAGTCCTCCGCCTCATCGCGACCGGAGGCCTCACATCCTTTGAAAACTCGAGAGGTCTGCGGAGATCAATGCTTCCAAAGGAGACGATGCCTGACTCCTCGTGAAAATGGATAGGAGTCCCAGGATCCCTGTAGCACGTGGAAAGGGACCCTGGGTCTCCCGCCAATTGCCATGCCAAGACTCGAGGAGATTTCCGAGGTGTCCCTCGCACCTAGGCAGGAGTCCTGACGTTGCTGAACAAACACGTGTCTGGCAGGGCCCTCCTTATCGTAACTCGAGAATATACCCCAGGTTCCGGCCGCAACTCGAGAAAAACCATGAGACTTCCCCATCGCCGCGAGATGAGGCCCGATTCCCCTGCACTGCGTGCAGAGCAATTCCGTGTTCCACATCAAATGTGAAAGGAGCCTTGATTTCCTTGATGGCACTCCAGAGGAAACCCAAGATCACTGTCTCAAGTCTAGAGGGATCTTGAGGTCACTGGAGCAACAAGAAAGGGCTCCATGGACCCCAAATCAACTCGAGATGAGAGCTTAGTCCCTGGCTTCGACTCAAGAGGAATACAAACTTTCCTCAAGCACCTCAAGAGGAGGCTTCTCTCAGATACAGGTATGTGAGAGGGCCCCTGAGTTTGTGGCCTCAAGTGCAATGGACACCGAGATGCTCTGACTCGAAGTAAGGCCGGATATCCCTGCAGTGAATTGAATGCAGGCTTGTCTTGCATCTCCCAAGACGAAGGGATGTCTGAATCCCCTGTGGAGACTACAGAGAAAGACCTAGTCCTCCGCCTCAACGCGACCGGAGGCCTCACTACCTTTGAAAATTCGAGCGGTCCGCGGAGATCAATGCTTCCAAAGGAGATGATGAATGACTCCTCTTGAAAATGGATTGTAGTCCCAGGATCCTTGTGGCACATGGATAGGGACACTGGATCTCCCGCCTCACGTGGAGACGCGTCCCAATTGCCATGCCAAGACTCGAGGAGAATCCCGAGGTGTCCCTCGCACCTAGGCAGGAGTCTAACGTCGCTGAACAAACACGTGTCTGGAAGGGCCCTCCCCTTCTAACTGGAGAATATACCCCAAGTTCCAGCCGCAACTCGAGAAAAACCATGAGACTTCCTCCTCGCCGTGAGATGAGGCAGATTCCCCTGCACTGAGTGCAGAGCAATTCCATGTTCCACATCAAACGAGAAAGGAGCCTTGATTTCCTTGATGGCACTCCAGAGAAAACCCAAGATCACTGTCTCAAGTCTAGAGGGATCCTGAGGTCACTGGAGCAACACGAAAGGGCTCTGTGGACCCCAAATCAACTCGAGATGAGAGCTTAGTCCCTGGCTTCAACACAAGAGGAATACCAACTTTCCACAAGCACCTCAAGAGGAGGCTTCTCTCAGCTACAGGTATGTGAGAGGGACCCTGAGTGTGTGGCCTCAAGTGGAATGGACACCGAGTTGCTCTGATTCGAAGTAAGGCCGGATATCCCTGCAGTGAATTGAATGCAGGCTCGTCTTGCATCTCCCAAGACGAAGGGATGTCTGAATCCCCTGTGGAGACCACAGAGAAAGACCTAGTTCTCCGCCTCATCGCGACCGGAGGCCTCACATCCTTTGAAAACTCGAGAGGTACGCGGAGATCAATGCTTCCAAAGGAGACGATGCCTGACTCTTCTTGAAAATGGATAGGAGTCGCAGGATCCCTGTGGCACGGGGTAAGGGACCCTGGGTCTCCCGCCTCACCTGGAGACACGTCCGAATTGCCATGCCAAAACTCGAGGACAATCCCGAGGTGTCCCTCGCACCTAGACAGGAGTCCTGACGTTGGTGAACAAACACGTGTCTGGAAGGGCCCCTCCCCGTCATAACTCGAGAATATACCCCAGGTTCCGGCCGCAACTCGAGAAAAACCATGAGACTTCCCCCTCGCCGCGAGATAGGGCCCGATTCCCCTGCACTGCGTGCAGAGGAATTCCGTGTTCCACATCAAACGTGAAAGGAGCCTTGACTTCCTTGATGGCACTCCAGAGAAAACCCAAGATCACTGTCTCAAGTCTAGAGGGATCCTGAGGACACTGGAGCAACACGAAAGGGCTCCGTGGACCGCAAATCAACTCGAGATGAGAGCTTAGTCCCTGGCTTCGACTCAAGAGAAATACCAACTTTCCACAAGCACCTCAAGAGGAGGCTTCTCTCAGCTACAGGTATGTGAGAGGGACCCTGAGTTTGTGGCCTCAAGTGGAATGGACACCGAGATGCTCTGACTCGAAGTAAGGCCGGATATCCCTGCAGTGAATTGAATGCAGGCTCGTCTTGCATCTCCCAAGACGAAGGGATGTCTGAATCCCCTGTGGAGACCACAGAGAAAGAACTAGTTCTCCGACTCATCGCGACCGGAGGCCTCACATCCTTTGAAAACTCGAGAGGTCAGCGGAGATCAATGCTTACAAAGGAGACGATGCCTGACTCCTATTGCAAATGGATGGGAGTCCCAGGATCCCTGTGGCACGTGGAAAGGGACCCTGGGTCTCCCGCCTCACGTGGAGACGCGTCCCAGTTGCCATGACAAGACTCGAAGAGAATCCCGAGGTGTCCCTCGCACCTAGGCAGGAGTCCTGACGTCGCTGAACAAACACGTGTCTGGAAGGGCCCTCCCCGTCGTAACTCGAGAATATACCCCAGGTTCCGGCCGCAACTCGAGAAAAACCATGAGACTTCCCCCTCGCCGCGAAATGAGGCCCGATTCCCCTGCACTGCGTGCACAGCAATTCCGTGTTCCACATCAAACGTGAAAGGAGCCTTGATTTCCTTGATGGCACTCCAGAGAAAACCCAAGATCACTGTCTCAAGTCTAGAGGGATCCTGAGGTCACTGTACCAACACGAAAGGGCTCCGTGGACCCGAAATCCACTCGAGATGAGAGCTTAGTCCCTGGCTTCGACTCAAGAGGAATACCAACTTTCCACAAGCACCTCAAGAGGAGGCTACTCTCAGCTCCAGGTATCTGAGAGGGACCCTGAATTTGTGGCCTCAAGTGGAATGGACACCGAGATGCTCTGACTCGAAGTAAGGCCGGATATCCCAACAGTGAATTGAATGCAGGCTCGTCTTGCATCTCCCAAGACGTAGGGATGTCTGAGTCCCCTGTGGAGACCACAGAGAAAGACCTAGTTCTCTGCTTCATCGCGAGCAGAGGCCTCACATCCTTTGAAAACTCGAGAGGTTCACGCAGATCAATGCTTCCAAAGGAGCCGATGCCTGACTCCTCTTGAAAATGGATAGGAGTCCCAGGATCCCTGTGGCACGTGGAAAGGGACCCTGGGTCTCCCGCCACACGTGGAGACGCGTTCCAATTGCCATGCCAAGACTCGAGGAGAATCCCGAGGTGTCCCTCCCACCTAGGCAGGAGTGCTGACGTCGCTGAACAAACACGTGTCTGGAAGGGCCCTCCCCGTCGTAACTCGAGAATATACCCTAGGTTCCGGCCGCAACTCGAGAAAAACCATGAGACTTCCCCCTCGCCGCGAGATGAGGCCCGATTCCCCTGCACTGCGTGCAAAGCAATTCCGTGTTCCACATCAAACGTGAAAGGAGCCTTGATTTCCTTGATGGCACTCCAGAGAAAACCCAAGATCACTGTCTCAAGTCTAGAGGGATCTTGAGGTCACTGGAGCAACAGCAAAGGGCTCCATGGACCCCAAATCAACTCGAGATGAGAGCTTAGTCCCTGGCTTCGACTCAAGAGGAATACCAACTTTCCACAAGCACCTCAAGAGGAGGCTTCTTTCAGATACAGGTATGTGAGAGGGCCCATGAGTTTGTGGCCTCAAGTGGAATGGACACCGAGATGCTCTGACTCGAAGTAAGGCCGGATATCACTGCAGTGAATTGAATGCAGGCTCGTCTTGCATCTCCCAAAACGAAGGGATGTCTGAATCCCCTGTGGAGACCACAGAGAAAGACCTAGTCCTCCGCCTCATCGCGAATGCAGGCCTCACACCCTTTGAAAACTCGAGAGGTCCGCGGAGATCAATGCTTCCAAAGGAGACGATGCCTGACTCCTCTTGAAAATGGATAGGAGTCCCAGAATCCCTGTGGCACGTGGGAAGGGACCCTGGATCTCCGGCCTCACGTGGAGACGCGTCCCAATTGCCATGCCAAGACTCGAGGAGAATCCCGAGTTGTCCCTCGCACCTAGGCAGGAGTCCTGATGTCGCTGAACAAACACGTGTCTGGAAGGGCCCTCCCCGTCGTAACTCGAGAATATACCCCAGGTTCCGGCCGCAACTCGAGAAAAACCATGAGACTTCCCCCTCGCAGCGAGATGAGGCCCGATTCCCCTGCACTGCGTGCAGAGCAATTCCGTGTTCCACATCAAACGTGAAATGAGCCTTGACTTCCTTGATGGCACTCCAGAGAAAACCCAAGATCACTGTCTCAAGTCTAGAGGGATCTTGAGGTCACTGGAGCAACAGGAAAGGGCTCCGTGGACCCCAAATCAACTCGAGATGAGAGCTTAGTCCCTGGCTTCGACTCAAGAGGAATACCAACTTTCCTCAAGCACCTCAAGAGGAGGCTTCTCTCAGATACAGGTATGTGAGAGGGACCCTGAGTTTGTGGCCTCAAGTGGAATGGACACCGAGATGCTCTGACTCGAAGTAAGGCCAGATATCCCTGCAGTGAATTGAATGCAGGCTTGTCTTGCATCTCCCAAGACGAAGGGATGTCTGAATCCCCTGTGGAGACCACAGAGAAAGACCTAGTCCTCCGCCTCAACGCGACCGGAGGCCTCACATCCTTTGAAAACTCGAGAGGTCCGTGGAGATCAATGCTTCCAAAGGAGACGATGCCTGACTCCACTTGAAAATGGATAGGAGTACCAGGATCCCTGTGGCACGTGGAAAGGGACCCTGGGACTCCCGCCTCACCTGGAGAGGCGTCCCAATTGCCATGCCAAGACTCGAGGAGAATCCCGAGGTGTCCCTCGCACCAAGGCAGGAGTCCTGACGTCGCTGAACAAACACGTGTCTGGAAGGGCCCTCCATGTCGTAACTCGAGAATATACCCCAGGTTCCGGCCGCAACTCGAGAAAAACCATGAGTCTTCCCCCTCGACGCAAGATGAGGCCCGATTCCCCTGCACTGCTTGTAGAGCAATTCCGTGTTCCACATCAAACGTGAAAGGAGCCTTGATTTCCTTGATGGCACTCCAGAGAAAACCCAAGATCACTGTCTCAAGTCTAGACGATCCTGAGGTCAGTGGAGCAACACGAAAGGGCTCCGTGGACCCCAAATCAACTCGAGATGAGAGATTAGTCCCTGGCTTCGACTCAAGAGGAATACCAACTTTCCACAAGCACCTCAAGAGGAGGCTTCTCTCAGCTACAGGTATGTGAGAGGGACCCTGAGTGTGTGGCCTCAAGTGGAATGGACACCGAGATGCTCTGATTCGAAGTAAGGCCGGATATCCCTGCAGTGAATTGAATGCAGGCTCGTCTTGCATCTCCCAAGACGAAGGGATGTCTGAATCCCCTGTGGAGACCACAGAGAAAGACCTAGTTCTCCGCCTCATCGCGACCGGAGACCTCACATCCTTTGAAAACTCGAGAGGTACGCGGAGATCAATGCTTCCAAATGAGACGATGCCTGACTCTTCTTGAAAATGGATAGGAGTCGCAGGATCCCTGTGGCACGGGGTAAGGGACCCTGGGTCTCCCGCCTCACCTGGAGACGCGTCCGAATTGCCATGCCAAAACTCGAGGACAATCCCGAGGTGTCCCTCGCACCTAGACAGGAGTCCTGACGTTGGTGAACAAACACGTGTCTGGAAGGGCCCTTCCCTGTCATAACTCGAGAATATACCCCAGGTTCCGGCCGCAACTCGAGAAAAACCATGAGACTTCCCCCTCGCCGCGAGATAGGGCCCGATTCCCCTGCACTGCGTGCAGAGCAATTCCGTGTTCCACATCAAACGTGAAAGGAGCCTTGACTTCCTTGATGGCACTCCAGAGAAAACCCAAGATCACTGTCTCAAGTCTAGAGGGATCCTGAGGACACTGGAGCAACACGAAAGGGCTCCGTGGACTGCAAATCAACTCGAGATGAGAGCTTAGTCCCTGGCTTCGACTCAAGAGGAATACCAACTTTCCACAAGCACCTCAAGAGGAGGCTTCTCTCAGCTACAGGTATGTGAGAGGAACCCTGAGTTTGTGGCCTCAAGTGGAATGGACACCGAGATGCTCTGACTCGAAGTAAGGCCGGATATCCCTGCAGTGAATTGAATGCAGGCTCGTCTTGCATCTCCCAAGACGAAGGGATGTCTGAATCCCCTGTGGAGACCACAGAGAAAGAACTAGTTCTCCGACTCATCGCGACCGGAGGCCTCACATCCTTTGAAAACTCGAGAGGTCAGCGGAGATCAATGCTTACAAAGGAGACGATGCCTGACTCCTATTGCAAATGGATGGGAGTCCCAGGATCCCTGTGGCACGTGGAAAGGGACCCTGGGTCTCCCGCCTCACGTGGAGACGCGTCCCAGTTGCCATGACAAGACTCGAAGAGAATCCCGAGGTGTCCCTCGCACCTAGGCAGGAGTCCTGACGTCGCTGAACAAACACGTGTCTGGAAGGGCCCTCCCCGTCGTAACTCGAGAATATACCCCAGGTTCCGGCCGCAACTCGAGAAAAACCATGAGACTTCCCCCTCGCCGCGAAATGAGGCCCGATTCCCCTGCACTGCGTGCACAGCAATTCCGTGTTCCACATCAAACGTGAAAGGATCCTTGATTTCCTTGATGGCACTCCAGAGAAAACCCAAGATCACTGTCTCAAGTCTAGAGGGATCCTGAGGTCACTGTACCAACACGAAAGGGCTCCGTGGACCCGAAATCCACTCGAGATGAGAGCTTAGTCCCTGGCTTCGACTCAAGAGGAATACCAACTTTCCACAAGCACCTCAAGAGGAGGCTACTCTCAGCTCCAGGTATCTGAGAGGGACCCTGAATTTGTGGCCTCAAGTGGAATGGACACCGAGATGCTCTGACTCGAAGTAAGGCCGGATATCCCAACAGTGAATTGAATGCAGGCTCGTCTTGCATCTCCCAAGACGTAGGGATGTCTGAGTCCCCTGTGGAGACCACAGAGAAAGACCTAGTTCTCTGCTTCATCGCGAGCAGAGGCCTCACATCCTTTGAAAACTCGAGAGGTTCACGCAGATCAATGCTTCCAAAGGAGCCGATGCCTGACTCCTCTTGAAAATGGATAGGAGTCCCAGGATCCCTGTGGCACGTGGAAAGGGACCCTGGGTCTCCCGCCACACGTGGAGACGAGTCCCAAATGCCATGTCAAGACTCGAGGAGAATCCCGAGGTGTCCCTCTCACCTAGGCCCGAGTCCTGACGTCGCTGAACAAACACGTGTCTGGAAGGGCCCTCCCCGTCGTAACTCGAGAATATACCCCAGGTTCCGGCCGCAACTCGAGAAAAACCATGAGACTTCCCCATCGCCGCGAGATGAGGCCCGATTCCCCTGCACTGCGTGCAGAGCAATTCCGTGTTCCACATCAAATGTGAAAGGAGCCTTGATTTCCTTGATGGCACTCCAGAGGAAACCCAAGATCACTGTCTCAAGTCTAGAGGGATCTTGAGGTCACTGGAGCAACACGAAAGGTCTCCATGGACCCCAAATCAACTCGAGATGAGAGCTTAGTAACTGGCTTGGACTCAAGAGGAATACAAACTTTCCTCAAGCACCTCAAGAGGAGGCTTCTCTCAGATACAGGTATGTGAGAGGGCCCCTGAGTTTGTGGCCTCAAGTGCAATGGACACCGAGATGCTCTGACTCGAAGTAAGGCCGGATATCCCTGCAGTGAATTGAATGCAGGCTTGTCTTGCATCTCCCAAGACGAAGGGATGTCTGAATCCTCTGTGGAGACTACAGAGAAAGACCTAGTCCTCCGCCTCAACGCGACCGGAGGCCTCACTACCTTTGAAAATTCGAGAGGTCCGCGGAGATCAATGCTTCCAAAGGAGACGATGAATGACTCCTCTTGAAAATGGATTGTAGTCCCAGGATCCTTGTGGCACATGGATAGGGACACTGGATCTCCCGCCTCACGTGGAGACGCGTCCCAATTGCCATGCCAAGACTCGAGGAGAATCCCGAGGTGTCCCTCGCACCTAGGCAGGAGTCCTGACGTCGCTGAACAAACACGTGTCTGGAAGGGCCCTCCCCGTCGTAACTCGAGAATATACCCCAGGTTCCGGCCGCAACTCGAGAAAAACCATGAGACTTCCCCCTCGCCGCGAGATGAGGCCCGATTCCCCTGCACTGCGTGCAGAGCAATTCCGTGTTCCACATCAAACGTGAAAGGAGCCTTGATTTCCTTGATGGCCCTCCAGAGAAAACCCAAGATCACTGTCTCAAGTCTAGAGGGATCCTGAGGTCACTGGAGCAACACGAAAGGGCTCTGTAGACCCCAAATCAACTCGAGATGAGAGCTTAGTCCCTGGCTTCGACTCAAGAGGAATACCAACTTTCCACAAGCACCTCAAGAGGAGGCTTCTCTCAGCTACAGGTATGTGAGAGGGACCCTGATTTTGTGTCCTCAATTGGAATGGACACCGAGATGCTTTGGCTCGAAGTAAGGCCGGATATCACTGCAGAGAATTGAATGCAGGCTCGTCTTGCATCTCCCAAAACGAAGGGATGTCTGAATCCCCTGTGGAGACCACCGAGAAAGACCTAGTTCTCCGCCTCATCGCGACCGGTGGCCTCACATCCTTTGAAAACTCGAGAGGTCCGCGGAGATCAATGCTTCCAAAGGAGACGATGCCTGACGCCTCTTGAAAATGGATAGGAGTCCCAGGATCCATGTCCACGTGGAAAGGGACCCTGGGTCTCCCACCTCACGTGGAGACGCGTCCCAATTGCCATGCCAAGACTCGAGGAGAATCCCAAGGTTTCCCTCGCACTTAGGCCGGAGTCATGACGTCGCTGAACAAACACGTGGGAAGGGCCCTCCCCGTCGTAACTCGAGAATATACCCCAGGTTCCGGCCGCAACTCGAGAAAAACCATGAGACTTCCCCCTCGCCGTGAGATGAGGCCCGATTCCCCTGCACTGCATGCAGAGCAATTCGGTGTTCCACATCAAACGTGTAAGGAGCCTTGATTTCCTTGATGGCACTCCAGAGAAAACCCAAGATCACTGTCTCAAGTCTAGAGGGATCCTGTGGTCACTGGAGCAACATGAAAGGGCTCTGTGGACCCCAAATCAACTCGAGATGAGAGCTTAGTCCCTGGCTTCGACTCAAGAGTAACACCAACTTTCCGCAAGCACCTCAAGAGTAGGCTTCTCTCAGCTACAGGTATGTGAGAGGGACCCTAAGTTTGTAGCCTCAAGTGGAATGGACACCGAGACGGTCTGACTCGAAGTAAGGCTGGATATCCCTGCAGTGAATTGAATGCAGGCTCGTCTTGCATCTCCCAAGACGAAGGGATGTCTGAATCCCCTGTGGAGACCACAGAGAAAGACCTAGTTCTCCGCCTCATCGCGACCGGAGGCCTCACATCCTTTGAAAACTCGAGAGGTCAGCGGAGATCAATGCTTACAAAGGAGACGATGCCTGACTCCTATTGCAAATGGATGGGAGTCCCAGGATCCCTGTGGCACGTGGAAAGGGACCCTGGGTCTCCCGCCTCACGTGGAGACGCGTCCCAGTTGCCATGACAAGACTCGAAGAGAATCCCGAGGTGTCCCTCGCACCTAGGCAGGAGTCCTGACGTCGCTGAACAAACACGTGTCTGGAAGGGCCCTCCCCGTCGTAACTCGAGAATATACCCCAGGTTCCGGCCGCAACTCGAGAAAAACCATGAGACTTCCCCCTCGCCGCGAAATGAGGCCCGATTCCCCTGCACTGCGTGCACAGCAATTCCGTGTTCCACATCAAACGTGAAAGGAGCCTTGATTTCCTTGATGGCACTCCAGAGAAAACCCAAGATCACTGTCTCAAGTCTAGAGGGATCCTGAGGTCACTGTACCAACACGAAAGGGCTCCGTGGACCCGAAATCCACTCGAGATGAGAGCTTAGTCCCTGGCTTCGACTCAAGAGGAATACCAACTTTCCACAAGCACCTCAAGAGGAGGCTACTCTCAGCTCCAGGTATCTGAGAGGGACCCTGAATTTGTGGCCTCAAGTGGAATGGACACCGAGATGCTCTGACTCGAAGTAAGGCCGGATATCCCAACAGTGAATTGAATGCAGGCTCGTCTTGCATCTCCCAAGACGTAGGGATGTCTGAGTCCCCTGTGGAGACCACAGAGAAAGACCTAGTTCTCTGCTTCATCGCGAGCAGAGGCCTCACATCCTTTGAAAACTCGAGAGGTTCACGCAGATCAATGCTTCCAAAGGAGCCGATGCCTGACTCCTCTTGAAAATGGATAGGAGTCCCAGGATCCCTGTGGCACGTGGAAAGGGACCCTGGGTCTCCCGCCACACGTGGAGACGCGTTCCAATTGCCATGCCAAGACTCGAGGAGAATCCCGAGGTGTCCCTCCCACCTAGGCAGGAGTGCTGACGTCGCTGAACAAACACGTGTCTGGAAGGGCCCTCCCCGTCGTAACTCGAGAATATACCCTAGGTTCCGGCCGCAACTCGAGAAAAACCATGAGACTTCCCCCTCGCCGCGAGATGAGGCCCGATTCCCCTGCACTGCGTGCAAAGCAATTCCGTGTTCCACATCAAACGTGAAAGGAGCCTTGATTTCCTTGATGGCACTCCAGAGAAAACCCAAGATCACTGTCTCAAGTCTAGAGGGATCTTGAGGTCACTGGAGCAACAGCAAAGGGCTCCGTGGACCCCAAATCAACTCGAGATGAGAGCTTAGTCCCTGGCTTCGACTCAAGAGGAATACCAACTTTCCACAAGCACCTCAAGAGGAGGCTTCTTTCAGATACAGGTATGTGAGAGGGCCCATGAGTTTGTGGCCTCAAGTGGAATGGACACCGAGATGCTCTGACTCGAAGTAAGGCCGGATATCACTGCAGTGAATTGAATGCAGGCTCGTCTTGCATCTCCCAAAACGAAGGGATGTCTGAATCCCCTGTGGAGACCACAGAGAAAGACCTAGTCCTCCGCCTCATCGCGAATGCAGGCCTCACACCCTTTGAAAACTCGAGAGGTCCGCGGAGATCAATGCTTCCAAAGGAGACGATGCCTGACTCCTCTTGAAAATGGATAGGAGTCCCAGAATCCCTGTGGCACGTGGGAAGGGACCCTGGATCTCCGGCCTCACGTGGAGACGCGTCCCAATTGCCATGCCAAGACTCGAGGAGAATCCCGAGTTGTCCCTCGCACCTAGGCAGGAGTCCTGATGTCGCTGAACAAACACGTGTCTGGAAGGGCCCTCCCCGTCGTAACTCGAGAATATACCCCAGGTTCCGGCCGCAACTCGAGAAAAACCATGAGACTTCCCCCTCGCAGCGAGATGAGGCCCGATTCCCCTGCACTGCGTGCAGAGCAATTCCGTGTTCCACATCAAACGTGAAATGAGCCTTGACTTCCTTGATGGCACTCCAGAGAAAACCCAAGATCACTGTCTCAAGTCTAGAGGGATCTTGAGGTCACTGGAGCAACAGGAAAGGGCTCCGTGGACCCCAAATCAACTCGAGATGAGAGCTTAGTCCCTGGCTTCGACTCAAGAGGAATACCAACTTTCCTCAAGCACCTCAAGAGGAGGCTTCTCTCAGATACAGGTATGTGAGAGGGACCCTGAGTTTGTGGCCTCAAGTGGAATGGACACCGAGATGCTCTGACTCGAAGTAAGGCCAGATATCCCTGCAGTGAATTGAATGCAGGCTTGTCTTGCATCTCCCAAGACGAAGGGATGTCTGAATCCCCTGTGGAGACCACAGAGAAAGACCTAGTCCTCCGCCTCAACGCGACCGGAGGCCTCACATCCTTTGAAAACTCGAGAGGTCCGTGGAGATCAATGCTTCCAAAGGAGACGATGCCTGACTCCACTTGAAAATGGATAGGAGTACCAGGATCCCTGTGGCACGTGGAAAGGGACCCTGGGACTCCCGCCTCACCTGGAGAGGCGTCCCAATTGCCATGCCAAGACTCGAGGAGAATCCCGAGGTGTCCCTCGCACCAAGGCAGGAGTCCTGACGTCGCTGAACAAACACGTGTCTGGAAGGGCCCTCCATGTCGTAACTCGAGAATATACCCCAGGTTCCGGCCGCAACTCGAGAAAAACCATGAGTCTTCCCCCTCGACGCAAGATGAGGCCCGATTCCCCTGCACTGCTTGTAGAGCAATTCCGTGTTCCACATCAAACGTGAAAGGAGCCTTGATTTCCTTGATGGCACTCCAGAGAAAACCCAAGATCACTGTCTCAAGTCTAGACGATCCTGAGGTCACTGGAGCAACACGAAAGGGCTCCGTGGACCCCAAATCAACTCGAGATGAGAGATTAGTCCCTGGCTTCGACTCAAGAGGAATACCAACTTTCCACAAGCACCTCAAGAGGAGGCTTCTCTCAGCTACAGGTATGTGAGAGGGACCCTGAGTGTGTGGCCTCAAGTGGAATGGACACCGAGATGCTCTGATTCGAAGTAAGGCCGGATATCCCTGCAGTGAATTGAATGCAGGCTCGTCTTGCATCTCCCAAGACGAAGGGATGTCTGAATCCCCTGTGGAGACCACAGAGAAAGACCTAGTTCTCCGCCTCATCGCGACCGGAGACCTCACATCCTTTGAAAACTCGAGAGGTACGCGGAGATCAATGCTTCCAAATGAGACGATGCCTGACTCTTCTTGAAAATGGATAGGAGTCGCAGGATCCCTGTGGCACGGGGTAAGGGACCCTGGGTCTCCCGCCTCACCTGGAGACGCGTCCGAATTGCCATGCCAAAACTCGAGGACAATCCCGAGGTGTCCCTCGCACCTAGACAGGAGTCCTGACGTTGGTGAACAAACACGTGTCTGGAAGGGCCCTTCCCTGTCATAACTCGAGAATATACCCCAGGTTCCGGCCGCAACTCGAGAAAAACCATGAGACTTCCCCCTCGCCGCGAGATAGGGCCCGATTCCCCTGCACTGCGTGCAGAGCAATTCCGTGTTCCACATCAAACGTGAAAGGAGCCTTGACTTCCTTGATGGCACTCCAGAGAAAACCCAAGATCACTGTCTCAAGTCTAGAGGGATCCTGAGGACACTGGAGCAACACGAAAGGGCTCCGTGGACCGCAAATCAACTCGAGATGAGAGCTTAGTCCCTGGCTTCGACTCAAGAGGAATACCAACTTTCCACAAGCACCTCAAGAGGAGGCTTCTCTCAGCTACAGGTATGTGAGAGGAACCCTGAGTTTGTGGCCTCAAGTGGAATGGACACCGAGATGCTCTGACTCGAAGTAAGGCCGGATATCCCTGCAGTGAATTGAATGCAGGCTCGTCTTGCATCTCCCAAGACGAAGGGATGTCTGAATCCCCTGTGGAGACCACAGAGAAAGAACTAGTTCTCCGACTCATCGCGACCGGAGGCCTCACATCCTTTGAAAACTCGAGAGGTCAGCGGAGATCAATGCTTACAAAGGAGACGATGCCTGACTCCTATTGCAAATGGATGGGAGTCCCAGGATCCCTGTGGCACGTGGAAAGGGACCCTGGGTCTCCCGCCTCACGTGGAGACGCGTCCCAGTTGCCATGACAAGACTCGAAGAGAATCCCGAGGTGTCCCTCGCACCTAGGCAGGAGTCCTGACGTCGCTGAACAAACACGTGTCTGGAAGGGCCCTCCCCGTCGTAACTCGAGAATATACCCCAGGTTCCGGCCGCAACTCGAGAAAAACCATGAGACTTCCCCCTCGCCGCGAAATGAGGCCCGATTCCCCTGCACTGCGTGCACAGCAATTCCGTGTTCCACATCAAACGTGAAAGGATCCTTGATTTCCTTGATGGCACTCCAGAGAAAACCCAAGATCACTGTCTCAAGTCTAGAGGGATCCTGAGGTCACTGTACCAACACGAAAGGGCTCCGTGGACCCGAAATCCACTCGAGATGAGAGCTTAGTCCCTGGCTTCGACTCAAGAGGAATACCAACTTTCCACAAGCACCTCAAGAGGAGGCTACTCTCAGCTCCAGGTATCTGAGAGGGACCCTGAATTTGTGGCCTCAAGTGGAATGGACACCGAGATGCTCTGACTCGAAGTAAGGCCGGATATCCCAACAGTGAATTGAATGCAGGCTCGTCTTGCATCTCCCAAGACGTAGGGATGTCTGAGTCCCCTGTGGAGACCACAGAGAAAGACCTAGTTCTCTGCTTCATCGCGAGCAGAGGCCTCACATCCTTTGAAAACTCGAGAGGTTCACGCAGATCAATGCTTCCAAAGGAGCCGATGCCTGACTCCTCTTGAAAATGGATAGGAGTCCCAGGATCCCTGTGGCACGTGGAAAGGGACCCTGGGTCTCCCGCCACACGTGGAGACGAGTCCCAATTGCCATGTCAAGACTCGAGGAGAATCCCGAGGTGTCCCTCTCACCTAGGCCCGAGTCCTGACGTCGCTGAACAAACACGTGTCTGGAAGGGCCCTCCCCGTCGTAACTCGAGAATATACCCCAGGTTCCGGCCGCAACTCGAGAAAAACCATGAGACTTCCCCATCGCCGCGAGATGAGGCCCGATTCCCCTGCACTGCGTGCAGAGCAATTCCGTGTTCCACATCAAATGTGAAAGGAGCCTTGATTTCCTTGATGGCACTCCAGAGGAAACCCAAGATCACTGTCTCAAGTCTAGAGGGATCTTGAGGTCACTGGAGCAACACGAAAGGTCTCCATGGACCCCAAATCAACTCGAGATGAGAGCTTAGTAACTGGCTTGGACTCAAGAGGAATACAAACTTTCCTCAAGCACCTCAAGAGGAGGCTTCTCTCAGATACAGGTATGTGAGAGGGCCCCTGAGTTTGTGGCCTCAAGTGCAATGGACACCGAGATGCTCTGACTCGAAGTAAGGCCGGATATCCCTGCAGTGAATTGAATGCAGGCTTGTCTTGCATCTCCCAAGACGAAGGGATGTCTGAATCCTCTGTGGAGACTACAGAGAAAGACCTAGTCCTCCGCCTCAACGCGACCGGAGGCCTCACTACCTTTGAAAATTCGAGAGGTCCGCGGAGATCAATGCTTCCAAAGGAGACGATGAATGACTCCTCTTGAAAATGGATTGTAGTCCCAGGATCCTTGTGGCACATGGATAGGGACACTGGATCTCCCGCCTCACGTGGAGACGCGTCCCAATTGCCATGCCAAGACTCGAGGAGAATCCCGAGGTGTCCCTCGCACCTAGGCAGGAGTCCTGACGTCGCTGAACAAACACGTGTCTGGAAGGGCCCTCCCCGTCGTAACTCGAGAATATACCCCAGGTTCCGGCCGCAACTCGAGAAAAACCATGAGACTTCCCCCTCGCCGCGAGATGAGGCCCGATTCCCCTGCACTGCGTGCAGAGCAATTCCGTGTTCCACATCAAACGTGAAAGGAGCCTTGATTTCCTTGATGGCCCTCCAGAGAAAACCCAAGATCACTGTCTCAAGTCTAGAGGGATCCTGAGGTCACTGGAGCAACACGAAAGGGCTCTGTAGACCCCAAATCAACTCGAGATGAGAGCTTAGTCCCTGGCTTCGACTCAAGAGGAATACCAACTTTCCACAAGCACCTCAAGAGGAGGCTTCTCTCAGCTACAGGTATGTGAGAGGGACCCTGATTTTGTGTCCTCAATTGGAATGGACACCGAGATGCTTTGGCTCGAAGTAAGGCCGGATATCACTGCAGAGAATTGAATGCAGGCTCGTCTTGCATCTCCCAAAACGAAGGGATGTCTGAATCCCCTGTGGAGACCACCGAGAAAGACCTAGTTCTCCGCCTCATCGCGACCGGTGGCCTCACATCCTTTGAAAACTCGAGAGGTCCGCGGAGATCAATGCTTCCAAAGGAGACGATGCCTGACGCCTCTTGAAAATGGATAGGAGTCCCAGGATCCATGTCCACGTGGAAAGGGACCCTGGGTCTCCCACCTCACGTGGAGACGCGTCCCAATTGCCATGCCAAGACTCGAGGAGAATCCCAAGGTTTCCCTCGCACTTAGGCCGGAGTCATGACGTCGCTGAACAAACACGTGGGAAGGGCCCTCCCCGTCGTAACTCGAGAATATACCCCAGGTTCCGGCCGCAACTCGAGAAAAACCATGAGACTTCCCCCTCGCCGTGAGATGAGGCCCGATTCCCCTGCACTGCATGCAGAGCAATTCGGTGTTCCACATCAAACGTGTAAGGAGCCTTGATTTCCTTGATGGCACTCCAGAGAAAACCCAAGATCACTGTCTCAAGTCTAGAGGGATCCTGTGGTCACTGGAGCAACATGAAAGGGCTCTGTGGACCCCAAATCAACTCGAGATGAGAGCTTAGTCCCTGGCTTCGACTCAAGAGTAACACCAACTTTCCGCAAGCACCTCAAGAGTAGGCTTCTCTCAGCTACAGGTATGTGAGAGGGACCCTAAGTTTGTAGCCTCAAGTGGAATGGACACCGAGACGGTCTGACTCGAAGTAAGGCTGGATATCCCTGCAGTGAATTGAATGCAGGCTCGTCTTGCATCTCCCAAGACGAAGGGATGTCTGAATCCCCTGTGGAGACCACAGAGAAAGACCTAGTTCTCCGCCTCATCGCGACCGGAGGCCTCACATCCTTTGAAAACTCGAGAGGTCCGCGGAGATCAATGCTTCCAAAGGAGACGATGCCTGACTCCTCTTGCAAATGGATAGGAGTCCCAGGATCCCTGTGGCACGTGGAAAGGGACCCTGGGTCTCCCGCCTCACGTGCAGACGCCTCCCAATTGCCATGCCAAGACTCGCGGAGAATCCCGAGGTGTCCCTCGCACCTAGGCAGGAGTCCTGACGTTGCTGAACAAACACGTGTCTGGAAGGGCCCTCCCCATCGTAACTCGAGAATATACCCCAGGTTCCGGCCGCAACTCGAGAAAAACCATGAGACTTCCCCCTCGCCGCGAGTTGAGGCCCAATTCCCCTGCACTGCGTGCAGAGCAATTCCGTGTTCCACATCAAACGTGAAAGGAGCCTTGATTTCCTTGATGGCACTCAAGAGAAAACCCAAGATCACTGTGTCAAGTCTAGAGGCATCCTGAGGTCACTGGAGCAACAAGAAAGGGCTCTGTGGACCCCAAATCAACTCGAGATGAGAGCTTAGTCCCTGGCTTCGACTCAAGAGGAATACCAACTTTCCACAAGCACCTCAAGAAGAGGCTTCTCTCAGCTACAGGTATGTGAGAAGGACCATGAGTTGTGGCCTCAAGTGGAATGGACACCGAGATGCTCTGACTCAAAATAAGGCCGGATATCCCTGCAGTGAATTGAATGCAGGCTCGTCTTGCATCTCCCAAGACGAAGGGATGTCTGAATCCCCTGTGGAGATGACAGAGAAAGACCTAGTCCTCCGCCTCATCGCGACCGGAGGCCTCACATCCTTTGAAAACTCGAGAGGTCTGCGGAGATCAATGCTTCCAAAGGAGACGATGCCTGACTCCTCGTGAAAATGGATAGGAGTCCCAGGATCCCTGTAGCACGTGGAAAGGGACCCTGGGTCTCCCGCCAATTGCCATGCCAAGACTCGAGGAGATTTCCGAGGTGTCCCTCGCACCTAGGCAGGAGTCCTGACGTTGCTGAACAAACACGTGTCTGGCAGGGCCCTCCTTATCGTAACTCGAGAATATACCCCAGGTTCCGGCCGCAACTCGAGAAAAACCATGAGACTTCCCCATCGCCGCGAGATGAGGCCCGATTCCCCTGCACTGCGTGCAGAGCAATTCCGTGTTCCACATCAAATGTGAAAGGAGCCTTGATTTCCTTGATGGCACTCCAGAGGAAACCCAAGATCACTGTCTCAAGTCTAGAGGGATCTTGAGGTCACTGGAGCAACAAGAAAGGGCTCCATGGACCCCAAATCAACTCGAGATGAGAGCTTAGTCCCTGGCTTCGACTCAAGAGGAATACAAACTTTCCTCAAGCACCTCAAGAGGAGGCTTCTCTCAGATACAGGTATGTGAGAGGGCCCCTGAGTTTGTGGCCTCAAGTGCAATGGACACCGAGATGCTCTGACTCGAAGTAAGGCCGGATATCCCTGCAGTGAATTGAATGCAGGCTTGTCTTGCATCTCCCAAGACGAAGGGATGTCTGAATCCCCTGTGGAGACTACAGAGAAAGACCTAGTCCTCCGCCTCAACGCGACCGGAGGCCTCACTACCTTTGAAAATTCGAGCGGTCCGCGGAGATCAATGCTTCCAAAGGAGATGATGAATGACTCCTCTTGAAAATGGATTGTAGTCCCAGGATCCTTGTGGCACATGGATAGGGACACTGGATCTCCCGCCTCACGTGGAGACGCGTCCCAATTGCCATGCCAAGACTCGAGGAGAATCCCGAGGTGTCCCTCGCACCTAGGCAGGAGTCTAACGTCGCTGAACAAACACGTGTCTGGAAGGGCCCTCCCCTTCTAACTGGAGAATATACCCCAAGTTCCAGCCGCAACTCGAGAAAAACCATGAGACTTCCTCCTCGCCGTGAGATGAGGCAGATTCCCCTGCACTGAGTGCAGAGCAATTCCATGTTCCACATCAAACGAGAAAGGAGCCTTGATTTCCTTGATGGCACTCCAGAGAAAACCCAAGATCACTGTCTCAAGTCTAGAGGGATCCTGAGGTCACTGGAGCAACACGAAAGGGCTCTGTGGACCCCAAATCAACTCGAGATGAGAGCTTAGTCCCTGGCTTCAACACAAGAGGAATACCAACTTTCCACAAGCACCTCAAGAGGAGGCTTCTCTCAGCTACAGGTATGTGAGAGAGACCCTGAGTGTGTGGCCTCAAGTGGAATGGACACCGAGTTGCTCTGATTCGAAGTAAGGCCGGATATCCCTGCAGTGAATTGAATGCAGGCTCGTCTTGCATCTCCCAAGACGAAGGGATGTCTGAATCCCCTGTGGAGACCACAGAGAAAGACCTAGTTCTCCGCCTCATCGCGACCGGAGGCCTCACATCCTTTGAAAACTCGAGAGGTACGCGGAGATCAATGCTTCCAAAGGAGACGATGCCTGACTCTTCTTGAAAATGGATAGGAGTCGCAGGATCCCTGTGGCACGGGGTAAGGGACCCTGGGTCTCCCGCCTCACCTGGAGACACGTCCGAATTGCCATGCCAAAACTCGAGGACAATCCCGAGGTGTCCCTCGCACCTAGACAGGAGTCCTGACGTTGGTGAACAAACACGTGTCTGGAAGGGCCCCTCCCCGTCATAACTCGAGAATATACCCCAGGTTCCGGCCGCAACTCGAGAAAAACCATGAGACTTCCCCCTCGCCGCGAGATAGGGCCCGATTCCCCTGCACTGCGTGCAGAGGAATTCCGTGTTCCACATCAAACGTGAAAGGAGCCTTGACTTCCTTGATGGCACTCCAGAGAAAACCCAAGATCACTGTCTCAAGTCTAGAGGGATCCTGAGGACACTGGAGCAACACGAAAGGGCTCCGTGGACCGCAAATCAACTCGAGATGAGAGCTTAGTCCCTGGCTTCGACTCAAGAGAAATACCAACTTTCCACAAGCACCTCAAGAGGAGGCTTCTCTCAGCTACAGGTATGTGAGAGGGACCCTGAGTTTGTGGCCTCAAGTGGAATGGACACCGAGATGCTCTGACTCGAAGTAAGGCCGGATATCCCTGCAGTGAATTGAATGCAGGTTCGTCTTGCATCTCCCAAGACGAAGGGATGTCTGAATCCCCTGTGGAGACCACAGAGAAAGAACTAGTTCTCCGACTCATCGCGACCGGAGGCCTCACATCCTTTGAAAACTCGAGAGGTCAGCGGAGATCAATGCTTACAAAGGAGACGATGCCTGACTCCTATTGCAAATGGATGGGAGTCCCAGGATCCCTGTGGCACGTGGAAAGGGACCCTGGGTCTCCCGCCTCACGTGGAGACGCGTCCCAGTTGCCATGACAAGACTCGAAGAGAATCCCGAGGTGTCCCTCGCACCTAGGCAGGAGTCCTGACGTCGCTGAACAAACACGTGTCTGGAAGGGCCCTCCCCGTCGTAACTCGAGAATATACCCCAGGTTCCGGCCGCAACTCGAGAAAAACCATGAGACTTCCCCCTCGCCGCGAAATGAGGCCCGATTCCCCTGCACTGCGTGCACAGCAATTCCGTGTTCCACATCAAACGTGAAAGGAGCCTTGATTTCCTTGATGGCACTCCAGAGAAAACCCAAGATCACTGTCTCAAGTCTAGAGGGATCCTGAGGTCACTGTACCAACACGAAAGGGCTCCGTGGACCCGAAATCCACTCGAGATGAGAGCTTAGTCCCTGGCTTCGACTCAAGAGGAATACCAACTTTCCACAAGCACCTCAAGAGGAGGCTACTCTCAGCTCCAGGTATCTGAGAGGGACCCTGAATTTGTGGCCTCAAGTGGAATGGACACCGAGATGCTCTGACTCGAAGTAAGGCCGGATATCCCAACAGTGAATTGAATGCAGGCTCGTCTTGCATCTCCCAAGACGTAGGGATGTCTGAGTCCCCTGTGGAGACCACAGAGAAAGACCTAGTTCTCTGCTTCATCGCGAGCAGAGGCCTCACATCCTTTGAAAACTCGAGAGGTTCACGCAGATCAATGCTTCCAAAGGAGCCGATGCCTGACTCCTCTTGAAAATGGATAGGAGTCCCAGGATCCCTGTGGCACGTGGAAAGGGACCCTGGGTCTCCCGCCACACGTGGAGACGAGTCCCAATTGCCATGTCAAGACTCGAGGAGAATCCCGAGGTGTCCCTCTCACCTAGGCCCGAGTCCTGACGTCGCTGAACAAACACGTGTCTGGAAGAGCCCTCCCCGTCGTAACTCGAGAATATACCCCAGGTTCCGGCCGCAACTCGAGAAAAACCATGAGACTTCCCCATCGCCGCGAGATGAGGCCCGATTCCCCTGCACTGCGTGCAGAGCAATTCCGTGTTCCACATCAAATGTGAAAGGAGCCTTGATTTCCTTGATGGCACTCCAGAGGAAACCCAAGATCACTGTCTCAAGTCTAGAGGGATCTTGAGGTCACTGGAGCAACACGAAAGGTCTCCATGGACCCCAAATCAACTCGAGATGAGAGCTTAGTAACTGGCTTGGACTCAAGAGGAATACAAACTTTCCTCAAGCACCTCAAGAGGAGGCTTCTCTCAGATACAGGTATGTGAGAGGGCCCCTGAGTTTGTGGCCTCAAGTGCAATGGACACCGAGATGCTCTGACTCGAAGTAAGGCCGGATATCCCTGCAGTGAATTGAATGCAGGCTTGTCTTGCATCTCCCAAGACGAAGGGATGTCTGAATCCTCTGTGGAGACTACAGAGAAAGACCTAGTCCTCCGCCTCAACGCGACCGGAGGCCTCACTACCTTTGAAAATTCGAGAGGTCCGCGGAGATCAATGCTTCCAAAGGAGACGATGAATGACTCCTCTTGAAAATGGATTGTAGTCCCAGGATCCTTGTGGCACATGGATAGGGACACTGGATCTCCCGCCTCACGTGGAGACGCGTCCCAATTGCCATGCCAAGACTCGAGGAGAATCCCGAGGTGTCCCTCGCACCTAGGCAGGAGTCCTGACGTCGCTGAACAAACACGTGTCTGGAAGGGCCCTCCCCGTCGTAACTCGAGAATATACCCCAGGTTCCGGCCGCAACTCGAGAAAAACCATGAGACTTCCCCCTCGCCGCGAGATGAGGCCCGATTCCCCTGCACTGCGTGCAGAGCAATTCCGTGTTCCACATCAAACGTGAAAGGAGCCTTGATTTCCTTGATGGCCCTCCAGAGAATACCCAAGATCACTGTCTCAAGTCTAGAGGGATCCTGAGGTCACTGGAGCAACACGAAAGGGCTCTGTAGACCCCAAATCAACTCGAGATGAGAGCTTAGTCCCTGGCTTCGACTCAAGAGGAATACCAACTTTCCACAAGCACCTCAAGAGGATGCTTCTCTCAGCTACAGGTATGTGAGAGGGACCCTGAGTTTGTGGCCTCAAGTGGAATGGACACCGAGATGCTTTGGCTCGAAGTAAGGCCGGATATCACTGCAGAGAATTGAATGCAGGCTCGTCTTGCATCTCCCAAAACGAAGGGATGTCTGAATCCCCTGTGGAGACCACCGAGAAAGACCTAGTTCTCCGCCTCATCGCGACCGGTGGCCTCACATCCTTTGAAAACTCGAGAGGTCCGCGGAGATCAATGCTTCCAAAGGAGACGATGCCTGACGCCTCTTGAAAATGGATAGGAGTCCCAGGATCCATGTCCACGTGGAAAGGGACCCTGGGTCTCCCACCTCACGTGGAGACGCGTCCCAATTGCCATGCCAAGACTCGAGGAGAATCCCAAGGTTTCCCTCGCACTTAGGCCGGAGTCATGACGTCGCTGAACAAACACGTGGGAAGGGCCCTCCCCGTCGTAACTCGAGAATATACCCCAGGTTCCGGCCGCAACTCGAGAAAAACCATGAGACTTCCCCCTCGCCGTGAGATGAGGCCCGATTCCCCTGCACTGCATGCAGAGCAATTCGGTGTTCCACATCAAACGTGTAAGGAGCCTTGATTTCCTTGATGGCACTCCAGAGAAAACCCAAGATCACTGTCTCAAGTCTAGAGGGATCCTGTGGTCACTGGAGCAACATGAAAGGGCTCTGTGGACCCCAAATCAACTCGAGATGAGAGCTTAGTCCCTGGCTTCGACTCAAGAGTAACACCAACTTTCCGCAAGCACCTCAAGAGTAGGCTTCTCTCAGCTACAGGTATGTGAGAGGGACCCTAAGTTTGTAGCCTCAAGTGGAATGGACACCGAGACGGTCTGACTCGAAGTAAGGCTGGATATCCCTGCAGTGAATTGAATGCAGGCTCGTCTTGCATCTCCCAAGACGAAGGGATGTCTGAATCCCCTGTGGAGACCACAGAGAAAGACCTAGTTCTCCGCCTCATCGCGACCGGAGGCCTCACATCCTTTGAAAACTCGAGAGGTCCGCGGAGATCAATGCTTCCAAAGGAGACGATGCCTGACTCCTCTTGCAAATGGATAGGAGTCCCAGGATCCCTGTGGCACGTGGAAAGGGACCCTGGGTCTCCCGCCTCACGTGCAGACGCCTCCCAATTGCCATGCCAAGACTCGCGGAGAATCCCGAGGTGTCCCTCGCACCTAGGCAGGAGTCCTGACGTTGCTGAACAAACACGTGTCTGGAAGGGCCCTCCCCATCGTAACTCGAGAATATACCCCAGGTTCCGGCCGCAACTCGAGAAAAACCATGAGACTTCCCCCTCGCCGCGAGTTGAGGCCCAATTCCCCTGCACTGCGTGCAGAGCAATTCCGTGTTCCACATCAAACGTGAAAGGAGCCTTGATTTCCTTGATGGCACTCAAGAGAAAACCCAAGATCACTGTGTCAAGTCTAGAGGGATCCTGAGGTCACTGGAGCAACAAGAAAGGGCTCTGTGGACCCCAAATCAACTCGAGATGAGAGCTTAGTCCCTGGCTTCGACTCAAGAGGAATACCAACTTTCCACAAGCACCTCAAGAAGAGGCTTCTCTCAGCTACAGGTATGTGAGAAGGACCATGAGTTGTGGCCTCAAGTGGAATGGACACCGAGATGCTCTGACTCAAAATAAGGCCGGATATCCCTGCAGTGAATTGAATGCAGGCTCGTCTTGCATCTCCCAAGACGAAGGGATGTCTGAATCCCCTGTGGAGATGACAGAGAAAGACCTAGTCCTCCGCCTCATCGCGACCGGAGGCCTCACATCCTTTGAAAACTCGAGAGGTCTGCGGAGATCAATGCTTCCAAAGGAGACGATGCCTGACTCCTCGTGAAAATGGATAGGAGTCCCAGGATCCCTGTAGCACGTGGAAAGGGACCCTGGGTCTCCCGCCAATTGCCATGCCAAGACTCGAGGAGATTTCCGAGGTGTCCCTCGCACCTAGGCAGGAGTCCTGACGTTGCTGAACAAACACGTGTCTGGCAGGGCCCTCCCCATCGTAACTCGAGAATATACCCCAGGTTCCGGCCGCAACTCGAGAAAAACCATGAGACTTCCCCATCGCCGCGAGATGAGGCCCGATTCCCCTGCACTGCGTGCAGAGCAATTCCGTGTTCCACATCAAATGTGAAAGGAGCCTTGATTTCCTTGATGGCACTCCAGAGGAAACCCAAGATCACTGTCTCAAGTCTAGAGGGATCTTGAGGTCACTGGAGCAACACGAAAGGTCTCCATGGACCCCAAATCAACTCGAGATGAGAGCTTAGTCCCTGGCTTCGACTCAAGAGGAATACAAACTTTCCTCAAGCACCTCAAGAGGAGGCTTCTCTCAGATACAGGTATGTGAGAGGGCCCCTGAGTTTGTGGCCTCAAGTGCAATGGACACCGAGATGCTCTGACTCGAAGTAAGGCCGGATATCCCTGCAGTGAATTGAATGCAGGCTCGTCTTGCATCTCCCAAGACGAAGGGATGTCTGAATCCCCTGTGGAGACTACAGAGAAAGACCTAGTCCTCCGCCTCAACGCGACCGGAGGCCTCACTACCTTTGAAAATTCGAGCGGTCCGCGGAGATCAATGCTTCCAAAGGAGATGATGAATGACTCCTCTTGAAAATGGATTGTAGTCCCAGGATCCTTGTGGCACATGGATAGGGACACTGGATCTCCCGCCTCACGTGGAGACGCGTCCCAATTGCCATGCCAAGACTCGAGGAGAATCCCGAGGTGTCCCTCGCACCTAGGCAGGAGTCTAACGTCGCTGAACAAACACGTGTCTGGAAGGGCCCTCCCCTTCTAACTGGAGAATATACCCCAAGTTCCAGCCGCAACTCGAGAAAAAACATGAGACTTCCTCCTCGCCGTGAGATGAGGCAGATTCCCCTGCACTGAGTGCAGAGCAATTCCATGTTCCACATCAAACGAGAAAGGAGCCTTGATTTCCTTGATGGCACTCCAGAGAAAACCCAAGATCACTGTCTCAAGTCTAGAGGGATCCTGAGGTCACTGGAGCAACACGAAAGGGCTCTGTGGACCCCAAATCAACTCGAGATGAGAGCTTAGTCCCTGGCTTCAACACAAGAGGAATACCAACTTTCCACAAGCACCTCAAGAGGAGGCTTCTCTCAGCTACAGGTATGTGAGAGGGACCCTGAGTGTGTGGCCTCAAGTGGAATGGACACCGAGTTGCTCTGATTCGAAGTAAGGCCGGATATCCCTGCAGTGAATTGAATGCAGGCTCGTCTTGCATCTCCCAAGACGAAGGGATGTCTGAATCCCCTGTGGAGACCACAGAGAAAGACCTAGTTCTCCGCCTCATCGCGACCGGAGGCCTCACATCCTTTGAAAACTCGAGAGGTACGCGGAGATCAATGCTTCCAAAGGAGACGATGCCTGACTCTTCTTGAAAATGGATAGGAGTCGCAGGATCCCTGTGGCACGGGGTAAGGGACCCTGGGTCTCCCGCCTCACCTGGAGACACGTCCGAATTGCCATGCCAAAACTCGAGGACAATCCCGAGGTGTCCCTCGCACCTAGACAGGAGTCCTGACGTTGGTGAACAAACACGTGTCTGGAAGGGCCCCTCCCCGTCATAACTCGAGAATATACCCCAGGTTCCGGCCGCAACTCGAGAAAAACCATGAGACTTCCCCCTCGCCGCGAGATAGGGCCCGATTCCCCTGCACTGCGTGCAGAGGAATTCCGTGTTCCACATCAAACGTGAAAGGAGCCTTGACTTCCTTGATGGCACTCCAGAGAAAACCCAAGATCACTGTCTCAAGTCTAGAGGGATCCTGAGGACACTGGAGCAACACGAAAGGGCTCCGTGGACCGCAAATCAACTCGAGATGAGAGCTTAGTCCCTGGCTTCGACTCAAGAGAAATACCAACTTTCCACAAGCACCTCAAGAGGAGGCTTCTCTCAGCTACAGGTATGTGAGAGGGACCCTGAGTTTGTGGCCTCAAGTGGAATGGACACCGAGATGCTCTGACTCGAAGTAAGGCCGGATATCCCTGCAGTGAATTGAATGCAGGCTCGTCTTGCATCTCCCAAGACGAAGGGATGTCTGAATCCCCTGTGGAGACCACAGAGAAAGAACTAGTTCTCCGACTCATCGCGACCGGAGGCCTCACATCCTTTGAAAACTCGAGAGGTCAGCGGAGATCAATGCTTCCAAAGGAGACGATGCCTGACTCCTATTGCAAATGGATAGGAGTCCCAGGATCCCTGTGGCACGTGGAAAGGGACCCTGGGTCTCCCGCCTCACGTGGAGACGCGTCCCAGTTGCCATGACAAGACTCGAAGAGAATCCCGAGGTGTCCCTCGCACCTAGGCAGGAGTCCTGACGGCGCTGAACAAACACATGTCTGGAAGGGCCCTCCCCGTCGTAACTCGAGAATATACCCCAGGTTCCGGCCGCAACTCGAGAAAAACCATGAGACTTCCCCCTCGCCGCGAGATGAGGCCCGATTCCCCTGCACTGCGTGCAGAGCAATTCCGTGTTCCACATCAAACGTGAAAGGAGCCTTGATTTCCTTGATGGCACTCCAGAGAAAACCCAAGATCACTGTCTCAAGTCTATTGGGATCCTGAGGTCACTGGAGCAACAAGAAAGGGCTCCGTGGACCCCAAATCAACTCGAGATGATATCTTAGTCCCTGGCTTCGACTCAAGAGGAATACCAACTTTCCACAAGCACCTCAAGAGGAGGCTTCTCTCAGCTACAGGTATGTGAGAGGGACCCTGAGTTTGTGGCCTCAAGTGGAATGGACACCGAGATTCTCTGACTCGAAGTAAGGCTAGATATCCCTGCAGTGAATGAATGCAGGCTCGTCTTGCATCTCCCAAGACGAAGGGATGTCTGAATCCCCTGTGGAGAACACAGAGAAAGACCTAGTCCTCCGCTTCATCGCGATCGGAGGCCTCACGTCCTTTGAATACTCGAGAGGTCCGCGGAGATCAATGTTTCCAAAGGAGACGATGCCTGACTCGTCTTGAAAATGGATAGGAGTCCCAGGATCACTGTGGCACGTGGAAAGGGACCCTGGGTCTCCCGCCTCACGTGGAGACGCGTCCCAATTGCCATGCCAAGACTCGAGGAGAATCCCGAGGTGTCCCTCACACCTAGGCAGGAGTCCTGACGTCGCTGAACAAACACGTGTCTGGAAGGGCCCTCCCTGTCGTAACTCAAGAATACACCCCAGGTTCCGGCCGCAACTCGAGAAAAACCATGAGACTTCCCCCTCGCCGCGAGATGAGGCCCGATTCCCCTGCACTGCATGCAGAGCAATTCCGTGTTCCACATCAAACGTGAAAGGAGCCTTGATTTCCTTGATGGCACTCCAGAGAAAACCCAAGATCACTGTCTCAATTCTAGAGGGATCCTGAGGTCACTGGAGCAACAGGAAAGGGCTCCGTGGAACCCAAATCAACTCGAGATGAGAGCTTAGTCCCTGGCTTCGACTCAAGAGGAATACCAACTTTCCACAAGCACCTCAAGAAGAGGCTTCTCTCAGCTACATGTATGTGAGAGGGACCCTGAGTTTGTGGCCTCAAGTGGAATGGACACCGAGATGCTGTGACTCGAAGTAAGGCCGGATATCCCTGCAGTGAATTGAATGCAGGCTCGTCTTGCATCTCCCAAGACGAAGGGATGTCTGAATCCCCTGTGGAGACCACAGAGAAAGACCTAGTCCTCCGCCTCAACACGACCGGAGGCCTGACATCCTTTGAGAACTCGAGAGGTCCGCGGAGATCAATGCTTCCAAAGGAGACGATGCCTGACTCCTCTTGAAAATGGATAGGAGTCCCAGGATCACTGTGGCACGTGGAAAGGGACCCTGGGTCTCCCGCCTCACGTGGAGACGCGTCCCAATTGCCATGCCAAGACTCGAGGAGAATCCCGAGGTGTCCCTCTCACCTAGGCAGGAGTCCTGACATCGCTGAACAAACACGTGTCAGGAAGGGCCCTCCCCGTCGTAACTCGAGAATATACCCCAGGTTCCGGCCGCAACTCGAGAAAAAGCATGAGACTTCCCCCTCGCCGCGAGATGAGGCCCGATTCCCCTGCACTGCGTGCAGAGCAATTCCGAGTTCCACATCAAACGTGAAAGGAGCCTTGATTTACTTGATGGCATTCCAGAGAAAACCCAAGATCACTGTCTCAAGTCTAGAGGGATCCTGACGTCACTGGAGCAGCACGAAAGGGCTCCGTGGACCCCAAATCAACTCGAGATGAGATCTTAGTCCCTGGCTTCGACTCAAGAAGAATACCAACTTTCCACAAGCACCTCAAGAGGAGGCTTCTCTCAGCTACAGGTATGTGAGAGGGACACTGAGTGTGTGGCCTCAAGTGGAATGGACACCGAGATGCTCTGATTCGAAGTAAGGCCAATTATCCCTGCAGTGAATTGAATGCAGGCTCGTCTTGCATCTCCCAAGACGAAGGGATGTCTGAATACCCTGTGGAGACCACAGAGAAAGACCTAGTCCTCCGCCTCATCGCGACCGGAGGCCTCACATCCTTTGAAAACTCGACAGGTCCGCTGAGATCAATGCTTCCAAAGGAGACGATGCCTGACTCTTCTTGAAAATGGATAGGAGTCGCAGGATCCCTGTGGCACGGGGTAAGGGAACCTGGGTCTCCCGCCTCACCTGGAGACGCGTCCGAATTGCCATGCCAAAACTCGAGGAGAATCCCGAGGTGTCCCTCCCACCTAGACAGGAGTCCTGACGTCGGTGAACAAACACGTGTCTGGAAGGGCCCCTCCCCGTCGTAACTCGAGAATATACCCCAGGTTCCGGCCGCAACTCGAGAAAAACCATGAGACTTCCCCCTCGCCGCGATATGAGGCCTGATTCCCCTGCACTGCGTGCAGAGCAATTCCGTGTTCCACATCAAACGTGAAAGGAGCCTTGATTTCCTTGATGGCACTCCAGAGAAAACCCAATATCACTGTCTCAAGTCTAGAGGGATCCTGAGGTCACTGGAGCAACATGAAAGGGCTCCGTGGACCCCAAATCAACTCGAGATGAGAGATTAGTCCCTGGCTTCGACTCAAGAGGAATACCAACTTTCCACAAGCACCTCAAGAGGAGGCTTCTCTCAGGTACAGGTATGTGAGAGGGACCCTGAGTTTGTGGCCTCAAGTGGAATGGACACCGAGATGCTCTGACTCGAAGTAAGGCCGGATATCCCTGCAGTGAATTGAATGCAGGCTCGTCTTGCATCTCCCAAGAAGAAGGGATGTCTGAATCCCCTGTGGAGACCACAGAGAAAGACCTAGTTCTCCGCCTCATCGCGACCGGAGGCCTCACATCCTTTGAAAACTCGAGAGGTCCACGGAGATCAATGCTTCCAAAGGAGACAATGCCTGACTCCTCTTGAAAATGGATAGCAGTCCCAGGATCCCTGTGGCACGTGGAAAGGGACCCTGGGATTTCCGCCTCACGTGGAGACGCGTCCCAATTGCCATGCCAAGATTCGAGGAGAATCCCGAGGTGTCCCTCCCACCTAGGCAGGAGTCCTGACGTCGCTGAACAAACACGTGTCTGGAGGGGCCCTCCCCGTCGTAACTCGAGAATATACCCCAGGTTCCGGCCGCAACTCGAGAAAAACCATGAGACTTCCCCCTCGCCGCGATATGAGGCCTGATTCCCCTGCACTGCGTGCAGAGCAATTCCGTGTTCCACATCAAACGTGAAAGGAGCCTTGATTTCCTTGATGGCACTCCAGAGAAAACCCAATATCACTGTCTCAAGTCTAGAGGGATCCTGAGGTCACTGGAGCAACATGAAAGGGCTCCGTGGACCCCAAATCAACTCGAGATGAGAGATTAGTCCCTGGCTTCGACTCAAGAGGAATACCAACTTTCCACAAGCACCTCAAGAGGAGGCTTCTCTCAGGTACAGGTATGTGAGAGGGACCCTGAGTTTGTGGCCTCAAGTGGAATGGACACCGAGATGCTCTGACTCGAAGTAAGGCCGGATATCCCTGCAGTGAATTGAATGCAGGCTCGTCTTGCATCTCCCAAGAAGAAGGGATGTCTGAATCCCCTGTGGAGACCACAGAGAAAGACCTAGTTCTCCGCCTCATCGCGACCGGAGGCCTCACATCCTTTGAAAACTCGAGAGGTCCACGGAGATCAATGCTTCCAAAGGAGACAATGCCTGACTCCTCTTGAAAATGGATAGCAGTCCCAGGATCCCTGTGGCACGTGGAAAGGGACCCTGGGATTTCCGCCTCACGTGGAGACGCGTCCCAATTGCCATGCCAAGATTCGAGGAGAATCCCGAGGTGTCCCTCCCACCTAGGCAGGAGTCCTGACGTCGCTGAACAAACACGTGTCTGGAGGGGCCCTCCCCGTCGTAACTCGAGAATATACCCCAGGTTCCGGCCGCAACTCGAGAAAAACCATGAGACTTCCCCCTCGCAGCGAGATGAGGCCCGATTCCCCTGCACTGCGTGCAGAGCAATTCCGTGTTCCACATCAAACATGAAAGGAGCCTTGATTTCCTTGATGGCACTCCAGAGAAAACCCAAGATCACTGTCTCAAGTCTAGAGGGATCCTGAGGTCACTGGAGCAACACGAAAGGGCTCCGTGGACCCCAAATCAACTTGAGATGAGAGGTTAGTCCCTGGCTTCGACTCAAGAGGAATACCAACTTTCCACAAGCACCTCAAGAGGAGGCTTCTCTCAGCAACAGGTATGTGAGAGGGACCCTGAGTTTGTGGCCTCAAGTGGAATGGACACCGAGATGCTCTGACTCGAAGTAAGGCCGGATATCCCAACAGTGAAATGAATGCAGGCTCGTCTTGCATCTTCCAAGACGAAGGGTTGTCTGAATCCCCTGTGGAGACCACAGAGAAAGACCTAGTCCTCCGCCTCAACCCTACCGGAGGCCTCACATCCTTTGAAAACTCGAGAGGTCTGCGGAGATCAATGCTTCCAAAGGAGACGATGCCTGACTCCTCTTGAAAATGGATAGGAGTCCCAGGATCCCTGTGGCACGTGGAAAAGACCCTGGGTCTCCCGCCTCACGTGGAGACGCGTCCCAATTGCCATGCCAAGACTCGAGGAGAATCCCGAAGTGTCCCTCGCACGTAGGCATAAGTCCTGACGTCGCTGAACAAACACGTGTCTGGAAGTCCCTCCCCTTCGTAACTCGAGAATATACCCCAGGGTCCGGCCGCAACTCGAGTAAAACCATGAGACTTCCCCCTCGCCCCGAGATGAGGCCCGATTCCGTGCACTGCGTGCAGAGCAATTCCGCGTTCCACATCAAATGTGAACGGAGCCTTGATTTCCTTGATGGCACTCCAGAGAAAACCCAAGATCACTGTCTCAAGTCTAGAGGGATCCTGAGGTCACTGGAGCAACAGGAAAGGGCTCTGTGGACCCCAAATCAACTCGAGATGAGAGCTTAGTCCCTGGCTTCAACACAAGAGGAATACCAACTTTCCACAAGCACCTCAAGAGGAGGCTTCTCTCAGCTACAGGTATGTGAGAGGGACCCTGAGTGTGTGGCCTCAAGTGGAATGGACACCGAGATGCTCTGATTCGAAGTAAGGCCGGATATCCCTGCAGTGAATTGAATGCAGGCTCGTCTTGCATCTCCCAAGACGAAGGGATGTCTGAATCCCCTGTGGAGACCACAGAGAAAGACCTAGTTCTCCGCCTCATCGCGACCGGAGGCCTCACATCCTTTGAAAACTCGAGAGGTACGCGGAGATCAATGCTTCCAAAGGAGACGATGCCTGACTCTTCTTGAAAATGGATAGGAGTCGCAGGATCCCTGTGGCACGGGGTAAGGGACCCTGGGTCTCCCGCCTCACCTGGAGACGCGTCCGAATTGCCATGCCAAAACTCGAGGACAATCCCGAGGTGTCCCTCGCACCTAGACAGGAGTCCTGACGTTGGTGAACAAACACGTGTCTGGAAGGGCCCCTCCCCGTCATAACTCGAGAATATACCCCAGGTTCCGGCCGCAACTCGAGAAAAACCATGAGACTTCCCCCTCGCCGCGAGATAGGGCCCGATTCCCCTGCACTGCGTGCAGAGGAATTCCGTGTTCCACATCAAACGTGAAAGGAGCCTTGACTTCCTTGATGGCACTCCAGAGAAAACCCAAGATCACTGTCTCAAGTCTAGAGGGATCCTGAGGACACTGGAGCAACACGAAAGGGCTCCGTGGACCGCAAATCAACTCGAGATGAGAGCTTAGTCCCTGGCTTCGACTCAAGAGAAATACCAACTTTCCACAAGCACCTCAAGAGGAGGCTTCTCTCAGCTACAGGTATGTGAGAGGGACCCTGAGTTTGTGGCCTCAAGTGGAATGGACACCGAGATGCTCTGACTCGAAGTAAGGCCGGATATCCCTGCAGTGAATTGAATGCAGGCTCGTCTTGCATCTCCCAAGACGAAGGGATGTCTGAATCCCCTGTGGAGACCACAGAGAAAGAACTAGTTCTCCGACTCATCGCGACCGGAGGCCTCACATCCTTTGAAAACTCGAGAGGTCAGCGGAGATCAATGCTTCCAAAGGAGACGATGCCTGACTCCTATTGCAAATGGATAGGAGTCCCAGGATCCCTGTGGCACGTGGAAAGGGACCCTGGGTCTCCCGCCTCACGTGGAGACGCGTCCCAGTTGCCATGACAAGACTCGAAGAGAATCCCGAGGTGTCCCTCGCACCTAGGCAGGAGTCCTGACGGCGCTGAACAAACACATGTCTGGAAGGGCCCTCCCCGTCGTAACTCGAGAATATACCCCAGGTTCCGGCCGCAACTCGAGAAAAACCATGAGACTTCCCCCTCGCCGCGAGATGAGGCCCGATTCCCCTGCACTGCGTGCAGAGCAATTCCGTGTTCCACATCAAACGTGAAAGGAGCCTTGATTTCCTTGATGGCACTCCAGAGAAAACCCAAGATCACTGTCTCAAGTCTATTGGGATCCTGAGGTCACTGGAGCAACAAGAAAGGGCTCCGTGGACCCCAAATCAACTCGAGATGATATCTTAGTCCCTGGCTTCGACTCAAGAGGAATACCAACTTTCCACAAGCACCTCAAGAGGAGGCTTCTCTCAGCTACAGGTATGTGAGAGGGACCCTGAGTTTGTGGCCTCAAGTGGAATGGACACCGAGATTCTCTGACTCGAAGTAAGGCCGGATATCCCTGCAGTGAATGAATGCAGGCTCGTCTTGCATCTCCCAAGACGAAGGGATGTCTGAATCCCCTGTGGAGAACACAGAGAAAGACCTAGTCCTCCGCTTCATCGCGATCGGAGGCCTCACATCCTTTGAATACTCGAGAGGTCCGCGGAGATCAATGTTTCCAAAGGAGACGATGCCTGACTCGTCTTGAAAATGGATAGGAGTCCCAGGATCACTGTGGCACGTGGAAAGGGACCCTGGGTCTCCCGCCTCACGTGGAGACGCGTCCCAATTGCCATGCCAAGACTCGAGGAGAATCCCGAGGTGTCCCTCACACCTAGGCAGGAGTCCTGACGTCGCTGAACAAACACGTGTCTGGAAGGGCCCTCCCGGTCGTAACTCAAGAATACACCCCAGGTTCCGGGCCCAACTCGAGAAAAACCATGAGACTTCCCCCTCGCCGCGAGATGAGGCCCGATTCCCCTGCACTGCATGCAGAGCAATTCCGTGTTCCACATCAAACGTGAAAGGAGCCTTGATTTCCTTGATGGCACTCCAGAGAAAACCCAAGATGACTGTCTCAATTCTAGAGGGATCCTGAGGTCACTGGAGCAACAGGAAAGGGCTCCATGGAACCCAAATCAACTCGAGATGAGAGCTTAGTCCCTGGCTTCGACTCAAGAGGAATACCAACTTTCCACAAGCACCTCAAGAAGACGCTTCTCTCAGCTACATGTATGTGAGAGGGACCCTGAGTTTGTGGCCTCAAGTGGAATGGACACCGAGATGCTGTGACTCGAAGTAAGGCCGGATATCCCTGCAGTGAATTGAATGCAGGCTCGTCTTGCATCTCCCAAGACGAAGGGATGTCTGAATCCCCTGTGGAGACCACAGAGAAAGACCTAGTCCTCCGCCTCAACACGACCGGAGGCCTGACATCCTTTGAGAACTCGAGAGGTCCGCGGAGATCAATGCTTCCAAAGGAGACGATGCCTGACTCCTCTTGAAAATGGATAGGAGTCCCAGGATCACTGTGGCATGTGGAAAGGGACCCTGGGTCTCCCGCCTCACGTGGAGACGCGTCCCAATTGCCATGCCAAGACTCGAGGAGAATCCCGAGGTGTCCCTCTCACCTAGGCAGGAGTCCTGACATCGCTGAACAAACACGTGTCAGGAAGGGCCCTCCCCGTCGTAACTCGAGAATATACCCCAGGTTCCGGCCGCAACTCGAGAAAAAGCATGAGACTTCCCCCTCGCCGCGAGATGAGGCCCGATTCCCCTGCACTGCGTGCAGAGCAATTCCGAGTTCCACATCAAACGTGAAAGGAGCCTTGATTTACTTGATGGCATTCCAGAGAAAACCCAAGATCACTGTCTCAAGTCTAGAGAGATCCTGACGTCACTGGAGCAGCACGAAAGGGCTCCGTGGACTCCAAATCAACTCGAGATGAGATCTTAGTCCCTGGCTTCGACTCAAGAAGAATACCAACTTTCCACAAGCACCTCAAGAGGAGGCTTCTCTCAGCTACAGGTATGTGAGAGGGACACTGAGTGTGTGGCCTCAAGTGAAATGGACACCGAGATGCTCTGATTCGAAGTAAGGCCAATTATCCCTGCAGTGAATTGAATGCAGGCTCGTCTTGCATCTCCCAAGACGAAGGGATGTCTGAATCCCCTGTGGAGACCACAGAGAAAGACCTAGTCCTCCGCCTCATCGCGACCGGAGGCCTCACATCCTTTGAAAACTCGACAGGTCCGCTGAGATCAATGCTTCCAAAGGAGACGATGCCTGACTCTTCTTGAAAATGGATAGGAGTCGCAGGATCCCTGTGGCAGGGGGTAAGGGAACCTGGGTCTCCCGCCTCACCTGGAGACGCGTCCGAATTGCCATGCCAAAACTCGAGGAGAATCCCGAGGTGTCCCTCCCACCTAGACAGGAGTCCTGACGTCGGTGAACAAACACGTGTCTGGAAGGGCCCCTCCCCGTCGTAACTCGAGAATATACCCCAGGTTCCGGCCGCAACTCGAGAAAAACCATGAGACTTCCCCCTCGCCGCGATATGAGGCCTGATTCCCCTGCACTGCGTGCAGAGCAATTCCGTGTTCCACATCAAACGTGAAAGGAGCCTTGATTTCCTTGATGGCACTCCAGAGAAAACCCAAGATCACTGTCTCAAGTCTAGAGGGATCCTGAGGTCACTGGAGCAACATGAAAGGGCTCCGTGGACCCCAAATCAACTCGAGATGAGAGATTAGTCCCTGGCTTCGACTCAAGAGGAATACCAACTTTCCACAAGCACCTCAAGAGGAGGCTTCTCTCAGGTACAGGTATGTGAGAGGGACCCTGAGTTTGTGGCCTCAAGTGGAATGGACACCGAGATGCTCTGACTCGAAGTAAGGCCGGATATCCCTGCAGTGAATTGAATGCAGGCTCGTCTTGCATCTCCCAAGAAGAAGGGATGTCTGAATCCCCTGTGGAGACCACAGAGAAAGACCTAGTTCTCCGCCTCATCGCGACCGGAGGCCTCACATCCTTTGAAAACTCGAGAGGTCCACGGAGATCAATGCTTCCAAAGGAGACAATGCCTGACTCCTCTTGAAAATGGATAGCAGTCCCAGGATCCCTGTGGCACGTGGAAAGGGACCCTGGGATTTCCGCCTCACGTGGAGACGCATCCCAATTGCCATGCCAAGATTCGAGGAGAATCCCGAGGTGTCCCTCCCACCTAGGCAGGAGTCCTGACGTCGCTGAACAAACACGTGTCTGGAGGGGCCCTCCCCGTCGTAACTCGAGAATATACCCCAGGTTCCGGCCGCAACTCGAGAAAAACCATGAGACTTCCCCCTCGCAGCGAGATGAGGCCCGATTCCCCTGCACTGCGTGCAGAGCAATTCCGTGTTCCACATCAAACATGAAAGGAGCCTTGATTTCCTTGATGGCACTCCAGAGAAAACCCAAGATCACTGTCTCAAGTCTAGAGGGATCCTGAGGTCACTGGAGCAACACGAAAGGGCTCCGTGGACCCCAAATCAACTCGAGATGAGAGGTTAGTCCCTGGCTTCGACTCAAGAGGAATACCAACTTTCCACAAGCACCTCAAGAGGAGGCTTCTCTCAGCAACAGGTATGTGAGAGGGACCCTGAGTTTGTGGCCTCAAGTGGAATGGACACCGAGATGCTCTGACTCGAAGTAAGGCCGGATATCCCAACAGTGAAATGAATGCAGGCTCGTCTTGCATCTGCCAAGACGAAGGGTTGTCTGAATCCCCTGTGGAGACCACAGAGAAAGACCTAGTCCTCCGCCTCAACCCTACCGGAGGCCTCACATCCTTTGAAAACTCGAGAGGTCTGCGGAGATCAATGCTTCCAAAGGAGACGATGCCTGACTCCTCTTGAAAATGGATAGGAGTCCCAGGATCCCTGTGGCACGTGGAAAAGACCCTGGGTCTCCCGCCTCACGTGGAGACGCGTCCCAATTGCCATGCCAAGACTCGAGGAGAATCCCGAAGTGTCCCTCGCACGTAGGCATAAGTCCTGACGTCGCTGAACAAACACGTGTCTGGAAGTCCCTCCCCTTCGTAACTCGAGAATATACCCCAGGGTCCGGCCGCAACTCGAGTAAAACCATGAGACTTCCCCCTCGCCCCGAGATGAGGCCCGATTCCGTGCACTGCGTGCAGAGCAATTCCGCGTTCCACATCAAATGTGAACGGAGCTTTGATTTCCTTGATGGCACTCCAGAGAAAACCCAAGATCACTGTCTCTAGTCTAGAGGGATTCTGAGGTAACTGGAGCAACACGAAAGGGCTCCGAGGACCCCAAATCAACTCGAGATGAGAGCTTAGTCCCTGGCTTCGACTCAAGAGGAATACCAACTTTCCACAAGCACCTCAAGAGGAGGCTTCTCTCAGCTACAGGTATGTGAGAGGGACCCTGAGTTTGTGGCCTCAAGTGGAATGGACACCGAGAAGCTCTGACTCGAAGTTAGGCCGGATATCCCTGCATTGAATTGAATGCAGGCTCGTCTTGCATCTCCCAAGACGAAGGGATGTCTGAATCCCCTGTGGAGACCACAGAGAAAGACCTAATTCTCCGCCTCAACGCGACCGGAGGCCTCACATCCTTTGAAAATTCGGTAGGTCCGCGGAGATGAATGCTTCCAAAGGAGACGATGCCTGACTCCTCCTGAAAATTGATAGGAGACCCAGGATCCCTGTGGCACGTTTAACGGGACCCTGGGTCTCCCGCCTCACGTGGAGCCGCGTCCCAATTGCCATGCCAAGACTCGAGGAGAATCCCGAGGTGTCCCTCACACCTAGGCAGGAGTCCTGACGTCGCTGAACAAACACGTTTCTGGAAGGGTCCTCCCCGTTGTAACTCGAGAATATACCCCAGGTTCCAGCCTCAACTCGAGAAAATCCATGAGACTTCCCCCTCGCCGCGAGATGAGGCCCAAATCCCCAGCACTTCGAGCAGAGCAATTCCGTGTTCCACATCAAACGTGAAAGGAGCCTTGATTTCCTTGATTGCACTCCAGAGAAAACCCAAGATCACTGTCTCAAGTCTAGAGGGATCCTGAGGTCCTTGGAGCAACACGAAAGGGCTCCGTGGACCCCAAATCAACTAGAGATGAGAGCTTAGTCCCTGGCTTCGACTCAAGAGGAATACCAACTTTTCACAAGCACCTCAAGAGGAGGCTTCTCTCAGCTACAGGTATGTGAGAGGGACCCTGAGTTTGTGGCCTCAAGTGGAATCATCACCAGATGCTCTGACTCGAAGTAAGGCCGGATATCCCTGCAGTGAATTGAATGCAGGCTCGTCTTGCATCTCCCAAGACGAAGGGATGTCTGAATCCCCTGTGGCGACGACAGAGAAAGACCTAGTCCTCCGTCTCATCGCGAGCGGAGGCCTCACATCCTTTGAAAACTCGAGAGGTCTGCAGAGGTCAATGCTTCCAAAGGAGACGATACCTGACTCTTCTTGAAAATGGATAGGATTCCCAGGATCCCTGTGGCAAGTGCAAAGGGACCCTGGGTCTCCGGCCTCACGTGGAGACGCGTCCCAATTGCTATGCCAAGACTCGAGGAGAATCCCGAGGTGTCCCTGGCATCCAGGCAGGATTCCTGACGTCGCTGAGCAAACACGTGTCTGGAAGGGCCCTCCCCGTCGTAACTCGAGAATATACCCCAGGTTCCGGCCGCAATTCGAGAAAAACCATGAGAATTCCCCATCGCCACGACATGAGGCCCGATTCCCCTGCACTGCGTGCAGAGCAATTCCGTGTTCCACATCAAACGTGAAAGGAGCCTTGATTTCCTTGATTGCACTCCAGAGAAAACCCAAGATCACTGTCTCAAGTCTCGAGGGATCCTGAGGTCACTGGTGCAACACGTAAGGGCTCTGTGGACGCCAAATCAACTCGAGATGAGAGCTTAGTCCCTGGCTTCGACTCAAGAGGAATACCAACTTTCCACAAGCACCTCAAGAGGAGGCTTCTCTCAGCTACAGGTAAGTGAGAGGGACCCTGAGTTTGTGGCCTCAAGTGGAATGGACACTGAGATGCTCTGACGTGAAGTAAGGCCGGATATCCCTGCAGTGAATTGAATGCAGGCTCGTCTTGCATCTCCCAAGAAGAAGGGATGTCTTAATCCGCTGTGGAGACCACAGAGAAAGAGCTAGTCCTCCGCCGCATCGAGACCGGAGGCATCACATCCTTTGAAAATTCGAGAGGTCTGCGGAGGTCAATGATTCCAAAGGAGACGATGCCTACTCCTCTTGAAAATGGATAGGAGTCCCAGGATTCCTGTGGCACATGGAAAGGGACCCTGGGTCTCTCGCCTCACGTGGAGACGCGTCCCAATTGCCATGCCAAGACTCGAGGAGAATCCCGAGGTGTCCCTCGCACCTAGCCAGGAGTCCTGACGTAGCTGAACAAACACGTGTCTGGAAGGGCCCTCCCCGTCGTAACTCGAGAATATACCCCAGGTTGCGGCCGCAACTCGAGAAAAACCATGAGACTTCCCCCTCGTCGCGAGATGAGGCCCGATTCCCCTGCACTGCGTGCAGAGCAATTCCGTGTTCCACATCAAACGTGAAAGGAGCCTTGATTTCCTTGATGGCACTCCAGAGAAAACCCAAGATCACTGTCTCAAGTCTAGAGGGATCCTGAGGTCACTGGAGCAACACGAAAGGGCTCCGTGGACCCAAAATCAACTCGAGATGAGAGCTTAGTCCCTGACTTCGACTCAAGTGGAATACCAACTTTCCACAAGCACCTCAAGAGGAGGCTTCTCTCAGCTACAGGTATGTGAGAGGGACCCTGAGTTTGTGGCCTCAAGTGGAATGGACACCGAGATGCTCTGACTCGAAGTAAGGCCGGATATCCCTGCAGTGAATTGAATGCTGGCTCGTCTTGCATCTCCCAAGACGTAGGGATGTCTGAATCCCCTGTGGAGACCAAAGAGAAAGACCTAGTTCTCCGCCTCATCGCGACCGGAGGCCTCACATCCTTTGAAAACTCGAGAGGTCCGCGGAGATCAATGCTTCCAAAGGAGACGATGCCTGACTCCTCTTGAAAATGGATAGGAGTCCCAGGATCCCTGTGGCACGTGGAAAGGGACCCTGGGTCTCCCGCCTCAAGTGGAGACGCGTCCCAATTGCCATGCCAAGACTCGAGGAGAATCCCGAGGTGTCCCTCGCACCTAGGCAGGAGTCCTGACGTCGTGAACATACACGTGTCTGGAAGGGCCCTCCCCGTCGTAACTCGAGAATATACCCCAGGTTCCGGCCGCAACTCGAGAAAAACCATGAGACTTCCCCCTCGCCGCGAGATGAGGCCCGATTCCCCTGCCCTGCGTGCAGAGCAATTCCGTTTTCCACATCAAAATTGAAAGGAGCCTTGATTTCCTTGATGGCACTCCAGAGAAAACCCAAGATCACTGTCTCAAGCCTAGAGGGATCCTGAGGTCACTGGAGCAACAAGAAAAGGGCTCTGTGGACCACAATTCATCTCGACATGAGAGCTTAGTCCCTGGCTTCGACTCAAGAGGAATGCCAACTTTCCACAAGCACCTCAAGAGGAGGCTTCTCTCAGCTACAGGTATGTGAGAGGGACCCTGAGTTTGTGGCCTCAAGTGGAATGGACACCGAGATGCTCTGACTTGAAATAAGGCCGGATATCCCTGCATTGAATTGATTGCAGGCTCGTCTTGCATCTCCATAGACGAAGGGATGTCTGAATCCCCTGTGGAGACCACAGAGAAAGACCTAGTCCTCCGCCTCATCAAGACCGGAGGCCTCACATCCTTTGAAAACTCGAGAGGTCTGCGGAGATCAATGCTTCCAAAGGAGACGATGCCTGACTCCTCTTGAAAATGGATAGGAGTCCCAGGATCACTGTGGCACGTGGAAAGGGACCCTGGGTCTCCCGCCTCACGTGGAGACGCGTCCCAATTGCCATGCCAAGACTCGAGGAGAATCCCGAGGTGTCCCTCGCTCCTAGGCAGGAGTCCTGACGTCGCTGAACAAACACGTGTCTGGAAGGGCCCTCCCCGTCGTAACTCGAGAATATACCCCAGGTTCCGGCCGCAACTCGAGAAAAACCATGAGACTTCCCCCTCGCCGCGAGATGAGGCCCGATTCCCCTGGACTGCGTGCAGAGCAATTCCGTGTTCCACATCAATCGTGAAAGGAGACTTAATTTCCTTGATGGCATTCCAGAGAAAACCCAAGATCACTGTCTCAAGTCTAGAGGGATCCTGAGGTCACTGGAGCAACACGAAATGGCTCCGTGGACCCCAAATCAACATGAGATGAGAGCTGAGTCCCTGGCTTCGACTCAAGAGGAATGCCAACTTTCCACAAGCACCTCAAGAGGAGGCTTCTCTCAGCTACAGGTATGTGAGAGGGACCCTGAGTTTGTGGCCTCAAGTGGAATGGACACCGAGATGCTCTGACCCGAAGTAAGGCCGGATATCCCTGCAGTGAATTGAATGCTGGCTCGTCTTGCATCTCCCAAGACGAAGGGTTGTCTGAATCCCCTGTGGAGACCACAGAGAAAGACCTAGTCCTACGCCTCATCGCGACCGGAGGCCTCATATGGTTTGAACACTCTAGAGGTCCGCTGAGATCAATACTTCCGAGGGAGACGATGCCTGACTCCTCATGAAAATGGATAGGGGTCCCCGGATCCCTGTGGCACGTGGAAAGGGACCCTGGGTCTCCCGCCTCACGTGGAGACGCGTCCCAATTGCAATGCAAAAACTCGAGGAGAATCCCGAGGTGTTCCTCGCACCTAGGCAGGAGTCCTGACATCGCTGAACAAACACGTGTCTGGAAGGGCCCTCCCCGTCGTAACTCGAGAATATACCCCAGGTTCCGGCCGCAACTCGAGAAAAACCATGAGACTTCCCCCTCGCCGCGATATGAGGCCTGATTCCCCTGCACTGCGTGCAGAGCAATTCCGTGTTCCACATCAAACGTGAAAGGAGCCTTGATTTCCTTGATGGCACTCCAGAGAAAACCCAAGATCACTGTCTCAAGTCTAGAGGGATCCTGAGGTCACTGGAGCAACATGAAAGGGCTCCGTGGACCCCAAATCAACTCGAGATGAGAGATTAGTCCCTGGCTTCGACTCAAGAGGAATACCAACTTTCCACAAGCACCTCAAGAGGAGGCTTCTCTCAGGTACAGGTATGTGAGAGGGACCCTGAGTTTGTGGCCTCAAGTGGAATGGACACCGAGATGCTCTGACTCGAAGTAAGGCCGGATATCCCTGCAGTGAATTGAATGCAGGCTCGTCTTGCATCTCCCAAGAAGAAGGGATGTCTGAATCCCCTGTGGAGACCACAGAGAAAGACCTAGTTCTCCGCCTCATCGCGACCGGAGGCCTCACATCCTTTGAAAACTCGAGAGGTCCACGGAGATCAATGCTTCCAAAGGAGACAATGCCTGACTCCTCTTGAAAATGGATAGGAGTCCCAGGATCCCTGTGGCACGTGGAAAAGACCCTGGGTCTCCCGCCTCACGTGGAGACGCGTCCCAATTGCCATGCCAAGACTCGAGGAGAATCCCGAAGTGTCCCTCGCACGTAGGCATAAGTCCTGACGTCGCTGAACAAACACGTGTCTGGAAGTCCCTCCCCTTCGTAACTCGAGAATATACCCCAGGGTCCGGCCGCAACTCGAGTAAAACCATGAGACTTCCCCCTCGCCCCGAGATGAGGCCCGATTCCGTGCACTGCGTGCAGAGCAATTCCGCGTTCCACATCAAATGTGAACGGAGCCTTGATTTCCTTGATGGCACTCCAGAGAAAACCCAAGATCACTGTCTCTAGTCTAGAGGGATTCTGAGGGAACTGGAGCAACACGAAAGGGCTCCGAGGACCCCAAATCAACTCGAGATGAGAGCTTAGTCCCTGGCTTCGACTCAAGAGGAATACCAACTTTCCACAAGCACCTCAAGAGGAGGCTTCTCTCAGCTACAGGTATGTGAGAGGGACCCTGAGTTTGTGGCCTCAAGTGGAATGGACACCGAGAAGCTCTGACTCGAAGTTAGGCCGGATATCCCTGCATTGAATTGAATGCAGGCTCGTCTTGCATCTCCCAAGACGAAGGGATGTCTGAATCCCCTGTGGAGACCACAGAGAAAGACCTAATTCTCCGCCTCAACGCGACCGGAGGCCTCACATCCTTTGAAAATTCGGTAGGTCCGCGGAGATGAATGCTTCCAAAGGAGACGATGCCTGACTCCTCCTGAAAATTGATAGGAGACCCAGGATCCCTGTGGCACGTTTAACGGGACCCTGGGTCTCCCGCCTCACGTGGAGCCGCGTCCCAATTGCCATGCCAAGACTCGAGGAGAATCCCGAGGTGTCCCTCACACCTAGGCAGGAGTCCTGACGTCGCTGAACAAACACGTTTCTGGAAGGGTCCTCCCCGTTGTAACTCGAGAATATACCCCAGGTTCCAGCCTCAACTCGAGAAAATCCATGAGACTTCCCCCTCGCCGCGAGATGAGGCCCAAATCCCCAGCACTTCGAGCAGAGCAATTCCGTGTTCCACATCAAACGTGAAAGGAGCCTTGATTTCCTTGATTGCACTCCAGAGAAAACCCAAGATCACTGTCTCAAGTCTAGAGGGATCCTGAGGTCCTTGGAGCAACACGAAAGGGCTCCGTGGACCCCAAATCAACTCGAGATGAGAGCTTAGTCCCTGGCTTCGACTCAAGAGGAATACCAACTTTTCACAAGCACCTCAAGAGGAGGCTTCTCTCAGCTACAGGTATGTGAGAGGGACCCTGAGTTTGTGGCCTCAAGTGGAATCATCACCAGATGCTCTGACTCGAAGTAAGGCCGGATATCCCTGCAGTGAATTGAATGCAGGCTCGTCTTGCATCTCCCAAGACGAAGGGATGTCTGAATCCCCTGTGGCGACGACAGAGAAAGACCTAGTCCTCCGTCTCATCGCGAGCGGAGGCCTCACATCCTTTGAAAACTCGAGAGGTCTGCAGAGGTCAATGCTTCCAAAGGAGACGATACCTGACTCTTCTTGAAAATGGATAGGATTCCCAGGATCCCTGTGGCAAGTGCAAAGGGACCCTGGGTCTCCGGCCTCACGTGGAGACGCGTCCCAATTGCTATGCCAAGACTCGAGGAGAATCCCGAGGTGTCCCTGGCATCCAGGCAGGATTCCTGACGTCGCTGAGCAAACACGTGTCTGGAAGGGCCCTCCCCGTCGTAACTCGAGAATATACCCCAGGTTCCGGCCGCAATTCGAGAAAAACCATGAGAATTCCCCATCGCCACGACATGAGGCCCGATTCCCCTGCACTGCGTGCAGAGCAATTCCGTGTTCCACATCAAACGTGAAAGGAGCCTTGATTTCCTTGATTGCACTCCAGAGAAAACCCAAGATCACTGTCTCAAGTCTCGAGGGATCCTGAGGTCACTGGTGCAACACGTAAGGGCTCTGTGGACCCCAAATCAACTCGAGATGAGAGCTTAGTCCCTGGCTTCGACTCAAGAGGAATACCAACTTTCCACAAGCACCTCAAGAGGAGGCTTCTCTCAGCTACAGGTAAGTGAGAGGGACCCTGAGTTTGTGGCCTCAAGTGGAATGGACACTGAGATGCTCTGACGTGAAGTAAGGCCGGATATCCCTGCAGTGAATTGAATGCAGGCTCGTCTTGCATCTCCCAAGAAGAAGGGATGTCTTAATCCGCTGTGGAGACCACAGAGAAAGAGCTAGTCCTCCGCCGCATCGAGACCGGAGGCATCACATCCTTTGAAAATTCGAGAGGTTCTGCGGAGGTCAATGATTCCAAAGGAGACGATGCCTGACTCCTCTTGAAAATGGATAGGAGTCCCAGGATTCCTGTGGCACATGGAAAGGGACCCTGGGTCTCTCGCCTCACGTGGAGACGCGTCCCAATTGCCATGCCAAGACTCGAGGAGAATCCCGAGGTGTCCCTCGCACCTAGCCAGGAGTCCTGACGTAGCTGAACAAACACGTGTCTGGAAGGGCCCTCCCCGTCGTAACTCGAGAATATACCCCAGGTTGCGGCCGCAACTCGAGAAAAACCATGAGACTTCCCCCTCGTCGCGAGATGAGGCCCGATTCCCCTGCACTGCGTGCAGAGCAATTCCGTGTTCCACATCAAACGTGAAAGGAGCCTTGATTTCCTTGATGGCACTCCAGAGAAAACCCAAGATCACTGTCTCAAGTCTAGAGGGATCCTGAGGTCACTGGAGCAACACGAAAGGGCTCCGTGGACCCCAAATCAACTCGAGATGAGAGCTTAGTCCCTGACTTCGACTCAAGTGGAATACCAACTTTCCACAAGCACCTCAAGAGGAGGCTTCTCTCAGCTACAGGTATGTGAGAGGGACCCTGAGTTTGTGGCCTCAAGTGGAATGGACACCGAGATGCTCTGACTCGAAGTAAGGCCGGATATCCCTGCAGTGAATTGAATGCTGGCTCGTCTTGCATCTCCCAAGACGTAGGGATGTCTGAATCCCCTGTGGAGACCAAAGAGAAAGACCTAGTTCTCCGCCTCATCGCGACCGGAGGCCTCACATCCTTTGAAAACTCGAGAGGTCCGCGGAGATCAATGCTTCCAAAGGAGACGATGCCTGACTCCTCTTGAAAATGGATAGGAGTCCCAGGATCCCTGTGGCACGTGGAAAGGGACCCTGGGTCTCCCGCCTCAAGTGGAGACGCGTCCCAATTGCCATGCCAAGACTCGAGGAGAATCCCGAGGTGTCCCTCGCACCTAGGCAGGAGTCCTGACGTCGTGAACATACACGTGTCTGGAAGGGCCCTCCCCGTCGTAACTCGAGAATATACCCCAGGTTCCGGCCGCAACTCGAGAAAAACCATGAGACTTCCCCCTCGCCGCGAGATGAGGCCCGATTCCCCTGCCCTGCGTGCAGAGCAATTCCGTTTTCCACATCAAAATTGAAAGGAGCCTTGATTTCCTTGATGGCACTCCAGAGAAAACCCAAGATCACTGTCTCAAGCCTAGAGGGATCCTGAGGTCACTGGAGCAACAAGAAAAGGGCTCTGTGGACCACAATTCATCTCGACATGAGAGCTTAGTCCCTGGCTTCGACTCAAGAGGAATGCCAACTTTCCACAAGCACCTCAAGAGGAGGCTTCTCTCAGCTACAGGTATGTGAGAGGGACCCTGAGTTTGTGGCCTCAAGTGGAATGGACACCGAGATGCTCTGACTTGAAATAAGGCCGGATATCCCTGCATTGAATTGATTGCAGGCTCGTCTTGCATCTCCATAGACGAAGGGATGTCTGAATCCCCTGTGGAGACCACAGAGAAAGACCTAGTCCTCCGCCTCATCAAGACCGGAGGCCTCACATCCTTTGAAAACTCGAGAGGTCTGCGGAGATCAATGCTTCCAAAGGAGACGATGCCTGACTCCTCTTGAAAATGGATAGGAGTCCCAGGATCACTGTGGCACGTGGAAAGGGACCCTGGGTCTCCCGCCTCACGTGGAGACGCGTCCCAATTGCCATGCCAAGACTCGAGGAGAATCCCGAGGTGTCCCTCGCTCCTAGGCAGGAGTCCTGACGTCGCTGAACAAACACGTGTCTGGAAGGGCCCTCCCCGTCGTAACTCGAGAATATACCCCAGGTTCCGGCCGCAACTCGAGAAAAACCATGAGACTTCCCCCTCGCCGCGAGATGAGGCCCGATTCCCCTGGACTGCGTGCAGAGCAATTCCGTGTTCCACATCAATCGTGAAAGGAGACTTAATTTCCTTGATGGCATTCCAGAGAAAACCCAAGATCACTGTCTCAAGTCTAGAGGGATCCTGAGGTCACTGGAGCAACACGAAATGGCTCCGTGGACCCCAAATCAACATGAGATGAGAGCTGAGTCCCTGGCTTCGACTCAAGAGGAATGCCAACTTTCCACAAGCACCTCAAGAGGAGGCTTCTCTCAGCTACAGGTATGTGAGAGTGACCCTGAGTTTGTGGCCTCAAGTGGAATGGACACCGAGATGCTCTGACCCGAAGTAAGGCCGGATATCCCTGCAGTGAATTGAATGCTGGCTCGTCTTGCATCTCCCAAGACGAAGGGTTGTCTGAATCCCCTGTGGAGACCACAGAGAAAGACCTAGTCCTACGCCTCATCGCGACCGGAGGCCTCATATGGTTTGAACACTCTAGAGGTCCGCTGAGATCAATACTTCCGAGGGAGACGATGCCTGACTCCTCATGAAAATGGATAGGGGTCCCCGGATCCCTGTGGCACGTGGAAAGGGACCCTGGGTCTCCCGCCTCACGTGGAGACGCGTCCCAATTGCAATGCAAAAACTCGAGGAGAATCCCGAGGTGTTCCTCGCACCTAGGCAGGAGTCCTGACATCGCTGAACAAACACGTGTCTGGAAGGGCCCTCCCCGTCGTAACTCGAGAATATACCCCAGGTTCCAGCCTCAACACGTGAAAAACCATGAGACTTCCCCCTCGCAGCAAGATGAGGCCCGATTCCCCTGCACTGCGTGCAGAGCAATTCCGTGTTCCACATCAAACTTGTAAGGAGACTTGATTTCCTTGATGGCACTCCAGAGAAAACCCAAGATCACTGTCTCAAGTCTAGAGGGATCCTGAGCTCACTGCAGCAACACGAAAGGGCTCCGTGGACCCCAAATCAACTCGAGAAGAGAGCTTAGTCCCTGGCTTCGACTCAAGAGGAATACCAACTTTCCACAAGCACCTCAAGAGGAGGCTTCTCTCAGCTACAAGTATGTGAGAGGGACCCTGATTTTGTGGCCTCAAGTGGAATGGACTCTGAGATGCTCTGACTCGAAGTAATTCCGGATATCCCTGCAGTGAATTGAATGCAGGCTCGTCTTGCATCTCCCATGACGAAGGGATGTCTGAATCCCCTGTGGAGACCACAGAGAAAGCCCTAGTTCCCCGCCTCATCGCGACCGGAGGCCTCACATCCTTTGAAAATCCAGAGGTACGCGGACGTCAGTGCTTAAAAAGGAGACGATGCCTGACACCTCTTTAATATGGATAGTAGTCCCAGGATTCCTGTGGCAAGTGGAACGGGACCCCTGGTCTCCCCCCTCAGCTGGAGAGGCATCCCAATTGCCCTGCCAAGCCTCGAGGAGAGTCCCGAGGTGTCACTCGCATCTAGGCACAAGTCCTGACATCGCTCTTCACGCTCTTCATATTTTTCAGACCTTTTCATGCTCTTCATATGTTTCACACCTTATCATGCTCTTCATATTTTTCACACCTTTTCATGCAGTTAATATTTTTCACACCTTTTTATGCTCCTCATATTTAACACACCTTTTCATGCTCTTCTTATTTTTCAGACCTTTTCATGCTCCTTATATTTTTCAGACCTTTTCATGCTCTTCGTATTGTTCACAACTTTTCCTGCTCCTCGTATTGTTCACACCATTTCATGCTCCTCATATTGTTCACACCGTTTCATGCTCCTCATAATTTTCACACCTTTTCATGCTCTTCATATTTTTCACAGCATTTCATGCTCTTCATATTTTTCACACTTTTTCAATCACTTCATATTTTTCAGATCTTTTCATGCTCTTAAAATTTTTCAGACCTTTTCATGCTCTTCATAGTTTTCAGACTGTTTCATGCTCCTCGTATTTTTCTGACCTTTTCATGCTCTTCATATTTTTCACACCATTTCATGAACCTCATATTGTTCACAACTTTTCATGCTCTTCATAGTTTTCAGACCTTTACATGCTCTTCGTATTTTTCACAGCTTTTCATGCTCCTGGTATTTTTCACACCTTTTCATGCTCTTCATATACTTCAGAACTTTTCAAGCTCTTGATATTTTTCAGACTTTTTCAAGCTCTTCATAGTTTTCATAACCTTTCATGCTCTGCACATTTTTCACACCGTTTCAGGCTCTTCGTATGTTTCACACCTTTTCATGCACTTCGTGTTTTTCACAACTTTTCATGCTCTTCGTATTTTTCACACCTCTTCAGGCTCTTCGAAATTTTTCACACTTTTTCATGCTCTTCATATTTTTCACACATTTTCATCCTCTTCTCATTTTTCACACCGTTTCATGCTCAATGTATTTTTCAGACCTTTTCATGCTCTTTGTATTTTTCAGACCTTTTCATGCTCCTCGTATTTTTCAGACCTTTGCATGTTCCTCATATTTTTCTGAACTTTTCACGCTCCTCGTATTTTTCACAACTTCTCATGCTCCTCATATTGTTCACACCTTTCATACTCCTCATATCATTCACAACTTTTCATGCTCATTATATTTTTCACACCTTTTCAGCTCTTCATATTTTTCAGAAATTTTCATGCTCTTCATGCTCTTCTTATTTTTCAGACCTTTTCATGCTCTTCGTATTTTTCAGAACTTTTCATGCTCTTCGTATTTTTCACACCTTTTCATGCTCTTGATATTTTTCAGAAGTTTTCATGTTCTTGATATTTTTCAGACCTTTTCATGCTCTTCAATTTTTCACAACTTTTCATGCCTTTCATATTTTTCAGACCTTTTCAATCTCTTGATATTTTTCAGACCTTTTCATGCTCTTCGTATTTTTCAGACCTTTTCATGCTCTTCATATTTTTTACAGCTTTTCATGCTCTTCTTATTTTTCACACCATTTCATGCTCCTCATATATTTCACATCTTTTCATGAGCTTCATGTTGTCACACCGTTTCATGCTCCTCAGATTTTTCACACCTTTTCATGTTCTTCATATTTTTCAGACCTTTTCATGCTCCACATATTTTTCACACGTTTACATGCTCTTCATATTTTACACAACTTCTCATGCTCTTCTTATTTTTTAAACCTTTTCTTGCTCTTCTTATTTTTCACACCGTTTCATGCTCTTCATATTTTTCACACCTTGTCATGCTTTTCAAATTTTTCACACCTTTTCATGCTCTTCGTATTTTTTAAACCTTTTCTTGCTCCTCATATTTTACACAACTTTTCATGCTCTTCATATTTTTTAAACCTTTTCTTGCTCTTCATATTTTACACACCGTTTCATGCTCTTCATATTTTTCACACCTTGTCATGCTTTTCAAATTTTTTACACCTTTTCATGCTCTTCGTATTTTTCAGGTTTTATCACTCTCTTCGTATTTTTCAGATCTTTTCATGCTCTTTGTATTTTTCACACCGTTTCATGCTCTTCGTATTTATCAGATGTTTTCATGATCTTCTTATTTTTCACACCGTTTCATGCTTTTCGTATTTATCAGAACTTTTTGTGATCTCCATATTTTTCAGAACTTTTCATGCTCTTCGCATTTTTCACACCGTTTCATGCACTTCATATTTTTCACACCTTTTCATGCTATTCATATTTTTCACACTGTTTCATAATCTTCATATTTTTCACTTCTTTTCATGCTCTTCATATATTTCACACTGTTTCATGCTCTTCATATGTTCACACCATTACATGCTCCTCATATTTATCATAGTTTCATGCTCTTCAAATTTTTCACACCTTTACATGCTCCTCATATTTTTGACACCATTTCTTGCTCCTCGTATTTTTCAGAACTTTTCATGCTCTTCATATTTTTCACACCTTTACATGCTCCTCATATTTTTGACAACTTTTCTTGCTCCTCATATTTTTCACACCTTTTCATGCTCTTCATATTTTTCACACCTTTTCCTGCTCTTCATATTTTTCATACCGTTTCATGCTCTTCATATTCTCACACTGTTTCATGCTCCTCATATTTTTCAGACCTTTTCATGCTCCTCATAATTTTCAGACCTTGGCATGCTCCTCGTATTTTCCAGACCTTTTCATCCTCCTCATATTTTTCACACCTTTTCACGCTCTTCGTATTTTTCAGGCCTTTGCATGCTCCCTGTATTTTTCACACATTTTCATGCTCCTCGTATTTTTCAGAACTTTTCATGCTCCTCATATTTTGCACACCTTTTCATGTTCTTCATATTTTTCAGACGTTTGCATGCTCTTCGTATTTTTCAGACCTTTTCATGCTCTTGATAGTTTTGAAACCTTTTCAGGCTCCTCGTATTTTTCAGACCTTTTCATGCTCCTCGTATTTTTCACACATTTCCATGCTCCTCGTATTTTTCACACCTTTTCACGACCCTTGTATTTTTCAGACCTTTCCATGCTCCTCGTATTTTTCACACGTTTCATGCTCTTCATATTTTTCAGAAAGCTCTTTGTATTTTTCAGACTTTTTCATGTTCTTGGTAATTTTTCACATCTTTTAATGCTCTCTGAATTTTTCACAACTTTTCATGCTTTTCGTGATTTTTCACAACGTTTCATGCTCTTCATATTTTTCACACCGTTTGATGCGTTTGTACTTTTCACACTTTTTCATGCTCTTTGTATTTTTCACACATTTTAATGCTCTTCGTATATTTCACACCTTTCATGCACTTCGTATGATTCACACCTTTTCATGCTCTTCATATTTTTCACACCGTTTCATGCTCTTCATATTTTTCACACCTTTTCATGCTCTTCATATTTTTCACACCATTTCATGCTCTTCATATTTTTCACACTGTTTCATGCTCTTCGTATTTTTGACACTTTTTCATGCTCTTCGTATATTTCACACCTTTTCATGCTCTTTGTATATTTCACACCTCTTCATGCTCTTCATATTTTTCACACCGTTTCATGCTGTTCATATTGTTCACAACTTTTCAGGCTCCCCGTATTTTTCAGACCTTTTCATGCTCCTTGTGTTTTTCAGACCTTTTCATGCTCCTCGTATTTTTCAGACCTTTTCATCCTCCTCGTATTTATCAGACCTTTTCATGCTTCTCGTATTTTTCACACCTTTTCATGCTCCTCGTATTTTTCACACTTTTTCATGCTCCTCGTATTTTTCACACCTTTATATGCTCTTTGTATTTTTCACACCTTTTCATGCTCTTCCTGTTTTTCACACCTTCTCATGCTCTTCGTGTTTTTCACTCCTTTTAATGCTCTTCATATTTTTCAGGCCTTTTCATGCTCTTGATATTTTCCACACCTTTTCATGCTCTCCATGTTTTTCACACCGTTTCTTGCTCTTCGTGTTTTTCACACATTTCATGCTCTTCATATTTTTCACACCTTTTCATGCTCCTCGTATTTTTCACACTTTTTCATGCTCCTCATATTTTTCAAACCTTTTCATGCTCTTCGCATTTTTCATTCATTTTCATGCTCTTCGTGTTTTTCACACCTTTTCATGCTCCTCGTATTTTTCACACTTTTTCATGCTCCTCATATTTTTCACACCTTTTCATGCTCCTCGTATTTTTCAGACCTTTTCATGCTCCTCGTATTTTTCAGACCTTGCCTGGTCCTCGTATTTTATAGACCTTTCCATGCTCTTACTATTTTTCAGACATCTTCATGCTCCTCTTATTTTTAAGACCTATTCATGCTCTTCGTATTTTTCAGAACTCTTCATGCTACTCGTATTTTTCAGAAATTTTCATGCTCTTCATACTGTTTACACGTTTTCATGCTCTTCGTATATTTCAGACCTTTTCAAATTCTTGATATTTTTCAGACCATTTCATGCTCATCATATTTTCCACACCTTTTCATGCTCTTTGTAATATTTCACACCTGTTCATGCTCTTCGTATTTTTGACACCTTTTCATACTCCTCGTATTTTTCACACCTTTTCATGCTCCTCGTATTTTTCAGACCTTTTCATGCTCCCCGTATTTTTCAGACCTTTTCATGCTCCTCGTATTTTTCAGACCTTGCCTGGTCCTCGTATTTTATAGACCTTTCCATGCTCTTCGTGATTTTCACGCATTTTCATGGTTCTCGTATTTTTTACACCATTTAATGTTCCTCGTTTTTTTTCAGACCTTTTCATGCTCCTCGTATTTTTCACACATTTTCATGCTCCTCGTATTTTTCACACCTTTGCATGCTCTTCGTGATTTTCACGCCTTTTCATGCTCTTTGTATTTTTCAGACCTTTTCATGCTCCGGGTATTTTTCAGAACTTTTCATGCTCTTCATATTTTTCAGAATTTTTCAACCTCCTCGTATTTTTCAGATCTTTTCATGCTCCTCAAATTTTTCAGACCTTTCAAGCTCCTCTTATTTTTCAGACCTTTTCATGCTTCTCATATTTTTCACACCTTTTCATGCTCTTCATATAGTTCACACCTTTTCATGCTCTTCATATTGTTCAGAACTTTTCATGCTCCTCGTATTTTTCACAACTTCTCATGCTCCTCATATTGTTCACACCTTTTCATGCTCGTCATAATATTCACACATTTTCATGCTCTTCGTATTTTTTAAACCTTTTCTTGCTCTTCATATTTTACACAACTTTTCATGCTCTTCATATTTTTCAGAACTTTTCATTCTCTTCATGCTCTTCGGATTTTCAGACCTATTCATGCTCCTCCTTTTTTTCAGACCTTTTCATGCTCTTCATATTTTTCACTCCTCTTCATGCTCCTCCTATTTTTCAAACCTTTTCATGCTCCGCGTATTTTTCACATCTTTTCATGCTCTTCATATTTTACAGACCGTTTCATGCTCTTCATATTTTTCACACCATTTCATTAACCTCATATTATTCATAACTTTTCATGCTCTTCATATTTTACACACCGTTCAGGCTATTCATATGTTTCACACCTTTAATGCACTTCGTATTTTTCACAACTTTTCATGCTCTTCGTATTTTTCACACCTTTTCAGGTTCTTCGAAATTTTTCACACCTTTTTATGCTCTTCATATTTTTCACACCTTTTCATCCTCTTCTCTTTTTTCACACCGTTTCTTGCTCTACTTATTTTTCACACCTTGTCATGCACTTCATATTTTTTACATCTTTTCATGCTCTTCGTATTTGTCCCATGTTTTCAAGCTCTTCGTATATTTCAGACCTTTTCATGCTCTTCGTATTTTTCACACTTTTTCATGCTCCTCATATTTTTCACACCTTTTCATGCTCTTCGTATTTTTCACACCTTTTCATGCTCTTCGTATTTTTCACAACTTTTCATGCTCTTCCTGTTTTTCACTCCTTTTAATGCTCTTAATATTTTTCAGGCCTTTTCACGCTCTTGATATTTTTCACACCTTTTCATCCTCTCTGTGTTTTTCACACCTTTTCTTGCTCTTCGTGTTTTTCACACGTTTTCATGCTCCTCATATTTTTCACACCATTTCATGCTCTTCATATTTTCACACCGTTTCATGCTAGTCATATTTTTGACACCTTTTCATGCTCCTAATATTTTTCAGACCTTTTAATGCTCCTCGTGTTTTTCAGACGTATTCACGCTCCTCGTATTTTTCAGACATTCTGGCCCCTCGTATTTTACAGACCTTTTCATGCTCCTCATATTTTCAGACCGTTTCATGCTCCTCATATTTTTCAAACCGTTTCATGCTCCTCATATTTATCACACCGTTTCGTGCTCCTTGTGTTTTACAGACATTTTCATGCTTCTCGTATTTTTCAGAACTTTTCATGCTCCTCGTGTTTTTCAGACCTTTTCATGCTCCTCGTATTTTTCACACATTTTCATACTCCTCGTATTTTTCACACCTTATCACGCTCATCGTATTTTTCAGACATTAAGGCCCCTCGTATTTTTCAGACCTTTCCATGCTCATCGTATTTTTCATACCTTTTCATGATCCTCACATTTTTCACACCTTTTAATGCTCTTCATATTTTTCACACCGTTTCATGCTCTTCATGTTTCCACACTGTTTCATGCTCCTCATATTTTTCAGATATTTTCATGCTCCTCGTATTTTCCAGACCTTTTCATGCTCCTCGTAATTTTCACAACTTTTCATGCTCCTTGTAGTTTTCAGACCTTTTCATGCTCCTCATATTTCTCACACCTTTCATGTTCTTCATATTTTTCACACCGTTTCATGCTCTTTATATTTTCACACTGTTTCATGCTCCTCATATTTTTGACACCTTTTCATGCTCCTCTTATTTTTCAGACCTTTTCATGCTCCCCGTATTTTTCATACCTTTCTTGGTCCTCGTATTTTTCAGAATGATTCATGCTTCTCGTATTTTTCACACCTTTTCTTGTTCCTCGTATTTTTCAGACCTTTTCATGCTCCTCGTATTTTTCACACGTTTTCATGCTCTTCATATTGTTCACAACTTTTCATGCTCTTCATATTTTTCACATCTGTTCATGCTTTTCATATTTTTCATACCTTTTCATGCTCCTCGTATTTTTCAGACCTTTTCATGCTCCCTGTATTTTCATACCTTTCATGGTCCTCGTATTTTTCAGACCGTTTCATGCTTCTCGAATTTTTCACACCTTTTCATGCTCTTCCTGTTTTTCAAACCTTTTCATGCTCTTCGTGTTTTTCACTCCTTTTCTTGCTCTTCGTGTTTCCACACCTTTTCCTGCTCCTCATATTTCTTTACACCATTTCATGCTCTTCATATTTTCACAGCATTTCATGCTAGTCATATTTTTGACACCTTTTCATGCTCCTCATATTTTTCAGACCTTTTCATGCTCCTCGGGTTTTTCAGACCTTTTCACGCTCCTCGTATTTTTCAGACATTCAGGCCCCTCGTATTTTTCAGACATTTTCATGCTCCTCGTGTTTTTCAGACCTTTTCATGCTCCTCGTATTTTTCACACATTTTCATATTCCTCCTATTTTTCACACCTTTTCACGCTCCTCGTATTTTTCAGACATTAAGGCCCCTCGTATTTTTCAGACCTTTTCATGCTCCTCGTATTTTTCACACCTTTTCATGCTCCTCATATTGTTCACAACTTTTCATGCTCTTCATATTTTTCACATCGTTTCATGCTCCTCATATTTTTCATACCGTTTCATGCTCCTCATATTTTTCACATCTTTTTATGTTCGTCATATATTTGATACGATTTAAAGCTCTTCATATTTTCATACCATTTCATGCTCTTCATATTTTCACAACGTTTCATGCTCCTCATATTTTTCAGACCGTTTCATGTTCCTCATATATTTCACACATTTTCATGCTCCTCATATTTTTGACACCTTTTCATGATCCTCGTATTTTTCAGATCGTTTCATGCTTCTCGTATTTTTCACACCTTTTCATGCTCCTCGTATTTTTCACAACATTTCATGCTCCTCATATTTTTCAAACCTTTTCATGCTCCTCGTATTTTTCACACATTTTCATGCTCTTGTGTTTTTCACTCCTTTTCATGCTCCTCGTATTTTTCAGACCTTTTCATGCTCCTTGTAATTTTCAGACCTTTTCATGCTCCTCGTATTATATAGACCTTTTCATGCTCCTAGTATTTTTCAGACGTTTTCATGCTCCTCGTATTTTTCAGAACTTTTTTTGCTCCTCGTATTTTTACACCTTTTCATGCTCCTCGTATTTTTCAGACCTTTTCATGCTCCTCGTATTTTACAGAGCTTTTCATGCTCCTCGTATTTTTCAGAAGTTTTCGTGCTCCTCGTATTTTCAGACCTTTTCGTGCTCCTCGTATTTTTCACACCTTTTCATGCTCCTCATGTTTTCCACACCTTTCATGCTCTTCATATTTTTCACAGCGTTTCATGCTCTTCATATTTTCACACCGTTTCATACTCCTCATATTTTTGAGACGTTTTCATGCTCCTCATGTTTTTCACTCATTTTCATGCTCCTCGTATTTTCCATACTTTTTCATGCTCCTCGTATTTTTCAGACCTTTTCATGTTCCTCGTATTTTTGACATCTTTTCATGCTCCTCGTAATTTTCAGACCATTTCATGCTCCTCATATTTTTCAGACCTTTTCATTCTCCTAGTATTTTTCCGATCTTTTCATGCTCCTTGTACTTTTCAGACCTTTTCATTCTCCTCATATTTCTCACACCTTTCATGCTCTTCATATTTTTCACACAGTTTCATGCTCATGATATTTTCACACCATTTCATGCTCCTCATATTTTTGATAACTTTTTATGCTCCTCTTACTTTTCACACCTTTTCATCCTCCCCATATTTTTCAGACCTTTTCATGCTCCCTGTATCTTTCATACCTTTCATGGTCCTCGTATTTTTCAGACCGTTTCATGCTTCTCGTATTATTCACACCTTTTCATGCTCTTCCTGTTTTTCACACCTTTTCATGCTCTTCGTGTTTTTCACTCCTTTTAATGCTCTTCATATCTTTCAGGCCTTTTCACGCTCTTGATATTTTTCTCACCTTTTCATGCTCTCCGTTTTTCACACCTTTTCTTGCTCTTCGTGTTTTCCACACCTTTTCATGCTCCTCATATTTTTTCACACCATTTCATGCTCTTCATATTTTCACAGCATTTCATGCTAGTCATATTTTTGACACCTTTTCATGCTCCTCATATTTTTCAGACCTTTTCATGCTCCTCGTGTTTTTCAGACTTTTTCACGCTCCTCATATTTTTCAGACATTCAGGCCCCTCATGTTTTTCAGACATTTTCATGGTCCTCGTATTTTTCAGACCTTTTCATGCTCCCTGTATTTTTCATACCTTTCATGCTCCTCGTATTTTTCAGACCTTTTCATGCTCCCTGTATTTTTCATACCTTTCATGGTCTTCGTATTTTTCAGACCTTTTCATGCTCCTCGTGTTTTTCAGACCTTTTCACGCTCCTCGTATTTTTCAGACATTCAGGCACCTCGTATTTTTCAGACATTTTCATGCTCCCTGTATTTTTCATACCTTTCATGGTCTTCGTATTTTTCAGACCTTTTCATGCTCCTCGTGTTTTTCAGACCTTTTCACGCTCCTCGTATTTTTCAGACATTCAGGCACCTCGTATTTTTCAGACGTTTTCATGCTCCCTGTATTTTTCATACCTTTCATGGTCTTCGTATTTTTCAGACCTTTTCATGCTCCTCGTGTTTTTCAGACCTTTTCATGCTCCTCGTATTTTTCACACCTTTTCATGCTCCTCATATTGTTCACAACTTTTCATGCTCTTCATATTTTTCACATCGTTTCATGCTCCTCATATTTTTCATACCGTTTCATGCTCCTCATATTTTTCACATCTTTTTATGTTCGTCATATATTTGATACGATTTAAAGCTCTTCATATTTTTCATACCATTTCATGCTCTTCATATTTTCACAACGTTTCAGGCTCCTCATATTTTTCAGACCTTTTCATGTTCCTCATATATTTCACACCTTTTCATGCTTCTCATATTTTTGACACCTTTTCATGATCCTCGTCTTTTTCAGACCGTTTCATGCTTCTCGTATTTTTCACACCTTTTCATGCTCCTCGTATTTTTCACAACTTTTCATGCTCCTCGTATTTTTGAAACCTTTTCATGCTCCTCGTATTTTTCACACATTTTCATGCTCTTGTGTTTTTCACACCTTTTCATGCTCCTCGCAATTTTCAGACCTTTTCATGCTCCTTGTAATTTTCAGACCTTTTCATGCTCCTCGTATTATATAGACCTTTTCATGCTCCGAGTATTTTTCAGACCTTTTCATGCTCCTCGTATTTTTCAGACCTTTTTTTGCTCCCCTTATTTTTACACCTTTTCATGCTCCTTGTATTTTTCAGACCGTTTCATGCTCCTCGTATTTTTCAGACCTTTTCATGCTCCTCGTATTTTACAGAGCTTTTCATGCTCCTCGTATTTTACAGAGCTTTTCATGCTCCTCTTATTTATCAGAACTTTCCGTGCTCCTCGTATTTTCAGACCGTTTCATGCTCCTCGAATTTTTCACACCTTTTCTTGCTCCTCGTATTTTTCACACCTTTTCATGCTCCTCATGATTTCCACACCTTTCATGCTCTTCATATTTTTCACAGCGTTTCATGCTCTTCATATTTTCACACCGTTTAATCCTCCTCATATTTTTGAGACGTTTTCATGCTCCTCATGTTTTTCACACATTTTCATGCTCCTCGTATTTTCCATACTTTTTCATGCTCCTCGTATTTTCCAGACCTATTCATGCTCCCCGTATTTTTCAGACCTTTTCATTTTCCTCGTATTTTTGACATCTTTTCATGCTCCTCGTAATTTTCAGACCATTTCATGCTCCTCATATTTTTCAGACCTTTTCATTCTCCTAGTATTTTTCCGATCTTTTCCTGCTCCTTGTACTTTTCAGACCTTTTCATGCTCCTCATATTTCTCACACCTTTCATGCTCTTCATATTTTTCACACAGTTTCATGCTCATGATATTTTCACACCGTTTCATGTTCCTCATATTTTTGATAACATTTCATGCTCCTCTTATTTTTCACACCTTTTCATGCTTCCCGTATTTTCCAGACCTTTTCATGCTCCTCGTATTTTTCAGACATTTACATGCTCCTCGTGTTTTTCAGACCTTTTCATGCTCCTCGTATTTTTCACACATTTTCATATTCCTCCTATTTTTCACACCTTTTCACGCTCCTTGTATTTTTCAGACATTGAGGCCCCTCGTACTTTTCACACCTTTTCATGCTCCTCATATTGTTCACACCTTTTCTTGCTCTTCATATTTTTCACATCTTTTAATGCTCCTCATATTTTTCATACCTTCTCATGCTCCTCATATTTTTCAGACCTTTTCATGCTCCTCGTGTTTTTCAGACCTTTTCACTCTCCTCATATTTTTCAGACATTCAGGCCCCTCGTATTTTTCAGACATTTTCATGCTCCTCGTGTTTTTCAGACCTTTTCATGCTCCTCGTATTTTTCACACATTTTCATATTCCTCGTATTTTTCACACCTTTTCACTCTCCTCATATTTTTCAGACATTCAGGCCCCTCGTATTTTTCAGAACTTTTCATGGTCCTCGTATTTTTCAGACCTTTTCATGCTCTCGTATTTTTCACACATTTTCATATTCCTCGTATTTTTCACACCTTTTCACGCTCCTCATATTTTTCAGACATTAAGGACCCTCGTATTTTTCAGACCTTTTCATGCTCCTCGTATTTTTCACACCTTTTCATGCTCCTCATATTGTTCACAACTTTTCATGCTCTTCATATTTTTCACATCTTTTCATGCTCCTCATATTTTTCAAACCGTTTCATGATCCTCATATATTTCACACCTTTTCATGCTTCTCATATTTTTGACACCTTTTCATGATCCTTGTATTTTTCAGACTGTTTCATGCTTCTCATATTTTTCACACCTTTTCATGCTCCTCGTATTTTTCACAACTTTTCATGCTCATCGTATTTTTTATACCTTTTCATGATCCTCATATTTTTCACACCTTTGAATGCTCTTCATATTTTTCAGGCCGTTTCATGCTCCTCATATTTTTCACACCTTTTCATGCTCTTCATATTTTTCACACCGTTTCATGCTCTTCATGTTTCCATACTGTTTCATGCTCCTCATATTTTTCAGATATTTTCATGCTCCTCATATTTTCCAGACCTTTTCATGCTCCTCGTACTTTTCACAACTTTTCATGCTCCTTGTACTTTTCAGACCTTTTCATGCTCCTCATATTTCTCACACCTTTCATGCTCTTCATATTTTTCACACCGTTTCATGCTCTTTATATTTTCACACCGTTTCATGTTCCTCATATTTTTAATACCTTTTCATACTCCTCTTATTTTTCAGACCTTTTCATGCTCCTCGTATTTTTCAGACCTTTTCATGCTCCCCGTATTTTTCATACCATTCATGGTCCTCGTATTTTTCAGAACAATTCATGCTTCTCGTATTTTTCAAACCTTTTCATGCTCCTCGTATTTTTCAGACCTTTTCATGCTCCCCGTATTTTTCATACCTTTCATGGTCCTCGTATTTTACAGAACGATTCATGCTCCCCGTATTTTTCATACCTTTTATGGTCCTCGTATTTTTCAGACCTTTTCATGCTCCTCGTATTTTTCACACCTTTTCATGCTCCTCGTATTTTTCACACCTTTTCATGCTCCTCATATTTCACAACTTTTCATGCTCTTCATATTTTTTACATATTTTCATGCTCCTCATTTTTTTCATAGCATTTCATGCTCCTCATATTTTTCACATCTTTTCATGGTCCTCATATTTTTGACACGTTTTAAACGTCTTCATATTTTCACACCGTTTCATGCTCCTCACGTTTTTTAGACCTTTTCATGCTCCTCATATTTTTCAGACCTTTATATCCTCCTCGTATTTTTCACACCTTTTCATGCTTCTAGTATTTTACAGAGCTTTTCATGATCCTTGTATTTTTCACACCTTTTCATGCTCTTTGTATTTTTCACACCTTTTCATGCTACTCGTATTTTTCAGACCTTTTCATGCTCCCCATATTTTCAGACCTTTTCATGCTCCTACTATTTTTCACACCTTTTTATGCTACTCGTATTTTTCACACCTTTTCATGCTCCTCGTATTTTTCAGACATTTTCATGCTCCTCGTATTTTTCAGACCTTTTCATGCTCCTCGTATTTTTCACACCTTTTCATGCTCCTCGTATTTTTCACCCCGTTTCATGCTCTTCATATTTTTCAAACCATTTCATGCTCTTCGTATTTTTCACACCTTTTCATGATCTTTGTATATTTCACACCTTTTCATGCTCTTCGTTTTTTTCACACCGTTTCATGTTCTTCATATTTTTCACACAGTTTCATGCTCTTCATATTTTCACACCTTTTCATGGTCTTCATTTTTACACCGTTTCATGCTCCTCATATTTTTCACACGTTTCATGCTCTTCATATTTTTACACCGTTTCATGCTCCTCCTATTTTTCACACATTTTCATGTTCTTTGTATTTTTCAGACATTTTCATGCTCTTGGTAATTTTTCACACCTTTTCATGCTTTTCGTAATTTTTCACACCTGTAAATGCTCTTCGTATATTTCACACCTTTTCATGTTCCTCATATTTTTCACACAGTTTCATGCTCTTCATATTATTCACACCTTTTCATGCTCTTCATATTTTTCACACTTTTTCATGCTTTTCATATTTTTCACACAGTTTCATGCTCTTCATAATTTTCACACATTTTCATGCTCTTCATATTTTTCACTCCGTTCTATACTCCTCATATTTTCAGACCATTTTATGATCCTCATATTTTCACCCCGTTTCATGCTCTTCATATTTTTCAAACCATTTCATGCTCTTCCTATTTTTCACAGCTTTTCATGATCTTTGTATATTTCACACCTTTTCATGCTCTTCGTTTTTTTCACACCGTTTCATGTTCTTCATATTTTTCACACAGTTTCATGCTCTTCATATTTTCACACCTTTTCATGCTCTTCATATTTTTCACTCCGTTCTATACTCCTCATATTTTCAGACCATTTTATGATCCTCATATTTTCACCCCGTTTCATGCTCTTCATATTTTTCAAACCATTTCATGCTCTTCGTATTTTTCACACCTTTTCATGATCTTTGTATATTTCACACCTTTTCATGCTCTTCGTTTTTTTCACACTGTTTCATGTTCTTCATTTTTTCACACAGTTTCATGCTCTTCATAATTTTCACACCTTTTCTTGCTCTTCATATTTTTCACTCCGTTCTATGCTCCTCATATTTTCAGACCTTTTCATGCTCCTCATATTTTCACACCGTTTCATGCTCTTTGTATTTTTCACACATTTCCATGCTCTTTGTATTTTTCAGACATTTTCATGCTCTTGGTAATTTTTCACACCTTTTCATGCTTTTCGTAATTTTTCACACCTTTTCATGCTCTTCATATATTTCACACTTTTCTTGCTCTTCGTATTTTTCACACCTTTTCATGCTCTTCATATTTTTCACACCGTTTCATGCTCTTCAGATTTTTCACACCTTTTAATGCTCTTCATATTTTTCACAGGTTTTCATGCTTTTCATATTTTTCACACCGTTTCATGCTCTTCATATTTTTCACACAGTTTCATGCTCTTCATATTTTTCACACCTTTTCATGCTCTTCATATTTTTCACACGTTTTCATGCTTTTCATATTTTTCAAACAGTTTCATGCTTTTCATATTTTTCACACAGTTTCATGCTCTTCATATTTTTCACACGTTTTCATGCTTTTCATATTTTTCACACAGTTTCATGCTTTTCATATTTTTCACACAGTTTCATGCTCTTCATATTTTTCACACTTTTTCATGCTTTTCATATTTTTCACACAGTTTCATGCTCTTCATAATTTTCACAACTTTTCATGCTCTTCATATTTTTCATTCCATTCTATGCTCCTCATATTTTCAGACCATTTTATGATCCTCATATTTTCACCCCGTTTCATGCTCTTCATATTTTCACACCTTTTCATGCTCTTCATATTTTTCACACTTTTTCATGCTTTTCATATTTTTCACACCTTTTCATGCTCTTCATATTTTTCACACAGTTTCATGCTCTTCATATTTTCACACCTTTTCATGCTCTTCATATTTTTCACACTTTTTCATGCTTTTCATACAGTTTCATGCTCTTCACAATTTTTACACCTTTTCTTGCTCTTCATATTTTTCACTCCGTTCTATGCTCCTCATATTTTCAGACCTTTTCATGCTCCTCATATTTTCACACCGTTTCATGCTCTTTGTATTTTTCACACATTTTCATGCTCTTTGTATTTTTCAGACATTTTCATGCTCTTGGTAATTTTTCACACCTTTTCATGCTTTTCGTAATTTTTCACACCTTTTCATGCTCTTCATATATTTCACACCTTTTCTTGCTCTTCGTATTTTTCACACCGTTTCATGCTCTTCAGATTTTTCACACCTTTTCATGCTCTTCATATTTTTCACACCTTTTCATGCTCTTCATATTTTTCACACGTTTTCATGCTTTTCATATTTTTCACACAGTTTCATGCTTTTCATATTTTTCACACCTTTTCATGCTCTTCGTATTTTTCCCACCTTTTCATGCTCTTCATATTTTTCAAACCTTTTCATGCTTTTTGAATTTTTCATACATTTTCATGGTCTTCGTGGTTTTCACACATTTTCATGCTCTTCGTATTTTTTACACTTTTTCATGGTCCTCATATTTTTCAAAACTTTTCATGCTCATCATAGTTTTCACACCTTTTCATGGTCCTCGTATATTTCAGACCTTTTCGTGCTCCTCGGATTTTTCACACCTTTTCATGCTCTTCGAATTTTTCACACATTTTCATGCACTTCGTTTTATCCACAACTTTTCATGCTGCTAGTGTTTTTCACACCATTTCATGCTCTTCATATTTTTCAGACCGTTTCTTGCTCCTCATATTTATCACACCTTTCTATGCTCTTCATAATTTTCACACCGTTTCATGCTCTTCATTTTTTCACACCTTTTCAGGCTCCTCATATTTTTGAGACCTTTTCATGCTCTTCGTATTTTTCACACTTTTTAATGCTCCTCCTGTTTTCCAGACCTTTTCATGCTCCTCGTATTTTTCAGACCTTTTCATGCTCCTCGTATTTTTGACACCTTTTCATGGTCCTCATATTTTTCAGACCTTTTCATGCTCCTCATATTTTTCAGAACTTTTCATTCTCCTAGAATTTTTCAGATCTTTTCATGCTCCTAGTATTTTTCAGACCTTTTCATGGTCCTCGTATATTTCAGACTCTTCGTACTCCTCGGATTTTTCACACCTTTTCATGCTCCTCGTATTTTTCCACACATTTTCATGCTCTTCGTGTTTTTCACACCTATTCATGCTCCTCGTGTTTTTCACACCTTTTCATGCTCCTCATATTTTTCAAACCTTTCCATGCTCCTCGTGTTTTCCAGACCTTTTCATGCTCCTCGGATTTTTCACACCTTTTCATGCTCCTCGTATTTTTCACACATGTTCATGCTCTTCGTGTTTTTCACACCTTTTCATGCTCCTCGTTTTTTTCACACCTTTTCATGCTCCTCGTATTTTTCACACCTTTTCATGCTCTTCGTATTTTTCAACCCTTTTCATGCTCTTTGAATTTTTCATACAATTTCATACTCTTCGTGTTTTTCACACATTTTCATGCTCTTCGTGTTTTTCACACATTTTCATGCTCTTCGTGTTTTTTACACTCTTTCATGGTCCTCATATTTTTCAAACCTTTTCGTGCTCTTAGTATTTTTCACACCTTTTCATGGTCCTCGTATATTTCAGACCTTTTCGTGCTCCTCGCATTTTTCACACCTTTTCATGCTCTTCGAATTTTTCACACATTTTCATGCACTTCGTTTTATCCACAACTTTTCATGCTGCTGGTGTTTTTCACACCATTTCATGCTCTTCCTATTTTTCAGACCGTTTCATGCTCCTCCTATTTATCACACCTTTCCATGCTCTTCATAATTTTCACACCGTTTCATGCTCTTCATATTTTCACACCGTTTCATGCTCTTCATATTTTTCAGACCTTTTCATGCTCCTCGTATTTTGCCCACTGTTTCACGTTCTTCGTGTTTTCACACCATTTCAAGCCCTTTGTATTTTTCTCACCTTTTCGTGCTCTTCATATTGTTCACACCTTTTCATGCTCCAAGTAATTTTTAGACCTTTTCATGCTCCTCGTGTTTTTCAGAACTTTTCATGCTCCTCGTATTTTTCAGACCTTTTCATGCTCCTCGTATTTTTCAGACCTTTACATGCTCCTCGTATTTTTCACACATTTTCATGCTCTTCGTGTTTTTCACACCTATTCATGCTCCTTGTGTTTTTAACATCTTTTCATGCTCCTCGTGTTTTGCAGAGCTTTTCATGCTCCTCGTATTTTTCAGACCTTTTCATGTTCCTCGTATTTTTGACACCTTTTCATGCTCCTCATATTTTTCAGAACTTTTCATGCTCCTGGTATTTTTCAGACCTTTGGACGCTCCTTGTATTTTTCAGACCTTTTCGGGCTCCTCCTATTTTCAGGCCTTTTCGTGCTCCTCGTATGTTTCACACCTTTTCATGCTCCTCATATATTTCACAACTTTTTATGCTCTTCATATTTTTTACATATTTCATGCTCATCATATTTTTCATACCATTTCATGCTACTCATATTTTTCACATCTTTTCATGCTCCTCATATTTTTGACACCTTTTAAAGGTCATCATATTTTTCTACCGTTTCATGCTGTTGATATTTTCACACGGTTTCATGCTCCTCGTATTTTTCAGACCTTTTCATGCTCCTACTATTTTTCCTACCTTTTCATGCTCCTCGTATTTTTCGCACATTTTCTTTCTCATCGTATTTTTCACACCTTTTCATGCTCCTCGGATTTGTGACACCTTTAATGCTCCTCGTATTTTTCACACCTTTATATGCTCTTCGTATTTTCAATCCTTTTCATGCTCTTCGAATTTTTCACACATTTTCATGCACTTCGTGTTTTCCACATTTTTTCATGCTGCTCGTGTTTTTCACACCATTTCATGCTCTTCATATTTTTAACACCGTTTCATGCTCTTCATATTTTCACACTGTTTCATGCTCCTCATATTTTTCACACCTTTTCATGCTCCTCGTATTTTTCACACCCATTCATGCTCCTTGTATTTTTCAGACCTTTTCATGCTCTTCGTATTTTTCACACCTTTTCATGCTCCTCATATTTTTGAAACCTTTTCATGTTCCTCATATTTATCACACCGTTTCATACTCCTCATATTTTTCACACCTTTTCATGTTCCTCGTATTTTTCAAACCTTTTCATGCTCCTCATATTTTTCAGACATTTTCATGCTCCTAGTATTGTTCACACCTTTTCATGCTCCTCGTTTTTTTCACACCTTTTCATATTCCTCGTATTTTTCACACCTATTCATGCTCCTTGTATTTTTCAGACCTTTTCGTGCTCTTCATATTTTTCCCAGCATTTCATGCTTTCACATTTTTAACACCGTTTCATGCTCCTCGTATTTTTCACACCTTGTCATGCACTTTGTATTTTTCAAACCTTTTCATGCTCTTTGTATTTTTCACAACTTTTCATGCTTTTCATAATTTTTCACACCTTTTCATTGTCTTCGTATATTTCACACTAGTCATGCTCTTTGTATTTTTCACACCTTTTCAAGCTCTTCATACTTTTAAAACCATTTCATGCTCTTCATATTTTTCACAACTTTTCATGCTCTTCATATTTTTTACATATTTCATGCTTCTCATATTTTTCATACCATTTCATGCTCCTCATATTTTTCACATCTTTTCATGCTCCTCATATTTTTGACACCTTTTGAAGTCTTCATATTTTTCACACCGTTTCATGCTCTTTATATTTTCACAGCGTTTCATGTTCCTCGTATTTTTCAGACCTTTTCATGCTCCTACTATTTTTCCCACCTGTTCATGCTCCTTGTATTTTTAGCACATTTTCTTTCTCATCGTATTTTTCACACCTTTTCATGATCCTCGTATTTTTCACACCTTTAATGCTCCTCGTATTTTTCACACATGTTCATGCTCTTCGTGTTTTTCACACCTTTTCATGCTCCTCGTGTTTTTCACACCTTTTCATGCTCCTCGTATTTTTCACACCTTTTCATGCTCTTCGTATTTTTCAACCCTTTTCATGCTCTTTGAATTTTTCATACAATTTCATACTCTTCGTGTTTTTCACACATTTTCATGCTCTTCGTGTTTTTCACACATTTTCATGCTCTTCGTGTTTTTTACACTCTTTCATGGTCCTCATATTTTTCAAACCTTTTCGTGCTCTTAGTATTTTTCACACCTTTTCATGGTCCTCGTATATTTCAGACCTTTTCGTGCTCCTCGCATTTTTCACACCTTTTCATGCTCTTCGAATTTTTCACACATTTTCATGCACTTCGTTTTATCCACAACTTTTCATGCTGCTGGTGTTTTTCACACCATTTCATGCTCTTCCTATTTTTCAGACCGTTTCATGCTCCTCCTATTTATCACACCTTTCCATGCTCTTCATAATTTTCACACCGTTTCATGCTCTTCATATTTTCACACCGTTTCATGCTCTTCATATTTTTCAGACCTTTTCATGCTCCTCGTATTTTGCCCACTGTTTCACGTTCTTCGTGTTTTCACACCATTTCAAGCCCTTTGTATTTTTCTCACCTTTTCGTGCTCTTCATATTGTTCACACCTTTTCATGCTCCAAGTAATTTTTAGACCTTTTCATGCTCCTCGTGTTTTTCAGAACTTTTCATGCTCCTCGTATTTTTCAGACCTTTTCATGCTCCTCGTATTTTTCAGACCTTTACATGCTCCTCGTATTTTTCACACATTTTCATGCTCTTCGTGTTTTTCACACCTATTCATGCTCCTTGTGTTTTTAACATCTTTTCATGCTCCTCGTGTTTTGCAGAGCTTTTCATGCTCCTCGTATTTTTCAGACCTTTTCATGTTCCTCGTATTTTTGACACCTTTTCATGCTCCTCATATTTTTCAGAACTTTTCATGCTCCTGGTATTTTTCAGACCTTTGGACGCTCCTTGTATTTTTCAGACCTTTTCGGGCTCCTCCTATTTTCAGGCCTTTTCGTGCTCCTCGTATGTTTCACACCTTTTCATGCTCCTCATATATTTCACAACTTTTTATGCTCTTCATATTTTTTACATATTTCATGCTCATCATATTTTTCATACCATTTCATGCTACTCATATTTTTCACATCTTTTCATGCTCCTCATATTTTTGACACCTTTTAAAGGTCATCATATTTTTCTACCGTTTCATGCTGTTGATATTTTCACACGGTTTCATGCTCCTCGTATTTTTCAGACCTTTTCATGCTCCTACTATTTTTCCTACCTTTTCATGCTCCTCGTATTTTTCGCACATTTTCTTTCTCATCGTATTTTTCACACCTTTTCATGCTCCTCGTATTTGTGACACCTTTAATGCTCCTCGTATTTTTCACACCTTTATATGCTCTTCGTATTTTCAATCCTTTTCATGCTCTTCGAATTTTTCACACATTTTCATGCACTTCGTGTTTTCCACATTTTTTCATGCTGCTCGTGTTTTTCACACCATTTCATGCTCTTCATATTTTTAACACCGTTTCATGCTCTTCATATTTTCACACTGTTTCATGCTCCTCATATTTTTCACACCTTTTCATGCTCCTCGTATTTTTCACACCCATTCATGCTCCTTGTATTTTTCAGACCTTTTCATGCTCTTCGTATTTTTCACACCTTTTCATGCTCCTCATATTTTTGAAACCTTTTCATGTTCCTCATATTTATCACACCGTTTCATACTCCTCATATTTTTCACACCTTTTCATGTTCCTCGTATTTTTCAAACCTTTTCATGCTCCTCATATTTTTCAGACATTTTCATGCTCCTAGTATTGTTCACACCTTTTCATGCTCCTCGTTTTTTTCACACCTTTTCATATTCCTCGTATTTTTCACACCTATTCATGCTCCTTGTATTTTTCAGACCTTTTCGTGCTCTTCATATTTTTCCCAGCATTTCATGCTTTCACATTTTTAACACCGTTTCATGCTCCTCGTATTTTTCACACCTTGTCATGCACTTTGTATTTTTCAAACCTTTTCATGCTCTTTGTATTTTTCACAACTTTTCATGCTTTTCATAATTTTTCACACCTTTTCATTGTCTTCGTATATTTCACACTAGTCATGCTCTTTGTATTTTTCACACCTTTTCAAGCTCTTCATACTTTTAAAACCATTTCATGCTCTTCATATTTTTCACAACTTTTCATGCTCTTCATATTTTTTACATATTTCATGCTTCTCATATTTTTCATACCATTTCATGCTCCTCATATTTTTCACATCTTTTCATGCTCCTCATATTTTTGACACCTTTTGAAGTCTTCATATTTTTCACACCGTTTCATGCTCTTTATATTTTCACAGCGTTTCATGTTCCTCGTATTTTTCAGACCTTTTCATGCTCCTACTATTTTTCCCACCTGTTCATGCTCCTTGTATTTTTAGCACATTTTCTTTCTCATCGTATTTTTCACACCTTTTCATGATCCTCGTATTTTTCACACCTTTAATGCTCCTCGTATTTTTCACACATGTTCATGCTCTTCGTGTTTTTCACACCTTTTCATGCTCCTCGTGTTTTTCACACCTTTTCATGCTCCTCGTATTTTTCACACCTTTTCATGCTCTTCGTATTTTTCAACCCTTTTCATGCTCTTTGAATTTTTCATACAATTTCATACTCTTCGTGTTTTTCACACATTTTCATGCTCTTCGTGTTTTTCACACATTTTCATGCTCTTCGTGTTTTTTACACTCTTTCATGGTCCTCATATTTTTCAAACCTTTTCGTGCTCTTAGTATTTTTCACACCTTTTCATGGTCCTCGTATATTTCAGACCTTTTCGTGCTCCTCGCATTTTTCACACCTTTTCATGCTCTTCGAATTTTTCACACATTTTCATGCACTTCGTTTTATCCACAACTTTTCATGCTGCTGGTGTTTTTCACACCATTTCATGCTCTTCCTATTTTTCAGACCGTTTCATGCTCCTCCTATTTATCACACCTTTCCATGCTCTTCATAATTTTCACACCGTTTCATGCTCTTCATATTTTCACACCGTTTCATGCTCTTCATATTTTTCAGACCTTTTCATGCTCCTCATATTTTGCCCACTGTTTCACGTTCTTCGTGTTTTCACACCATTTCAAGCCCTTTGTATTTTTCTCACCTTTTCGTGCTCTTCATATTGTTCACACCTTTTCATGCTCCAAGTAATTTTTAGACCTTTTCATGCTCCTCGTGTTTTTCAGAACTTTTCATGCTCCTCGTATTTTTCAGACCTTTTCATGCTCCTCGTATTTTTCAGACCTTTACATGCTCCTCGTATTTTTCACACATTTTCATGCTCTTCGTGTTTTTCACACCTATTCATGCTCCTTGTGTTTTTAACATCATTTCATGCTCCTCGTGTTTTGCAGAGCTTTTCATGCTCCTCGTATTTTTCAGACCTTTTCATGTTCCTCGTATTTTTGACACCTTTTCATGCTCCTCATATTTTTCAGAACTTTTCATGCTCCTGGTATTTTTCAGACCTTTGGACGCTCCTTGTATTTTTCAGACCTTTTCGGGCTCCTCCTATTTTCAGGCCTTTTCGTGCTCCTCGTATGTTTCACACCTTTTCATGCTCCTCATATATTTCACAACTTTTTATGCTCTTCATATTTTTTACATATTTCATGCTCATCATATTTTTCATACCATTTCATGCTACTCATATTTTTCACATCTTTTCATGCTCCTCATATTTTTGACACCTTTTAAAGGTCATCATATTTTTCTACCGTTTCATGCTGTTGATATTTTCACACGGTTTCATGCTCCTCGTATTTTTCAGACCTTTTCATGCTCCTACTATTTTTCCTACCTTTTCATGCTCCTCGTATTTTTCGCACATTTTCTTTCTCATCGTATTTTTCACACCTTTTCATGCTCCTCGTATTTGTGACACCTTTAATGCTCCTCGTATTTTTCACACCTTTATATGCTCTTCGTATTTTCAATCCTTTTCATGCTCTTCGAATTTTTCACACATTTTCATGCACTTCGTGTTTTCCACATTTTTTCATGCTGCTCGTGTTTTTCACACCATTTCATGCTCTTCATATTTTTAACACCGTTTCATGCTCTTCATATTTTCACACTGTTTCATGCTCCTCATATTTTTCCCACCTTTTCATGCTCCTCGTATTTTTCACACCCATTCATGCTCCTTGTATTTTTCAGAACTTTTCATGCTCTTCGTATTTTTCACACCTTTTCATGCTCCTCATATTTTTGAAACCTTTTCATGTTCCTCATATTTATCACACCGTTTCATACTCCTCATATTTTTCACACCTTTTCATGTTCCTCGTATTTTTCAAACCTTTTCATGCTCCTCATATTTTTCAGACATTTTCATGCTCCTAGTATTGTTCACACCTTTTCATGCTCCTCGTTTTTTTCACACCTTTTCATATTCCTCGTATTTTTCACACCTATTCATGCTCCTTGTATTTTTCAGACCTTTTCGTGCTCTTCATATTTTTCCCAGCATTTCATGCTTTCACATTTTTAACACCGTTTCATGCTCCTCGTATTTTTCACACCTTGTCATGCACTTTGTATTTTTCAAACCTTTTCATGCTCTTTGTATTTTTCACCACTTTTCATGCTTTTCATAATTTTTCACACCTTTTCATTGTCTTCGTATATTTCACACTAGTCATGCTCTTTGTATTTTTCACACCTTTTCAAGCTCTTCATACTTTTAAAACCATTTCATGCTCTTCATATTTTTCACAACTTTTCATGCTCTTCATATTTTTTACATATTTCATGCTTCTCATATTTTTCATACCATTTCATGCTCCTCATATTTTTCACATCTTTTCATGCTCCTCATATTTTTGACACCTTTTGAAGTCTTCATATTTTTCACACCGTTTCATGCTCTTTATATTTTCACAGCGTTTCATGTTCCTCGTATTTTTCAGACCTTTTCATGCTCCTACTATTTTTCCCACCTGTTCATGCTCCTTGTATTTTTAGCACATTTTCTTTCTCATCGTATTTTTCACACCTTTTCATGATCCTCGTATTTTTCACACCTTTAATGCTCCTCGTATTTTTCACACATGTTCATGCTCTTCGTGTTTTTCACACCTTTTCATGCTCCTCGTGTTTTTCACACCTTTTCATGCTCCTCGTATTTTTCACACCTTTTCATGCTCTTCGTATTTTTCAACCCTTTTCATGCTCTTTGAATTTTTCATACAATTTCATACTCTTCGTGTTTTTCACACATTTTCATGCTCTTCGTGTTTTTCACACATTTTCATGCTCTTCGTGTTTTTTACACTCTTTCATGGTCCTCATATTTTTCAAACCTTTTCGTGCTCTTAGTATTTTTCACACCTTTTCATGGTCCTCGTATATTTCAGACCTTTTCGTGCTCCTCGCATTTTTCACACCTTTTCATGCTCTTCGAATTTTTCACACATTTTCATGCACTTCGTTTTATCCACAACTTTTCATGCTGCTGGTGTTTTTCACACCATTTCATGCTCTTCCTATTTTTCAGACCGTTTCATGCTCCTCCTATTTATCACACCTTTCCATGCTCTTCATAATTTTCACACCGTTTCATGCTCTTCATATTTTCACACCGTTTCATGCTCTTCATATTTTTCAGACCTTTTCATGCTCCTCGTATTTTGCCCACTGTTTCACGTTCTTCGTGTTTTCACACCATTTCAAGCCCTTTGTATTTTTCTCACCTTTTCGTGCTCTTCATATTGTTCACACCTTTTCATGCTCCAAGTAATTTTTAGACCTTTTCATGCTCCTCGTGTTTTTCAGAACTTTTCATGCTCCTCGTATTTTTCAGACCTTTTCATGCTCCTCGTATTTTTCAGACCTTTACATGCTCCTCGTATTTTTCACACATTTTCATGCTCTTCGTGTTTTTCACACCTATTCATGCTCCTTGTGTTTTTAACATCTTTTCATGCTCCTCGTGTTTTGCAGAGCTTTTCATGCTCCTCGTATTTTTCAGACCTTTTCATGTTCCTCGTATTTTTGACACCTTTTCATGCTCCTCATATTTTTCAGAACTTTTCATGCTCCTGGTATTTTTCAGACCTTTGGACGCTCCTTGTATTTTTCAGACCTTTTCGGGCTCCTCCTATTTTCAGGCCTTTTCGTGCTCCTCGTATGTTTCACACCTTTTCATGCTCCTCATATATTTCACAACTTTTTATGCTCTTCATATTTTTTACATATTTCATGCTCATCATATTTTTCATACCATTTCATGCTACTCATATTTTTCACATCTTTTCATGCTCCTCATATTTTTGACACCTTTTAAAGGTCATCATATTTTTCTACCGTTTCATGCTGTTGATATTTTCACACGGTTTCATGCTCCTCGTATTTTTCAGACCTTTTCATGCTCCTACTATTTTTCCTACCTTTTCATGCTCCTCGTATTTTTCGCACATTTTCTTTCTCATCGTATTTTTCACACCTTTTCATGCTCCTCGTATTTGTGACACCTTTAATGCTCCTCGTATTTTTCACACCTTTATATGCTCTTCGTATTTTCAATCCTTTTCATGCTCTTCGAATTTTTCACACATTTTCATGCACTTCGTGTTTTCCACATTTTTTCATGCTGCTCGTGTTTTTCACACCATTTCATGCTCTTCATATTTTTAACACCGTTTCATGCTCTTCATATTTTCACACTGTTTCATGCTCCTCATATTTTTCACACCTTTTCATGCTCCTCGTATTTTTCACACCCATTCATGCTCCTTGTATTTTTCAGACCTTTTCATGCTCTTCGTATTTTTCACACCTTTTCATGCTCCTCATATTTTTGAAACCTTTTCATGTTCCTCATATTTATCACACCGTTTCATACTCCTCATATTTTTCACACCTTTTCATGTTCCTCGTATTTTTCAAACCTTTTCATGCTCCTCATATTTTTCAGACATTTTCATGCTCCTAGTATTGTTCACACCTTTTCATGCTCCTCGTTTTTTTCACACCTTTTCATATTCCTCGTATTTTTCACACCTATTCATGCTCCTTGTATTTTTCAGACCTTTTCGTGCTCTTCATATTTTTCCCAGCATTTCATGCTTTCACATTTTTAACACCGTTTCATGCTCCTCGTATTTTTCACACCTTGTCATGCACTTTGTATTTTTCAAACCTTTTCATGCTCTTTGTATTTTTCACAACTTTTCATGCTTTTCATAATTTTTCACACCTTTTCATTGTCTTCGTATATTTCACACCAGTCATGCTCTTTGTATTTTTCACACCTTTTCAAGCTCTTCATACTTTTAAAACCATTTCATGCTCTTCATATTTTTCACAACTTTTCATGCTCTTCATATTTTTTACATATTTCATGCTTCTCATATTTTTCATACCATTTCATGCTCCTCATATTTTTCACATCTTTTCATGCTCCTCATATTTTTGACACCTTTTGAAGTCTTCATATTTTTCACACCGTTTCATGCTCTTTATATTTTCACAGCGTTTCATGTTCCTCGTATTTTTCAGACCTTTTCATGCTCCTACTATTTTTCCCACCTGTTCATGCTCCTTGTATTTTTAGCACATTTTCTTTCTCATCGTATTTTTCACACCTTTTCATGATCCTCGTATTTTTCACACCTTTAATGCTCCTCGTATTTTTCACACATGTTCATGCTCTTCGTGTTTTTCACACCTTTTCATGCTCCTCGGATTTTTCACACCTTTAATGCTCCTCGTATTTTTCACACATGTTCATGCTCTTCGTGTTTTTCACACCTTTTCATGCTCCTCGTGTTTTTCACACCTTTTCATGCTCCTCGTATTTTTCACACCTTTTCATGCTCTTCGTATTTTTCAACCCTTTTCATGCTCTTTGAATTTTTCATACAATTTCATACTCTTCGTGTTTTTCACACATTTTCATGCTCTTCGTGTTTTTCACACATTTTCATGCTCTTCGTGTTTTTTACACTCTTTCATGGTCCTCATATTTTTCAAACCTTTTCGTGCTCTTAGTATTTTTCACACCTTTTCATGGTCCTCGTATATTTCAGACCTTTTCGTGCTCCTCGCATTTTTCACACCTTTTCATGCTCTTCGAATTTTTCACACATTTTCATGCACTTCGTTTTATCCACAACTTTTCATGCTGCTCGTGTTTTTCACACCATTTCATGCTCTTCCTATTTTTCAGACCGTTTCATGCTCCTCCTATTTATCACACCTTTCCATGCTCTTCATAATTTTCACACCGTTTCATGCTCTTCATATTTTCACACCGTTTCATGCTCTTCATATTTTTCAGACCTTTTCATGCTCCTCGTATTTTGCCCACTGTTTCACGTTCTTCGTGTTTTCACACCATTTCAAGCCCTTTGTATTTTTCTCACCTTTTCGTGCTCTTCATATTGTTCACACCTTTTCATGCTCCAAGTAATTTTTAGACCTTTTCATGCTCCTCGTGTTTTTCAGAACTTTTCATGCTCCTCGTATTTTTCAGACCTTTTCATGCTCCTCGTATTTTTCAGACCTTTACATGCTCCTCGTATTTTTCACACATTTTCATGCTCTTCGTGTTTTTCACACCTATTCATGCTCCTTGTGTTTTTAACATCTTTTCATGCTCCTCGTGTTTTGCAGAGCTTTTCATGCTCCTCGTATTTTTCAGACCTTTTCATGTTCCTCGTATTTTTGACACCTTTTCATGCTCCTCATATTTTTCAGAACTTTTCATGCTCCTGGTATTTTTCAGACCTTTGGACGCTCCTTGTATTTTTCAGACCTTTTCGGGCTCCTCCTATTTTCAGGCCTTTTCGTGCTCCTCGTATGTTTCACACCTTTTCATGCTCCTCATATATTTCACAACTTTTTATGCTCTTCATATTTTTTACATATTTCATGCTCATCATATTTTTCATACCATTTCATGCTACTCATATTTTTCACATCTTTTCATGCTCCTCATATTTTTGACACCTTTTAAAGGTCATCATATTTTTCTACCGTTTCATGCTGTTGATATTTTCACACGGTTTCATGCTCCTCGTATTTTTCAGACCTTTTCATGCTCCTACTATTTTTCCTACCTTTTCATGCTCCTCGTATTTTTCGCACATTTTCTTTCTCATCGTATTTTTCACACCTTTTCATGCTCCTCGGATTTGTGACACCTTTAATGCTCCTCGTATTTTTCACACCTTTATATGCTCTTCGTATTTTCAATCCTTTTCATGCTCTTCGAATTTTTCACACATTTTCATGCACTTCGTGTTTTCCACATTTTTTCATGCTGCTCGTGTTTTTCACACCATTTCATGCTCTTCATATTTTTAACACCGTTTCATGCTCTTCATATTTTCACACTGTTTCATGCTCCTCATATTTTTCACACCTTTTCATGCTCCTCGTATTTTTCACACCCATTCATGCTCCTTGTATTTTTCAGACCTTTTCATGCTCTTCGTATTTTTCACACCTTTTCATGCTCCTCATATTTTTGAAACCTTTTCATGTTCCTCATATTTATCACACCGTTTCATACTCCTCATATTTTTCACACCTTTTCATGTTCCTCGTATTTTTCAAACCTTTTCATGCTCCTCATATTTTTCAGACATTTTCATGCTCCTAGTATTGTTCACACCTTTTCATGCTCCTCGTTTTTTTCACACCTTTTCATATTCCTCGTATTTTTCACACCTATTCATGCTCCTTGTATTTTTCAGACCTTTTCGTGCTCTTCATATTTTTCACAGCATTTCATGCTTTCGCATTTTTAACACCGTTTCATGCTCCTCGTATTTTTCACACCTTGTCATGCACTTTGTATTTTTCAAACCTTTTCATGCTCTTTGTATTTTTCACAACTTTTCATGCTTTTCATAATTTTTCACACCTTTTCATTGCCTTCGTATATTTCACACCAGTCATGCTCTTTGTATTTTTCACACCTTTTCAAGCTCTTCATACTTTTAAAACCATTTCATGCTCTTCATATTTTTCACAACTTTTCATGCTCTTCATATTTTTTACATATTTCATGCTTCTCATATTTTTCATACCATTTCATGCTCCTCATATTTTTCACATCTTTTCATGCTCCTCATATTTTTGACACCTTTTGAAGTCTTCATATTTTTCACACCGTTTCATGCTCTTTATATTTTCACAGCGTTTCATGTTCCTCGTATTTTTCAGACCTTTTCATGCTCCTACTATTTTTCCCACCTGTTCATGCTCCTTGTATTTTTAGCACATTTTCTTTCTCATCGTATTTTTCACACCTTTTCATGATCCTCGTATTTTTCACAACTTTAATGCTCCTCGTATTTTTCACACATGTTCATGCCCTTCGTGTTTTTCACACCTTTTCATGCTCCTCGTGTTTTTCACACCTTTTCATGCTCCTCGTATTTTTCACACCTTTTCATGCTCTTCGTATTTTTCAACCCTTTTCATGCTCTTTGAATTTTTCATACAATTTCATACTCTTCGTGTTTTTCACACATTTTCATGCTCTTCGTGTTTTTCACACATTTTCATGCTCTTCGTGTTTTTTACACTCTTTCATGGTCCTCATATTTTTCAAACCTTTTCGTGCTCTTAGTATTTTTCACACCTTTTCATGGTCCTCGTATATTTCAGACCTTTTCGTGCTCCTCGCATTTTTCACACCTTTTCATGCTCTTCGAATTTTTCACACATTTTCATGCACTTCGTTTTATCCACAACTTTTCATGCTGCTCGTGTTTTTCACACCATTTCATGCTCTTCCTATTTTTCAGACCGTTTCATGCTCCTCCTATTTATCACACCTTTCCATGCTCTTCATAATTTTCACACCGTTTCATGCTCTTCATATTTTCACACCGTTTCATGCTCTTCATATTTTTCAGACCTTTTCATGCTCCTCGTATTTTGCCCACTGTTTCACGTTCTTCGTGTTTTCACACCATTTCAAGCCCTTTGTATTTTTCTCACCTTTTCGTGCTCTTCATATTGTTCACACCTTTTCATGCTCCAAGTAATTTTTAGACCTTTTCATGCTCCTCGTGTTTTTCAGAACTTTTCATGCTCCTCGTATTTTTCAGACCTTTTCATGCTCCTCGTATTTTTCAGACCTTTACATGCTCCTCGTATTTTTCACACATTTTCATGCTCTTCGTGTTTTTCACACCTATTCATGCTCCTTGTGTTTTTAACATCTTTTCATGCTCCTCGTGTTTTGCAGAGCTTTTCATGCTCCTCGTATTTTTCAGACCTTTTCATGTTCCTCGTATTTTTGACACCTTTTCATGCTCCTCATATTTTTCAGAACTTTTCATGCTCCTGGTATTTTTCAGACCTTTGGACGCTCCTTGTATTTTTCAGACCTTTTCGGGCTCCTCCTATTTTCAGGCCTTTTCGTGCTCCTCGTATGTTTCACACCTTTTCATGCTCCTCATATATTTCACAACTTTTTATGCTCTTCATATTTTTTACATATTTCATGCTCATCATATTTTTCATACCATTTCATGCTACTCATATTTTTCACACCTTTTCATGCTTCTCATATTTTTAAGATCTTTTCATGCTCCTAGTATTTTTCACACGTTTTCATGCACCTCGTATTTTTCACACCTTTTCATGCTCTTCGTAGTTTTCACACCTTTTCGTGCTCCTCATATTTTTCAGACCTTTTCGTGCTCCTCATATTTGCAGACCTTTTCGTACTCCTCATATTTTTCACACCTTTTCATGCTCATCATATATTTCACAACTTTTCATGCTCTTCATATTATTGACATATTTTAATGCTCCTCATATTTTTCACATCTTTTCATGCTCCTCATATTTTTCACATCTTTTCATGCTCCTCATATTTTTGACACGTTTAAGGTCTTCATATTTTTCACACCGTTTCATGATCTTCATATTTTCACACCATTTCATGCTCATCAAATTTTTTAGACTTTTCCATGCTCCTCATATTTTTCAGACCTTTATATGCTCCTCGTATTTTTCACACCTTTTCATGCTCCTCGTGTTTTTCACACCTTTTCATGCTCCTCGTATTTTTTTCAGACCTTTTCATGCGCCTGTTTTTTTCACACATTTTCATGCTCCTCGTATTTTTCACACCTTTTCATGCTCTTCGTATTTTTCGCACATTTTCTTTCTCATCGTATTTTTCACATTTTTTCATGCTCCTCGTATGTTTTTCAGACCTTTTCATGCTCCTGTTTTTTTCACACGTTTTCATGCTCCTCGTATTTTTCATACCTTTTCATGCTCCTCGTTTTTTTCAGACTTTTTCATGCTCCTAGTATTGTTCACACCTTTTCATGCTCCTCGTATTTTTCACACCTATTAATGCTCCTTGTATTTTTCAGACCTTTTCATGCTCTTCGTATTTTTCACAGCATTTCATGCTTTCACATATTTCACACCGTTTCATGCTCCTCGTATTTTTCACATGTTTTCATGCACTTTGTATTTTTCAAACCTTTTCATGCTCTTTGTATTTTTCACAACTTTTCATGCTTTTCATAATTTTTCACACCTTTTCATTGTCTTCGTATATTTCACACCAGTCATGCTCTTTGTATTTTTCACACCTTTTCAAGCTCTTCATACTTTTCAAACCATTTCATGCTCTTCATATTTTTCACAACTTTTCATGCTCTTCATATTTTTTACATATTTCATTCTCCTCATATTTTTCATACCATTTCATGCTCCTCTTATTTTTCACATCTTTTCATGCTCCTCATATTTTAGACACCTTTTAAAGGTCTTCATATTTTTCACACCGTTTCATGCTCTTTATATTTTCACACCATTTCATGTTCCTCGTATTTTTCAGACCTTTTCATGCTCCTACTATTTTTCCCACCTTTTCATGCTCCTTGTATTTTTAGCAGATTTTCTTTCTCATCGTATTTTTCACACCTTTTCATGCTCCTCGTATTTTTCACACCTTTAATGCTCCTCGTATTTTTCACACCTTTACATGCTCTTCGTATTTTTCAAACCTTTTCATGCTCTTCGAATTTTTCACACATTTTCATGCACTTCATGTTTTCCACATTTTTTCATGCTGCTCGTGTTTTTCACACCGTTTCTTGCTCTTCATATTTTTAACACCGTTTCATGCTCTTCATATTTTCACACCTTTTCATGCTCCTCATATTTTTCACACCTTTTCATATTCTCATATTTTTCAGATCATTTCATGCTTCTCGTATTTTTCAGACATTTTCATGCTCCTAGTATTTTTCACACGTTTTCATGCACCTCGTATTTTTCACACCTTTTCATGCTCTTCGTAGTTTTCACACCTTTTCATGCTCCTCATATTTTTCAGACCTCTTCGTGCTTCTCGTATTTGCAGACCTTTTCGTACTCGTATTTTTCACACCTTTTCATGCTCCTCATATATTTCACAACTTTTCATGCTCTTCATATTATTGACATATTTTAATGCTCCTCATATTTTTCACATCTTTTCATGCTCCTCATATTTTTGACACGTTTAAAAGGTCTTCATATTTTTCACACCGTTTCATGGTCTTCATATTTTCACACTGTTTCATGCTCCTCAAAATTTTTAGACCTTTTCATGCTCCTCATATTTTTCAGACCTTTATATGCTCCTCGTATTTTCCACACCTTTTCATGCTCCTCGTGTTTTTCACACCTTTTCATGCTCCTATTATTTTTCACACCTTTTCATGGTCCTCGTATTTTTCGCACATTTTCTTTCTCATCGTATTTTTCACACCTTTTCATGCTTGTCGTATTTTACAGACCTTTTCATGCTCCTGTTTTTTTCACACCTTTTCATGCTCCTCGTATTTTCACAACTTTTCATGCTCCTCGCATTTTTCAGACCTTTTCATGCTCCTACTATTGTTCCCACCTTTTCATGCTCTTCGTATTTTTCGCACATTTTCTTTCTCATCGTATTTTTCACACCTTTTCATGCTCCTTGTATTTTTCACACCTCTTCATGCTCTTCGTATTTTTCACACCTTTTCATGCTCCTCATATTTTTCAGACCTTTTCATGCTTCTCGTATTTTTCACACCTTGTCATGCTACTCGTATTTTTTAGAACTTTTCATGGTCCTCGTATATTTCAGACCTTTTCGTGCTCCTCGCATTTTTCACATCTTTTCATGCTCCTCGTATTTTACAGACCTTTTCATGCTCCTCGTATTGTTCCCACATTTTCATGCTCTTTGTGTTTTTCAAACCTTTTCATGCTCTTCGAATTTTTATACATTTTCATGCTCTTCGTGTTTTTCACACATTTTCATGCTATTCGTGTTTTTTACACTTTTTCATGCTCCTCATATATTTCACACCTTTTCATGCTCCTCGTATTTTTCACACCTTTTCATGCTCCTCGTATTTTTCTGACCTTTACATGCTCCTCATATTTTATAGACCTTTTCATGCTCCACGCATTTTTCAGACCTTTTCATGGTCCTCGTACTTTCAAACCTTTTCGTGCTCCTCGTATTTTTCACACCTTTTCATGCTCCATGTATTTTTCACACCTTTTCCTGCTCCTCATATATTTCACAACTTTTCATGCTCTTCATATTTTTGACACATTTTCATGCTCCTCCTATTTTTCATACCGTTTCATGCTCCTCATATTTTTCACATCTTTTCATGGTCCTCATATTTCTGACATGTTTTAAAGGTCTTCATGTTTTTCACACCATTTCATGCTCTTTATATTTTCACACCGTTTCATGCTCCTCACCTTATTTAGACCGTTTCATGCTCCTCATATTTTTCAGACATTTATATGCTCCTCGTATTTTTCACACCTTTTCATGCTCCTCGTATTTTACAGAGCTTTTCATGCTCCTTGTTTTTCTCACACCTTTTAATGCTCTACGTATTTTTCACAACTTTTCATGGTCCTCGTATTTTTCAGACCTTTTCATGCTCCTACTATTTTTCACACCTTTTCATGCTCCTCGTATTTTTCACACCTTTAATGCTCCTCGTATATTTCACAGCTTTAGATGCTCTTCGTATTTTGCAAACCGTTTCATGCTCTTCAAATTTTTCACACATTTACATGCACTTCTTGTTTTCCACAACTTTTCATGCTGCTCGTGTTTTTCACACCATTTCATGCTCTTCATATTTTTCAGACCGTTTCATGCTCCTCAAATTTTTCACACCTTTCCATGCTCCTTGTATTTTTCAAACTTTTTCATGCTCCTGTATTTTTCACACTGTTTCCTGCTGTTCATGTTTTTCACACCTATTCATGCTCCTCGTGTTTTTCACAGCTTTTCATGCTCCTCTTTTTTTTCACACCTTTTCATGCTCCTCGTATTTTTCACACCTTTTCATGCTCCTTATATTTTTCACACCTTTTCAGGCTCCTCGTATTTTTCACACCTTTTCAGGCTCCTCATATTTTTGAGAACTTTTCATGCTCTTCATATTTTTCACACCTTTTTATACTCCTCCTGTTTTCCAGACCTTTTCATGATCCTCGTATTTTTCAGACCTTTTCATGCTCCTCGTTTTTTTCAGACCTTGTCATGCTCCTTGTATTTTTCAGACCTTTTCATACTCCTAGTATTTTTCAGATCTTTTCATGCCTCTCGTATTTTTCAGACCTTTACATGGTCCTCGTATATTTCAGACCTTTTTGTTCTTCTCAGATTATTCACACCTTTTCAGGCTCCTCATATTTTTGAGACCTTTTCATGCTGTTCGTGTTTTCACACCTTTTCAAGCTCTTTGTATTTTTCACACTTTTTCGTGCTCTTCATATTGTTCACATCTTTTCATGCTCCAAGTATTTTTTAGACCTTTTCATGCTCCTCGTGTTTTTCAGAACTTTTCATGCTTCTCGTATTTTTCAGACCTTTTCATGCTCCTCGTATTTTTCACAGCTTTTCATTCTCCTCGTATTTTTCAGACCTTTTCATGCTCCTCGTATTTTTCACACATTTTCATGCTCTTCGTGTTTTTCACACCTATTCATGCTCCTTATGTTTTTAACACCTTTTCATGCTCCCTATATTTTTCACACCTTTTCAGGCTCCTCATATCTTTGAGACCTTTTCATGTTCTTCTTGTTTTCACACCTTTTCAAGCTCTTTGTATTTTTCATACTTTTTCGTGCTCTTCATATTGTTCACACCTTTTCATGCTCCAAGTATTTTTTAGACCTTCTCATGCTCCTCGTGTTTTTCAGAACTTTTCATGCTTCTCGTATTTTTCAGACCTTTTCATGCTCCTCGTATTTTTCAGACCTTTTCATGCTCTTCATATTTTTCAGACCTTTTCATGCTCCTCGTGTTTTGCAGACCTTTTCATGCTCCTCGTATTTTTCAGACCTTTTCATGCTCCTCGTATTTTTGACACCTATTCATGCTCCTCATATTTTTCAGAACTTTTCATGCTCCTGGTATTTTTCAGACCTTTTCATGCTCCTCGTATTTTTCAGACCTTTTCATTCCCCTCCTATTTTCAGACCTTTTTTGCTCCTCATATTTTTCATACCATTTCATGCTACTCATATTTTTCACATCTTTTCATGCTCCTCATATTTTTGACACCTTTTAAAGGTCTTCATATTTTTCACACCGTTTCATGCTCTTTATATTTTCACACCGTTTCATGTTCCTCGTATTTTTCAGACCTTTTCATGCTCCTACTATTTTTCCTACCTTTTCATGCTCCTCGTATTTTTCTCACATTTCCTTTCTCATCGTATTTTTCACACCTTTTCATGCTCCTCATATTTTTCACACCTTTAATGCTCCTCGTATTTTTCACACCTTTACATGCTCTTCGTATTTTTCAAACCTTTTAATGCTCTTCGAATTTTTCACACATTTTCATGCACTTCGTGTTTTCCACATTGTTTCATGCTGCTCGTGTTTTTCACACCGTTTCATGCTCCTCATATTTTTAACACCGTTTCATGCTCTTCATATTTTCACACCGTTTCATGCTCCTCGTATTTTTCACACCTTTTCATGCTCCTCGTATTTTTCACACCCTTTCATGCTCCTTGTGTTTTTCAGACCTTTTCATGCTCTTCGTATTTTTCACAGCATTTCATGCTTTCGCATTTTTCACACCATTGCATGCTCCTCGTATTTTTCACACCTTTTCATGCACTTCGTATTTTTCAAACCTTTTCATGCTCTTTGTATTTTTCACAACTTTTCATGCATTTCATAATTTTTCAGACCTTTTCATGGTCTTCGTAGATTTCACACCAGTCATGCTCTTCGTATTTTTCACACCTTTTCAAGCTCTTCATACTTTTCAAACCATTTCATGCTCTTCATATTTTTCACAACTTTTCATGCTCTTCATATTTTTTACATATTTCATTCTCCTCATATTTTTCATACCATTTCATGCTCCTCTTATTTTTCACATCTTTTCATGCTCCTCATATTTTAGACACCTTTTAAAGGTCTTCATATTTTTCACACCGTTTCATGCTCTTTATATTTTCACACCATTTCATGTTCCTCGTATTTTTCAGACCTTTTCATGCTCCTACTATTTTTCCCACCTTTTCATGCTCCTTGTATTTTTAGCAGATTTTCTTTCTCATCGTATTTTTCACACCTTTTCATGCTCCTCGTATTTTTCACACCTTTAATGCTCCTCGTATTTTTCACACCTTTACATGCTCTTCGTATTTTTCAAACCTTTTCATGCTCTTCGAATTTTTCACACATTTTCATGCACTTCATGTTTTCCACATTTTTTCATGCTGCTCGTGTTTTTCACACCGTTTCTTGCTCTTCATATTTTTAACACCGTTTCATGCTCTTCATATTTTCACACCTTTTCATGCTCCTCATATTTTTCACACCTTTTCATATTCTCATATTTTTCAGATCATTTCATGCTTCTCGTATTTTTCAGACATTTTCATGCTCCTAGTATTTTTCACACGTTTTCATGCACCTCGTATTTTTCACACCTTTTCATGCTCTTCGTAGTTTTCACACCTTTTCATGCTCCTCATATTTTTCAGACCTCTTCGTGCTTCTCGTATTTGCAGACCTTTTCGTACTCGTATTTTTCACACCTTTTCATGCTCCTCATATATTTCACAACTTTTCATGCTCTTCATATTATTGACATATTTTAATGCTCCTCATATTTTTCACATCTTTTCATGCTCCTCATATTTTTGACACGTTTAAAAGGTCTTCATATTTTTCACACCGTTTCATGGTCTTCATATTTTCACACTGTTTCATGCTCCTCAAAATTTTTAGACCTTTTCATGCTCCTCATATTTTTCAGACCTTTATATGCTCCTCGTATTTTCCACACCTTTTCATGCTCCTCGTGTTTTTCACACCTTTTCATGCTCCTATTATTTTTCACACCTTTTCATGGTCCTCGTATTTTTCGCACATTTTCTTTCTCATCGTATTTTTCACACCTTTTCATGCTTGTCGTATTTTACAGACCTTTTCATGCTCCTGTTTTTTTCACACCTTTTCATGCTCCTCGTATTTTCACAACTTTTCATGCTCCTCGCATTTTTCAGACCTTTTCATGCTCCTACTATTGTTCCCACCTTTTCATGCTCTTCGTATTTTTCGCACATTTTCTTTCTCATCGTATTTTTCACACCTTTTCATGCTCCTTGTATTTTTCACACCTCTTCATGCTCTTCGTATTTTTCACACCTTTTCATGCTCCTCATATTTTTCAGACCTTTTCATGCTTCTCGTATTTTTCACACCTTGTCATGCTACTCGTATTTTTTAGAACTTTTCATGGTCCTCGTATATTTCAGACCTTTTCGTGCTCCTCGCATTTTTCACATCTTTTCATGCTCCTCGTATTTTACAGACCTTTTCATGCTCCTCGTATTGTTCCCACATTTTCATGCTCTTTGTGTTTTTCAAACCTTTTCATGCTCTTCGAATTTTTATACATTTTCATGCTCTTCGTGTTTTTCACACATTTTCATGCTATTCGTGTTTTTTACACTTTTTCATGCTCCTCATATATTTCACACCTTTTCATGCTCCTCGTATTTTTCACACCTTTTCATGCTCCTCGTATTTTTCTGACCTTTACATGCTCCTCATATTTTATAGACCTTTTCATGCTCCACGCATTTTTCAGACCTTTTCATGGTCCTCGTACTTTCAAACCTTTTCGTGCTCCTCGTATTTTTCACACCTTTTCATGCTCCATGTATTTTTCACACCTTTTCCTGCTCCTCATATATTTCACAACTTTTCATGCTCTTCATATTTTTGACACATTTTCATGCTCCTCCTATTTTTCATACCGTTTCATGCTCCTCATATTTTTCACATCTTTTCATGGTCCTCATATTTCTGACATGTTTTAAAGGTCTTCATGTTTTTCACACCATTTCATGCTCTTTATATTTTCACACCGTTTCATGCTCCTCACCTTATTTAGACCGTTTCATGCTCCTCATATTTTTCAGACATTTATATGCTCCTCGTATTTTTCACACCTTTTCATGCTCCTCGTATTTTACAGAGCTTTTCATGCTCCTTGTTTTTCTCACACCTTTTAATGCTCTACGTATTTTTCACAACTTTTCATGGTCCTCGTATTTTTCAGACCTTTTCATGCTCCTACTATTTTTCACACCTTTTCATGCTCCTCGTATTTTTCACACCTTTAATGCTCCTCGTATATTTCACAGCTTTAGATGCTCTTCGTATTTTGCAAACCGTTTCATGCTCTTCAAATTTTTCACACATTTACATGCACTTCTTGTTTTCCACAACTTTTCATGCTGCTCGTGTTTTTCACACCATTTCATGCTCTTCATATTTTTCAGACCGTTTCATGCTCCTCAAATTTTTCACACCTTTCCATGCTCCTTGTATTTTTCAAACTTTTTCATGCTCCTGTATTTTTCACACTGTTTCCTGCTGTTCATGTTTTTCACACCTATTCATGCTCCTCGTGTTTTTCACAGCTTTTCATGCTCCTCTTTTTTTTCACACCTTTTCATGCTCCTCGTATTTTTCACACCTTTTCATGCTCCTTATATTTTTCACACCTTTTCAGGCTCCTCGTATTTTTCACACCTTTTCAGGCTCCTCATATTTTTGAGAACTTTTCATGCTCTTCATATTTTTCACACCTTTTTATACTCCTCCTGTTTTCCAGACCTTTTCATGCTCCTCGTATTTTTCAGACCTTTTCATGCTCCTCGTTTTTTTCAGACCTTGTCATGCTCCTTGTATTTTTCAGACCTTTTCATACTCCTAGTATTTTTCAGATCTTTTCATGCCTCTCGTATTTTTCAGACCTTTACATGGTCCTCGTATATTTCAGACCTTTTCGTTCTTCTCAGATTATTCACACCTTTTCAGGCTCCTCATATTTTTGAGACCTTTTCATGCTGTTCGTGTTTTCACACCTTTTCAAGCTCTTTGTATTTTTCACACTTTTTCGTGCTCTTCATATTGTTCACATCTTTTCATGCTCCAAGTATTTTTTAGACCTTTTCATGCTCCTCGTGTTTTTCAGAACTTTTCATGCTTCTCGTATTTTTCAGACCTTTTCATGCTCCTCGTATTTTTCACAGCTTTTCATTCTCCTCGTATTTTTCAGACCTTTTCATGCTCCTCGTATTTTTCACACATTTTCATGCTCTTCGTGTTTTTCACACCTATTCATGCTCCTTATGTTTTTAACACCTTTTCATGCTCCCTATATTTTTCACACCTTTTCAGGCTCCTCATATCTTTGAGACCTTTTCATGTTCTTCTTGTTTTCACACCTTTTCAAGCTCTTTGTATTTTTCATACTTTTTCGTGCTCTTCATATTGTTCACACCTTTTCATGCTCCAAGTATTTTTTAGACCTTCTCATGCTCCTCGTGTTTTTCAGAACTTTTCATGCTTCTCGTATTTTTCAGACCTTTTCATGCTCCTCGTATTTTTCAGACCTTTTCATGCTCCTCATATTTTTCAGACCTTTTCATGCTCCTCGTGTTTTGCAGACCTTTTCATGCTCCTCGTATTTTTCAGACCTTTTCATGCTCCTCGTATTTTTGACACCTATTCATGCTCCTCATATTTTTCAGAACTTTTCATGCTCCTGGTATTTTTCAGACCTTTTCATGCTCCTCGTATTTTTCAGACCTTTTCATTCCCCTCCTATTTTCAGACCTTTTTTGCTCCTCATATTTTTCATACCATTTCATGCTACTCATATTTTTCACATCTTTTCATGCTCCTCATATTTTTGACACCTTTTAAAGGTCTTCATATTTTTCACACCGTTTCATGCTCTTTATATTTTCACACCGTTTCATGTTCCTCGTATTTTTCAGACCTTTTCATGCTCCTACTATTTTTCCTACCTTTTCATGCTCCTCGTATTTTTCTCACATTTCCTTTCTCATCGTATTTTTCACACCTTTTCATGCTCCTCATATTTTTCACACCTTTAATGCTCCTCGTATTTTTCACACCTTTACATGCTCTTCGTATTTTTCAAACCTTTTAATGCTCTTCGAATTTTTCACACATTTTCATGCACTTCGTGTTTTCCACATTGTTTCATGCTGCTCGTGTTTTTCACACCGTTTCATGCTCCTCATATTTTTAACACCGTTTCATGCTCTTCATATTTTCACACCGTTTCATGCTCCTCGTATTTTTCACACCTTTTCATGCTCCTCGTATTTTTCACACCCTTTCATGCTCCTTGTGTTTTTCAGACCTTTTCATGCTCTTCGTATTTTTCACAGCATTTCATGCTTTCGCATTTTTCACACCATTGCATGCTCCTCGTATTTTTCACACCTTTTCATGCACTTCGTATTTTTCAAACCTTTTCATGCTCTTTGTATTTTTCACAACTTTTCATGCATTTCATAATTTTTCAGACCTTTTCATGGTCTTCGTAGATTTCACACCAGTCATGCTCTTCGTATTTTTCACACCTTTTCAAGCTCTTCATACTTTTCAAACCATTTCATGCTCTTCATATTTTTCACAACTTTTCATGCTCTTCATATTTTTTACATATTTCATTCTCCTCATATTTTTCATACCATTTCATGCTCCTCTTATTTTTCACATCTTTTCATGCTCCTCATATTTTAGACACCTTTTAAAGGTCTTCATATTTTTCACACCGTTTCATGCTCTTTATATTTTCACACCATTTCATGTTCCTCGTATTTTTCAGACCTTTTCATGCTCCTACTATTTTTCCCACCTTTTCATGCTCCTTGTATTTTTAGCAGATTTTCTTTCTCATCGTATTTTTCACACCTTTTCATGCTCCTCGTATTTTTCACACCTTTAATGCTCCTCGTATTTTTCACACCTTTACATGCTCTTCGTATTTTTCAAACCTTTTCATGCTCTTCGAATTTTTCACACATTTTCATGCACTTCATGTTTTCCACATTTTTTCATGCTGCTCGTGTTTTTCACACCGTTTCTTGCTCTTCATATTTTTAACACCGTTTCATGCTCTTCATATTTTCACACCTTTTCATGCTCCTCATATTTTTCACACCTTTTCATATTCTCATATTTTTCAGATCATTTCATGCTTCTCGTATTTTTCAGACATTTTCATGCTCCTAGTATTTTTCACACGTTTTCATGCACCTCGTATTTTTCACACCTTTTCATGCTCTTCGTAGTTTTCACACCTTTTCATGCTCCTCATATTTTTCAGACCTCTTCGTGCTTCTCGTATTTGCAGACCTTTTCGTACTCGTATTTTTCACACCTTTTCATGCTCCTCATATATTTCACAACTTTTCATGCTCTTCATATTATTGACATATTTTAATGCTCCTCATATTTTTCACATCTTTTCATGCTCCTCATATTTTTGACACGTTTAAAAGGTCTTCATATTTTTCACACCGTTTCATGGTCTTCATATTTTCACACTGTTTCATGCTCCTCAAAATTTTTAGACCTTTTCATGCTCCTCATATTTTTCAGACCTTTATATGCTCCTCGTATTTTCCACACCTTTTCATGCTCCTCGTGTTTTTCACACCTTTTCATGCTCCTATTATTTTTCACACCTTTTCATGGTCCTCGTATTTTTCGCACATTTTCTTTCTCATCGTATTTTTCACACCTTTTCATGCTTGTCGTATTTTACAGACCTTTTCATGCTCCTGTTTTTTTCACACCTTTTCATGCTCCTCGTATTTTCACAACTTTTCATGCTCCTCGCATTTTTCAGACCTTTTCATGCTCCTACTATTGTTCCCACCTTTTCATGCTCTTCGTATTTTTCGCACATTTTCTTTCTCATCGTATTTTTCACACCTTTTCATGCTCCTTGTATTTTTCACACCTCTTCATGCTCTTCGTATTTTTCACACCTTTTCATGCTCCTCATATTTTTCAGACCTTTTCATGCTTCTCGTATTTTTCACACCTTGTCATGCTACTCGTATTTTTTAGAACTTTTCATGGTCCTCGTATATTTCAGACCTTTTCGTGCTCCTCGCATTTTTCACATCTTTTCATGCTCCTCGTATTTTACAGACCTTTTCATGCTCCTCGTATTGTTCCCACATTTTCATGCTCTTTGTGTTTTTCAAACCTTTTCATGCTCTTCGAATTTTTATACATTTTCATGCTCTTCGTGTTTTTCACACATTTTCATGCTATTCGTGTTTTTTACACTTTTTCATGCTCCTCATATATTTCACACCTTTTCATGCTCCTCGTATTTTTCACACCTTTTCATGCTCCTCGTATTTTTCTGACCTTTACATGCTCCTCATATTTTATAGACCTTTTCATGCTCCACGCATTTTTCAGACCTTTTCATGGTCCTCGTACTTTCAAACCTTTTCGTGCTCCTCGTATTTTTCACACCTTTTCATGCTCCATGTATTTTTCACACCTTTTCCTGCTCCTCATATATTTCACAACTTTTCATGCTCTTCATATTTTTGACACATTTTCATGCTCCTCCTATTTTTCATACCGTTTCATGCTCCTCATATTTTTCACATCTTTTCATGGTCCTCATATTTCTGACATGTTTTAAAGGTCTTCATGTTTTTCACACCATTTCATGCTCTTTATATTTTCACACCGTTTCATGCTCCTCACCTTATTTAGACCGTTTCATGCTCCTCATATTTTTCAGACATTTATATGCTCCTCGTATTTTTCACACCTTTTCATGCTCCTCGTATTTTACAGAGCTTTTCATGCTCCTTGTTTTTCTCACACCTTTTAATGCTCTACGTATTTTTCACAACTTTTCATGGTCCTCGTATTTTTCAGACCTTTTCATGCTCCTACTATTTTTCACACCTTTTCATGCTCCTCGTATTTTTCACACCTTTAATGCTCCTCGTATATTTCACAGCTTTAGATGCTCTTCGTATTTTGCAAACCGTTTCATGCTCTTCAAATTTTTCACACATTTACATGCACTTCTTGTTTTCCACAACTTTTCATGCTGCTCGTGTTTTTCACACCATTTCATGCTCTTCATATTTTTCAGACCGTTTCATGCTCCTCAAATTTTTCACACCTTTCCATGCTCCTTGTATTTTTCAAACTTTTTCATGCTCCTGTATTTTTCACACTGTTTCCTGCTGTTCATGTTTTTCACACCTATTCATGCTCCTCGTGTTTTTCACAGCTTTTCATGCTCCTCTTTTTTTTCACACCTTTTCATGCTCCTCGTATTTTTCACACCTTTTCATGCTCCTTATATTTTTCACACCTTTTCAGGCTCCTCGTATTTTTCACACCTTTTCAGGCTCCTCATATTTTTGAGAACTTTTCATGCTCTTCATATTTTTCACACCTTTTTATACTCCTCCTGTTTTCCAGACCTTTTCATGCTCCTCGTATTTTTCAGACCTTGTCATGCTCCTTGTATTTTTCAGACCTTTTCATACTCCTAGTATTTTTCAGATCTTTTCATGCCTCTCGTATTTTTCAGACCTTTACATGGTCCTCGTATATTTCAGACCTTTTCGTTCTTCTCGGATTATTCACACCTTTTCAGGCTCCTCATAATTTTGAGACCTTTTCATGCTGTTCGTGTTTTCACACCTTTTCAAGCTCTTTGTATTTTTCACACTTTTTCGTGCTCTTCATATTGTTCACATCTTTTCATGCTCCAAGTATTTTTTAGACCTTTTCATGCTCCTCGTGTTTTTCAGAACTTTTCATGCTTCTCGTATTTTTCAGACCTTTTCATGCTCCTCGTATTTTTCACAGCTTTTCATTCTCCTCGTATTTTTCAGACCTTTTCATGCTCCTCGTATTTTTCACACATTTTCATGCTCTTCGTGTTTTTCACACCTATTCATGCTCCTTATGTTTTTAACACCTTTTCATGCTCCCTATATTTTTCACACCTTTTCAGGCTCCTCATATCTTTGAGACCTTTTCATGTTCTTCTTGTTTTCACACCTTTTCAAGCTCTTTGTATTTTTCATACTTTTTCGTGCTCTTCATATTGTTCACACCTTTTCATGCTCCAAGTATTCTTTAGACCTTCTCATGCTCCTCGTGTTTTTCAGAACTTTTCATGCTTCTCGTATTTTTCAGACCTTTTCATGCTCCTCGTATTTTTCAGACCTTTTCATGCTCCTCATATTTTTCAGACCTTTTCATGCTCCTCGTGTTTTGCAGACCTTTTCATGCTCCTCGTATTTTTCAGACCTTTTCATGCTCCTCGTATTTTTGACACCTATTCATGCTCCTCATATTTTTCAGAACTTTTCATGCTCCTGGTATTTTTCAGACCTTTTCATGCTCCTCGTATTTTTCAGACCTTTTCATTCCCCTCCTATTTTCAGACCTTTTTTGCTCCTCATATTTTTCATACCATTTCATGCTACTCATATTTTTCACATCTTTTCATGCTCCTCATATTTTTGACACCTTTTAAAGGTCTTCATATTTTTCACACCGTTTCATGCTCTTTATATTTTCACACCGTTTCATGTTCCTCGTATTTTTCAGACCTTTTCATGCTCCTACTATTTTTCCTACCTTTTCATGCTCCTCGTATTTTTCTCACATTTCCTTTCTCATCGTATTTTTCACACCTTTTCATGCTCCTCATATTTTTCACACCTTTAATGCTCCTCGTATTTTTCACACCTTTACATGCTCTTCATGTTTTTCAAACCTTTTAATGCTCTTCGAATTTTTCACACATTTTCATGCACTTCGTGTTTTCCACATTGTTTCATGCTGCTCGTGTTTTTCACACCGTTTCATGCTCCTCATATTTTTAACACCGTTTCATGCTCTTCATATTTTCACACCGTTTCATGCTCCTCGTATTTTTCACACCTTTTCATGCTCCTCGTATTTTTCACACCCTTTCATGCTCCTTGTGTTTTTCAGACCTTTTCATGCTCTTCGTATTTTTCACAGCATTTCATGCTTTCGCATTTTTCACACCATTGCATGCTCCTCGTATTTTTCACACCTTTTCATGCACTTCGTATTTTTCAAACCTTTTCATTCTCTTTGTATTTTTCACAACTTTTCATGCATTTCATAATTTTTCAGACCTTTTCATGGTCTTCGTAGATTTCACACCAGTCATGCTCTTCGTATTTTTCACACCTTTTCAAGCTCTTCGTACTTTTCAAACCGTTTCTTGCTCTTCATATTTTTCACATATTTTCATGCTCTAAATATTTTTCACATCTCTTCATGCGCTTCATATTTTTCACATCTTTTCATCCTCTTCATATTTTTCACAACTTTTCATGCTCTTCATATTTTTTACATATTTCATGCTCCTCATATTTTTCATACCATTTCATGCTCCTCATATTTTTCATATCTTTTCATGCTCCTCATATTTTTGACACCTTTTAAAGGTCTTCATATTTTTCACACCGTTTCATGCTCTTTATATTTTCACACCGTTTCATGTTCCTCGTATTTTTCAGACATTTTCATGCTCCTACTAGTTTTCCCACCTTTTCATGCTCCTTGTATTTTTAGCACATTTTCTTTCTCATCGTATTTTTCACACCTTTTCATGCTCCTCGTATTTTTCACACCTTTAATGCTCCTCGTATTTTTCACACCTTTACATGCTCTTCGTGTTTTTCAAAACTTTTAATGCTCTTCGAATTTTTCACACATTTTTACGCACTTCGTGTTTTCCACATTTTTTCATGCTGCTCGTGTTTTTCACAACGTTTCATGCTCTTCATATTTTTAACACTGTTTCATGCTCTTCATATTGCTCACACCTTTTCATGCTCCACATATTTTTCAGACCTTTCATGCTCCTCGTGTTTTTCAGAAGTTTTCATGCTCCTCATATTTTTCAGACCTTTTCATGCTCCTCGCATTTTTTAGACCTTTTCATGCTCCTCGTGTTTTTCAGAACTTTTCATGCTCCTCGTATTTTTCACACCGTTTCATGCTCCTCGTATTTTTCACACCTTTTCATGCACTTTGTATTTTTCAAACCTTTTCATGCTCTTTGTATTTTTCACAACTTTTCACGCTCTTCATACTTTTCAAACCATTTCGTGCTCTTCATATTTTCACATCTTTTCATGCTCTTCATATTTTACACACCGTTTCATGCTCTTCATATTTTTCACAACTTTTCAAGCTCTTCGTACTTTTCAAACCGTTTCTTGCTCTTCATATTTTTCACATATTTTCATGCTCTAAATATTTTTCACATCTCTTCATGCGCTTCATATTTTTCACAACTTTTCATGCTCTCCATATTTTTTACATATTTCATGCTCCTCATATTTTTCATACCATTTCATGCTCCTCATATTTTTCATATCTTTTCATGCTCCTCATATTTTTGACACCTTTTAAAGGTCTTCATATTTTTCACACCGTTTCATGCTCTTTATATTTTCACACCGTTTCATGTTCCTCGTATTTTTCAGACATTTTCATGCTCCTACTAGTTTTCCCACCTTTTCATGCTCCTTGTATTTTTAGCACATTTTCTTTCTCATCGTATTTTTCACACCTTTTCATGCTCCTCTTATTTTTCACACCTTTAATGCTCCTCGTATTTTTCACACCTTTACATGCTCTTCGTGTTTTTCAAAACTTTTAATGCTCTTCGAATTTTTCACACATTTTTACGCACTTCGTGTTTTCCACATTTTTTCATGCTGCTCGTGTTTTTCACAACGTTTCATGCTCTTCATATTTTTAACACCGTTTCATGCTCTTCATATTGCTCACACCTTTTCATGCTCCACATATTTTTCAGACCTTTCATGCTCCTCGTGTTTTTCAGAACTTTTCATGCTCCTCATATTTTTCAGACCTTTTCATGCTCCTCGTATTTTTTAGACCTTTTCATGCTCCTCGTGTTTTTCAGAACTTTTCATGCTCCTCGTATTTTTCACACCGTTTCATGCTCCTCGTATTTTTCACACCTTTTCATGCACTTTGTATTTTTCAAACCTTTTCATGCTCTTTGTATTTTTCAAAACTTTTCACGCTCTTCTTACTTTTCAAACCATTTCATGCTCTTCATATTTTTCACAACTTTTCATGCTCTTCATATTTTTTACATATTTCATGCTTCTCATATTTTTCATACCATTTCATGCTCCTCATATTTTTCACATCTTTTCATGCTCCTCATATTTTTGACACCTTTTGAAGTCTTCATATTTTTCACACCGTTTCATGCTCTTTATATTTTCACAGCGTTTCATGTTCCTCGTATTTTTCAGACCTTTTCATGCTCCTACTATTTTTCCCACCTGTTCATGCTCCTTGTATTTTTAGCACATTTTCTTTCTCATCGTATTTTTCACACCTTTTCATGATCCTCGTATTTTTCACACCTTTAATGCTCCTCGTATTTTTCACACATGTTCATGCTCTTCGTGTTTTTCACACCTTTTCATGCTCCTCGTGTTTTTCACACCTTTTCATGCTCCTCGTATTTTTCACACCTTTTCATGCTCTTCGTATTTTTCAACCCTTTTCATGCTCTTTGAATTTTTCATACAATTTCATACTCTTCGTGTTTTTCACACATTTTCATGCTCTTCGTGTTTTTCACACATTTTCATGCTCTTCGTGTTTTTTACACTCTTTCATGGTCCTCATATTTTTCAAACCTTTTCGTGCTCTTAGTATTTTTCACACCTTTTCATGGTCCTCGTATATTTCAGACCTTTTCGTGCTCCTCGCATTTTTCACACCTTTTCATGCTCTTCGAATTTTTCACACATTTTCATGCACTTCGTTTTATCCACAACTTTTCATGCTGCTCGTGTTTTTCACACCATTTCATGCTCTTCCTATTTTTCAGACCGTTTCATGCTCCTCCTATTTATCACACCTTTCCATGCTCTTCATAATTTTCACACCGTTTCATGCTCTTCATATTTTCACACCGTTTCATGCTCTTCATATTTTTCAGACCTTTTCATGCTCCTCGTATTTTGCCCACTGTTTCACGTTCTTCGTGTTTTCACACCATTTCAAGCCCTTTGTATTTTTCTCACCTTTTCGTGCTCTTCATATTGTTCACACCTTTTCATGCTCCAAGTAATTTTTAGACCTTTTCATGCTCCTCGTGTTTTTCAGAACTTTTCATGCTCCTCGTATTTTTCAGACCTTTTCATGCTCCTCGTATTTTTCAGACCTTTACATGCTCCTCGTATTTTTCACACATTTTCATGCTCTTCGTGTTTTTCACACCTATTCATGCTCCTTGTGTTTTTAACATCTTTTCATGCTCCTCGTGTTTTGCAGAGCTTTTCATGCTCCTCGTATTTTTCAGACCTTTTCATGTTCCTCGTATTTTTGACACCTTTTCATGCTCCTCATATTTTTCAGAACTTTTCATGCTCCTGGTATTTTTCAGACCTTTGGACGCTCCTTGTATTTTTCAGACCTTTTCGGGCTCCTCCTATTTTCAGGCCTTTTCGTGCTCCTCGTATGTTTCACACCTTTTCATGCTCCTCATATATTTCACAACTTTTTATGCTCTTCATATTTTTTACATATTTCATGCTCATCATATTTTTCATACCATTTCATGCTACTCATATTTTTCACATCTTTTCATGCTCCTCATATTTTTGACACCTTTTAAAGGTCTTCATATTTTTCACACCGTTTCATGTTCCTCGTATTTTTCACACCTTTTCATGCACTTTGTATTTTTCAAACCTTTTCATGCTCTTTGTATTTTTCACAACTTTTCACGCTCTTCATACTTTTCAAACCATTTCGTGCTCTCCATATTTTCACATCTTTTCATGCTCTTCATATTTTACACACCGTTTCATGCTCTTCATATTTTTCACAACTTTTCAAGCTCTTCATATTTTTTACATATTTCATGCTTCTCATATTTTTCATACCATTTCATGCTCCTCATATTTTTCACATCTTTTCATGCTCCTCATATTTTTGACACCTTTTAAAGGTCTTCATATTTTTCACACCGTTTCATGTTCCTCGTATTTTTCAGACCTTTTCATGCTCCTACTATTTTTCCCACCTTTTCATGCTCCTCGTATTTTTAGCACATTTTCTTTCTCATCGTATTTTTCACACCTTTTCATGCTCCTCGTATTTTTCACACCTTTAATTCTCCTCGTATTTTCCCACCTTTAAATGCTCTTCGTATTTTTCAAACCTTTTCATGCTCTTCGTATTTTTCACACATTTTCATGCACTTCGTAGTTTTTACACCTTTTCATTCTCCTCATATTTTTCAGACCTTTTCATACTCCTCGTATTTGCAGACCTTTTCATACTCCTCGTGTTTTTCACACCATTTCATGCTCCTCATATATTTCACAACTTTTCATGCTCTTCATATTTTTGACATATTTTAATGCTCCTCATATTTTTCCCATCTTTTCATGCTCCTCATATTTTTGACACGTTTAAAAGGTCTTCATATTTTTCACACTGTTTCATGATCTTCATATTTTCACACCGTTTCATGCTCTTCAAATTTTTTAGACCTTTTCATGCTCCTATTTTTTTCACACCTTTTCATGCTCCTCGCATTTTTCACACCTTTTCATGCTCCTCATATTTTTCAGACCTTTTCATGCTCCTACTATTGTTCACACCTTTTCATGCTTCTCGTATTTTTCGCACATTTTCTTTCTCATCGTATTTTTCACACCTTTTCATGCTCTTCGTTTTTTTCACACCTTTTCATGCTCCTCATATTTTTCACACCTTTTCATGCTCTTCATATTTTTCCCACCTTATCATGCCAGTCATATTTTTTAGAACTTTTCATGGTCCTCGTATATTTCAGACCTTTTCGTGCTTCTCGGATTTTTCACATCTTTTCATGCTCTTCGTATTTTACAAACCTTTTCATGCTCCTTGTATTGTTCCCACCTTTTCATGCTCTTCGTGTTTTTCAAACCTTTTCATGCTCTTCGAATTTTTATACATTTTCATGCTCTTCGTGTTTTTCACACATTTTCATGCTCTTCGTGTTTTTTACACTTTTTCATGCTCCTCATATATTTCACACCTTTTCATGCTCCTCATATTTTTCACACCTTTTCATGCTCCTCGTATTTTTCTGACCTTTACATGCTCCTCATATTTTATAGACCTTTTCATGCTCCTCGTATTTTTCAGACCTTTTCATGGTCCTCGTACTTTCAGACCTTTTTGTGCTCCTCGTATTTTTCACACCTTTTCATGCTCCTCATATATTTCACAACTTTTCATGCTCTTCATATTTTTGACACATTTTCATGCTCCTCCTATTTTTCATACCGTTTCATGCTCCTCATATTTTTCACATCTTTTCATGGTCCTCATATTTCTGACACGTTTTAAAGGTCTTCATGTTTTTCACACCGTTTCATGCTCTTTATATTTTCACGCAGTTTCATGCTCCTCACATTTTTTATACCGTTTCACGCTCCTCATATTTTTCAGACCTTTATATGCTCCTCGTATTTTTCACACCTTTTCATGCTCCTCGTATTTTACAGAGCTTTTCATGCTCCTTGTTTTTCTCACACCTTTTAATGCTCTACGTATTTTTCACAACTTTTCATGGTCCTCGTATTTTTCAGACCTTTTCATGCTCCTACTATTTTTCACACCTTTCCATGCTCCTCGTAATTTTCACACCTTTAATGCTCCTCGTATTTTTCACACCTTTACATGCTCTTCGTATTTTGCAAACCTTTTCATGCTCTTCGAATTTTTCACACATTTACATGCACTTCGTGTTTTCCACAACTTTTCATGCTGCTCGTGTTTTTCACACCATTTCATGCTCTTCATATTTTTCAGACCGTTTCATGCTCCTCAAATTTTTCACACCTTTCCATGCTCCTCGTATTTTTCGTACCTTTTCATGCTCCTGTATTTTTCACACTGTTTCATGCTTTTCATGTTTTTCACACCTATTCATGCTCCTCGTGTTTTTCACAGCTTTTCATGCTCCTTTTATTTTTCACATATTTTCATGCTCTTCGTATTTTTCACACCTTTTCATGCTCCTTATATTTTTCACACCTTTTCATGCTCCTCGTATTTTTCCCACCTTTTCATGCACTTTATGTTTTTCCACACCGTTTCCTGCTCCTCCTATTTTTCAGACCGTTTCATGCTCCTCATATTTTTGATACCTTTTGAAGCTCTTCATATTTTTCACACCTTTTCATGCTCCTCCTTTTTTGCAGACCGTTTCATGCTCCTCCTGTTTTTCAGACCTTTTCATGCTCCTCATATTTTTGACACCTTTTGAAGCTCTTAATGTTTTTCAACATCGTTTCATGCTCCTCCTATTTTTCAGACCGTTTCATGCTTCTCATTTTTTGACACCTTTTGAAGCTCTTCATGTTTTTCAACACCGTTACATGCTCCTTCATATTTTTCAGACCGTTTCATGCTCCTCCTATTTTTGACAGCTTTTGAAGCTCTTCATATATTTCACACCTTTTCAGGCTCTTCATGTTTTTAAACACCACTTCATGCTCCTCCTATTTTTCAGACCGTTTCATGCTCCTCATATATTTCACAGGTTTGGAGTTCTTCATATTTTTCACACCTTTTAGGCCCTGCATGTTTTTCAACACAATTTCATGCTCCTTATATTTTCAGACCATTTCATGCTCCTCTTTTTTTTGAGACCGTTTCATGCTCCTCATATTTTTGACAACTTTTGAAGCTTTTCATAATCTTCACACCTTTTCAGGCTCTTCATGTTCTCAACATCGTTTCATGCTCCTCTTATTTTTCAGACCGTTTCATGCTCCTCATATTTTTCAGACCGTTAAATGCTCCTCATATTTTTGACACATTTTGAAGCTCTAAATGTTTTTCAACACAGTTTCATGCTCCTCCTATTTTACAGACGGTTTCATGCTCCTCCTATTTTTCAGACCGTTTCATGCCCCTTACATTTTTGACACCTTTTGAAGCTCTTGATATTTTTCACACCTTTTCAGGCTCTTCATGTTTTTCATCACCATTTCATGCTACTCCTATATTTCAGACCGTTTCATGCTTCTCATATTTTTGACATCTTTTGAAGCTCTACATATATTTCACACCTTTTCATGCTCTTCATGTTTTTCAACATCGTTTCATGCTCCTCCTATCTTTCAGACCGTTTCTTTATCCTCATATTTTTGACACCTTTTGAAGCTCTTCATGTTTTTCAACACCGTTTCATGCTTCTCATATTTTTCAGAACGTTTCATGCTCCTCATATTTTTTACACCTTTTGAACCTCTTCATATTTTTCACACCTTTTCATGCTCTAAATATTTTTCACATCTCTTCATGTGCTCCATATTTTTCACACCGTTTCATGGGCTTCATTTTTACACCGTTTCATGCTCCTCATATTTTTCACACCGTTTCATGCTCTTCGTATTTTTCACACATTTTCATGCTCTTTGTATTTTTCAGACATTTTCATGCTCTTGGTAATTTTTCACACCGTTTCATGCTCTTTGTATTTTTCACAAATTTTCATGCTCTTTGTATTTTTCAGACATTTTCATTCTCTTGGTAATTTTTCACACCTTTTTATGCTCTTCGTATATTTCACACCTTTTCATGCTCTTCGTATTTTTCACACCTTGTCATGTTCCTCATATTTTTGAAACCGTTTCATGCTCCTCATATTTATCACACCGTTTCATACTCCGCATATTTTTCACACCTTTTCATGCTCATCGTATTTTTCAGACATTTTCATTCTCCTAGTATTGTTCACACCTTTTCATGCTCCTCGTATCTTTCACACCTTTTCATGCTCCTCATATTTTTCACACCTTTTCATGCTCCTCGTATTTTTCAGACCTTTTCCTGCTCCTCGTATTTTTCACAGCATTTCATGCTTTCGCATTTTTCACACCGTTTCATGCTCCTCGTATTTTTCACACCTTTTCATGCACTTTGTATTTTTCAAACCTTTTCATGCTCTTTGTATTTTTCACAACTTTTCATGCTTTTCATAATTTTTCACACCTTTTCATTGTCTTCGTATATTTCACACCCATCATGCTCTTTGTATTTTTCACACCTTTTCAAGCTTTTCATACTTTTCAAACCATTTCATGCTCTTCATATTTTTCACATCTTTTCATCCTCTTCATATTTTTCACAACTTTTCATGCTCTTCATATTTTTTACATATTTCATGCTCCTCATATTTTTCATACCATTTCATGCTCCTCATATTTTTCACATCTTTTCATGCTCCTCATATTTTTGACACCTTTTAAAGGTCTTCATATTTTTCACACCGTTTCATGCTCTTTATATTTTCACACCGTTTCATGTTCCTCGTATTTTTCAGACCTTTTCATGCTCCTACTATTTTTCCCACCTTTTCATGCTCCTTGTATTTTTAGCACATTTTCTTTCTCATCGTATTTTTCACACCTTTTCATGCTCCTCGTATTTTTCACACCTTTAATGCTCCTCGTATTTTTCACACCTTTACATGCTCTTCGTGTTTTTCAAACCTTTTAATGCTCTTCGAATTTTTCACACATTTTTACGCACTTCGTGTTTTCCACATTGTTTCATGCTGCTCATGTTTTTCACACCGTTTCATGCTCTTCATATTTTTAACATCGTTTCATGCTCTTCATATTGTTCACACCTTTTCATGCTCCACGTACTTTTCAGACCTTTTCATGCTCCTCGTGTTTTTCAGAACTTTTCATGCTCCTCGTATTTTTCACACCGTTTCATGCTCCTCGTATTTTTCACACCTTTTCATGCAGTTTGTATTTTTCAAACCTTTTCATGCTCTTTGTATTTTTCACAACTTTTCATGCTTTTCATAATTTTTCACATCTTTTCATTGTCTTCGTATATTTCACACCAGTCATGCTCTTTGTATTTTGCACAACTTTTCATGCTCTTTATACTTTTCAAACCATTTCATGCTCTTCATATTTTTCACAACTTTTCATGCTCTTCATATTTTTTACATATTTCATGCTTCTCATATTTTTCATACCATTTCATGCTCCTCATGTTTTTCACATCTTTTCATACTCCTCATATTTTTGACACCTTTTAAAGGTCTTCATATTTTTCACACCGTTTCATGCTCTTTATATTTCCACACCGTTTCATATTCCTCGTATTTTTCAGACCTTTTCATGCTCCTACTATTTTTCCCACCTTTTCATGCTCCTCGTATTTTTAGCACATTTTCTTTCTCATCGTATTTTTCACACCTTTTCATGCTCCTCGTATTTTTCACACCTTTAATTCTCTTCGTATTTTTCACACCTTTACATGCTCTTCGTATTTTTCAAACCTTTTCATGCTCTTCGAATTTTTCACACATTATCATGCACTTCGTGTTTTCCACATTTTTTCTTGCTGCTCATGTTTTTCACACCGTTTCATGCTCTTCATATTTTTAACACCGTTTCATGCTCTTCATAATTTCACACCGTTTCATGCTCCTCATATTTTTCACACCTTTTCATGCTTCTCATATTTTTCAGATCTTTTCTTGCTTCTCGTATTTTTCAGACATTTTCATGCTCCTAGTATTTTTCACACGTTTTCATGCACCCCGTATTTTTCAGACCTTTTCATGCTTCTACTATTTTTCCCACCTTTTCATGCACCTCGTATTTTTAGCACATTTTCTTTCTCATTGCATTTTTCACACCTTTTCATGCTCCTCGTATTTTTCACACCTTTAATGCTCCTCTTATTTTTCACACCTTTACATGTTCTTCATATTTTTCAAACCTTTTCCTGCTCTTCGAATTTTTCACACATTTTCATGCACTTCGTAGTTTTCACACCTTTTCATGCTCCTTATATTTTTCAGACCTTTTCGTACTCCTCGTATTTGCAGACGTTTTCATACTCCTCGTGTTTTTCACACCTTTTCATGCTCCTCATATATTTCACAACTTTTCATGCTCTTCATATTATTGACATATTTTAATGCTCCTCATATTTTTCACATCTTTTCATGCTCCTCATATATTTGACACGTTTAAAAGGTCTTCATATTTTTCACACTGTTTCATGATCTTCATATTTTCACACCGTTTCATCCTCCTCAAATTTTTTAGACCTTTTCATGCTCCTGTTTTTTTTCACACCTTTTCATGCTCCTCGTATTTTTCAGACCTTTTCATGCTCCTACTATTGTTCACACCTTTTCATGCTCCTTGTATTTTTCACATCTTTTCATGCTCTTCGTTTTTTTCACACCTTTTCATGCTCCTCATATTTTTCACACCTTTTCATGCTCTTCATATTTTTCCCACCTTGTCATGCCAGTCGTATTTTTTAGAACTTTTCATGGTCCTCGTATATTTCAGACCTTTTCGTGCTTCTCGGATTTTTCACATCTTTTCATGCTCTTCGTATTTTACAAACCTTTTCATGCTCCTTGTATTGTTCCCACCTTTTCATGCTCTTCGTGTTTTTCAAACCTTTTCAGGCTCTTCGAATTTTTATACATTTTCATGCTCTTCGTGTTTTTCACACATTTTCACGCTCTTCGTGTTTTTTACACTTTTTCATGCTCCTCATATATTTCACACCTTTTCATGCTCCTCATATTTTTCACACCTTTTCATGCTCCTCGTATTTTTCTGACCTTTACATTCTCCTCATATTTTATAGACCTTTTCATGCTCCTCGTATTTTTCAGACCTTTTCATGGTCCTCGTACTTTCAGACCTTTTTGTGCTCCTCGTATTTTTCACACCTTTTCATGCTCCTCATATATTTCACAACTTTTCATGCTCTTCATATTTTTGACACATTTTCATGCTCCTCCTATTTTTCATACCGTTTCATGCTCCTCATATTTTTCACATCTTTTCATGGTCCTCATATTTCTGACACGTTTTAAAGGTCTTCATGTTTTTCACACCGTTTCATGCTCTTTATATTTTCACGCAGTTTCATGCTCCTCACATTTTTTATACCGTTTCACGCTCCTCATATTTTTCAGACCTTTATATGCTCCTCGTATTTTTCACACCTTTTCATGCTCCTCGTATTTTACAGAGCTTTTCATGCTCCTTGTTTTTCTCACACCTTTTAATGCTCTACGTATTTTTCACAACTTTTCATGGTCCTCGTATTTTTCAGACCTTTTCATGCTCCTACTATTTTTCACACCTTTTCATGCTCCTCGTAATTTTCACACCTTTAATGCTCCTCGTATTTTTCACACCTTTACATGCTCTTCGTATTTTGCAAACCTTTTCATGCTCTTCGAATTTTTCACACATTTACATGCAGTTCGTGTTTTCCACAACTTTTCATGCTGCTCGTGTTTTTCACACCATTTCATGCTCTTCATATTTTTCAGACCGTTTCATGCTCCTCAAATTTTTCACACCTTTCCATGCTCCTCGTATTTTTCGTACCTTTTCATGCTCCTGTATTTTTCACACTGTTTCATGCTTTTCATGTTTTTCACACCTATTCATGCTCCTCGTGTTTTTCACAGCTTTTCATGCTCCTCTTATTTTTCACACCTTTTCATGCTCCTCATATTTTTCACACCTTTTCATGCTCTTTGTAGTTTTCACACCTTTTCATGTTCCTCATATTTTTCAGACCTTTTCATGCTCCTACTAATTTTCCCACCTTTTCATGCTCCTCGTATTTTTAGCACATTTTCTTTCTCATTGCATTTTTCACACCTTTTCATGCTCCTCGTATTTTTCACACCTTTAATGCTCCTCGTATTTTTCACACCTTTACATGCTCTTCATATTTTTCAAACCTTTTCCTGCTCTTCGAATTTTTCACACATTTTCATGCACTTCGTAGTTTTCACACCTTTTCATGCTCCTCATATTTTTCAGACCTTTTCGTACTCCTCGTATTTGCAGACCTTTTCATACTCCTCGTGTTTTTCACACCTTTTCATGCTCCTCATATATTTCACAAATTTTCATGCTCTTCATATTATTGACATATTTAATGCTCCTCATATTTTTCACATCTTTTCATGCTCCTCATATATTTGACACGTTTAAAAGGTCTTCATATTTTTCACACTGTTTCATGATCTTCATATTTTCACACCGTTTCATCCTCCTCAAATTTTTTAGACCTTTTCATGCTCCTGTTTTTTTCACACCTTTTCATGCTCCTCGTATTTTTCAGACCTTTTCATGCTCCTACTATTGTTCACACCTTTTCATGCTCCTTGTATTTTTCACACCTTTTCATGCTCTTCGTTTTTTTCACACCTTTTCATGCTCCTCATATTTTTCACACCTTTTCATGCTCTTCATATTTTTCCCACCTTGTCATGCCAGTCATATTTTTTAGAACTTTTCATGGTCCTCGTATATTTCAGACCTTTTCGTGCTTCTCGGATTTTTCACATCTTTTCATGCTCTTCGTATTTTACAAACCTTTTCATGCTCCTTGTATTGTTCCCACCTTTTCATGCTCTTCGTGTTTTTCAAACCTTTTCATGCTCTTCGAATTTTTATACATTTTCATGCTCTTCGTGTTTTTCACACATTTTCATGCTCTTCGTGTTTTTTACACTTTTTCATGCTCCTCATATATTTCACACCTTTTCATGCTCCTCATATTTTTCACACCTTTTCATGCTCCTCGTATTTTTCTGACCTTTACATGCTCCTCATATTTTATAGACCTTTTCATGCTCCTCGTATTTTTCAGACCTTTTCATGGTCCTCGTACTTTCAGACCTTTTTGTGCTCCTCGTATTTTTCACACCTTTTCATGCTCCTCATATATTTCACAACTTTTCATGCTCTTCATATTTTTGACACATTTTCATGCTCCTCCTATTTTTCATACCGTTTCATGCTCCTCATATTTTTCACATCTTTTCATGGTCCTCATATTTCTGACACGTTTTAAAGGTCTTCATGTTTTTCACACCGTTTCATGCTCTTTATATTTTCACGCAGTTTCATGCTCCTCACATTTTTTAGACCGTTTCACGCTCCTCATATTTTTCAGACCTTTATATGCTCCTCGTATTTTTCACACCTTTTCATGCTCCTCGTATTTTACAGAGCTTTTCATGCTCCTTGTTTTTCTCACACCTTTTAATGCTCTACGTATTTTTCACAACTTTTCATGGTCCTCGTATTTTTCAGACCTTTTCATGCTGCTACTATTTTTCACACCTTTTCATGCTCCTCGTAATTTTCACACCTTTAATGCTCCTCGTATTTTTCACACCTTTACATGCTCTTCGTATTTTGCAAACCTTTTCATGCTCTTCGAATTTTTCACACATTTACATGCAGTTCGTGTTTTCCACAACTTTTCATGCTGCTCGTGTTTTTCACACCATTTCATGCTCTTCATATTTTTCAGACCGTTTCATGCTCCTCAAATTTTTCACACCTTTCCATGCTCCTCGTATTTTTCGTACCTTTTCATGCTCCTGTATTTTTCACACTGTTTCATGCTTTTCATGTTTTTCACACCTATTCATGCTCCTCGTGTTTTTCACAGCTTTTCATGCTCCTCTTATTTTTCACACCTTTTCATGCTCCTCATATTTTTCACACCTTTTCATGCTCTTTGTAGTTTTCACACCTTTTCATGTTCCTCATATTTTTCAGACATTTTCATGCTCCTACTATTTTTCCCACCTTTTCATGCTCCTCGTATTTTTAGCACATTTTCTTTCTCATTGCATTTTTCACACCTTTTCATGCTCCTCATATTTTTCACACCTTTAATGCTCCTCGTATTTTTCACACCTTTACATGCTCTTCATATTTTTCAAACCTTTTCCTGCTCTTCGAATTTTTCACACATTTTCATGCACTTCGTAGTTTTCACACCTTTTCATGCTCCTCATATTTTTCAGACCTTTTCGTACTCCTCGTATTTGCAGACCTTTTCGTACTCCTCGTGTTTTTCACACCTTTTCATGCTCCTCATATATTTCACAACTTTTCATGCTCTTCATATTATTGACATATTTTAATGCTCCTCATATTTTTCACATCTTTTCATGCTCCTCATATATTTGACACGTTTAAAAGGTCTTCATATTTTTCACACTGTTTCATGATCTTCATATTTTCACACGGTTTCATCCTCCTCAAATTTTTTAGGCCTTTTCATGCTCCTGTTTTTTTCACACCTTTTCATGCTCCTCGTATTTTTCAGACCTTTTCATGCTCCTACTATTGTTCACACCTTTTCATGCTCCTTGTATTTTTCACACCTTTTCATGCTCTTCGTATTTTTCACACCTTTTCATGCTCTTCATATTTTTCCCACCTTGTCATGCCAGTCGTATTTTTTAGAACTTTTCGTGGGTCCTCGTATATTTCAGACCTTTCGTGCTCCTCGGATTTTTCACATCTTTTCATGCTCCTCGTATTTTACAAACCTTTTCATGCTCCTTGTATTGTTCCCACCTTTCATGCTCTTCGTGTTTTTCAAACCTTTTCATGCTCTTCGAATTTTTATACATTTTCATGCTCTTCTTGTTTTTCACACATTTTCATGCTCTTCGTGTTTTTTACACTTTTTCATGCTCCTCATATATTTCACACCTTTTCATGCTCCTCATATTTTTCACACCTTTTCATGCTCCTCGTATTTTTCTGACCTTTACATGCTCCTCATATTTTATAGACCTTTTCATGCTCCTCGTATTTTTCAGACCTTTACATGGTCCTCGTACTTTCAGACCTTTTTGTGCTCCTCGTATTTTTCACACCTTTTCATGCTCCTCATATATTTCACAACTTTTCATGCTCTTCATATTTTTGACACATTTTCATGCTCCTCCTATTTTTCATACCATTTCATGCTCCTCATATTTTTCACATCTTTTCATGGTCCTCATATTTCTGACACGTTTTAAAGGTCTTCATGTTTTTCACACCGTTTCATGCTCTTTATATTTTCACGCAGTTTCATGCTCCTCACATTTTTTAGACCGTTTCACGCTCCTCATATTTTTCAGACCTTTATATGCTCCTCGTATTTTTCACACCTTTTCATGCTCCTCGTATTTTACAGAGCTTTTCATGCTCCTTGTTTTTCTCACACCTTTTAATGCTCTACGTATTTTTCACAACTTTTCATGGTCCTCGTATTTTTCAGACCTTTTCATGCTCCTACTATTTTTCACACCTTTTCATGCTCCTCGTAATTTTCACACCTTTTAATGCTCCTCGTATTTTTCACACCTTTACATGCTCTTCGTATGTTGCAAACCTTTTCATGCTCTTCGAATTTTTCACACATTTACATGCACTTCGTGTTTTCCACAACTTTTCATGCTGCTCGTGTTTTTCACACCATTTCATGCTCTTCATATTTTTCAGACCGTTTTCATGCTCCTCAATTTTTCACACCTTTCCATGCTCCTCGTATTTTTCGTACCTTTTCATGCTCCTGTATTTTTCACACTGTTTCATGCTTTTCATGTTTTTCACACCTATTCATGCTCCTCGTGTTTTTCACAACTTTTCATGCTCCTCTTATTTTTCACACCTTTTCATGCTCCTCGTATTTTTCACACCTTTTCATGCTCCTTATATTTTTCACACCTTTTCATGCTCCTCGTATTTTTCACAACTTTTCATGCTCTTCATGTTTTTCCACACCGTTTCATGCTCGTCTCTATTTCAGACCGTTTGATGCTCCTCATATTCTTTACACCTTTTGAAGCTCTTCATTTTTTTTACACATTTTCAGGCTCTTCATGTTTTTCAACACCGTTTCCTGCTCCTCCCATTTTTCAGACCGTTTCATGCTCCTCATATTTTTGACACCTTTTGAAGCTCTTCATATTTTTCACACCTTTTCATGCTACTCCTATTTTGCAGACCGTTTCATGCTCCTCCTATTTTTCAGACCGTTTCATGCTCCTCATATTTTTGACATCTTTTGAAGCTCTTAATGTTTTTCAACATCGTTTCATGCTCCTCCTATTTTTCAGACCGTTTCATGCTTCTCATTTTTTGACACCTTTTGAAGCTCTTCATATTTTTCAACACCATTTCATGCTCCTCCTATTTTGCAGACTGTTTCATTCTCCTCATATTTTTCAGACCGTTTCATGCTCCTCATATTTTTGAAACCTTTTGAAGCTCTTCACGTTTTTCAACACCGTTTCGTGCTCCTCCTATTTTTCAGAGCGTTTCATGCTCCTCCAATTTTTCAGAGCGTTTCATGCCCCTCCTATTTTTCAGACCATTTCATGCTCCTCTATTTATCAGACCGTTTCATGTTCCTCATTTTTGACATTCTTTGAAGCTCTTCATATTTTTCACACCTTTTCATGCTCTTCATGTTTTTCAACACCCTTTCATGCTCCAAATATTTTTCAGATCGTATCGTTGTCCTCATGTTCTTAACACCTTTTGAAGCTCTCCATATTTGTCACACCTTTTCATGCTCTTCAAGTTTTTCAACACCGTTTCATGCTCATGATATTTTTCAGACAGTTTCATGCTCCTCATATTTTTGACACCTTTTGAAGCTCTTCATATTTTTCACACCTTTTCATGCTCTTCATGTTTTTCAACACCGTTTCATGCTCCTCCTATTTTACAGACCGTTTCATGCTCCTCATATTTTTGACAACTTTTGAAGCTCTTCATGTTTTTGAACACCGTTTCATGCTACTACTATTTTGCAGACCGTTTCAAGCTCCTCATATTTTTCAGACCGTTTCATCCTCCTCAAATTTTTGACACCTTTTGAAGCTCTTCATGTTTTTCAAAACCGTTTAATGCTCCGCCTATTTACCAGACCGTTTCATGCTCCTCCTATTATCAGACAGTTTCATGCACCTCATATTTTGGACACTTTTTGAAGCTCTTCATATTTTTCACAGCTTTTCAGTCTCTTCATGTTTTTCAACATAGTTTCATGCTCCTCCGATTTTTCAGACCGTTTCATGCTCCACATATTTTTGACACCTTTTGAAGCTCTTCATATATTTCTCCACTCTTTCATGCTCCTCCTATTTTTCAGACCGTTTCATGCTCCTCCTATTTTTCAGACAGTTTCGAGCTCCTAATATTTTTCAGACCGTTTCATGCTCCTCGTATAATTGAAACCTTTTGAAGCTCTTCATAATTTACACACCTTTTAGGCCCTTCATGTTTTTCAACACAATTTCATGCTCCTCCTATTTTTCAGACTGTTTCATGCTCCTCCTATTTTTCAGACCATTTCATGCTCCTCCTATATTTAAAACCGTTTCATCCTCCTCATATTTTTGACACCTTTTGAAGCTCTTCATATTATTCACACCTTTTCAGGCTCTTTATGTTCTCAACACCTTTTCATGCTCCTCCTATTTTTCAGACCGTTTCATGCTCCTCATATTTTTGACACATTTTGAAGCTCTTCATATTTCTCACACCTTTTCATGCTCTTTATGTTTTTCAACACCGTTTCATGCTCCTCCTATTTTTCAAACAGTTTCGTGCTCCTCCTATTTTTCAGACCGTTTTGTGCTCCTCTTATTTTTCAGACAGTAGCATGCTCCTCCTATTTTTCAGACTGTTTCATGCTCCTCTTATTTTTCAGACAGTATCGTGCTCTTCCTATTTTTGACAACTTTTGAAGCTCTTCATGTTTTTCACCACGTTTCATGCTCCTCCTATTTTTCAAACCGTTTCATGCTCCTTCATATTTTTCAGACCGTTTCATGCTCCTCATAATTTTGACATCTTTTGAAGCTTTTCATGTTTTTCAGATCTTTTCAGGCTCTTCTTGTTTTTCAGCAATGCTTCAGGCTCCTCCTATTTTTCAGACCGTTTCATGCTCCTCATATTGTTGACACCTTTTGAAGCTCTTCTTATATTTCACAGCTTTTCAGGCTCTTCATCTTTTTCACATCGCTTCAGGCTCCTCCTATTTTTCAGACCGTTTCATGCTTCTCATATTTTTGACACTTTTTGAAGCTCTTCATATTTTTCACACCTTTTCAGGCTCTTCATGTTTTTCACACCGCTTCATGTTCCTCCTATTTTTCAGACCGTTTCATGCTCCTCATCTTTTTGACACCTTTTGAAGCTCTTCATATTTTCACACCTTTTCAGGCTCTTCATGTTTTTCATTACAGCTTCATGCTCCTCCTATTTTTCAGACCGTTTCATGCTCCTCATATTTTTGACACCTTTTGAAGCTCTTCATATATTTCTCCACTGTTTCATGCTCCTCCTATTTTTCCAGACCGTTTCTTGCTCCTCCTATTTTTCAGACAGTTTCCTGCTCCTCTTATTTTTCAGACAGTATCATGCTCCTCCTATTTTTCTGACTGTTTCATGCTCCTCTTATTTTTCAGACAGTATCGTGCTCCTCCTATTTTTGACACCTTTTGAAGCTCTTCATGTTTTTCACCACGTTTCATGCTCCTCCTATTTGTCAAACCGTTTCATGCTCTTTCATATTTTTCAGACCGTTTCATGCTCCTCATAATTTTGACACCTTTTGAAGCTCTTCATGTTTTTCAACACCGTTACATGCTCCTTCATATTTTTCAGACCGTTTCATGCTCCTCCTATTTTTGGCAGCTTTTGACGCTCTTCATATTTTTCACAATTTTCAGGCTCTTCATGTTTTTCAACACCGTTTCATGCTCCTCCTATATGGCAGACTGTTTCATGCTCCTCATATGTATCAGACCGTTTCATGCTCCTCAAATTTTGGCCACCTTTTGAAGCTCTTAATATATTTCACACCTTTTCATGTCTTCATGTATTTCAACATCGTATCATGCTCCTCCTATTTTTCAGACCGTTTCATGCTCCTCATATTTTTGACACCTTTTGAAGCTCTTCATATTTTTCACACCTTATCATGTCTTCATGTTTTTCAACATCGTTTCATGCTCCTCCTATTTTTCAGACCGTTTCATGCTCCTCATTTTTTTGACACCTTTTGAAGCTCTTCATATTTTTCACACCTTTTGAGGCTCTTCATGTTTTTCAACACCATTTCATGCTCGTCATATTTTTAGACGGTTTCATGCTCCTCATATTTTTGAAACCTTTTGAAGCTCTTCATATTTTTCACACCATGTCAGGCTCTTCATGTTTTTCAACACCGCTTCATGCTCGTCCTATTTTTCAGACCATTTCGTCTTCCTCATATTTTTGACACCTTTTGAAGCTCTACATATTTTTCTCACCTTTTCATGCTCTTCATGTTTTTCAACACCGTTTCATGGTCCTCCTATTTTTCAGAACGTTTCGTGCTCCTCACATTTTTCAGACCGTTTCATGCTCATCATATTTTTAACACTTTTTGAAGCTCTTCATATTTTTCACATCTTTTAATGCTCTTCATCTTTTTCAACACCGTTTCATGCTCCTCCTATTTTTCAGACCGTTTCGTGCTCCTCATATTTTTCTGACCATTTCATGCTCCTCATATTTTTGACACCTTTTGAAGCTCTTCAAGATTTTCAACACCGTACATGCTCCTCCTATTTTGCAGACCATTTCATGCTCTTCATATTTTTCAGACCGTTTCATACTCCTCATATTTTTAACACCTTTTGAAGCTCTTCATATTTTTCACTCCTTTTCATGCTCTTCATATTTTTCAACACCGTTTCATGCTCCCCTTATTTTTCACACCGTTTCAGTCTCCTCCTATTTTTCAGACCGATTCATGCTGCTCCTATTTTTCAGACCGTTTCATGCTCCTCATATTATTAACACCTTTTGAAGCTCTTCATATTTTTCACTCCTTTTAATGCTCTCCATGTTTTTCAACACCGTTTCATGCTCCTACTATTATTTATACAATTTTGTGCTCGTCATATTTTTCAGACCGTTTCATGTACCTCATAATTTTGACAACTTTTGAGCTCTACATAATTTTTCCACCTTTTCAAGCTCTTCATGTTTTTCCACTCCGTTTCATGCTCCTCCTATTGTTCAGACCGTTTCATGCTCTTCATATTTTTGACAGCTTTTGAAGCTCTTCATATTTTTTACACCTTTTCAGTCTCTTCATGTTTTTCAACACCGTTTCATGCTACTTCATATTTTTCAGACCGTTTCATGCTCCTTATATTTTTCACATCTTTTGAATCTTTTCATGTTTTTCAACACCGTTACATGCTCCTCCTATTTTGAAAACCGTTTCATGCTCCTCCTGTTTTTGACAGCTTTTGAAGCTCTTCATATTTTTCACACCTTTACAGGCTCTTCATTTTTTTCAACACCATTTCAAGATCCTCATATTTTTCAGACCATTTCATGCTCTTCATATTTTTGACATCTTTTGAAGCTTTTCATATTTTTCACACCTTTTCATGCTTATCATGTTTTACAACACCGTTTCATTCTCCTCCTATTTTTCAGACCGTTTCATGCTCCTCACATTTTTGACAACTTTTGAAACTCTTCATATTTTTCACTCCTTTTCAGGCTCTTCATGTTTTTCAACACCGTTTCGTGCTCCTCCTATTTTTCAGACTGTTTCATGCTCCTCCTATTTTTCAGACCGTTTCATGCTCCTCACATATTTGACAACTTTTGAAACTCTTCATATTTTTCACACCTTTTCATGCTTATGATGTTTTACAACAACGTTTCATGCTCCTCCTATTTTTCAGACAGTTTCATGCTCCTCATATTTTTCACACCTTTTTAAGCTCTTCATATTTTTTACACCTTTCCAGGCTCTTCATGTTTTTGAACACCGCTTCATGCTCCTCCTATTTTTCAGACAGTTTCATGCTCCTCATATTTTTGACACGTTTTGTAGCTTTTCATATTTTTCAAAACTTTTCAGGCTCTTCATGTTTTTGATCACCGTGTCATGCTCCACCTATTTTTCAGACCGGTTCATGCTCCTCATAAATTTGACACCTTTTGAAGCTCTTCCTATTTTTCACACCTTTTCAGGCTCTTCATGTTTTTGAACACCATTTCATGCCTGTCTTATTTTTGACACCTTTTGAAGCTCTTCATATTTTTCACACCTTTTGAAGCACTTCATATTTTTCACACCGTTTCAGGCTCTTCATATTTTTGAACGCAGTTCATGCTCCTCCTATCTTTCAGACCGTTTCATGCTCCTCATATTTTTTACGTTTTTGAAGCTCTTCATATTTTTCACACCTTTTCAGTTTCTTCATGTTTTTGAACACCGCTTCATGCTCCTCCTATTTTTCAGTCAGTTTCATGCTCCTCATATTTTTCACACCTTTTTAAGCTCCTCATATTTTTCACAACTTTTTAAGCTCTTCATATTTTTTACACCTTTTAAGGCTCTTCATGTTTTTGAACACCGCTTCATGCTCCTCCTATTTTTCAGACTGTTTCATGCTCCTCATATTTTTCACACCTTTTTAAGCTCTTCATATTTTTTACACCTTTTCAGGCTCTTCATGCTTTTCAATACCGCTTCATGCTCCTCCTATTTTTCAGACTGTTTCATGCTCCTAATTTTTTTACTCGTTTTGAAGCTATTCATATTTTTCACACATATTCAGGCTCTTCATGTTTTTCAATACCGTTTCATGCTCCTCCTGTTTTCCAAACTGTTTCATGCTCGTCCTATTTTACAGACTGTTTCATGCTCCTCATATTTTTGAAAACCTTTTGAAGCTCTTCATATTTTTCACACCTTTTCAGGCTCTTCATGTTTTTCAACACCGCTTCATGCTCCTCCAATTTATCAGACCGTTTCATCCTCCTAATTTTTTTGACACGCTTTGTAGCTTTTCATATTTTTCAAACCTTTTCATGCTCTTCATGTTTTTGAACACCGTTCATGCTCCTCCTATTTTTCAGAATGTTTAATGCTCCTCATATTTTTGACACCATTTGAAGCTCTTCATATTTTTCACAACTTTTCAGGTTCTTCATGTTTTTGAACACCGCTTCATGCTCCTCCTATTTTTCAGACAGTTTCATGCTCCTCATATTTTTCACACATTTTAAGCTCTTCATATTTTTTACACCTTTTCAAGCTCTTCATGTTTTTAAACACCACTTCATCCTCCTCCTATTTTGCAGAGAGTTTCATGCTCCTCATGTTTTTTACTAGTTTTGAAGCTCTTCATATTTTTCCCACCTTTTCAGGCTCTTCATGTTTTTCAACACTACTTCATGCTCCTCCTATTTTTCAGCCCATTTCATGCTCCTCATATATTTAACACCTTTTGAAGCTCTTCATATTTTTCACACCTTTTGAGGCTCTTGATGTTTTTCAACACCGCTTCATTCTCCTCCTATTTTACATACCGTTTCATGTTCCTCATATTTTTGACTCCTTTTGAAGTTCTTCATATATTTCACACCATTTCAGGCTGTTCATGTTTTTCAACACCACTTCATGCTCCTCCTATTTTTCAGACCGTTTCATGCTCCTCTCATTTTTGACACGTTTTGAAGGTCTTCATATTTTTCACACCTTTTGAAGCTCTTCATATTTTTCACAAGTTTTCAGGCTTTTCATGTTTTTCAACACCGCTTCATGCTCCTCCTATTTTTCAGACCGTTTCATGCTCCTCAGATTTTTGACACCTTTTGAAGCTCTTCATATTTTTCACACCTTTTCAGGCTCTTTATGTTTTTCAACACCATTTCATGCCCCTAATATTTTCCAGACCGTTTCATGCTCCTCATATTTTTGACACCGTTTGAAGCTCTTCATATTTTTCTCACCTTTTCAGGCTCTTCATATTTTTGAACACCGCTTCATGCTCCTCCTATTTTTCAGACCGTTTCATGCTCCTCAGATTTTTGACACCTTTTGAAGCTCTTCATATTTTTCACACCTTTTCAGGCTCTTTATGTTTTTCAACACCATTTGATGCCCCTACTATTTTTCAGACTGTTTCATGCTCCTCCTATTTTTCAAAGCGTTTCATGCTCCTTATATATTTCACACATTTTGAAATTCTGCATATTTTTCACACCTTTTCAGGCTCTTGATGTTTTTGAACACCACTTCATGCTCCTCCTATTTTTCAGACCGTTTCATGCTCCTCATGTTTTTCACAGCTTTTGAATCTATTCATATTTTTCACATCTTTTTAGGCTCTTCCTGTTTTTGAACACCATTTCATGCTCCTCCTATTTTTCAGACCGTTTCATGCTCCTCATATTTTTGACACCTTATGAAGCTCTTCATAGTTTTCACACCTTTTGAGGCTCTTCATGTTTTTCAACACCGCTTCATGCTCCTCCTATTTTTCATACCGTTTCATGCTCCTCATATTTTTGAAACCTTTTTTAGCTCTTCATATATTTCACACCTTTTCAGGCTCTTCATGTTTTTCAACAACACTTCATGCTCCTCCTATTTTTCAGACCGTTTCATGCTCCTCTCATTTTTGACACGTTTTGAAGCTCTTCATATTTTTCACACCTTTGGAAGCTCTTCATATATTTCACACCTTTTCAGGTTCTTCATGTTTTTCATCACCGCTTCATGCTCCTCCTATTTTTCAGACCGTTTCATGCTCCTCATATATTTGAGACCGTTTGAAGCTCTTCATATTGTTCACATCTTTTCAGGCTCTTCATGTTTTTAAACACCGTTTCATGCTCCTCCTATTTTTCAGACTGTTTCATGTTTCTCTTATTTTTGACACCTTTTGAAGCTCTTCATAATTTTCACACCTCTTCAGGGTCTTAATGTTTTTCAACACCGCTTCATGCTCCTCCTATTTTTCAGACCATTTCGTGCTCCTCATCTTTTTCACACATTATGAAGCTCTTCATATTTTTCACTCATTTTCAGGCTCTTCATGTTTTTCAATACCGTTTCATGCTCCTCCTGTTTTCCAAACTGTTTCATGCTCGTCCTATTTTACAGACTGTTTCATGCTCCTCATATTTTTGAAAACCTTTTGAAGCTCTTCATATTTTTCACACCTTTTCAGGCTCTTCATGTTTTTCAACACCGCTTCATGCTCCTCCAATTTATCAGACCGTTTCATCCTCCTAATTTTTTTGACACGCTTTGTAGCTTTTCATATTTTTCAAACCTTTTCATGCTCTTCATGTTTTTGAACACCGTTCATGCTCCTCCTATTTTTCAGAATGTTTAATGCTCCTCATATTTTTGACACCATTTGAAGCTCTTCATATTTTTCACAACTTTTCAGGTTCTTCATGTTTTTGAACACCGCTTCATGCTCCTCCTATTTTTCAGACAGTTTCATGCTCCTCATATTTTTCACACATTTTAAGCTCTTCATATTTTTTACACCTTTTCAAGCTCTTCATGTTTTTAAACACCACTTCATCCTCCTCCTATTTTGCAGAGAGTTTCATGCTCCTCATGTTTTTTACTAGTTTTAAAGCTATTCATATTTTTCACACCTTTTCAGGCTCTTCATGTTTTTCAACAGCGTTTCATGCTCCTCCTATTTTCCAGACGGTTTCACGCTCCTCATATTTTTGAAAACCTTTTGAAGCTCTTCATATTTTTCCCACCTTTTCAGGCTCTTCATGTTTTTAAACATTACTTCATCCTCCTCCTATTTTGCAGAGAGTTTCATGCTCCTCATGTTTTTTACTAGTTTTGAAGCTCTTCATATTTTTCCCACCTTTTCAGGCTCTTCATGTTTTTCAACACTACTTCATGCTCCTCCTATTTTTCAGCCCGTTTCATGCTCCTCATATTTTTAACACCTTTTGAAGCTCTTCATATTTTTCACACCTTTTGAGGCTCTTGATGTTTTTCAACACCGCTTCATTCTCCTCCTATTTTACATACCGTTTCATGTTCCTCATATTTTTGACTCCTTTTGAAGTTCTTCATATATTTCACACCATTTCAGGCTGTTCATGTTTTTCAACACCACTTCATGCTCCTCCTATTTTTCAGACCGTTTCATGCTCCTCTCATTTTTGACACGTTTTGAAGGTCTTCATATTTTTCACACCTTTTGAAGCTCTTCATATTTTTCACAAGTTTTCAGGCTTTTCATGTTTTTCAACACCGCTTCATGCTCCTCCTATTTTTCAGACCGTTTCATGCTCCTCAGATTTTTGACACCTTTTGAAGCTCTTCATATTTTTCACACCTTTTCAGGCTCTTTATGTTTTTCAACACCATTTCATGCCCCTAATATTTTCCAGACCGTTTCATGCTCCTCATATTTTTGACACCGTTTGAAGCTCTTCATATTTTTCTCACCTTTTCAGGCTCTTCATATTTTTGAACACCGCTTCATGCTCCTCCTATTTTTCAGACCGTTTCATGCTCCTCAGATTTTTGACACCTTTTGAAGCTCTTCATATTTTTCACACCTTTTCAGGCTCTTTATGTTTTTCAACACCATTTGATGCCCCTACTATTTTTCAGACTGTTTCATGCTCCTCCTATTTTTCAAAGCGTTTCATGCTCCTTATATATTTCACACATTTTGAAATTCTGCATATTTTTCACACCTTTTCAGGCTCTTGATGTTTTTGAACACCACTTCCTGCTCCTCCTATTTTTCAGACCGTTTCATGCTCCTCATGTTTTTCACAGCTTTTGAATCTATTCATATTTTTCACATCTTTTTAGGCTCTTCCTGTTTTTGAACACCATTTCATGCTCCTCCTATTTTTCAGACCGTTTCATGCTCCTCATATTTTTGACACCTTATGAAGCTCTTCATAGTTTTCACACTTTTTGAGGCTCTTCATGTTTTTCAACACCGCTTCATGCTCCTCCTATTTTTCATACCGTTTCATGCTCCTCATATTTTTGAAACCTTTTTTAGCTCTTCATATATTTCACACCTTTTCAGGCTCTTCATGTTTTTCAACAACACTTCATGCTCCTCCTATTTTTCAGACCGTTTCATGCTCCTCTCATTTTTGACACGTTTTGAAGCTCTTCATATTTTTCACACCTTTGGAAGCTCTTCATATATTTCACACCTTTTCAGGTTCTTCATGTTTTTCATCACCGCTTCATGCTCCTCCTATTTTTCAGACCGTTTCATGCTCCTCATATATTTGAGACCGTTTGAAGCTCTTCATATTGTTCACATCTTTTCAGGCTCTTCATGTTTTTAAACACCGTTTCATGCTCCTCCTATTTTTCAGACTGTTTCATGTTTCTCTTATTTTTGACACCTTTTGAAGCTCTTCATAATTTTCACACCTCTTCAGGGTCTTAATGTTTTTCAACACCGCTTCATGCTCCTCCTATTTTTCAGACCATTTCGTGCTCCTCATCTTTTTCACACATTATGAAGCTCTTCATATTTTTCACTCATTTTCAGGCTCTTCATGTTTTTGAACCCCGTTTCATGCTCCTCTCATTTTTGACACCTTTTCAAGCTCTTCATATTTTTAATACCTTTTGAAGTTCTTCATATTTTTCACACCTTCTCAGAGTCTATATGTTTTTGAACACCGTTTCATGCTCCTCCTATTTTTGAGACTGTTTCATGCTCCTCATATTTTTGACACCTTTTGAAGCTCTTCTTATTTTTCACACTTTCCAGGATCTTCATGTTTTTGGACACCGCTTCATGCTCCTCCTATTTTTCAGACAGTTTCATGCTCCTCATATTTTTCACACCTTTTTAAGCTCTTCATATTTTTTACACCTTTCCAGGCTCTTCATGTTTTTGAACACCGCTTCATGCTCCTCCTATTTTTCAGACAGTTTCATGCTCCTCATATTTTTGACACGTTTTGTAGCTTTTCATATTTTTCAAAACTTTTCAGGCTCTTCATGTTTTTGATCACCGTGTCATGCTCCACCTATTTTTCAGACCGGTTCATGCTCCTCATAAATTTGACACCTTTTGAAGCTCTTCCTATTTTTCACACCTTTTCAGGCTCTTCATGTTTTTGAACACCATTTCATGCCTGTCTTATTTTTGACACCTTTTGAAGCTCTTCATATTTTTCACACCTTTTGAAGCACTTCATATTTTTCACACCGTTTCAGGCTCTTCATATTTTTGAACGCAGTTCATGCTCCTCCTATCTTTCAGACCGTTTCATGCTCCTCATATTTTTTACGTTTTTGAAGCTCTTCATATATTTCACACCTTTTCAGTTTCTTCATGTTTTTGAACACCGCTTCATGCTCCTCCTATTTTTCAGTCAGTTTCATGCTCCTCCTATTTTTCACACCTTTTTAAGCTCCTCATATTTTTCACAACTTTTTAAGCTCTTCATATTTTTTACACCTTTTCAGGCTCTTCATGTTTTTGAACACCGCTTCATGCTCCTCCTATTTTTCAGACTGTTTCATGCTCCTCATATTTTTCACACCTTTTTAAGCTCTTCATATTTTTTACACCTTTTCAGGCTCTTCATGCTTTTCAATACCGCTTCATGCTCCTCCTATTTTTCAGACTGTTTCATGCTCCTAATTTTTTTACTCGTTTTGAAGCTATTCATATTTTTCACACATATTCAGGCTCTTCATGTTTTTCAATACCGTTTCATGCTCCTCCTGTTTTCCAAACTGTTTCATGCTCGTCCTATTTTACAGACTGTTTCATGCTCCTCATATTTTTGAAAACCTTTTGAAGCTCTTCATATTTTTCACACCTTTTCAGGCTCTTCATGTTTTTCAACACCGCTTCATGCTCCTCCAATTTATCAGACCGTTTCATCCTCCTAATTTTTTTGACACGCTTTGTAGCTTTTCATATTTTTCAAACCTTTTCATGCTCTTCATGTTTTTGAACACCGTTCATGCTCCTCCTATTTTTCAGAATGTTTAATGCTCCTCATATTTTTGACACCATTTGAAGCTCTTCATATTTTTCACAACTTTTCAGGTTCTTCATGTTTTTGAACACCGCTTCATGCTCCTCCTATTTTTCAGACAGTTTCATGCTCCTCATATTTTTCACACATTTTAAGCTCTTCATATTTTTTACACCTTTTCAAGCTCTTCATGTTTTTGAACACCACTTCATCCTCCTCCTATTTTGCAGAGAGTTTCATGCTCCTCATGTTTTTTACTAGTTTTGAAGCTATTCATATTTTTCACACCTTTTCAGGCTCTTCATGTTTTTCAACAGCGTTTCATGCTCCTCCTATTTTCCAGACGGTTTCACGCTCCTCATATTTTTGAAAACCTTTTGAAGCTCTTCATATTTTTCCCACCTTTTCAGGCTCTTCATGTTTTTCAACATTACTTCATCCTCCTCCTATTTTGCAGAGAGTTTCATGCTCCTCATGTTTTTTACTAGTTTTGAAGCTCTTCATATTTTTCCCACCTTTTCAGGCTCTTCATGTTTTTCAACACTACTTCATGCTCCTCCTATTTTTCAGCCCGTTTCATGCTCCTCATATTTTTAACACCTTTTGAAGCTCTTCATATTTTTCACACCTTTTGAGGCTCTTGATGTTTTTCAACACCGCTTCATTCTCCTCCTATTTTACATACCGTTTCATGTTCCTCATATTTTTGACTCCTTTTGAAGTTCTTCATATATTTCACACCATTTCAGGCTGTTCATGTTTTTCAACACCACTTCATGCTCCTCCTATTTTTCAGACCGTTTCATGCTCCTCTCATTTTTGACACGTTTTGAAGGTCTTCATATTTTTCACACCTTTTGAAGCTCTTCATATTTTTCACAAGTTTTCAGGCTTTTCATGTTTTTCAACACCGCTTCATGCTCCTCCTATTTTTCAGACCGTTTCATGCTCCTCAGATTTTTGACACCTTTTGAAGCTCTTCATATTTTTCACACCTTTTCAGGCTCTTTATGTTTTTCAACACCATTTCATGCCCCTAATATTTTCCAGACCGTTTCATGCTCCTCATATTTTTGACACCGTTTGAAGCTCTTCATATTTTTCTCACCTTTTCAGGCTCTTCATATTTTTGAACACCGCTTCATGCTCCTCCTATTTTTCAGACCGTTTCATGCTCCTCAGATTTTTGACACCTTTTGAAGCTCTTCATATTTTTCACACCTTTTCAGGCTCTTTATGTTTTTCAACACCATTTGATGCCCCTACTATTTTTCAGACTGTTTCATGCTCCTCCTATTTTTCAAAGCGTTTCATGCTCCTTATATATTTCACACATTTTGAAATTCTGCATATTTTTCACACCTTTTCAGGCTCTTGATGTTTTTGAACACCACTTCATGCTCCTCCTATTTTTCAGACCGTTTCATGCTCCTCATGTTTTTCACAGCTTTTGAATCTATTCATATTTTTCACATCTTTTTAGGCTCTTCCTGTTTTTGAACACCATTTCATGCTCCTCCTATTTTTCAGACCGTTTCATGCTCCTCATATTTTTGACACCTTATGAAGCTCTTCATAGTTTTCACACCTTTTGAGGCTCTTCATGTTTTTCAACACCGCTTCATGCTCCTCCTATTTTTCAGACCGTTTCATGCTCCTCATATTTTTGACACCTTATGAAGCTCTTCATATTTTTCACACCTTTTCAGGCTCTTCATGTTTTTCAACAACACTTCATGCTCCTCCTATTTTTCAGACCGTTTCATGCTCCTCTCATTTTTGACACGTTTTGAAGCTCTTCATATTTTTCACACCTTTGGAAGCTCTTCATATATTTCACACCTTTTCAGGTTCTTCATGTTTTTCATCACCGCTTCATGCTCCTCCTATTTTTCAGACCGTTTCATGCTCCTCATATATTTGAGACCGTTTGAAGCTCTTCATATTGTTCACATCTTTTCAGGCTCTTCATGTTTTTAAACACCGTTTCATGCTCCTCCTATTTTTCAGACTGTTTCATGTTTCTCTTATTTTTGACACCTTTTGAAGCTCTTCATAATTTTCACACCTCTTCAGGGTCTTAATGTTTTTCAACACCGCTTCATGCTCCTCCTATTTTTCAGACCATTTCGTGCTCCTCATCTTTTTCACACATTATGAAGCTCTTCATATTTTTCACTCATTTTCAGGCTCTTCATGTTTTTGAACCCCGTTTCATGCTCCTCTCATTTTTGACACCTTTTCAAGCTCTTCATATTTTTAATACCTTTTGAAGTTCTTCATATTTTTCACACCTTCTCAGAGTCTATATGTTTTTGAACACCGTTTCATGCTCCTCCTATTTTTGAGACTGTTTCATGCTCCTCATATTTTTGACACCTTTTGAAGCTCTTCTTATTTTTCACACTTTCCAGGATCTTCATGTTTTTGGACACCGCTTCATGTTCCTCCTATTTTTTAGACTGTTTCATGCTCCTCATATTTTTCACACCTTTTGAAATTCTTCATATTTTTCACACCTTTTCAGGCTCTTCATATTTTTGTACACCGCTTCATGCTCCTTCTATTTTTCAGACCGTTTCTTGCTCCTCATATTTTTCACACCTTTTCAAGGTCTTCATATTTTTCACACCTTTTCAGGCTCTTCATATTTTTGTACACCGCTTCATGCTCCTCCTATTTTTTAGACCGTTTCTTGCTCCTCTTCCTTTTCACACCTTTTGAAGCTCTTCTTATTTTTCACACCTTTTTAGGCTCTTCATGTTTTTTAACACCGTTTCATGCTCCTCCTATTTTTCAGACGGTTTCATGTCCCTCGTTTTTTTACTTGTTTTGAAACTCTTCATATTTTTCACACCTTTTCAGGCTCTTCATGTTTTTCAACACCGTTTCATGCTCCTCCTATTTTCCAGACGGTTTCATGCTACTCATATTTTTGAAAACCTTTGGAAGCTCTTCATATTTTTCACACCTTTTCAGGCTCCTCATGTTTTTCAACACCGCTTCATGCTCCTACGATATTTCAGACCGTTTCATGTTCTTCATGTTGTTGACACCTTTGAAGCTCTTCATATATTTCAAACCTTTTTAGGCTCTTCATCTTGTTCTAAAACGCTTCATGCTCCTCCTATTTTTCAGAGGGTTTCATGTTCCTTATATTTTTGACACATTTTGAAGCTCTTCATATTTTTCACAACTTTTCAGGCTCCTCATGTTTTTGAACACCGCTTCATGCTCCTCCTATTTTCCAGACCGTTTCATGCTCCAAACTTTTGACACCTTTTGAAGCTCTTCATATTTTTCACACATTTTCATGCTCTTCATGTTTTTCAACACCGTTTCTTGCTCCTACTATTTTTCAGACTGTTTCATGCACATCTATTATTGACACCTTTTGAAGCTCTTCATATTTTTCACATTTTTTCAGGCTCTTCATGTTTTTCAACAATGCTTCATGCTCCTCATTTTTTTCAGACCATTTCATGCACCTCATATTTTTCAATCCGTTTGAAGCTCTTCATATTTTTCTCACCTTTTCAGGCTCTTCATGTTTTTGTACACTACTTCATGCTCCTCCTATTTTTCAGTCGTTTCATGCTTCTCATATTTTTGACACCTTTTGAAGCTCTTCATATTTTTCACACCTTTTCAGGCACTTCATGTTTTTGACCACCACTTCATGCTCCTCCTATTTTTCAGTCGTTTCATGTTTCTCATATTTTTGACACCTGTTGAAGCTCTTCATATTTTTCACACATTTTCATGCTCTTCATCTTTTTCAAAACCATTTCATGCTCATCCTATTTTTAAGGGTGTTTCATGCTCCACATATTTTTGACACCTTTTTTTACTCTTCATATTTTTTACACATTTGCAGGCCTTCATCTTTTTCTAAACCGCTTCATGCTCCTCCTATTTTTCAGACGGTTTCATGCTCCTTATCCTTTTGACACCTTTTGAAGCTCTTCATATATTTGACACCTTTTCAGGTTCTTCATGTTTTTGGCGAACACTTCATCCTCCTCCTATTTTTCAGACCGTTACATTCTCCTCATATTTTTGACACCTTTTGAAGCTCTTCATATTTTTCACACCTTTTAAGGCTCTTCATGTTTTTCAAAACCGTTTCATGCTCCTCCTATTTTTCAGACTGTTTCATGCTCCTCATATTTTTCACACCTTTTTAAGCTCTTCATATTTTTTACACCTTTTCAGGCTCTTCATGCTTTTCAATACCGCTTCATGCTCCTCCTATTTTTCAGACTGTTTCATGCTCCTAATTTTTTTACTCGTTTTGAAGCTATTCATATTTTTCACACATATTCAGGCTCTTCATGTTTTTCAATACCGTTTCATGCTCCTCCTGTTTTCCAAACTGTTTCATGCTCGTCCTATTTTACAGACTGTTTCATGCTCCTCATATTTTTGAAAACCTTTTGAAGCTCTTCATATTTTTCACACCTTTTCAGGCTCTTCATGTTTTTCAACACCGCTTCATGCTCCTCCAATTTATCAGACCGTTTCATCCTCCTAATTTTTTTGACACGCTTTGTAGCTTTTCATATTTTTCAAACCTTTTCATGCTCTTCATGTTTTTGAACACCGTTCATGCTCCTCCTATTTTTCAGAATGTTTAATGCTCCTCATATTTTTGACACCATTTGAAGCTCTTCATATTTTTCACAACTTTTCAGGTTCTTCATGTTTTTGAACACCGCTTCATGCTCCTCCTATTTTTCAGACAGTTTCATGCTCCTCATATTTTTCACACATTTTAAGCTCTTCATATTTTTTACACCTTTTCAAGCTCTTCATGTTTTTAAACACCACTTCATCCTCCTCCTATTTTGCAGAGAGTTTCATGCTCCTCATGTTTTTTACTAGTTTTGAAGCTATTCATATTTTTCACACCTTTTCAGGCTCTTCATGTTTTTCAACAGCGTTTCATGCTCCTCCTATTTTCCAGACGGTTTCACGCTCCTCATATTTTTGAAAACCTTTTGAAGCTCTTCATATTTTTCCCACCTTTTCAGGCTCTTCATGTTTTTCAACATTACTTCATCCTCCTCCTATTTTGCAGAGAGTTTCATGCTCCTCATGTTTTTTACTAGTTTTGAAGCTCTTCATATTTTTCCCACCTTTTCAGGCTCTTCATGTTTTTCAACACTACTTCATGCTCCTCCTATTTTTCAGCCCGTTTCATGCTCCTCATATTTTTAACACCTTTTGAAGCTCTTCATATTTTTCACACCTTTTGAGGCTCTTGATGTTTTTCAACACCGCTTCATTCTCCTCCTATTTTACATACCGTTTCATGTTCCTCATATTTTTGACTCCTTTTGAAGTTCTTCATATATTTCACACCATTTCAGGCTGTTCATGTTTTTCAACACCACTTCATGCTCCTCCTATTTTTCAGACCGTTTCATGCTCCTCTCATTTTTGACACGTTTTGAAGGTCTTCATATTTTTCACACCTTTTGAAGCTCTTCATATTTTTCACAAGTTTTCAGGCTTTTCATGTTTTTCAACACCGCTTCATGCTCCTCCTATTTTTCAGACCGTTTCATGCTCCTCAGATTTTTGACACCTTTTGAAGCTCTTCATATTTTTCACACCTTTTCAGGCTCTTTATGTTTTTCAACACCATTTCATGCCCCTAATATTTTCCAGACCGTTTCATGCTCCTCATATTTTTGACACCGTTTGAAGCTCTTCATATTTTTCTCACCTTTTCAGGCTCTTCATATTTTTGAACACCGCTTCATGCTCCTCCTATTTTTCAGACCGTTTCATGCTCCTCAGATTTTTGACACCTTTTGAAGCTCTTCATATTTTTCACACCTTTTCAGGCTCTTTATGTTTTTCAACACCATTTGATGCCCCTACTATTTTTCAGACTGTTTCATGCTCCTCCTATTTTTCAAAGCGTTTCATGCTCCTTATATATTTCACACATTTTGAAATTCTGCATATTTTTCACACCTTTTCAGGCTCTTGATGTTTTTGAACACCACTTCATGCTCCTCCTATTTTTCAGACCGTTTCATGCTCCTCATGTTTTTCACAGCTTTTGAATCTATTCATATTTTTCACATCTTTTTAGGCTCTTCCTGTTTTTGAACACCATTTCATGCTCCTCCTATTTTTCAGACCGTTTCATGCTCCTCATATTTTTGACACCTTATGAAGCTCTTCATAGTTTTCACACCTTTTGAGGCTCTTCATGTTTTTCAACACCGCTTCATGCTCCTCCTATTTTTCATACCGTTTCATGCTCCTCATATTTTTGAAACCTTTTTTAGCTCTTCATATATTTCACACCTTTTCAGGCTCTTCATGTTTTTCAACAACACTTCATGCTCCTCCTATTTTTCAGACCGTTTCATGCTCCTCTCATTTTTGACACGTTTTGAAGCTCTTCATATTTTTCACACCTTTGGAAGCTCTTCATATATTTCACACCTTTTCAGGTTCTTCATGTTTTTCATCACCGCTTCATGCTCCTCCTATTTTTCAGACCGTTTCATGCTCCTCATATATTTGAGACCGTTTGAAGCTCTTCATATTGTTCACATCTTTTCAGGCTCTTCATGTTTTTAAACACCGTTTCATGCTCCTCCTATTTTTCAGACTGTTTCATGTTTCTCTTATTTTTGACACCTTTTGAAGCTCTTCATAATTTTCACACCTCTTCAGGGTCTTAATGTTTTTCAACACCGCTTCATGCTCCTCCTATTTTTCAGACCATTTCGTGCTCCTCATCTTTTTCACACATTATGAAGCTCTTCATATTTTTCACTCATTTTCAGGCTCTTCATGTTTTTCAATACCGTTTCATGCTCCTCCTGTTTTCCAAACTGTTTCATGCTCGTCCTATTTTACAGACTGTTTCATGCTCCTCATATTTTTGAAAACCTTTTGAAGCTCTTCATATTTTTCACACCTTTTCAGGCTCTTCATGTTTTTCAACACCGCTTCATGCTCCTCCAATTTATCAGACCGTTTCATCCTCCTAATTTTTTTGACACGCTTTGTAGCTTTTCATATTTTTCAAACCTTTTCATGCTCTTCATGTTTTTGAACACCGTTCATGCTCCTCCTATTTTTCAGAATGTTTAATGCTCCTCATATTTTTGACACCATTTGAAGCTCTTCATATTTTTCACAACTTTTCAGGTTCTTCATGTTTTTGAACACCGCTTCATGCTCCTCCTATTTTTCAGACAGTTTCATGCTCCTCATATTTTTCACACATTTTAAGCTCTTCATATTTTTTACACCTTTTCAAGCTCTTCATGTTTTTAAACACCACTTCATCCTCCTCCTATTTTGCAGAGAGTTTCATGCTCCTCATGTTTTTTACTAGTTTTAAAGCTATTCATATTTTTCACACCTTTTCAGGCTCTTCATGTTTTTCAACAGCGTTTCATGCTCCTCCTATTTTCCAGACGGTTTCACGCTCCTCATATTTTTGAAAACCTTTTGAAGCTCTTCATATTTTTCCCACCTTTTCAGGCTCTTCATGTTTTTAAACATTACTTCATCCTCCTCCTATTTTGCAGAGAGTTTCATGCTCCTCATGTTTTTTACTAGTTTTGAAGCTCTTCATATTTTTCCCACCTTTTCAGGCTCTTCATGTTTTTCAACACTACTTCATGCTCCTCCTATTTTTCAGCCCGTTTCATGCTCCTCATATTTTTAACACCTTTTGAAGCTCTTCATATTTTTCACACCTTTTGAGGCTCTTGATGTTTTTCAACACCGCTTCATTCTCCTCCTATTTTACATACCGTTTCATGTTCCTCATATTTTTGACTCCTTTTGAAGTTCTTCATATATTTCACACCATTTCAGGCTGTTCATGTTTTTCAACACCACTTCATGCTCCTCCTATTTTTCAGACCGTTTCATGCTCCTCTCATTTTTGACACGTTTTGAAGGTCTTCATATTTTTCACACCTTTTGAAGCTCTTCATATTTTTCACAAGTTTTCAGGCTTTTCATGTTTTTCAACACCGCTTCATGCTCCTCCTATTTTTCAGACCGTTTCATGCTCCTCAGATTTTTGACACCTTTTGAAGCTCTTCATATTTTTCACACCTTTTCAGGCTCTTTATGTTTTTCAACACCATTTCATGCCCCTAATATTTTCCAGACCGTTTCATGCTCCTCATATTTTTGACACCGTTTGAAGCTCTTCATATTTTTCTCACCTTTTCAGGCTCTTCATATTTTTGAACACCGCTTCATGCTCCTCCTATTTTTCAGACCGTTTCATGCTCCTCAGATTTTTGACACCTTTTGAAGCTCTTCATATTTTTCACACCTTTTCAGGCTCTTTATGTTTTTCAACACCATTTGATGCCCCTACTATTTTTCAGACTGTTTCATGCTCCTCCTATTTTTCAAAGCGTTTCATGCTCCTTATATATTTCACACATTTTGAAATTCTGCATATTTTTCACACCTTTTCAGGCTCTTGATGTTTTTGAACACCACTTCCTGCTCCTCCTATTTTTCAGACCGTTTCATGCTCCTCATGTTTTTCACAGCTTTTGAATCTATTCATATTTTTCACATCTTTTTAGGCTCTTCCTGTTTTTGAACACCATTTCATGCTCCTCCTATTTTTCAGACCGTTTCATGCTCCTCATATTTTTGACACCTTATGAAGCTCTTCATAGTTTTCACACTTTTTGAGGCTCTTCATGTTTTTCAACACCGCTTCATGCTCCTCCTATTTTTCATACCGTTTCATGCTCCTCATATTTTTGAAACCTTTTTTAGCTCTTCATATATTTCACACCTTTTCAGGCTCTTCATGTTTTTCAACAACACTTCATGCTCCTCCTATTTTTCAGACCGTTTCATGCTCCTCTCATTTTTGACACGTTTTGAAGCTCTTCATATTTTTCACACCTTTGGAAGCTCTTCATATATTTCACACCTTTTCAGGTTCTTCATGTTTTTCATCACCGCTTCATGCTCCTCCTATTTTTCAGACCGTTTCATGCTCCTCATATATTTGAGACCGTTTGAAGCTCTTCATATTGTTCACATCTTTTCAGGCTCTTCATGTTTTTAAACACCGTTTCATGCTCCTCCTATTTTTCAGACTGTTTCATGTTTCTCTTATTTTTGACACCTTTTGAAGCTCTTCATAATTTTCACACCTCTTCAGGGTCTTAATGTTTTTCAACACCGCTTCATGCTCCTCCTATTTTTCAGACCATTTCGTGCTCCTCATCTTTTTCACACATTATGAAGCTCTTCATATTTTTCACTCATTTTCAGGCTCTTCATGTTTTTGAACCCCGTTTCATGCTCCTCTCATTTTTGACACCTTTTCAAGCTCTTCATATTTTTAATACCTTTTGAAGTTCTTCATATTTTTCACACCTTCTCAGAGTCTATATGTTTTTGAACACCGTTTCATGCTCCTCCTATTTTTGAGACTGTTTCATGCTCCTCATATTTTTGACACCTTTTGAAGCTCTTCTTATTTTTCACACTTTCCAGGATCTTCATGTTTTTGGACACCGCTTCATGCTCCTCCTATTTTTCAGACAGTTTCATGCTCCTCATATTTTTCACACCTTTTTAAGCTCTTCATATTTTTTACACCTTTCCAGGCTCTTCATGTTTTTGAACACCGCTTCATGCTCCTCCTATTTTTCAGACAGTTTCATGCTCCTCATATTTTTGACACGTTTTGTAGCTTTTCATATTTTTCAAAACTTTTCAGGCTCTTCATGTTTTTGATCACCGTGTCATGCTCCACCTATTTTTCAGACCGGTTCATGCTCCTCATAAATTTGACACCTTTTGAAGCTCTTCCTATTTTTCACACCTTTTCAGGCTCTTCATGTTTTTGAACACCATTTCATGCCTGTCTTATTTTTGACACCTTTTGAAGCTCTTCATATTTTTCACACCTTTTGAAGCACTTCATATTTTTCACACCGTTTCAGGCTCTTCATATTTTTGAACGCAGTTCATGCTCCTCCTATCTTTCAGACCGTTTCATGCTCCTCATATTTTTTACGTTTTTGAAGCTCTTCATATATTTCACACCTTTTCAGTTTCTTCATGTTTTTGAACACCGCTTCATGCTCCTCCTATTTTTCAGTCAGTTTCATGCTCCTCCTATTTTTCACACCTTTTTAAGCTCCTCATATTTTTCACAACTTTTTAAGCTCTTCATATTTTTTACACCTTTTCAGGCTCTTCATGTTTTTGAACACCGCTTCATGCTCCTCCTATTTTTCAGACTGTTTCATGCTACTCATATTTTTCACACCTTTTTAAGCTCTTCATATTTTTTACACCTTTTCAGGCTCTTCATGCTTTTCAATACCGCTTCATGCTCCTCCTATTTTTCAGACTGTTTCATGCTCCTAATTTTTTTACTCGTTTTGAAGCTATTCATATTTTTCACACATATTCAGGCTCTTCATGTTTTTCAATACCGTTTCATGCTCCTCCTGTTTTCCAAACTGTTTCATGCTCGTCCTATTTTACAGACTGTTTCATGCTCCTCATATTTTTGAAAACCTTTTGAAGCTCTTCATATTTTTCACACCTTTTCAGGCTCTTCATGTTTTTCAACACCGCTTCATGCTCCTCCAATTTATCAGACCGTTTCATCCTCCTAATTTTTTTGACACGCTTTGTAGCTTTTCATATTTTTCAAACCTTTTCATGCTCTTCATGTTTTTGAACACCGTTCATGCTCCTCCTATTTTTCAGAATGTTTAATGCTCCTCATATTTTTGACACCATTTGAAGCTCTTCATATTTTTCACAACTTTTCAGGTTCTTCATGTTTTTGAACACCGCTTCATGCTCCTCCTATTTTTCAGACAGTTTCATGCTCCTCATATTTTTCACACATTTTAAGCTCTTCATATTTTTTACACCTTTTCAAGCTCTTCATGTTTTTGAACACCACTTCATCCTCCTCCTATTTTGCAGAGAGTTTCATGCTCCTCATGTTTTTTACTAGTTTTGAAGCTATTCATATTTTTCACACCTTTTCAGGCTCTTCATGTTTTTCAACAGCGTTTCATGCTCCTCCTATTTTCCAGACGGTTTCACGCTCCTCATATTTTTGAAAACCTTTTGAAGCTCTTCATATTTTTCCCACCTTTTCAGGCTCTTCATGTTTTTCAACATTACTTCATCCTCCTCCTATTTTGCAGAGAGTTTCATGCTCCTCATGTTTTTTACTAGTTTTGAAGCTCTTCATATTTTTCCCACCTTTTCAGGCTCTTCATGTTTTTCAACACTACTTCATGCTCCTCCTATTTTTCAGCCCGTTTCATGCTCCTCATATTTTTAACACCTTTTGAAGCTCTTCATATTTTTCACACCTTTTGAGGCTCTTGATGTTTTTCAACACCGCTTCATTCTCCTCCTATTTTACATACCGTTTCATGTTCCTCATATTTTTGACTCCTTTTGAAGTTCTTCATATATTTCACACCATTTCAGGCTGTTCATGTTTTTCAACACCACTTCATGCTCCTCCTATTTTTCAGACCGTTTCATGCTCCTCTCATTTTTGACACGTTTTGAAGGTCTTCATATTTTTCACACCTTTTGAAGCTCTTCATATTTTTCACAAGTTTTCAGGCTTTTCATGTTTTTCAACACCGCTTCATGCTCCTCCTATTTTTCAGACCGTTTCATGCTCCTCAGATTTTTGACACCTTTTGAAGCTCTTCATATTTTTCACACCTTTTCAGGCTCTTTATGTTTTTCAACACCATTTCATGCCCCTAATATTTTCCAGACCGTTTCATGCTCCTCATATTTTTGACACCGTTTGAAGCTCTTCATATTTTTCTCACCTTTTCAGGCTCTTCATATTTTTGAACACCGCTTCATGCTCCTCCTATTTTTCAGACCGTTTCATGCTCCTCAGATTTTTGACACCTTTTGAAGCTCTTCATATTTTTCACACCTTTTCAGGCTCTTTATGTTTTTCAACACCATTTGATGCCCCTACTATTTTTCAGACTGTTTCATGCTCCTCCTATTTTTCAAAGCGTTTCATGCTCCTTATATATTTCACACATTTTGAAATTCTGCATATTTTTCACACCTTTTCAGGCTCTTGATGTTTTTGAACACCACTTCATGCTCCTCCTATTTTTCAGACCGTTTCATGCTCCTCATGTTTTTCACAGCTTTTGAATCTATTCATATTTTTCACATCTTTTTAGGCTCTTCCTGTTTTTGAACACCATTTCATGCTCCTCCTATTTTTCAGACCGTTTCATGCTCCTCATATTTTTGACACCTTATGAAGCTCTTCATAGTTTTCACACCTTTTGAGGCTCTTCATGTTTTTCAACACCGCTTCATGCTCCTCCTATTTTTCAGACCGTTTCATGCTCCTCATATTTTTGACACCTTATGAAGCTCTTCATATTTTTCACACCTTTTCAGGCTCTTCATGTTTTTCAACAACACTTCATGCTCCTCCTATTTTTCAGACCGTTTCATGCTCCTCTCATTTTTGACACGTTTTGAAGCTCTTCATATTTTTCACACCTTTGGAAGCTCTTCATATATTTCACACCTTTTCAGGTTCTTCATGTTTTTCATCACCGCTTCATGCTCCTCCTATTTTTCAGACCGTTTCATGCTCCTCATATATTTGAGACCGTTTGAAGCTCTTCATATTGTTCACATCTTTTCAGGCTCTTCATGTTTTTAAACACCGTTTCATGCTCCTCCTATTTTTCAGACTGTTTCATGTTTCTCTTATTTTTGACACCTTTTGAAGCTCTTCATAATTTTCACACCTCTTCAGGGTCTTAATGTTTTTCAACACCGCTTCATGCTCCTCCTATTTTTCAGACCATTTCGTGCTCCTCATCTTTTTCACACATTATGAAGCTCTTCATATTTTTCACTCATTTTCAGGCTCTTCATGTTTTTGAACCCCGTTTCATGCTCCTCTCATTTTTGACACCTTTTCAAGCTCTTCATATTTTTAATACCTTTTGAAGTTCTTCATATTTTTCACACCTTCTCAGAGTCTATATGTTTTTGAACACCGTTTCATGCTCCTCCTATTTTTGAGACTGTTTCATGCTCCTCATATTTTTGACACCTTTTGAAGCTCTTCTTATTTTTCACACTTTCCAGGATCTTCATGTTTTTGGACACCGCTTCATGTTCCTCCTATTTTTTAGACTGTTTCATGCTCCTCATATTTTTCACACCTTTTGAAATTCTTCATATTTTTCACACCTTTTCAGGCTCTTCATATTTTTGTACACCGCTTCATGCTCCTTCTATTTTTCAGACCGTTTCTTGCTCCTCATATTTTTCACACCTTTTCAAGGTCTTCATATTTTTCACACCTTTTCAGGCTCTTCATATTTTTGTACACCGCTTCATGCTCCTCCTATTTTTTAGACCGTTTCTTGCTCCTCTTCCTTTTCACACCTTTTGAAGCTCTTCTTATTTTTCACACCTTTTTAGGCTCTTCATGTTTTTTAACACCGTTTCATGCTCCTCCTATTTTTCAGACGGTTTCATGTCCCTCGTTTTTTTACTTGTTTTGAAACTCTTCATATTTTTCACACCTTTTCAGGCTCTTCATGTTTTTCAACACCGTTTCATGCTCCTCCTATTTTCCAGACGGTTTCATGCTACTCATATTTTTGAAAACCTTTGGAAGCTCTTCATATTTTTCACACCTTTTCAGGCTCCTCATGTTTTTCAACACCGCTTCATGCTCCTACGATATTTCAGACCGTTTCATGTTCTTCATGTTGTTGACACCTTTGAAGCTCTTCATATATTTCAAACCTTTTTAGGCTCTTCATCTTGTTCTAAAACGCTTCATGCTCCTCCTATTTTTCAGAGGGTTTCATGTTCCTTATATTTTTGACACATTTTGAAGCTCTTCATATTTTTCACAACTTTTCAGGCTCCTCATGTTTTTGAACACCGCTTCATGCTCCTCCTATTTTCCAGACCGTTTCATGCTCCAAACTTTTGACACCTTTTGAAGCTCTTCATATTTTTCACACATTTTCATGCTCTTCATGTTTTTCAACACCGTTTCTTGCTCCTACTATTTTTCAGACTGTTTCATGCACATCTATTATTGACACCTTTTGAAGCTCTTCATATTTTTCACATTTTTTCAGGCTCTTCATGTTTTTCAACAATGCTTCATGCTCCTCATTTTTTTCAGACCATTTCATGCACCTCATATTTTTCAATCCGTTTGAAGCTCTTCATATTTTTCTCACCTTTTCAGGCTCTTCATGTTTTTGTACACTACTTCATGCTCCTCCTATTTTTCAGTCGTTTCATGCTTCTCATATTTTTGACACCTTTTGAAGCTCTTCATATTTTTCACACCTTTTCAGGCACTTCATGTTTTTGACCACCACTTCATGCTCCTCCTATTTTTCAGTCGTTTCATGTTTCTCATATTTTTGACACCTGGTGAAGCTCTTCATATTTTTCACACATTTTCATGCTCTTCATCTTTTTCAAAACCATTTCATGCTCATCCTATTTTTAAGGGTGTTTCATGCTCCACATATTTTTGACACCTTTTTTTACTCTTCATATTTTTTACACATTTGCAGGCCTTCATCTTTTTCTAAACCGCTTCATGCTCCTCCTATTTTTCAGACGGTTTCATGCTCCTTATCCTTTTGACACCTTTTGAAGCTCTTCATATATTTGACACCTTTTCAGGTTCTTCATGTTTTTGGCGAACACTTCATCCTCCTCCTATTTTTCAGACCGTTACATTCTCCTCATATTTTTGACACCTTTTGAAGCTCTTCATATTTTTCACACCTTTTAAGGCTCTTCATGTTTTTCAAAACCGTTTCATGCTCCTCCTATTTTTCAGACTGTTTCATGCTCCTCATATTTTTCACACCTTTTTAAGCTCTTCATATTTTTTACACCTTTTCAGGCTCTTCATGCTTTTCAATACCGCTTCATGCTCCTCCTATTTTTCAGACTGTTTCATGCTCCTAATTTTTTTACTCGTTTTGAAGCTATTCATATTTTTCACACATATTCAGGCTCTTCATGTTTTTCAATACCGTTTCATGCTCCTCCTGTTTTCCAAACTGTTTCATGCTCGTCCTATTTTACAGACTGTTTCATGCTCCTCATATTTTTGAAAACCTTTTGAAGCTCTTCATATTTTTCACACCTTTTCAGGCTCTTCATGTTTTTCAACACCGCTTCATGCTCCTCCAATTTATCAGACCGTTTCATCCTCCTAATTTTTTTGACACGCTTTGTAGCTTTTCATATTTTTCAAACCTTTTCATGCTCTTCATGTTTTTGAACACCGTTCATGCTCCTCCTATTTTTCAGAATGTTTAATGCTCCTCATATTTTTGACACCATTTGAAGCTCTTCATATTTTTCACAACTTTTCAGGTTCTTCATGTTTTTGAACACCGCTTCATGCTCCTCCTATTTTTCAGACAGTTTCATGCTCCTCATATTTTTCACACATTTTAAGCTCTTCATATTTTTTACACCTTTTCAAGCTCTTCATGTTTTTAAACACCACTTCATCCTCCTCCTATTTTGCAGAGAGTTTCATGCTCCTCATGTTTTTTACTAGTTTTGAAGCTATTCATATTTTTCACACCTTTTCAGGCTCTTCATGTTTTTCAACAGCGTTTCATGCTCCTCCTATTTTCCAGACGGTTTCACGCTCCTCATATTTTTGAAAACCTTTTGAAGCTCTTCATATTTTTCCCACCTTTTCAGGCTCTTCATGTTTTTCAACATTACTTCATCCTCCTCCTATTTTGCAGAGAGTTTCATGCTCCTCATGTTTTTTACTAGTTTTGAAGCTCTTCATATTTTTCCCACCTTTTCAGGCTCTTCATGTTTTTCAACACTACTTCATGCTCCTCCTATTTTTCAGCCCGTTTCATGCTCCTCATATTTTTAACACCTTTTGAAGCTCTTCATATTTTTCACACCTTTTGAGGCTCTTGATGTTTTTCAACACCGCTTCATTCTCCTCCTATTTTACATACCGTTTCATGTTCCTCATATTTTTGACTCCTTTTGAAGTTCTTCATATATTTCACACCATTTCAGGCTGTTCATGTTTTTCAACACCACTTCATGCTCCTCCTATTTTTCAGACCGTTTCATGCTCCTCTCATTTTTGACACGTTTTGAAGGTCTTCATATTTTTCACACCTTTTGAAGCTCTTCATATTTTTCACAAGTTTTCAGGCTTTTCATGTTTTTCAACACCGCTTCATGCTCCTCCTATTTTTCAGACCGTTTCATGCTCCTCAGATTTTTGACACCTTTTGAAGCTCTTCATATTTTTCACACCTTTTCAGGCTCTTTATGTTTTTCAACACCATTTCATGCCCCTAATATTTTCCAGACCGTTTCATGCTCCTCATATTTTTGACACCGTTTGAAGCTCTTCATATTTTTCTCACCTTTTCAGGCTCTTCATATTTTTGAACACCGCTTCATGCTCCTCCTATTTTTCAGACCGTTTCATGCTCCTCAGATTTTTGACACCTTTTGAAGCTCTTCATATTTTTCACACCTTTTCAGGCTCTTTATGTTTTTCAACACCATTTGATGCCCCTACTATTTTTCAGACTGTTTCATGCTCCTCCTATTTTTCAAAGCGTTTCATGCTCCTTATATATTTCACACATTTTGAAATTCTGCATATTTTTCACACCTTTTCAGGCTCTTGATGTTTTTGAACACCACTTCATGCTCCTCCTATTTTTCAGACCGTTTCATGCTCCTCATGTTTTTCACAGCTTTTGAATCTATTCATATTTTTCACATCTTTTTAGGCTCTTCCTGTTTTTGAACACCATTTCATGCTCCTCCTATTTTTCAGACCGTTTCATGCTCCTCATATTTTTGACACCTTATGAAGCTCTTCATAGTTTTCACACCTTTTGAGGCTCTTCATGTTTTTCAACACCGCTTCATGCTCCTCCTATTTTTCATACCGTTTCATGCTCCTCATATTTTTGAAACCTTTTTTAGCTCTTCATATATTTCACACCTTTTCAGGCTCTTCATGTTTTTCAACAACACTTCATGCTCCTCCTATTTTTCAGACCGTTTCATGCTCCTCTCATTTTTGACACGTTTTGAAGCTCTTCATATTTTTCACACCTTTGGAAGCTCTTCATATATTTCACACCTTTTCAGGTTCTTCATGTTTTTCATCACCGCTTCATGCTCCTCCTATTTTTCAGACCGTTTCATGCTCCTCATATATTTGAGACCGTTTGAAGCTCTTCATATTGTTCACATCTTTTCAGGCTCTTCATGTTTTTAAACACCGTTTCATGCTCCTCCTATTTTTCAGACTGTTTCATGTTTCTCTTATTTTTGACACCTTTTGAAGCTCTTCATAATTTTCACACCTCTTCAGGCTCTTCATGTTTTTCAACAACACTTCATGCTCCTCCTATTTTTCAGACCGTTTCATGCTCCTCTCATTTTTGACACGTTTTGAAGCTCTTCATATTTTTCACACCTTTGGAAGCTCTTCATATATTTCACACCTTTTCAGGTTCTTCATGTTTTTCATCACCGCTTCATGCTCCTCCTATTTTTCAGACCGTTTCATGCTCCTCATATATTTGAGACCGTTTGAAGCTCTTCATATTGTTCACATCTTTTCAGGCTCTTCATGTTTTTAAACACCGTTTCATGCTCCTCCTATTTTTCAGACTGTTTCATGTTTCTCTTATTTTTGACACCTTTTGAAGCTCTTCATAATTTTCACACCTCTTCAGGGTCTTAATGTTTTTCAACACCGCTTCATGCTCCTCCTATTTTTCAGACCATTTCGTGCTCCTCATCTTTTTCACACATTATGAAGCTCTTCATATTTTTCACTCATTTTCAGGCTCTTCATGTTTTTGAACCCCGTTTCATGCTCCTCTCATTTTTGACACCTTTTCAAGCTCTTCATATTTTTAATACCTTTTGAAGTTCTTCATATTTTTCACACCTTCTCAGAGTCTATATGTTTTTGAACACCGTTTCATGCTCCTCCTATTTTTGAGACTGTTTCATGCTCCTCATATTTTTGACACCTTTTGAAGCTCTTCTTATTTTTCACACTTTCCAGGATCTTCATGTTTTTGGACACCGCTTCATGTTCCTCCTATTTTTTAGACTGTTTCATGCTCCTCATATTTTTCACACCTTTTGAAATTCTTCATATTTTTCACACCTTTTCAGGCTCTTCATATTTTTGTACACCGCTTCATGCTCCTTCTATTTTTCAGACCGTTTCTTGCTCCTCATATTTTTCACACCTTTTCAAGGTCTTCATATTTTTCACACCTTTTCAGGCTCTTCATATTTTTGTACACCGCTTCATGCTCCTCCTATTTTTTAGACCGTTTCTTGCTCCTCTTCCTTTTCACACCTTTTGAAGCTCTTCTTATTTTTCACACCTTTTTAGGCTCTTCATGTTTTTTAACACCGTTTCATGCTCCTCCTATTTTTCAGACGGTTTCATGTCCCTCGTTTTTTTACTTGTTTTGAAACTCTTCATATTTTTCACACCTTTTCAGGCTCTTCATGTTTTTCAACACCGTTTCATGCTCCTCCTATTTTCCAGACGGTTTCATGCTACTCATATTTTTGAAAACCTTTGGAAGCTCTTCATATTTTTCACACCTTTTCAGGCTCCTCATGTTTTTCAACACCGCTTCATGCTCCTACTATATTTCAGACCGTTTCATGTTCTTCATGTTGTTGACACCTTTGAAGCTCTTCATATATTTCAAACCTTTTTAGGCTCTTCATCTTGTTCTAAAACGCTTCATGCTCCTCCTATTTTTCAGAGGGTTTCATGTTCCTTATATTTTTGACACATTTTGAAACTCTTCATATTTTTCACAACTTTTCAGGCTCCTCATGTTTTTGAACACCGCTTCATGCTCCTCCTATTTTCCAGACCGTTTCATGCTCCAAACTTTTGACACCTTTTGAAGCTCTTCATATTTTTCACACATTTTCATGCTCTTCATGTTTTTCAACACCGTTTCTTGCTCCTACTATTTTTCAGACTGTTTCATGCACATCTATTATTGACACCTTTTGAAGCTCTTCATATTTTTCACATTTTTTCAGGCTCTTCATGTTTTTCAACAATGCTTCATGCTCCTCATTTTTTTCAGACCATTTCATGCACCTCATATTTTTCAATCCGTTTGAAGCTCTTCATATTTTTCTCACCTTTTCAGGCTCTTCATGTTTTTGTACACTACTTCATGCTCCTCCTATTTTTCAGTCGTTTCATGCTTCTCATATTTTTGACACCTTTTGAAGCTCTTCATATTTTTCACACCTTTTCAGGCACTTCATGTTTTTGACCACCACTTCATGCTCCTCCTATTTTTCAGTCGTTTCATGTTTCTCATATTTTTGACACCTGTTGAAGCTCTTCATATTTTTCACACATTTTCATGCTCTTCATCTTTTTCAAAACCATTTCATGCTCATCCTATTTTTAAGGGTGTTTCATGCTCCACATATTTTTGACACCTTTTTTTACTCTTCATATTTTTTACACATTTGCAGGCCTTCATCTTTTTCTAAACCGCTTCATGCTCCTCCTATTTTTCAGACGGTTTCATGCTCCTTATCCTTTTGACACCTTTTGAAGCTCTTCATATATTTGACACCTTTTCAGGTTCTTCATGTTTTTGGCGAACACTTCATCCTCCTCCTATTTTTCAGACCGTTACATTCTCCTCATATTTTTGACACCTTTTGAAGCTCTTCATATTTTTCACACCTTTTAAGGCTCTTCATGTTTTTCAAAACCGTTTCATGCTCCTCCTATTTTTCAGACTGTTTCATGCTCCTCATATTTTTCACACCTTTTTAAGCTCTTCATATTTTTTACACCTTTTCAGGCTCTTCATGCTTTTCAATACCGCTTCATGCTCCTCCTATTTTTCAGACTGTTTCATGCTCCTAATTTTTTTACTCGTTTTGAAGCTATTCATATTTTTCACACATATTCAGGCTCTTCATGTTTTTCAATACCGTTTCATGCTCCTCCTGTTTTCCAAACTGTTTCATGCTCGTCCTATTTTACAGACTGTTTCATGCTCCTCATATTTTTGAAAACCTTTTGAAGCTCTTCATATTTTTCACACCTTTTCAGGCTCTTCATGTTTTTCAACACCGCTTCATGCTCCTCCAATTTATCAGACCGTTTCATCCTCCTAATTTTTTTGACACGCTTTGTAGCTTTTCATATTTTTCAAACCTTTTCATGCTCTTCATGTTTTTGAACACCGTTCATGCTCCTCCTATTTTTCAGAATGTTTAATGCTCCTCATATTTTTGACACCATTTGAAGCTCTTCATATTTTTCACAACTTTTCAGGTTCTTCATGTTTTTGAACACCGCTTCATGCTCCTCCTATTTTTCAGACAGTTTCATGCTCCTCATATTTTTCACACATTTTAAGCTCTTCATATTTTTTACACCTTTTCAAGCTCTTCATGTTTTTAAACACCACTTCATCCTCCTCCTATTTTGCAGAGAGTTTCATGCTCCTCATGTTTTTTACTAGTTTTGAAGCTATTCATATTTTTCACACCTTTTCAGGCTCTTCATGTTTTTCAACAGCGTTTCATGCTCCTCCTATTTTCCAGACGGTTTCACGCTCCTCATATTTTTGAAAACCTTTTGAAGCTCTTCATATTTTTCCCACCTTTTCAGGCTCTTCATGTTTTTCAACATTACTTCATCCTCCTCCTATTTTGCAGAGAGTTTCATGCTCCTCATGTTTTTTACTAGTTTTGAAGCTCTTCATATTTTTCCCACCTTTTCAGGCTCTTCATGTTTTTCAACACTACTTCATGCTCCTCCTATTTTTCAGCCCGTTTCATGCTCCTCATATTTTTAACACCTTTTGAAGCTCTTCATATTTTTCACACCTTTTGGGGCTCTTGATGTTTTTCAACACCGCTTCATTCTCCTCCTATTTTACATACCGTTTCATGTTCCTCATATTTTTGACTCCTTTTGAAGTTCTTCATATATTTCACACCATTTCAGGCTGTTCATGTTTTTCAACACCACTTCATGCTCCTCCTATTTTTCAGACCGTTTCATGCTCCTCTCATTTTTGACACGTTTTGAAGGTCTTCATATTTTTCACACCTTTTGAAGCTCTTCATATTTTTCACAAGTTTTCAGGCTTTTCATGTTTTTCAACACCGCTTCATGCTCCTCCTATTTTTCAGACCGTTTCATGCTCCTCAGATTTTTGACACCTTTTGAAGCTCTTCATATTTTTCACACCTTTTCAGGCTCTTTATGTTTTTCAACACCATTTCATGCCCCTAATATTTTCCAGACCGTTTCATGCTCCTCATATTTTTGACACCGTTTGAAGCTCTTCATATTTTTCTCACCTTTTCAGGCTCTTCATATTTTTGAACACCGCTTCATGCTCCTCCTATTTTTCAGACCGTTTCATGCTCCTCAGATTTTTGACACCTTTTGAAGCTCTTCATATTTTTCACACCTTTTCAGGCTCTTTATGTTTTTCAACACCATTTGATGCCCCTACTATTTTTCAGACTGTTTCATGCTCCTCCTATTTTTCAAAGCGTTTCATGCTCCTTATATATTTCACACATTTTGAAATTCTGCATATTTTTCACACCTTTTCAGGCTCTTGATGTTTTTGAACACCACTTCATGCTCCTCCTATTTTTCAGACCGTTTCATGCTCCTCATGTTTTTCACAGCTTTTGAATCTATTCATATTTTTCACATCTTTTTAGGCTCTTCCTGTTTTTGAACACCATTTCATGCTCCTCCTATTTTTCAGACCGTTTCATGCTCCTCATATTTTTGACACCTTATGAAGCTCTTCATATTTTTCACACCTTTTGAGGCTCTTCATGTTTTTCAACACCGCTTCATGCTCCTCCTATTTTTCATACCGTTTCATGCTCCTCATATTTTTGAAACCTTTTTTAGCTCTTCATATATTTCACACCTTTTCAGGCTCTTCATGTTTTTCAACAACACTTCATGCTCCTCCTATTTTTCAGACCGTTTCATGCTCCTCTCATTTTTGACACGTTTTGAAGCTCTTCATATTTTTCACACCTTTGGAAGCTCTTCATATATTTCACACCTTTTCAGGTTCTTCATGTTTTTCATCACCGCTTCATGCTCCTCCTATTTTTCAGACCGTTTCATGCTCCTCATATATTTGAGACCGTTTGAAGCTCTTCATATTGTTCACATCTTTTCAGGCTCTTCATGTTTTTAAACACCGTTTCATGCTCCTCCTATTTTTCAGACTGTTTCATGTTTCTCTTATTTTTGACACCTTTTGAAGCTCTTCATAATTTTCACACCTCTTCAGGGTCTTAATGTTTTTCAACACCGCTTCATGCTCCTCCTATTTTTCAGACCATTTCGTGCTCCTCATCTTTTTCACACATTATGAAGCTCTTCATATTTTTCACTCATTTTCAGGCTCTTCATGTTTTTGAACCCCGTTTCATGCTCCTCTCATTTTTGACACCTTTTCAAGCTCTTCATATTTTTAATACCTTTTGAAGTTCTTCATATTTTTCACACCTTCTCAGAGTCTATATGTTTTTGAACACCGTTTCATGCTCCTCCTATTTTTGAGACTGTTTCATGCTCCTCATATTTTTGACACCTTTTGAAGCTCTTCTTATTTTTCACACTTTCCAGGATCTTCATGTTTTTGGACACCGCTTCATGTTCCTCCTATTTTTTAGACTGTTTCATGCTCCTCATATTTTTCACACCTTTTGAAATTCTTCATATTTTTCACACCTTTTCAGGCTCTTCATATTTTTGTACACCGCTTCATGCTCCTTCTATTTTTCAGACCGTTTCTTGCTCCTCATATTTTTCACACCTTTTCAAGGTCTTCATATTTTTCACACCTTTTCAGGCTCTTCATATTTTTGTACACCGCTTCATGCTCCTCCTATTTTTTAGACCGTTTCTTGCTCCTCTTCCTTTTCACACCTTTTGAAGCTCTTCTTATTTTTCACACCTTTTTAGGCTCTTCATGTTTTTTAACACCGTTTCATGCTCCTCCTATTTTTCAGACGGTTTCATGTCCCTCGTTTTTTTACTTGTTTTGAAACTCTTCATATTTTTCACACCTTTTCAGGCTCTTCATGTTTTTCAACACCGTTTCATGCTCCTCCTATTTTCCAGACGGTTTCATGCTACTCATATTTTTGAAAACCTTTGGAAGCTCTTCATATTTTTCACACCTTTTCAGGCTCCTCATGTTTTTCAACACCGCTTCATGCTCCTACTATATTTCAGACCGTTTCATGTTCTTCATGTTGTTGACACCTTTGAAGCTCTTCATATATTTCAAACCTTTTTAGGCTCTTCATCTTGTTCTAAAACGCTTCATGCTCCTCCTATTTTTCAGAGGGTTTCATGTTCCTTATATTTTTGACACATTTTGAAGCTCTTCATATTTTTCACAACTTTTCAGGCTCCTCATGTTTTTGAACACCGCTTCATGCTCCTCCTATTTTCCAGACCGTTTCATGCTCCAAACTTTTGACACCTTTTGAAGCTCTTCATATTTTTCACACATTTTCATGCTCTTCATGTTTTTCAACACCGTTTCTTGCTCCTACTATTTTTCAGACTGTTTCATGCACATCTATTATTGACACCTTTTGAAGCTCTTCATATTTTTCACATTTTTTCAGGCTCTTCATGTTTTTCAACAATGCTTCATGCTCCTCATTTTTTTCAGACCATTTCATGCACCTCATATTTTTCAATCCTTTTGAAGCTCTTCATATTTTTCTCACCTTTTCAGGCTCTTCATGTTTTTGTACACTACTTCATGCTCCTCCTATTTTTCAGTCGTTTCATGCTTCTCATATTTTTGACACCTTTTGAAGCTCTTCATATATTTGACACCTTTTCAGGTTCTTCATGTTTTTGGCGAACACTTCATCCTCCTCCTATTTTTCAGACCGTTACATTCTCCTCATATTTTTGACACCTTTTGAAGCTCTTCATATTTTTCACACCTTTTAAGGCTCTTCATGTTTTTCAAAACCGTTTCATGCTCTCCTATTTTACAGACCGTTTCATGCTTCTCATATTTTTGACACGTTTTGAAGCTCTTCACATTTTTCACAACTTTCATGCTCTTCATCTTTTTCAAAACAGTTACATGCTCCTCCTAATTTTCAGACTGTTTTATACTCCTCATATGTTTGACGCCTTTTGAAGCTCTTCATATTTCTCACACCTTTTCAGGCTCTTCATGTTTTTCAACACCGCTTCATGCTCCTTCTATTTTTCAGACCGTTTCATGCTCCTCGTATTTTTGAAACCTTTTGAAGCTCTTCATATTTTTCACAACTTTTCAGGCTATTCATGTTTTTGAACACCGCTTCATGCTCCTCCTATTTTTCAGATGTTTCATGCTCCTCATATTTTTGACAGCTTTTGATGCTCTTCATATTTTTCACACCTTTTCAGGCTCTTCATGTTTTTCAAAACCGTTTCATGCTCCTCCTATTTTTCAGACTGTTTCATCCTCCTCATATTTTTGACACCTTTTGAATCTCTTCATATTTTTCACACCTTTTCAGGCTCTTCATGTTTTTGAAAACCTCTTCTTGCTATTCCTATTTTTCAGACCGTTTCCTGCTCCTCATATTTTTCACACCTTTTGAAGCTCTTCATATTTTTCACACCTTTTCAGACTCTTCATGTTTTTGAAAACCGCTTCATGTTCCTCTTATTTTTCAGACCGTTTCGTGCTCCTCATATTTTTGACACCTTTTTAAGCTCTTCATACTTTTCACACCTTTTCAGGCTCTTCATGTTTTTGAACACTGCTTAATGCTCCTCCTATTTTTGAGACTGTTTCATGCTCTTCATATTTTTGACACGTTTTGAAGTTCTTCATATATTTCACACCTTTTCAGGCTTTTCATGTTTTTCAACACCGCTTCATGCTGCTCCTATTTTTCAGACCGTTTCATGCTCCTCATATTTTTGACACCTTTTGAAGCTCTTCATATTTTTCACACCTTTTCAGGCTCTTCATATTTTTGACCACCTCTTCATGCTGCTCCTATTTTTCAGACTGTTTCATGCTCCTCATATTTTTGACACGTTTGAACCTCTTCATATATTTCAAACCTTTACAGGCTCTTCATGTTTTTCAACACCACTTCATGCTCCTCTTGTTTTTCAGTCGTTTCATGCTTCTCAAATTTTTGACACCTTTTGAAGCTCTTCATATTTTTCACACATTTTCATGCTCTTCTTCTTTTTCAACACCGTTTCATGCTCATCCTATTTTAAAGGCTGCTTCCTGCTGCTCATATTTTTGACAACTTTTTAAGCTCTTCATATTTTTTACACATTTTCAGGCTCTTCATCTTTTTCTAAACCAATACATGCTGCTTTTTTTTTCAGTCGTTTCATGCTTCTCATATTTTGACACCTTTTGAAGCCCTTCATATTTTTCACACCTTTTGAAGCTCTTCATATTTTTCACACCTTTTCAGACTCTTCATGTTTTTGAAAACCGCTTCATGTTCCTCTTATTTTTCAGACCGTTTCGTGTTCCTCATATTTTTGACACCTTTTGAAGCTCTTCATATTTTTCACACCTTTTCAGGCTCTTCATGTTTTTGACCACCTCTTCATGCTGCTCCTATTTTTCAGACTGTTTCATGCTCCTCATATTTTTGACACGTTTGAACCTCTTCATATATTTCAAACCTTTACAGGCTCTTCATGTTTTTCAACACCACTTCATGCTCCTCTTGTTTTTCAGTCGTTTCATGCTTCTCAAATTTTTGACACCTTTTGAAGCTCTTCATATTTTTCACACATTTTCATGCTCTTCTTCTTTTTCAACACCGTTTCATGCTCATCCTATTTTAAAGGCTGCTTCCTGCTGCTCATATTTTTGACAACTTTTTAAGCTCTTCATATTTTTTACACATTTTCAGGCTCTTCATCTTTTTCTAAACCAATACATGCTGCTTTTTTTTTCAGTCGTTTCATGCTTCTCATATTTTGACACCTTTTGAAGCCCTTCATATTTTTCACACCTTTTGAAGCTCTTCATATTTTTCACACCTTTTCAGACTCTTCATGTTTTTGAAAACCGCTTCATGTTCCTCTTATTTTTCAGACCGTTTCGTGTTCCTCATATTTTTGACACCTTTTGAAGCTCTTCATATTTTTCACACATTTTCAGGCTCTTCATGTTTTGGACCACCGCTTCATGCTGCTCCTTTTTTTCAGACCGTTTCATGCTCCTTATATTTTTGACACCTTTTGAAGCTCTTCATATTTTTCACACCTTTTCAGGCTTTTCATGTTTTGGAACACCGCTTCATGCTCCTCCTATTTTTCAGACCGTTTCCTGCTCCTCATAATTTTCACACCTTTTGGTGCTCTTCATATATTTCACACCTTTTCAGGCTCTTCATATTTTTGAACACTACTTCATGCTCCTCCTATTTTTCAGACCGTTTCATGCTTCTCATAATTTTGACACCTTTTGAAGCTCTTCATATATTTCACAGCTTTTCAGGCTCTTCATGTTTTTCAACTCCTCTTCATGCTCCTCGTATATTTCAGTCGTTTCATGCTCCTCATATTTTGACACCTTTTGAAGCTCTTCTTATTTCTCATACCTTTTCATGCTCTTCATCTTTTTCAAAACCGTTTCATACTCATCCTATTTTTCAGACTGTTCCATGCTCCTCATATTTTTGACACATTTTTAAGCTCTTCATATTTTTTACACATTTTCAGGTCTTCATCTTTTTCTAAACCGATTCATGCTCCTCCTATTTTTCAGACCGTTTCCTGCTCCTCATATTTTTGACACGTTTTGAAGCTCTTCATATTTTTCACACCTTTTCAGGCTCTTCGTGTTTTTGAAAACCGCTTCATGCTCCTCCTATTTTTCAGACTGTTCCATGCTCCTCATAATTTTGACACGTTTTGAAGCTCTTCATATTTTTCACACATTTTCATACTCTTCATCTTTTTAAAAACCGTTTCATGCTCATCCTGTTTTTCAGGCTGTTTCATGCTCCTCATATTTTTGACACCTTTTTAAGCTCTTCATATATTTCAAACCTTTTCAGGCTCTTCAAGTTTTTCAACACCACTTCATGCTCCTCCTATTTTTCAGTCGTTTCATGCTTCTCATATTTTTAAAACCTCTAGAAGCTCTTCATATATTTCAAACCTTTTCAGGCTCTTCAAGTTTTTCAACACCGCTTCATGCTCCTCCTATTTTTCAGGCTGTTTCATGCTCCTCATATTTTTGACACCTTTTTAAGCTCTTCATGTTTTTTACACCTTTTCAGGCTCTTCATGTTTTTGACCACCGCTTCATGCTCCTCCTATTTTTCAGACCGTTTCATGCTCCTCATATTTTGACACGATTTGAAGCTCTTCATATTTTTCACAACTTTTCAGGCTCTTCATGTTTTTGAACAGCGCTTCATGCTCCTTCTATTTTTCAAACCGTTTCATGCTCCTCATATTTTTGAAACATTTTGAAGCTCTTAATATTTTTCACACCTTTTCAATCTCTTCATGTTTTTCAACTCCGCTTCATGCTCCTCCTATTTTTCAGACCGTTTCATGCTCATCATATTTTTCACACCTTTTGAAGCTCTTCATATTTTCCACTCCTTTTCAGGTTCTTTATTTTTTTCCAACTCCGTTTCGTGCTCCTCCGATTTTCCAGACCGTTTCATGCACCTCATGTATTTCACACCTTTTGAAGCTCTTCATATTTTTCACAGGTTTTCAAGATCTTCTAGTTTTTCAACAATGCTTCATGCTCCTCCTATATTTCAGACCGTTTCATGCTCCTCATGTATTTCACACCTTTTGAAGCTCTTCATATTTTTCACACCTTTACAATCTCTTCATGTTTTCGAACATCATTTCATGCTCCTCCTATTTTTCAGACCTTTTAATGCTCCTCATATTTTTGACACATTTTGAAGCTCTTCATATTTTTCACACCTTTTCAGGCTCTTCATGTTTTTCAACACCGCTTCATGCTCCTACTGTTTCTCAGATCGTTTCATGCTCATCTCATTTTTGACACCTTTTGAAGCTCTTCATATTTTTCACAACTTTTGAATCTCTTCATATTTTTCACACCTTTTCAGGCTCTTCATGTTTTTGAACACCGCTTAATGCTCCTCCTTTTTTTCAGACCGTTTCATGCTCCTCATATTTTTGACACCTTTTGAAGCTCTTCATATTTTTCACACCTTTTCAGGCTCTTCTTTTTTTTAAACACGGTTTCATGCACCTCCTGTTTTTCAGACCGTTACCTGCTCCTCATGTATTTCACACACTTTGAAGCTCTTCATATTTTTACCACCTTTTCAGGCTCTTCATATTTTTCAGCACCACTTCATGCTCCTCTTATTTTTCAGACCATTTCATTCTCCTCATATTTTTGACACCTTTTGAAGCTCTTTATATATTTCACACCTTTTCAGGATCTTCATGTTTTTCAACACCGCTTCATGCTCCTCCTATTTTTCAGACTGTTTCATGCTCCTCATATTCTTAACACCTTTTGAAGCTGTTCATATTTTTCAAACATTTTCAGGCTCTTCATGTATTTGAACACCACTTTATGCCCCTCCTATTTTTCAGACCGTTTCATGATCCTCATATTTTTGACATCCTTTGAGGCTCCTCATATAGTTCACACCTTTTCAGGCTCTTCATGTTTTTCCACACCGCTTCATGCTCCTCCTATTTTTCTGACCGTTTCATGCTCCTCATATTTTTGACACCTTTTGAAACTCTTCATATTTTTCACACCTCTTCAGGCTCTTCATGTTTTTCAACACCGCTTCATGCTCCTCCTATTTTTCAGACCATTTCATGCTCCTCATATTTTTGACACGTTTTGAAGCTCTTCATATTTTTAACACCTTTTCAGGCTCTTCATGTTTTTGAACACCGTTTCATGCTCTTCCTATCTTTCACACCGTTTCATGTTCCTCATATTTTTGACACCTTTTGAAGCTCTTCATATTTTTCGCACCTTTTCAAACTCTTCATATTTTTCAACACCGCTTCATGCTCCTCTTATTTTTCAGACCATTTCATGCTCCTCATATTTTTGACACCTTTTGAAGCTCTTTATATATTTCACACCTTTTCAGGATCTTCATGTTTTTCATCACCGCTTCATGCTCCTCTTATTTTTCAGACAGTTTCATGCTCCTCATATTTTTGACACCTTTTGAAGCTCTTCATATTTTTCACAGCTTTTCAGGCTCTTCATGTTTTTCATCACCGCTTCATGCTCCTCCTATTTTTCAGACCATTCCATGGTCCTCATATTTTTGACACCTTTTGAAGCTCTTCATGTTTTTCAACACCGTTTCATACTGTTAATTTTTTTCAGACCGCTTCATGCTCCTCTTATTTTTCAGACCGTTTCATGCTCCTCTTAGTTTTGACACCTTTTGAAGCTCTTCATATTTTTCACACCTTTTAAGGCTCTTCAGGTTTGTCAACACCGTTTCAAGCTAATCCTACTTTTCAGACCTTTTCACGCTCCTCATAATTTTGACACCTTTTGAAGCTCTTCATGTTTTTCAACACCGTTTCATACTGTTAATTTTTTTCAGACCGTTTCATTCTCCTCCTATTTTTCTGACCGTTTCATGTTCCTCATATTTTTGACACCTTTTGATGGTCTTCATATATTTCACACCTTTTCAGGCTCTTCATGTTTTTCAAGACCGCTTCATGCTCCTCCTATTTTTCAGACCGTTTCATGCTCCTCATAATTTTGACACCTTTTGAAGCTCTTCATATTTTTCACACCTCTTTATGGTCTTCATTTTTTCAACACCGTCTCATGCTCCTCCTAATTTTTGACCGTTTCATGCTCCTCATATTTTTGACACCTTTTGAAGGTCTTCATATATTTCACACCTTTTCAGGCTCTTCATGTTTTTCAACACCGCTTCGTGCTCCTCCTATTTTTCAGACCATTTCATGCTCCTCATCTGTTTCACACCTTTTGAAGCTCTTTATATTCTTCACAGTTTTTCAGTGTTTTCATCTTTTTGAACACTGTTTCATGCTCCTCATATTTTTGACACCTTTTGAAGCTCTTCATGTATTTCACACCTTTTCAGGCTCTTCATGTATTTCAACACCACTTCCAGCTCCTTCTAATTTACATACAGTTTCATGCTGCTCATATTTTTGACACCTTTTGAAGCTCTTCATATTTTTCACACCATTTCAGGCTCTTCATGTTTTTCAGCACCACTTCATTCTCCTCCTATTTTCCAGACCGTTTATTGCTCTTCATATTTTTCACACCTTTTGAAGCTCTATACATTTATCGCAACTTTTCAGGCTTTTCATGATTTTAACACCGTTTCATGCTCCTCATATTTTTGACACCTTTTGAAGGTCTTCATATATTTCACACCTTTTCAGGCTCTTCATGTTTTTCAACACTGCTTCATGCTCCTCCTATTTTTCAGACCGTTTCATGCTCCTCACATTTTTGACACCTTTTGAAGCTCTTCATGTTATTCACAACTTTTCAGGCTCTTCATGTTTTTCAACACCGCTTCATGCTCCTCCAATTTTTCAGACCGTTCCATGTTCCTCATGTTTTTCACACCTTTTGAAGCTCCTCATATATTTCACACCTTTTGAAGCTCTTCATGTTTTTCACACCTTTTGAAGCTCTTCATATGTTTCACACCTTTTCAGGCTCTTCATGTTTTTTAACACCACTTCATACTCCTCCTATTTTTCTGACCGTTTCTTTCTCCTCTCATTTTTGACACCTTTTGAAGCTCTTCATATGTTTCACACCTTTTCAGGCTCTTCATGTTTTTCAACACCATTTCATGCTCCTCCTATTTTTCAGACCGTTCATGCGACTAATTTTTTTCACACCTTTTGAAGCGCTTCTTATATATCACACCTTTTCAGGCTCTTCATGTTTTTGAACACCTCTTCATGCTCCTCCTATATTTCCGACCATTTCATGCTCCTCATCTGTTTCACACCTTTTGAAGCTCTTTAAATTCTTCACAGTTTTTCAGGCTTTTCATGTTTTTGAACACTGTTTTATGCTCTTCATATTTTTGACACCTTTTGACTCTTCATATATTTCACACCTTTTCAGGCTGTTCATGTTTTTCAACACCGCTTCATGCACCTCCTATTTTTCAGACCGGTTCATGCTCCTATTATTTTTGACACCTTTTGTTGCTTTTCATATTTTTCACGCCTTTTCGTACTCTTCATGTTTTTCAATACTGTTTCATGCTCCTCCTATTTTTCAGACCGTTTCATGCTGCTCATATTTTTGACACCTTTTGAAGCTCTTCATATTTTTCACATCATTTCAGGCTCTTCATGTTTTTCAACACCACGTCATTCTCCTCCTATTTTTCAGACCGTTTATTGCTCCTCATATTTTTCACAACTTTTGAAGCTCTTCTTATTTTTCCACCTTTTGAAGCTCTTCATATTTTTCACACCTTTTCAGGCTCTTCATGTTTTTCAACACCACGTCATTCTCCTCCTATTTTTCAGACCGTTTATTGCTCCTCATATTTTTCACAACTTTTGAAGCTCTTCTTATTTTTCCACCTTTTGAAGCTCTTCATATTTTTCACACCTTTTCAAGCTCTTCATGTTTTCAACACCGCTTCATGCTCCTCCTGTTTTTTAGACCGTTTCATGCTCCTCATAAGTTTCACACCTTTTGAAGCTCTTCTTATTTTTCCACCTTTTGAAGCTCTTCATATTTTTCACACCTTTTCAGGCTCTTCTTGTTTTTCAACATCGTTTCATGCTCCTGCTATTTTTCATACTGTTTCATGCTCCTCATATATTTGACACGTTTTGAAGCTGTTCATATTTTTCACATTTTTTCAGGCTCTTCATGTTTTTGAACACCGCTTCATGCTCCTCCTACTTTTCAGAACGTTTCATGCTCCTCATAATTTTGACACCTTTTGAAGCTCTTCATATTTTTCAACCTTTTGAAGCTCTTCATATTTTTCACACGTTTTCAGGCTCTTCATGTTTTTCAACACTGCTTCATGCTCCTCCTATTTTTCAGACCGTTTCATGCTTCTCATAATTTTGACACCTTTTAATCTCTTCATATTTTTCACACGTTTTCAGGATCTTCAAGTTTTTGAACACCGTTTCATGCTTCTGGTATTTTTCACACGTTTTGAATCTCTTCATATTTTTCAAACCGTTTCATGCTCTTCATGTTTTTCAACACAGTTTCATGCTCCTCCTATTTTTCAGACCGTTTCATGGTCCTCGTATTTTTGACACCTTTTGAAGCTCTTCATATTTATCACACTTTTACAGGCTCTTCATGTTTTTCAACACCGCTTCATTCTCCTCCTATATTTCAGACCGTTTCATGCTCCTCATATTTTTGACACCTTTTGAAGCTCTTCATATTTTTCAACCCTTTTCAGGCTCTTCATGTTTTTAAAAACCACTTCATGTTCCTCCTATTTTTCAGACTGTTTCATGCTCCTCATAATTTTGACACGTTTTGAAGCTCTTCATATTTTTCACACCTTTTCATGCTCTTCATGTTTTTGAACACCGTTTTACGCTACTCCTATTTCTTACACCTTTTGAAGCTCTTCATATTTTTCACACCTTTTCAGGCTCTTCATGTTTTCAAAACCGCTTCATGCTCCTACTATTTTTCAGACCGTTTCATGCTCCTCATATGTTTCACATCTTTTGAAGCTCTTCATATATTTCACATCTTTTCAGGCTCTTCATGTTTCTGAACACAGCTTCATGCTCCTCCTATTTTTCAGACAGTTTCATGCTCCTCATATTTTTGACACCTTTTCAAGCTCTTCATATTTTTGACACCTTTTCAGGCTCTTCATGTTTTTGAACACCACTTCATGCTCCTCCTGTTTTTCAGACCGCTTAATGCTCCTCATATTTTTGACACTTTTGAAGCTCTTCATATTTCTCACACCTTTTCCGGCTGTTCATGTTTTTGAACACCGCTTCATGCTCCTCCTATTTTTCAGGCCGTTTCATGCTCCTCATATTTTTGACACCTTTTGAAGCTCCTCATATATTTCACGCCTTTTCAGTCTATTTATGTTTTTGAACACCGTTTCATGCTCCTCCTATTTGTCAGACCGTTTCATGCTCCTCATATTTCTGACACCTTTTGAAGCTCTTCATATATTTCACACCTTTGCAGTCTCTTCATCGTTTTGAACACCGTTTCATGGTCCTCCTATTTTTCAGACCATTTCATGCTCCTCATTTTTTTCACTCCTATTGAGGCTGTACAAATTTTTCACACCTTTTCAGGATCTACATATTTTTCAACACCGTTTTATTCTCCTCCTATATTTGAGACCGTTTCAAGCTCCTCATAATTTTGACAGCTTTTGAGGCTCTTCATATTTTTCACACCGTTTCAGGCTCTTCATGTTTTCGAAAAACGTTTCATGCTCCTCCTATATTTCAGAACGTTTCATGCTCCTCATATTTTTTACACCTTTTGAAGTCTTCATATATTTCACACCTTTTTAGTCTCTTCATGTTTTTGAACACCGTTTCATGCTCCTCCTATTTTTCAGACCGTTTCATGCTCCTCATATGTTTGACACCTTTTGAAACTCTTCATATTTTCACACCTTTTGAAGCTCTTCATATTTTTTACACCTTTTGAAGCTCTTCATATTTTTCACACTTTTTCAGGCTCTTCATGTTTTTGAACACCGCTTCATGATCCTCCTATTTTTCAGACCGTTTCATGCTCCTCATATTTTTGACACCTTGTGAAGCTCTACATATTTTTCAAACTTTTTGAACCTCTTCATATTTTTCACACCTTTTCAGGCTGTTCATGTTTTTCAACACTGCTTCATGCTCCTCCTATTTTTCAGACCATGTCATGCTCCTCATATTTTTGACACCTTTCGAAGCTCTTCATATATTTCACACCTTTTCAGGCTCTTCATGTTTTTCAACACCGCTTCATGCACCTCCTATTTGTCAGACCGTTTCATGCTCCTTATATTTTTCACACCTTTTGAAGTTCTTCTTATTTTTCACACCTTTTCAAGCTCTTCATGTTTTCAACACCGCTTCATGCTCCTACTATTTTTCAGACCGTTTCATGCTCCTCATATGTTTCACACCTTTTGAAGCTCTTCATATATTTCACATCTTTTCAGGCTCTTCATGTTTCTGAACACAGCTTCATGCTCCTCCTATTTTTCAGACAGTTTCATGCTCCTCATATTTTTGACACCTTTTCAAGCTCTTCATATTTTTGACACCTTTTCAGGCTCTTCATGTTTTTGAACACCACTTCATGCTCCTCCTGTTTTTCAGACCGCTTAATGCTCCTCATATTTTTGACACTTTTGAAGCTCTTCATATTTCTCACACCTTTTCCGGCTGTTCATGTTTTTGAACACCGCTTCATGCTCCTCCTATTTTTCAGGCCGTTTCATGCTCCTCATATTTTTGACACCTTTTGAAGCTCCTCATATATTTCACGCCTTTTCATTCTATTTATGTTTTTGAACACCGTTTCATGCTCCTCCTATTTGTCAGACCGTTTCATGCTCCTCATATTTTTGACACCTTTTGAAGCTCTTCATATATTTCACACCTTTGCAGTCTCTTCATGGTTTTGAACACCGTTTCATGGTCCTCCTATTTTTCAGACCATTTCATGCTCGTCATATTTTTCACTCCTTTTGAGGCTGTACAAATTTTTCACACCTTATCAGGATCTACATATTTTTCAACACCGTTTTATTCTCCTCCTATATTTGAGACCGTTTCAAGCTCCTCATAATTTTGACAGCTTTTGAGGCTCTTCATATTTTTCACACCGTTTCAGGCTCTTCATGTTTTCGAAAAACCTTTCATGCTCCTCCTATATTTCAGAACGTTTCATGCTCCTCATATTTTTTACACCTTTTGAAGTCTTCATATATTTCACACCTTTTTAGTCTCTTCATGTTTTTGAACACCGTTTCATGCTCCTCCTATTTTTCAGACCGTTTCATGCTCCTCATATGTTTGACACCTTTTGAAACTCTTCATATTTTCACACCGTTTGAAGCTCTTTATATTTTTTACACCTTTTGAAGCTCTTCATATTTTTCACACTTTTTCAGGCTCTTCATGTTTTTGAACACCCCTTCATGATCCTCCTATTGTTCAGACCTTTTCATGCTCCTCATATTTTTGACACCTTGTGAAGCTCTTCATATTTTTCAAACTTTTTGAACCTCTTCATATTTTTCACACCTTTTCAGGCTGTTCATGTTTTTCAACACTGCTTCATGCTCCTCCTATTTTTCAGACCATGTCATGCTCCTCATATTTTTGACACCTTTCGAAGCTCTTCATATATTTCACACCTTTTCAGGCTCTTCATGTTTTTCAACACCGCGTCATGCTCCTACTATGTTTCAGATCGTTTCATGCTCCTCATATTTTTGACACTTTTTGAAGCTCTTCATATTTTTTACACCTTTTCAGGCTCTTCATGTTTTTCAACACCACTTCATGCTCCTCCTATTTTTTAGACCGTTTCATGCTCCTCATATTTTCGTCACATTTTGAAGCTCTTCATATATTTCACACGTTTTCAGGCTCTTCATTGTTCTGAACACCGTTTCATGCTCCTCCTATTTTTCAGACCGTTTCTTGCTCCTCATAATTTTTACACGTTTTGAACCTCTTCATATTTTTCCCACCTTTTCAGGCTCTTCATGTTTTTGAACACCGTTTCATGCTCCTCCTATTTTTCAGACTGTTTCATGCTCCTCATATTTTTGACACCTTTTGAAGCTCTTCTTGTTTTTCACACTTTTTCAGGCTCTTCATGTTTTTGGACACCACTTCTTCCCCCTCATTTTTCCACAAGGTTTCTTCCTCCTCATATATTTGACACCTTTTGAAGCTCTTCATATTTTTCACACCTTTTCATGCTCTTCATTTTTTTCAACACCGATTCATGCTCCTCCTGTTTTACAGACCGTTTCAGGCTCCTCATATATTTCACACCTTTTCATGCTTTTCATATGTTTCACACCTTTTCAGGCTCTTCATGTTTTTGAACACCGTTTCATGCTCCTCCTATTTTTCAGACCGTTTCATGCTCCTCATATTTTTGACACCTTTTGAAGCTCTTCATATTTTTCACACCTTTTCAGGCTCTTCATGTTTTTGAAGACTTTTTCATGCTCCTCCTAATCTTCAGAACGTTTCATGCTCCTCATATTTTTGACACATTTTGAAGCTCTTCATATATTTCACAACTTTTCAAGCTGTTTATGTTTTTCAACACCGCTTCATGCTGCTCCTATTTTTCAGACCGTTTCATGCTCCTCATATATTTGACACATTTTGAAGCTCTTCATATATTTCACAACTTTTCAAGCTCTTCTTTTTTTCAACACCGATTCTTGCTCCTCCTATTTTTCTTACCGTTTCATGTTCCTCATATTTTTGACACCTTTTGAACCTCTTCATATATTTCACACTTTTTCAGGCTCTTCATGTTTTTGAACACCGTTTCACGCTCCTGCTATTTTTCAGACCGTTTCATGCTCCTCATATTTTTCAGAACGCTTCATGCTCCTCATATTTTTGACACGTTTTGTAGCTCTTCATATATTTCACACCTTTTCAGGCTCTTCATATTTTTCAACACCGCTTCATGCTCTTCCTATTTTTAAGACAGTTTCATGCGCCTCATAATTTTGAAACCTTTTGAAGCTCTTTATATTTTTCACACATTTTCAGGCTCTTCATGTTTTTCCACACCGTTTCAGGCTGCTCCTATTTTTCAGACCGTTTCATGCTCCTTATATATTTGACACCTTTTGAAGCTCTTCATATTTTTCACTCCTTTTTAGGCTCTTCGTGTTTTGCAACACCGTTTCATGCTCCTCCTATTTTTCAGAACGCTTCATGCTCCTCATATTTTTGACACCTTTTGAAGCTCTTCTTATTTTTCACACCATTTCAGGCTCTTCATGTTTCTGAACACCGTTTCATGCTCCTCATATTTTTACATGTTTTGAAACTCTTCATATTTTTCACACCTTTTCAGGCGCTTCAGGTTTTTCATCACCGTTTCATGCTCCTAATATTTTTCAGACCGTTTCATGCTCCTCATATTTTTGACACCTTTTGAAGCGCTTCATATTTTTCACATGTTTTCAGGATCTTCATGTTTTTGAACACCATTTCATGCTCCTCCTAATTTTCAGACCGTTTCATGCTCTTCATGTTTTTCAAGACCGTTTCATGCTCCTCCTATTTTTCAGACCGTTTCATGCACCTCATATTTTCACACGTTTTGAAGCTCTTCAAATTTTTCACACCTTTTCATGCTCTTAATGTTTTTCAACACCGTTTCATGCTCCTCCTATTTTCAGACTGTTTCATGCTCCTCATATTTTTGACACCTTTTCAGGCTCTTAATGATTTTGAACACCGTTTCATACTCCTCTTATTTTTCAGACAGTTTCATGCTCCTCATATATTTGACACCTTTTGAAGCTCTTCATATTTTTCACACCTTTTTGGGCTCTTCATGTTTTTGAACACCACTTCATGCTCCTCCTATTTTTCAGACCGTTTCATGCTCCTCATATTTTGACACTTTTTTAATCTCTTCATATTTTTCACACCGTTTCATGCTCTTCATGTTGTTCAACACCGTTTCATACTCCTCTTATTTTTCAGAATGTTTCGTGCTCCTCATATTTTGACACCTTTTGAAGCTCTTCATATTTTTCACATCTTTTCAGTATCTTCAAGTTTTTGAACACCGTTTCATGCTCCTCCTATTTTTCAGACCGTTTCCTGCTCCTCATATTTTTGACAACTTTTGGAGCTCTTCATATATTTCACACCTTTTCAGGCTCTGCATGTTTTGAACACTCCTTCATGCTCCTCCTATGTTTCAGACCGTTTCATGCTCCTCATATTTTTTCACCTTTTGAAGCTCTTCATATGTTTCACACATTTTCAGACCCTTCATGTTTTTCAACACCGCTTTATGCTGCACCTATTTTTCAGAACAGTTTCATGCTCCTCATATTTTTGACACTTTTTGAACCTCTTCATATTTTTCACACCTTGTCAGGCTCTTCATGTTTTTGAACACCGCTTCATGCTCCACATTTTTTTAAGACCGTTTCATGGTCCTCATATTTTTCACACATTTTCAGGCTCTTCATGTATTTCACTCCTCTTCAGGCTCTTCGTGGTTTTCAACACCATTACATGCTCCTCCTATTTTTCAGACCATTTCATGCTCCTCATATTTTTGACACCTTTTGAAGCTCTTCATATTTTTCAAACCTTTTCAGGCTCTCCATGTTTTTCAGCACCATTTGATGCTCCTCCTATTTTCAGACTGTTTCATGCTACTAATATTTTTCACACCTTTTCAGGCTATTCATTTTTTTCAACTCCACTTCATGCTCCTCCTATTTTTCAGACCGTTTCATGTTCCTCCTATTTGTGACACTTTTGAATCTCTTCATATATTTCACAGCTTTCCAAGCTCTTCATGTTTTTCAACACCGCTTCATGCTCCTCCTATTTTTGAGACCGTATCATGCTCCTCATATTTTTGACACATTTTGAAGCTCTTCATGTTTTCAACTCCGCTTCATGCTCCTTCTATTTTTGACACCTTTTGAAGCTCTTCATATTTTTCACACATTTTCAGGCTCTTCATGTTTTTCAACACCGTTACATGCTCCTCCTATTTTTAAGACCGTTACATGCTTCTTATATTTTTGACACCTTTTGAAGCTCTTCATGTATTTCACACCTTTTCAGGCTCTTCATGTTTTTCCACACCGCTTCATGCTCCTCCTATTTTTCAGACCATGTCATGCTCCTCATATTTTTGACACCTTTTGAAGCTCTTCATATATTTCACACCTTTTCAGGCTCTTCATGTTTTTCAACACCGCTTCATGCTCCTCCTATTTTTCAGACCATGTCATGCTCCTCATATTTTTGACACTTTTTGAAGCTCTTCATATTTTTTACACCTTTTCAGGCTCTTCATGTTTTTCACACCTTTTCAGGCTCTTCATGTTTTGCAACACCCCTTCATGCTCTTCCTATTTTTCGGAACCTTTGAAACTCCTCCTATTTTTGACACGTTTTTAAGTTCTTCATATTTTTCACACCATTTCAGGTTCTTCATGTTTTTGAACGCCGTTTCATGCTCCTCATATTTTTCAGACTGTTTCATGATCCTCATATTTTTGACACCATTTGAAGCTCTTCATATATTTCACACATTTTCAGGCTCTTCATGTTTATCACACCTTTTCAGGCTCTTCATGTTTTTCAACACCGCTTCTTGCTCCTCCTATTTTTCAGACCGTTTCATGCTCCTCATATTTTTGACAATTTTGAAGCTCTTCATGTATTTCACACCTTTTCAGGCTCTTCATGTTTTTCAACACCGCTTCTTACTCCTCCTATTCTTCAGACCTTTTCATGCTCCTCATATTTTTGACACCTTTTGAAGCTCTTCATATATTTCACACCTTTTCAGGCTCCTCATGTTTTTCAACACCGCGTCATGCTCCTCCTGTTTTTCAGACCGTTTCATGCTCCTCATATTTTTGACACCTTTTGAAGCTCTTCATATTATTCACACCTTTTCAGGCTCTTCATGTTTTTCAACACCACTTCATGCTCTTCCTATTTTTCAAACTGTTTCATGCTCCTCCTATTTTTGACACCTTTTGAACCTCTTCATATATTTCACACCTTTTCAGGCTCTTCATGTTTTTCAACACCGCTTCATGCTCCTCCTGTTTTTCTGACCGTTTCATGCTCCTTATATTTTTGACTTCTTTTAAAGCTCTTCATATATTTCACTCATTTTAGGCTCTTCGTGTTTTTCAACACCGTTTCATGCTCCTCCTATTTTTCAGAACGCTTCATGCTCCTCATATTTTTGACGCATTTTGTAGCTCTTCATATATTTCACAGCTTTTCAGGCTCTTCATGTTTTTCAACACCGCTTCATGCTCTTCCTATTTTTAAGACAGTTTCATGCGCATCATATTTTTGAAACCTTTTGAAGCTCTTCATATTTTTCACACATTTTCAGTCTCTTCATGTTTTTCCACACCGTTTCAGGCTGCTCCTATTTTTCAGACCGTTTCATGCTCCTTATATATTTGACACCTTTTGAAGCTCTTCATATTTTTCACTCCTTTTTAGGCTCTTCGTGTTTTTCAACACCGTTTCATGCTCCTCCTATTTTTTCAGAACGTTTCATGCTCCTCATATTTTTGACACCTTTTGAAGCTCTTCATATTTTTCACACCATTTCAGGCTCTTCATGTTTCTGAACACCGTTTCATGCTCCTCATATTTTTACATGTTTTGAAACTCTTCATATTTTTCACACCTTTTCAGGCTCTTCATATTTTTCAACACCGCTTCATGCTCCTCCTATTTTTCAGACCGTTTCATGCTTCTTATATTTTTGACTTCTTTTAAAGCTCTTCATATATTTCACTCCTTTTTAGGCTCTTCGTGTTTTTCAACACCGTTTCATGCTCCTCCTATTTTTCAGAACGCTTCATGCTCCTCATATTTTTGACACATTTTGTAGCTCTTCATATATTTCACACCTTTTCAGGCTCTTCAAGTTTTTCAACACCGCTTCATGCTCTTCCTATTTTTAAGACAGTTTCATGCGCGTCATATTTTTGAAACCTTTTGAAGCTCTTCATATTTTTCACACATTTTCAGTCTCTTCATGTTTTTCCACACCGTTTCAGGCTGCTCCTATTTTTCAGACCGTTTCATGCTCCTTATATATTTGACACCTTTTGAAGCTCCTCATATTTTTCACACCTTTCCAGGCTCTTAATGATTTTGAACACCGTTTCATTTTCCTCTTATTTTTCAGACCGTTTCATGCTCCTCATATTTTTGACACCTTTTGAAGCTCTTCATATTTTTCACACCTTTTCAGGCTCTTAATGATTTTGAACACCGTTTCATTTTCCTCTTATTTTTCAGACCGTTTCATGCTCCTCATATTTTTGACACCTTTTGAAGCTCTTCATATTTTTCACACCTTTTCAGTATCTTCAAGTTTTTGAACACCGCTTCATGCTCCTCATATTATTCACACCTTCTGAAGCTCTTCATATTTTTCACAACTTTTCTGGCTCTTCATGTTTTTCAACACCACTTCATGCTCCTCCTATTTTTCAGACCGTTTCATGCTCCTCATATTTTTCACAGCTTTTCAGGCTCTTAATGATTTTGAACACCGTTTCATTTTCCTCCTATTTTTCAGACCGTTTCATGCTCCTCATATTTTTCACAGCTTTTCAGGCTCTTCATGTTTTTGAACACCATTTCATGCTCCTCCTATTTTTCATACCGTTTCATGCTCCTCATTTTTTTGCCACTTTTTGAAGCTCTTCATATTTTTCACACCTGTTCAGTATCTTCAAGTTTTTGATAACCGCTTCATGCTTCTCATATTTTTCACACCTTCTGAAGCTCTTCATATTTTTCACACCTTTTCAGGCTCTTAATGATTTTGAACACCGTTTCATTTTCCTCCTATTTTTCAGACCGTTTCATGCTCCTCATATTTTTGACACCTTTTGAAGCACTTCATATTTTTCACATGTTTTCAGGATCTTCATGTTTTTGAACACCATTTCATGCTCCTCCTAATTTGCAGACCGTTTCATGCTCTTCATGTTTTTCAAGACCGTTTCATGCTCCTCCTATTTTTCAGACCGTTTCATGCACCTCATATTTTCACACGTTTTGAAGCTCTTCAAATTTTGCACACCTTTTCAGGCTCTTCATGTTTTTGAACACCGTTTCATGCTACTCCTATTTGACACCTTTTGAAGCTCTTCATATTTTTCACACCTTTTCATGCTCTTCATGTTTTTCAACACCGTTTCATGCTCCTCCTATTTTCAGACTGTTTCATGCTCCTCATATTTTTGACACCTTTTCAGGCTCTTAATGATTTTGAACACCGTTTCATACTCCTCTTATTTTTCAGACAGTTTCATGCTCCTCATATATTTGACACCTTTTGAAGCTCTTCGTATTTTTCACACCTTTTCGGGCTCTTCATGTTTTTGAACACCAATTCATGCTCCTCCTATTTTTCAGACCGTTTCATGCTCCTCATATTTTGACACCTTTTTAATCTCTTCATATTTTTCACACCTTTTCATGCTCTTCATGTTGTTCAACACCGTTTCATACTCCTCTTATTTTTCAGAATGTTTCGTGCTCCTCATATTTTGACACCTTTTGAAGCTCTTCATATTTTTCACATCTTTTCAGTATCTTCAAGTTTTTGAACACCGTTTCATGCTCCTCCTATTTTTCAGACCGTTTCCTGCTCCTCATATTTTTGACAACTTTTGGAGCTCTTCATATTTTTCACACCTTTTCAGGCTCTGCATGTTTTGAACACTCCTTCATGCTCCTCCTATGTTTCAAACCGTTTCATGCTCCTCATATTTTTTCACCTTTTGAAGCTCTTCATATGTTTCACACATTTTCAGACCCTTCATGTTTTTCAACACCGCTTTATGCTGCACCTATTTTTCAGAACAGTTTCATGCTCCTCATATTTTTGACACTTTTTGAACCTCTTCATATTTTTCACACCTTGTCAGGCTCTTCATGTTTTTGAACACCGCTTCATGCTCCACATATTTTTAAGACCGTTTCATGCTCCTCATATTTTTCACACATTTTCAGGCTCTTCATGTTTTTGAACACCGCTTCATGCTCCTCCTATTTTTCAGACCGTTTCATGCTTCTCATGTATTTCACACCTTTTGAAGCTCTTCATATTTTTCACACCTTTTGAAGTTCTTCGTATTTTTCACACCTTTTCAGGCTCTTCATGTTTTTCAACACCGCTTCATGCTCCTCCTATTTTTCAAACCATTTCTTGCTCCTCATATTTTTGACTGTTTTTGAGGCTCTTCATATTTTTCACACATTTTCAGGCTCTTCATGTTTTTGAACACCGCTTCATGCTCCTCCTATTTTTCAGACCGTTTCATGCTTCTCATGTATTTCACACCTTTTGAAGCTCTTCATATTTTTCACACCTTTTGAAGCTGTTCATATTTTTCACACCTTTTCATGCTCTTCATGTATTTCGACACCAATTCATGCACCTCCTATTTTTCAAAACGTTCATGCTCCTCATATTTTTGACACATTTTGAAGCTCCTCATATATTTCACACCTGTTCATGCTCTTCATGGTTTTCAACTCCACTTCTTGCTCCTCCTATTTTTCAGACCGTTTCATGCTCATCTCATTTTTAACATCTTTTGAAGCTCTTCATATTTTTCACACCTTTTGAAGCTCCTCATATTTTTCACATGTTTTCAGGCTCTTCATGTTTTTCGACACCAATTCATGCTCCTCCTATTTTTCAGAACGTTCATGCTCCTCATATATTTGACACCTTTTGAAGCTCTTCATATTTTTCACACTTTTTCAGGCTCTTCATGTTTTTGAAGACCGCTTCATGCTCCTCCTATTTTTCAGACCGTTTGATGCTCCTCATGTATTTCACACCCTTTGAAGCTCTTCATATACTTCACAGCTTTTCAGGCTCTTCATGTTTTTCAACACCGTTTTATGATCCTCCTATTTTTCATACCTTTTCATGCTCCTCTTGTATTTCCCACCTTTTGAAGGTCTTCATATTTTTCACAACTTTTCAGGCTGTTCATGTTTTTCAACACCGCTTCATGCTCCTACTATTTTTCAGACCGTTTTTGCTCCTCATATATTTCACACCTTTTGAAGCACTTCATATGTTTCACACATTTTCAGGCTCTTCATGTTTTGAACACCGCTTCATGCTCCTCTATTTTTCAGACCGTTTCATGCTCTTCTTATTGTAGACACCTTTTGAAAGTCCTCATATATTTCACACCTTTTCAGGCTCTTCAAGTTTTTGAACACCGCTTCACGCTCCTCCTATTTTTCAGATCGTTTCATGCTCCTCATCTTTTTGACACCTTTTGAAGCTCTTCAAATTTTTCACACCTTTTCAGGCTCTTCATGTTTTTGGACACCGTTTCATGCTCCTCCTATTTTTCAGACCGATTCATGCTCTTCATGTGTTTCACACCTTTTGAAGCTCTTCATATTTTTCACACTTTTACAGGCTCTTCATGTTTTTCAACACCGCTTCATGCTCCTCCTATTTTCAGACCGTTTCATGCTCCTCATATTTTTGGCACCGTTTGAAGCTCTTCATATTTTTCACACGTTTTCAGGCTCTTCATCTTTTTCAACACCACTTAATGCTCCTCCTATATTTGAAACCGTTTCATGCTCTTCATGTATTTCTGACTTTTTGAAGCTCTTCATATTTTTCACACGTTTTCAGGCTCTTCATGTTTTTGAAGACCGCTTCATGCTCCTCATATTTTTCAGACCGTTTCATGCTCCTCATGAATTTCACACCTTTTGAAGCTCTTCATATTTTTCACAGGTTTTCAGGCTGTTCATGTTTTTGAACACCGCTTCATGCTCCTCCTATTTTTCTGATCGCTTCATGCTCATCTCATTTTTGACACCTTTTGAAGCTGTTCATATTTTTCACACCTTTTGAAGCTCTTCATATTTTTCACACGTTTTCAGGCTCTTCATTTTTTTTTTTAATATTTTTTTTATTTATTTTTATTTTTTTTTCATGTTTTTGAACACCGCTTCATGCTCCTCCTATTTTTCAGACCGTTTCATGCTCCTCATGTATTTCACACCTTTTGAAGCTCTTCATATTTTTCACACGTTTTCAGGCTCTTCAAGTTTTGAACACAGCTTCATGCACCTCCTATTTTTCAGACCGTTTCATGCTCCTCATGTATTTCACACCTTTTGAAGCTCTTGATATTTTTCACACCTTTTCAGGCTCTCATGTTTTTGAACACAGCTTCTTGCTCCTCCTATTTTTCAGACCGTTTCATGCTCCTCATGTATTTCACACCTTTTGAAGCTCTTCATATTTTTCACACCTTTTCAAGCTCTTCCTGTTTTTGAACACCGTTTCATGCTCCTCCTATTTTTCATACCGTTTCATGCTCCTCATATTTTGACACCTTTTGAAGCTCTTCATATTTTCCACACCTTTTCTGGCTCCTCATGTTTTTGAAAACCGCTTCATTCTCCTCCTATTTTCAGATCGTTTAATGCTCTTCATATTTTTGACACCTTTTGAAGCTCTTCATATTTGTCACAGCTTTTCAGGCTCTTCATGTTTTTCAGCACCGCATCATGATCCTCCTCTTTTCAGAACGTTTCATGCTCCTCATATTTGACACCTTTTGAAGCTTGTCATATTTTTCACACCTTTTCAAGTTCTTCATTTTTTTGAACACCGCTTCATGCTCCTCCTATTTCTCTGACCGTTTCATGCTAATCTCATTTTTGACACCTATTGAAGCTCTTCATATTTTTCCCACCTTTTGAAGCACTTCATATTTTTCACACCATTTCAGGCTCTTCATGTATTTCAACACCGTTTCATGCTCCTCTTAATTTTCAGACCGTTTCATGCTCTTCATGTATTTCACACCTTTTGAAGCTCTTCATATTTCTCACACCTTTTCAGGCTCTCATGTGTTTGAACACAGCTTCATGCTCCTCCTATTTTTCAGACCGTTTCAGGCTCCTCATATATTTCACACCTTTTGAAGCTCTGCATATTTTTCACACCTTTTCAGGCTCTTCATGTTTTTGAACACTGTTTCATGATCCTCCTAATTTTCAGACCGTTTCATGCTCCTCATATTTTTGACACCTTTTGAAGCTCTTCATATTTTTCCCACCTTTTCAGGCTCTTCATATTGTTTAACACCACTTCATGCTCCTCCTATTTTTCAGATCGCTTCATGCTCATCTCATTTTTTACACCTTTTGAAGCTGTTCATATTTTTCACACCTTTTGAAGATCTTCATATTTTTCACACGTTTTCAGGCTCTTCATGTTTTTCAACACCGCATGATGCTCCTCCTATTTTTCAGACCGTTTCATGCTCCTCACATTTTTGACACGTTTTAAAGCTCTTCATATTTTTCACACCATTTCAGGCACTTCATGTATTTCAACACCGTTTCATGCTCCTCCTATTTTTCAGACAGTTTCATGCCCCTCATACTTTTGACACCATTTGAAGCTCCTCGTATTTTTCACACCTTTTGAAGCTCTTCATATTTTTACACCTTTTCAGACTCTTCATGTTTTTGAACACCGCTTCATGCTCCTTCTATTTTTCAGACTGTTTCATGCTCCTCACATTTTTGACACCTTTTGTAGCTCTTCATATTTATCACACCTTTTCAGGCTCCTCATGTTTTTGAACACCGCTTCATGCTCCTCCTATTTTTCAGACCGTTTCATCCTCCTCATATTTTTGACACCTTTTGAAGCTCATCATATTTTTCACACCTTTTAAGGTTCTTCATGTTTTTGAACACCGCTTCATACTCCTCCTATTTTTCAGACCGTTTCATGCTCCTCATATTTTTCACACATTTTGAAGCTCTTCATATTTTTCACACCTTTTCAGGCTCTTCATATTTTTGAACACAGCTTCCTGCTTCTCCTATTTTTCAGGCCGTTTCATGCTCCTCATGTATTTCACACCTTTTGAAGCTCTTCATATGTTTCACACCTTTTCCGGCTCTTCATGTTTTTGAACACCGTTTCATGCTCCTCCTATTTTTCAGGCCGTTTCATGCTCCTCATGTATTTCACACCTTTTGAACCTCTTCATATTTTTCACACCTTTTCAGGCTCTCATGTTTTTGAAAACAGCTTCCTGCTCCTCCTATTTTTCTGACCGTTTCATGCTCCTCATGGATTTCACACCTTTTGAAGCTCTTCAAATTTTTCACACCTTTTCAGGCTATTCATGTTTTTGAACACCGCTTCATGCTCCTCCTATTTTTCAGACCGTTTCATGTTCCTCCTATTTTTCAGATCATTTCATGCGCCTCATATTTTTGACACCTTTTGAAGCTCTCCATATTTTTCACACCTTTTCAGGCTCTTCATGTTTTTGAACACCGCTTCATGCTCCTCCTATTTTTCAGTCCGTTTCTTGCTCCTCATGTATTTCGCACCTTTTGAAGCTCTTCATATTTTTCACACCTTTTCAAGCTCTTCATGTTTTTGAACACAACTTCATGCAACTCCTATTTTTCAGACGGTTTCATGCTCCTCATATTTTTGACACATTTTGAAGCTCTTCATATTTTTCACACCTTTTCAGGCTCTTCATGTTTTTGAACACCACTTCATACTCCTCCTAGTTTTCAGGCGGTTTCATGCTCCTCATATTTTTGACACCTTTTGAAGCTGCTCATATATTTCACACATTTTTAGGCTGTTCATGTTATACAACACCACTACATTCTCCTACTATTTTTCAGACCGTTTCAGGCTCATGTCATTTTTGACACATTTTGAAGCTTTTCATATTGTTCACACCTTTTGAAGCTCTTCATATTCTTCACAAGTTTTCAGGCTCTTCATGTTTTTCACCACCGCTTCATGCTCCTCCTATTTTTGAGACCGTTTCATGCTTCTAATATTTTTGACATGTTTTGAAGCTCTTCATATTTTCCACACCTTTTCAAGCTTTCATGTTTTGGAACACCGATTCATGCTCCTCATATTTTTCAGACCGTTTCATGCTCCTCATATTTGACACATTTTGAAGCTCTTCATATTTTTCACACCTTTTCAGACTCTTCATGTTTTGAACACCGCTTCATGCTCCTTCTATTTTTCAGAGCGTTTCATGCTCCTCATATTTTTCACACCTTTTGAGGCTCTTTATATTTTCACACCTTTTCATGCTCTTCATGTTTTTGAACACCACTTCATTCTCCTCCTATTTTTCAGACCGTTTCAAGCTCATCTCAATTTTGACAGCTTTTGAAGCTCTTCATATTTTTCACACCTTTTGAAGCTCTTCTATTTTTCACACCTTTTCAGGCTCTTCATGTTTTTGAACACCGTTTCATGCTCCTCCTATTTTTCAGACATTTTCCTGCTCCTCATATTTTTGACACCTTTTGAAGCTCCTCATATTTTTCACACCTTTTGAAGCTCTTCATATTTTTCACACCTTTTCATTATTTTCAAGTTTTTGAACGCCGCTTCATGCTCCTCATATTATTCACACCTTCTGAAGCTCTTCATATTTTTCACACATTTTCAGGCTCTTCATGTTTTTCAACACCACTTCTTGCTCCTCCTATTTTTCAGACCGTTTTATGCTCCTCATATTTTTGACACCTTTTGAAGCTCTTCATATTTTACACACCTTTTCGGGCTCTTCATGTCTTTGAACACGACTTCATTCTCGCCTTTTTTTCAGACCGTTTCATTCTCCTCATATTTTTCACACCTTTTCAGGCTCTTAATGATTTTGAACACTGTTTCATTTTCCTCCTATTTTTCAGACCGTTTCATGCTCCTCATATTTTTGACACCTTTTGAAGCGCTTCATATTTTTCACATGTTTTCAGGATCTTCATGTTTTTGAACACCATTTCATGCTCCTCCTATTTTTCAGACCGTTTCATGCTCTTCATGTTTTTCAAGACCGTTTCATGCTCCTCCTATTTTTCAGACCGTTTCATGCACCTCATATTTTCACACGTTTTGAGGCTCTTCAAATTTTGCACACCTTTTCAGGCTCTTCATGTTTTTGAACACCGTTTCATGCTACTCCTATTTGACACCTTTTGAAGCTCTTCATATTTTTCACACTTTTTTATGCTCTTCATGTTTTTCAACACCGTTTCATGCTCCTCCTATTTTCAGACTGTTTCATGCTCCTCATATTTTTGACACCTTTTGAAGCTCTTCATATTTTTTACACCTTTTGAAGCTCTTCATATTTTTCACACAATTTTAGGCTCTTCATGTTTTTCAACACCGCCTCATGCTCCTCCTATTTTTCAGACCGAATCATGCTCCTCATATTTTTCACACCTTTTGAAGCTCTTCATATTTTTCACACATTTTCAGGCTCTTCATGTTTCTAAACACGGCTTCATGCCCGTCATATTTTTCAGACCATTTCATGCTTCTCATATTGCAGACACCTTTTAAGCTCTTCATATTTTTCACACCTTTTCAGGCTCTTCATGTTTTTGCACACCGCTCATGCTCCTCCTATTTTTCAGACCGTTTCATGCTCCTCATATTTTTCACACTCTTTGAAGCTCTTCATATTTTTCATAACTTTCCAGGCTATAAATGTTTTTGAACACCGCTTCATGCTCCTTCTATTTTTCAGAACGTTTCATGCTCCTCATATTTTTGACACCTTTTGAAGCTCTTCATATTTTTCACACCTTTTGAAGCTTTTCATATTTTTCACACGTTTTCAGGCTCTTCATGTTTTTCAACACCGCTTCATGCTCCTCCTATTTTTCAGACCGTTTCATGCTTCTCATATTTTTGACACCTTTTAATCTCTTCATATTTTTTACACCTTTTCAGGTTCTTCAAGTTTTTGAACACCGTTTCATGCTACTCCTCTTTTTGACACCTTTTGAAGCTCTTCATATTTTTCAAACATTTCATGCTCTTCATGTTTTTCAACACTGTTTCATGCTCTTCCAATTTTTCAGACTGTTTCATGCTCCTCATATTTTTGACACCTTTTGAAGCTCTTCATATTTTTTACACCTTTTGAAGCTCTTCATATTTTTCACACAATTTTAGGCTCTTCATGTTTTTCAACACCGCCTCATGCTCCTCCTATTTTTCAGACCGAATCATGCTCCTCATATTTTTCACACCTTTTGAAGCTCTTCATATTTTTCACACATTTTCAGGCTCTTCATGTTTCTAAACACGGCTTCATGCCCGTCATATTTTTCAGACCATTTCATGCTTCTCATATTGCAGACACCTTTTAAGCTCTTCATATTTTTCACACATTTTCAGGCTCTTCATGATTTTGAACAGCGTTTCATGCTCCTCTTATTTTTCAGAACGTTTCATGCTACTCCTGTTTTTGATACGTTTTGAAGCTCTTCATGTTTTTCAAACCATTTCATGCTCTTCATGTTTTTCAACACCTCCTCATGCTCCTCCTATTTTTCAGACTGTTTCATGCTCCTCATATTTTTGACACCTTTTGAAGCTCTTCATATTTTTAACGCCTTTTAAGGCTCTTCTTGTTTTTCAACACCGCTTCATGCTCCTCCTATTTTTCAGACCGTTTCAAGCTCCTCATATTTTTGACACCTTTTGAATCTCTTCATATTTTTCACACCTTTTCAGGCTCTTCATGCTTTTCAACACTGGTTCATTCTCCTCCTATTTTTCAGACCGTTTCATGCTCCTCATATTTTTGACACCTTTTGAAGCTCATCATATTTTTAACACCTTTTCAGGCTCTTCATGTTTTTCAACACCGCTTCATGCTCCTCCTATTTTTCAGACTGTTTCATGCTCCTCATATTTTTGACACGTTTTGAAGTCTTTCATGATTTTCACACCTTTCAGCTCTTCATGTTTTTGAACACCTTTTCATGCTCCTCCTATTTTTTAGACCATTTCATGCTCCTCATATTTTTGACACCTTTTAAGCTCTTCATATTTTTCACACCTTTTCAGGCTCTTCAGGTTTTTGAACACCGCTTCATGCTCCTTCTATTTTTCAGACCGTTTCATACTCGTCATATTTTTGACACGTTTTGAAGCCCTTCATATTTTTCACACCTTTCAGACTCTTCATGTTTTTGAACAGCGTTTCATGCTCCTCCTATTTTTCACACCATTTCTTGCTCCTCATAATTTTGACACCTTTTGAAGCTCTTCATATTTTTCCACCTTTTGAAGCTCTTCATATTTTTCACACGTTTTCAGGCTCTTCATGTTTTTCAACACTGCTTCATGCTCCTCCTAATTTTCAGACCGCTTGATGCTCCTCGTATTTTTGTCACATTTTGAAGCTCTTAATATTTTTCACACCTTTTCAGGCTCTTCATGTTTTTCAACACCGTTTCTTGCTCCTCCTAGTTTTCAGACCGTTTCATGCTCCTCATATTTTTAACATCTTTTGACGCTCTTCATATTTTTCACACTTATTCAGGCTCTTCATGTTTTTCAACACCGTTTCATGCTCCTCCTATTTTTCAGACAGTTTCCTGTGCCGCATATTTTTCAGAAAGTTTCATGCTCCTCATATTGTTGAAACGTTTTGAAGTCCTTCATATTTTTCACACCTTTTCAGGCTCTTCATGTTTTTCAACACCACTTCATGCTGCTCCTATTTTTCAGACCGTTTCCTGCTCCTCATATTTTTGACACCTTTTGAAGCTCTTCATATATTTCAAACCTTTTCAGGCTCTTCTTGTTTTTGAACGCAGCTTCATGTTACTCATATTTTCAAATTCTTTCATGCTTCTCATATTTTTGACACCTTTTGAAGCTGTTCCTATTTTTCACACCTTCTCATGCTCATCATGTTTTTGAACACCGTTTCTTGCTCCTCCTAAATTTCAGACCGTTTCATGCTCCTCATATTTTTGACAACTTTTCAAGCTCTTCATATTTTTCACACCTTTTCATGCTCTTCATATTTTTCAAAACCGTTTCATGCTCCTCATATTTGTCAAACCGTTTCGTGCTCCTCATAAATTTCAGACCGTTTCATGCTCCTCATATTTTTGACAGCTTTTGAAGCTCTTCATATTTTTCACAGCTTTTCAGGCTCTTCATATTTTTCAACACCGTATCATGCTCCTCTTATTTTTCAGACAGTTTCGTGCTCCTCATAATTTTCAGACCGTTTTGGGCTCCGCATAATTTTGACACCTTTTGAAGCTCTTCATGTTTTCACCACCGTTTCATGCTCCTCCTATTTTTCAGATCGTTTCCTGCTCCTCTTATTGTTGACACTTTTTGAAGCTCTTTATATTTTTCACACCTTTTCACGCTCTTCATGTTTTTCAACACCTTTTCTTGCTGCTCCTATTTTTCAGACAGTTTCATGCTCCTCATATTTTTAACACCTTTTGAAGCTCTTCATATTTTTCACAACTTTTCACCCTCTTCAGGTTTTTCAACTCCTTTCATGCTCTTTCGATTTTTCAGACCGTTTTATGCTCCTCATATATTTGACACCTTTTGAAGCTCTTCATATTTTTCCCACCTTTTGAAGCTCTTCATATTTTTCACATCTTTTCACGCTATTCATGTTTTTAAACACCGCTTCATGATCCTCCTATTTTTCAGACCGTTTCATGTTCCTCATATTTTTGACACCTTTTGAAGATCTTCATATATTTCACTCTTTTCAGGCTCTTCATGTTTTTCAACACGGCTTCATGCTCCTCGTATTTTTCAGACCTTTTCATGCTCCTCATATTTTTCACACCTTTTGAAGCTCTTCATAAATTTCACGCCTTTTCAGGCTCTTCATGTTTTTCAACACCGCTTCATGCTCCTCCTATTTTTCAGACCGTTTCATGGTCCTCATATTTTTGAAATCTTTTGAAGCTCTTCATATTTTTCGAACCTTTTGAAGCTCTTCATATTATTCACATCTTTTCAGCCTCTTCATGTTTTTCAACACCGTTTCATGCTACTCCTATTTTTCAGACAATTTCATGCTCCTCACATTTTTGACAACTTTTGAACCTCTTCATATTTTTCTGACTTTTTCAGGCTCTTCATGTTTTTGAACACTGCTTCATGCTCCTCCTATGTTTCAGACGGTTTCATGCTCCTCATATTATTGACACCTTTTGAAGCTCTTCATATTTTTTGCACCTTATCAGGCTTGTCATATTTTTGAACAACGCTTAATGCTCCTCCTGTTTTTAACACCGTTTCATGCTCCTCAGAATTTCATACCTTTTGAAGCTCTTCATATTTTTCGCACCTTATCAGGCTCTTCATGTTTTTCAACACCGCTTCATGCTTCTCCTATTTTTCAGACCGTTTCATGCTCCTCAGAATTTCACACCTTTTGAAGCTCTTCATATTTTTCACACCTATTCAGGCTCCTCATGTTTTTGAACACTGCTTCATGCTCCTCCTGTTTTTAACACCGTTTCATGCTCCTTTTTTTTTTTCAGACCATTTCATGCTCCTCTATTTTTGACACCTTTTGAAGTTCTTCATATATTTCACACCGTTTCAGGCTCCGCATGCTTTTCAACACCGCTTCATGCTCCTTCTATTATTCAGACCGTTTCATGCTCCTCATATTTTTGACATCTTTTGAAGCTGTTCATATATTTGACTACTTTTCAGGCTCCTCATGTTTTTCAACACCGTTTCATGCTCCTCCTATTGTATGACCGTTTCATTCTCCTCATATATTTGTCACTTTTTGAAGCTCTTCATATTTTTCACAACTTTTCAGGCTCTTCATGTTTTTAAAAACCGCTTCATGTTCCTCCTATTTTTCAGACTGTTTCATTCTCCTCATAATTTTGACACGTTTTGAAGCCTTTCATGTTTTTCACACCTTTCAGGCTCTTCATGTTTTTGAACACAATTTCATGCTCCTCCTATTTTTCAGACCATTTCATGCTCTTCATATTTTTGACACCTTTTAAGCTCTTCATATTTTTCACAGATTTTCAGGCTCTTCAAGTTTTTGAACACCGCTTCATGCTACTCCTATATTTCAGACCGTTTCATGCTCCTCATATTTTTGACACCTTTTGAAGATCTTCATATATTTCACTCTTTTCAGGCTCTGCATGTTTTTCAACACCGCTTCATGCTCCTCTTATTTCAGACCGTTTCATGCTCCTCATATTTTTGACAACTTTTGAAGCTCTTTATATTTTTTACATCTTTTCAGGCTCTTCCTGTTTTTCAACACCGGTTCATGCTCCTCCTATTTTTCAGACCGTTTCATGCTCTTCATATTTTTGACACCGTTTGAAGCTCTTCATATTTTTTACACCTTTTCAGGCTCTTTATGTTTTACAACACCGCTTCATGCTGCTCATATTTTTCAGATCGTTTCATGCTCCTCATATATTTGACACGTTTTGAAGCTCTTTATATATTTCACACCTTTTCAGGCTCTTCAAGTTTTTCAACACCGCTTCATGCTCCTCCTATTTTTCAGACCGTTTCATGCTCCTCATATTTTTGTCACCTTTTGAAGCTCTTCATATAGTTCACAACTTTTCAGGCTCTTCATGTTGTTCAACACCGCTTCATGCTCCTCTTATTTTTCAGACCGTTTCGTGCACTCATATTTGACACCTTTTGAAGTTCTTCATATTTTTCACACCTTATCAGGCTCTTCATGTATTTCAACAACGCTTCATGCTCCACCTATTTTTCAGACCTTTTCATGCTCCTCATATTTTTACACCTTTTGAAGCTCTTCATATATTTCACACTTTTTCAGGCTCTTCATGTATTTGAACAACACTTCATGCTCCTCCTATTTTTCAGACCGTTTCTTGCTACTCATATTTTTGACACCTTTTGAAACTCTTCATATATTTCACACCTTTTCAGGCTCTTCATGTTTTTGAACACCGTTACATGCTCCTCCTGTTTTTCAGACCGTTTCATGCTCCTCATATTTTTCACACCTTTTGAAGCTCTTCATATTTCATAAGTTTTGAAGCTCTTCATATTTTTCACACCTTTTGAAGCTCTTCATATTTTTCAAACCTTTTCAGGCTCTTCATGTTTTTCAGTACCGCTTCATGCTCCTCCTATTTTTCAGACTGTTTCATGCTCCTCATAATTTTGACACGTTTTGAAGCTCTTCATATTTTTCACACCTTTTCATGCTCTTCATGTTTTTGAACACCGTTTTACGCTACTCCTATTTTTTACACCTTTTGAAGCTCTTCATATTTTTCACACCTTTTCAGGCTCTTCATGTTTTATGCTCCTCATATTTTTGACACCTTTTCAAGCTCTTCATATTTTTGACACCTTTTCAGGCTCTTCATGTTTTTGAACACCACTTCATGCTCCTCCTGTTTTTCAGACCGCCTAATGCTCCTCATATTTTTGACACTTTTGAAGCTCTTCATATTTCTCACACCTTTTCCGGCTGTTCATGTTTTTGAACACCGCTTCATGCTCCTCCTATTTCTCAGGCCGTTTCATGCTCCTCATATTTTTGACACCTTTTGAAGCTCCTCATATATTTCACGCCTTTTCAGTCTATTTATGTTTTTGAACACCGTTTCATGCTCCTCCTATTTGTCAGACCGTTTCATGCTCCTCATATTTTTGACACCTTTTGAAGCTCTTCATATATTTCACACCTTTGCAGTCTCTTCATGGTTTTGAACACCGTTTCATGGTCCTCCTATTTTTCAGACTATTTCATGCTCCTCATATTTTTCACTCCTTTTGAGGCAGTAGAAATTTTTCACACCTTTTCAGGATCTACATATTTTTCAACACCGTTTTATTCCCCTTCTATATTTGAGACCGTTTCAAGCTCCTCATAATTTTGACAGCTTTTGAGGCTCTTCATATTTTTCACACTGTTTCAGGCTCTTCATGTTTTCGAAAAACGTTTCATGCTCCTCCTATATTTCAGAACGTTTCATGCTCCTCATATATTTTACACCTTTTGAAGTCTTCATATATTTCACACCTTTTTAGTCTCTTCATGTTTTTGAACACCGTTTCATGCTCCTCCTATTTTTCAGACCGTTTCATGCTCCTCATATGTTTGACACCTTTTGAAACTCTTCATATTTTCACACCTTTTGAAGCTCTTCATATTTTTTACACCTTTTGAAGCTCTTCATATTTTTCACACTTTTTAAGGCTCTTCATGTTTTTGAACACCGTTACATGCTCCTCCTATTTTTAAGACCGTTACATGCTTCTTATATTTTTGACACCTTTTGAAGCTCTTCATATATTTCACACCTTTTCAGGCTCTTCATGTTTTTCAACACCGCTTCATGCTCCTCCTATTTTTCAGACCATGTCATGCTCCTCATATTTTTGACACCTTTTGAAGCTCTTCATATATTTCACACCTTTTCAGGCTCTTCATGTTTTTGAACAACGCTTCATGCTCCTACTATGTTTCAGATCGTTTCATGCTCCTCATATTTTTGACACTTTTTGAAGCTCTTCATATTTTTTACACCTTTTCAGGCTCTTCATGTTTTTCACACCTTTTCAGGCTCTTCATGTTTTGCAACACCCCTTCATGCTCTTCCTATTTTTCGGACCCTTTGAAACTCCTCCTATTTTTGACACGTTTTTAAGTTCTTCATATTTTTCACAATATTTCAGGTTCTTCATGTTTTTGAATGCTGTTTCATGCTCCTCATATTTTTCAGACTGTTTCATGATCCTCATATTTTTAACACCATTTGAAGCTCTTCATATATTTCACACATTTTCAGGCTCTTCATGTTTATCACACCTTTTCAGGCTCTTCATGTTTTGCAACACCGCTTCATGCTCCTCCTATTTTTCAGACCGTTTCATGCTCCTCATATTTTTGACAATTTTGAAGCTCTTCATGTATTTCACACCTTTTCAGGCTCTTCATGTTTTTCAACACCGCTTCTTACTCCTCCTATTCTTCAGACCTTTTCATGCTCCTCATATTTTTGACACCTTTTGAAGCTCTTCTTATTTTTCACACCTTTTCAGCCTTTTCATGTTTTTCAACACCGCTTCATGCTCCTCCTATTTTTCAGACCGTTTCATTCTCATTATATTATTGACAAGTTTTGAAGCTCTTCATATATTTCCCACCTTTTCAGGCTCTTCATGTTTTTGAAGACCGTTTCATGCTCCCCCTAATATTCAGAGCGTTTTATGCTCCTCATATTTTTGACACCTTTTGAAGCTCTTCATATATTTCACACCTTTTCAGGCTGTTTATGTTTTTTAACACCGCTTCATGCTGCTCCTATTTTTCAGACCGTTTCATGCTCCTCATATATTTGACACGTTTTGAAGTTCTTCATATATTTCACAACTTTTCAGGCTCTTCTTTTTTTCAACACCGATTCTTGCTCCTCCTATTTTTCAGACCGTTTCATGTTCCTCATATTTTTGACAACTTTTGAAGTGCTTCATGTTTTTCACACCTTTTCAGGCTCTTCACTTTTCAACACCGCTTCATGCTCCTCCTATTTTTCAGACCGTTTCATGCTCCTCATATTTTTGACACCGTTTGAAGCTCTTCATATTTTTCACACCTTTTCAGGCTCTTCATGTTTTTGAAGACTTTTTCATGCTCCTCCTAATCTTCAGAACGTTTCATGCTCCTCATATTTTTGACACATTTTGAAGCTCTTCATATATTTCACAACTCCTCAGGCTGTTTATATTTTTCAACACCGCTTCATGCTGCTCCTATTTTTCAGACCGTTTCATGCTCCTCATATATTTGACACTTTTTGAAGCTCTTCATATATTTCACAACTTTTCAAGCTCTTCTTTTTTTCAACACCGATTCTTGCTCCTCCTATTTTTCTTACCGTTTCATGTTCCTCATATATTTGACACCTTTTGAACCTCTTCATATATTTCACACTTTTTCAGGCTCTTCATGTTTTTGAACACCTTTTCACGCTCCTGCTATTTTTCAGACCGTTTCATGCTCCTCATATTTTTGACACCTTTTGAAGCCCTTCATATTTTTCACAACTTTTCAGGCTCTTCATGTTTTTGAACACCGTTTCATGCTCCTCCTATTTTTCAGACCGTTTCATGCTCCTCATATTTTTAACACCTTTTGAAGCTCTTCATATATTTCACACCTTTTCAGGCTCCTCAGGTTTTTGAACACCGCTTCATGCTCCTCCTATTTTTCACACAGATTCATGCTTCTCCAATTTTTGACACCTTTTGAACGTCTTCATATATTTCACACCTTTTAAGGTTCTTCATGTTTTTCACACCTTTTCAGGCTCTTCATGTTTTGCAACACCCCTTCATGCTCTTCCTATTGTTCGGACCCTTTGAAACTCCTCCTATTTTTGACACGTTTTTAAGTTCTTCATATTTTTCACACCATTTCAGGTTCTTCATGTTTTTGAACACCGTTTCATGCTCCTCATATTTTTCAGACCGTTTCATGCTCCTCATATTTTTGACACCTTTTGAAGCTCTTCATATTTTTCACACCTTTTCAGGCGCTTCAGGTTTTCAACACCGTTTCATGCTCCTAATATTTTTCAGACCGTTTCATGCTCCTCATATTTTTGACACCTTTTGAAGCTCTTCATATTTTTCACACCTTTTCAGTATCTTCAAGTTTTTGAACACCGCTTCATGCTCCACATATTATTCACACCTTCTGAAGCTCTTCATATTTTTCACACATTTTCAGGCTCTTCATGTTTTTCAACACCACTTCATGCTCCTCCTATTTTTCAGACATTTTCATGCTCCTCATATTTTTGACACCTTTTGAAGCTCTTCATATTTAACACACCTTTTCGGGCTCTTCATGTCTTTGAACACAACTTCATTCTCGCCTTTTTTTCAGACCGTTTCATGCTCCTCATATTTTTCACACCTTTTCAGGCTCTTAATGATTTTGAACACCGTTTCATTTTCCTCCTATCTTTCAGACCGTTTCATGCTCCTCATATTTTTGACACCTTTTGAAGCGCTTCATATTTTTCACATGTTTTCAGGATCTTCATGTTTTTGGACACCATTTCATGCTCCTCCTATTTTTCAGACCGTTTCATGCTCTTCATGTTTTTCAAGACCGTTTCATGCTCCTCCTATTTTTCAGACCATTTCATGCACCTCATATTTTCACACGTTTTGAAGCTCTTCAAATTTTGCACACCTTTTCAGGCTCTTCATGTTTTTGAACACCGTTTCATGCTACTCCTATTTGACACCTTTTGAAGCTCTTCATATTTTTCACACCTTTTCGGGCTCTTCATGTTTTTGCACACCACTTCATGCTCCTCCTATTTTTCAGACCGTTTCATGCTCCTTATATTTTGACACCTTTTTAATCTCTTCATATTTTTCACACCTTTTCATGCTCTTCATGTTGTTCAACACCGTTTCATACTCCTCTTATTTTTCAGAATGTTTCGTGCTCCTCATATTTTGACACCTTTTGAAGCTCTTCATATTTTTCACATCTTTTCAGTATCTTCAAGTTTTTGAACACCGTTTCATGCTCCTCCTATTTTTCAGACCGTTTCCTGCTCCTCATATTTTTGACAACTTTTGGAGCTCTTCATATTTTTCACACCTTTTCAGGCTCTGCATGTTTTGAACACTCCTTCATGCTCCTCCTATGTTTCAGACCGTTTCATGCTCCTCATATTTTTTCACCTTTTGAAGCTCTTCATATGTTTCACACATTTTCAGACCCTTCATGTTTTTCAACACCGCTTTATGCTGCACCTATTTTTCAGAACAGTTTCATGCTCCTCATATTTTTGACACTTTTTGAACCTCTTCATGTTTTTCACACCTTTTCAGGCTTTTCATGTTTTTGAACACCGCTTCATGCTCCACATATTTTTAAGACCGTTTCATGCTCCTCATATTTTTCACACATTTTCAGGCTCTTCATGTTTTTGAACACCATTTCATGCTTCTCATATTTATGACACCTTTTGAAGCTCTTCATGTATTTCACTCCTCTTCAGGCTCTTCGTGGTTTTCAACACCATTACATGCTCCTCCTATTTTTCAGACCATTTCATGCTCCTCATATTTTTGACACCTTTTGAAGTTCTTCATATTTTTCAAACCTTTTCAGGCTCTCCATGTTTTTCAGCACCATTTGATGCTCCTCCTATTTTCAGACTGTTTCATGCTCCTAATATTTTTCACACCTTTTCAGGCTATTCATTTTTTTCAACTCCACTTCATGCTCCTCCTATTTTTCAGACCGTTTCATGTTCCTCCTATTTGTGACACTTTTGAATCTCTTCATATATTTCACACCTTTCCAAGCTCTTCATGTTTTTCAACACCGCTTCATGCTCCTCCTATTTTTGAGACCGTATCATGCTCCTCATATTTTTGACACATTTTGAAGCTCTTCATGTTTTTCAACTCCGCTTCATGCTCCTTCTATTTTTGACACCTTTAGAAGCTCTTCATATTTTTCACACATTTTCAGGCTCTTCATGTTTTTCAACACCGTTACATGCTCCTCCTATTTTTAAGACCGTTACATGCTTCTTATATTTTTGACACCTTTTGAAGCTCTTCATATATTTCACACCTTTTCAGGCTCTTCATGTTTTTCAACACCGCTTCATGCTCCTCCTATTTTTCAGACCATGTCATGCTCCTCATATTTTTGACACTTTTTGAAGCTCTTCATATTTTTTACACCTTTTCAGGCTCTTCATGTTTTTCACACCTTTTCAGGCTCTTCATGTTTTGCAACACCCCTTCATGCTCTTCCTATTTTTCGGACCCTTTGAAACTCCTCCTATTTTTGACACGTTTTTAAGTTCTTCATATTTTTCACAATATTTCAGGTTCTTCATGTTTTTGAACGCCGTTTCATGCTCCTCATATTTTTCAGACTGTTTCATGATCCTCATATTTTTGACACCATTTGAAGCTCTTCATATATTTGACACATTTTCAGGCTCTTCATGTTTATCACACCTTTTCAGGCTCTTCATGTTTTGCAACACCGCTTCATGCTCCTCCTATTTTTCAGACCGTTTCATGCTCCTCATATTTTTGACAATTTTGAAGCTCTTCATGTATTTCACACCTTTTCAGGCTCTTCATGTTTTTCAACACCGCTTCTTACTCCTCCTATTCTTCAGACCTTTTCATGCTCCTCATATTTTTGACACCTTTTGAAGCTCTTCTTATTTTTCACACCTTTTCAGCCTTTTCATGTTTTTCAACACCGCTTCATGCTCCTCCTATTTTTCAGACCGTTTCATGCTCCTCATATTTTTGACAATTTTGAAGCTCTTCATGTATTTCACACCTTTTCAGGCTCTTCATGTTTTTCAACACCGCTTCTTACTCCTCCTATTCTTCAGACCTTTTCATGCTCCTCATATTTTTGACACCTTTTGAAGCTCTTCATATATTTCACACCTTTTCAGGCTCCTCATGTTTTTCAACACCGCGTCATGCTCCTCCTGTTTTTCAAACCGTTTCATGCTCCTCATATTTTTGACACCTTTTGAAGCTCTTCTTATTTTTCACACCTTTTCAGCCTTTTCATGTTTTTCAACACCGCCTCAATGTCCTCCTATTTTTCAGACCGTTTCATTCTCATTATATTATTGACAAATTTTGAAGCTCTTCATATATTTCCCACCTTTTCAGGCTCTTCATGTTTTTGAAGACCGTTTCATGCTCCCCCTAATATTCAGAGCGTTTTATGCTCCTCATATTTTTGACACCTTTTGAAGCTCTTCATATATTTCACACCTTTTCAGGCTGTTTATGTTTTTTAACACCGCTTCATGCTGCTCCTATTTTTCAGACCGTTTCATGCTCCTCATATATTTGACACGTTTTGAAGTTCTTCATATATTTCACAACTTTTCAGGCTCTTCTTTTTTTCAACACCGATTCTTGCTCCTCCTATTTTTCAGACCGTTTCATGTTCCTCATATTTTTGACAACTTTTGAAGCGCTTCATTTTTTTCAGACCTTTTCAGGCTCTTCACTTTTCAACACCGCTTCATGCTCCTCCTATTTTTCAGACCGTTTCATGCTCCTCATACTTTTGAAAACTTTTGAAGCTCTTCATATATTTCCCACCTTTTCAGGCTCTTCATGTTTTGCAACACCGTTTCGTGCTCCTCCTATTTTTCAGACCGTTTCATGCTCCTCCTATTTTTCAGACAGTTTCATGCTCCTCATATATTTGACTCCTTTTGAAGCTCTTCATATTATTCACACCTTTTCAGGCTCTTCAGGTTTCTCAACACCACTTCATGCTCTTCCTATTTTTCAAACTGTTTCATGCCCCTCCTATTTTTGACACCTTTTGAACCTCTTCATATATTTCACACCTTTTCAGGCTCTTCATGTTTTTCAACACCGCTTCATGCTCCTCCTATTTTTCAGACCGTTTCATGCTTCTTATATTTTTGACTTCTTTTAAAGCTCTTCATATATTTCACTCCTTTTTAGGCTCTTCGTGTTTTTCAACACCGTTTCATGCTCCTCATATTTTTACATGTTTTGAAACTCTTCATATTTTTCACACCTTTTCAGGCTCTTCATATTTTTCAACACCGCTTCATGCTCCTCCGATTTTTCAGACCGTTTCACGCTTCTTATATTTTTGACTTCTTTTAAAGCTCTTCATATATTTCACTCCTTTTTAGGCTCTTCGTGTTTTTCAACACCGTTTCATGCTCCTCCTATTTTTCAGAACGCTTCATGCTCCTCATATTTTTGACACATTTTGTAGCTCTTCATATATTTCACACCTTTTCAGGCTCTTCATGTTTTTCAACACCGCTTCATGCTCTTCCTATTTTTAAGACAGTTTCATGCGCATCATATTTTTGAAACCTTTTGAAGCTCTTCATATTTTTCACACATTTTCAGTCTCTTCATGTTTTTCCACACCGTTTCAGGCTGCTCCTATTTTTCAGACCGTTTCATGCTCCTTATATATTTGACACCTTTTGAAGCTCTTCATATTTTTCACTCCTTTTTAGGCTCTTCCTGTTTTTCAACACCGTTTCATGCTCCTAATATTTTTCAGACCGTTTCATGCTCCTCATATTTTTGACACCTTTTGAAGCTCTTCATATTTTTCACACCATTTCAGGCTCTTCATGTTTCTGAACACCGTTTCATGCTCCTCATATTTTTACATGTTTTGAAACTCTTCATATTTTTCACACCTTTTCAGGCTCTTCATATTTTTCAACACCGCTTCATGCTCCTCCGATTTTTCAGACCGTTTCATGCTTCTTATATTTTTGACTTCTTTTAAAGCTCTTCATATATTTCACTCCTTTTTAGGCTCTTCGTGTTTTTCAACACCGTTTCATGCTCCTCCTATTTTTCAGAACGCTTCATGCTCCTCATATTTTTGACACATTTTGTAGCTCTTCATATATTTCACACCTTTTCAGGCTCTTCATGTTTTTCAACACCGCTTCATGCTCTTCCTATTTTTAAGACAGTTTCATGCGCATCATATTTTTGAAACCTTTTGAAGCTCTTCATATTTTTCACACATTTTCAGTCTCTTCATGTTTTTCCACACCGTTTCAGGCTGCTCCTATTTTTCAGACCGTTTCATGCTCCTTATATATTTGACACCTTTTGAAGCTCCTCATATTTTTCACTCCTTTTTAGGCTCTTCGTGTTTTTCAACACCGTTTCATGCTCCTAATATTATTCAGACCGTTTTATGCTCCTCATATTTTTGACACTTTTTGAAGCTGTTCATATTTTTCACACCATTTCAGGCTCTTCATGTTTCTGAACACCGTTTCATGCTCCTCATATTTTTACATGTTTTGAAACTCTTCATATTTTTCACAACTTTTCAAGCTCTTCATGTTTTCAACACCGCTTCATGCTCCTCCTATTTTTTAGACCGTTTCATGCTCCTCATAAGTTTCACACCTTTTGAAGCTCTTCTTAGTTTTCCACCTTTTGAAGCTCTTCATATTTTTCACACGTTTTCAGGCTCTTCTTGTTTTTCAACATCGTTTCATGCTCCTGCGATTTTTCATACTGTTTCATGCTCCTCATATATTTGACACCTTTTGAAGCTGTTCATATTTTTCACATTTTTTCAGGCTCTTCATGTTTTTGAACACCGCTTCATGCTCCTCCTACTTTTCAGAACGTTTCATGCTCCTCATAATTTTGACACCTTTTGAAGCTCTTCATATTTTTCCACCTTTTGAAGCTCTTCATATTTTTCACACGTTTTCAGGCTCTTCATGTTTTTCAACACTGCTTCATGCTCCTCCTATTTTTCAGACCGTTTCATGCTTCTCATAATTTTGACACCTTTTAATCTCTTCATATTTTTCACACGTTTTCAGGATCTTCAAGTTTTTGAACACCGTTTCATGCTTTTGCTATTTTTCACACGTTTTGAATCTCTTCATATTTTTCAAACCGTTTCATGCTCTTCATGTTTTTCAACACAGTTTCATGCTCCTCCTATTTTTCAGACCGTTTCATGGTCCTCGTATTTTTGACACCTTTTGAAGCTCTTCATATTTATCACACCTTTTCAGGCTCTTCATGTTTTTAAAAACCGCTTCATGTTCCTCCTATTTTTCAGACTGTTTCATTCTCCTCATAATTTTGACACCTTTTGAAGCTCTTCATATTTTTCACACCATTTCAGGCTCTTCATGTTTCTGAACACCGTTTCATGCTCCTCATATTTTTACATGTTTTGAAACTCTTCATATTTTTCACACCTTTTCAGGCTCTTCATATTTTTCAACACCGCTTCATGCTCCTCCGATTTTTCAGACCGTTTCATGCTTCTTATATTTTTGACTTCTTTTAAAGCTCTTCATATATTTCACTCCTTTTTAGGCTCTTCGTGTTTTTCAACACCGTTTCATGCTCCTCCTATTTTTCAGAACGCTTCATGCTCCTCATATTTTTGACACATTTTGTAGCTCTTCATATATTTCACACCTTTTCAGGCTCTTCATGTTTTTCAACACCGCTTCATGCTCTTCCTATTTTTAAGACAGTTTCATGCGCATCATATTTTTGAAACCTTTTGAAGCTCTTCATATTTTTCACACATTTTCAGTCTCTTCATGTTTTTCCACACCGTTTCAGGCTGCTCCTATTTTTCAGACCGTTTCATGCTCCTTATATATTTGACACCTTTTGAAGCTCCTCATATTTTTCACTCCTTTTAGGCTCTTCGTGTTTTTCAACACCGTTTCATGCTCCTAATATTATTCAGACCGTTTTATGCTCCTCATATTTTTGACACTTTTTGAAGCTCTTCATATATTTCACACCATTTCAGGCTCTTCATGTTTCTGAACACCGTTTCATGCTCCTCATATTTTTACATGTTTTGAAACTCTTCATATTTTTCACAACTTTTCAAGCTCTTCATGTTTTCAACACCGCTTCATGCTCCTCCTATTTTTTAGACCGTTTCATGCTCCTCATAAGTTTCACACCTTTTGAAGCTCTTCTTATTTTTCCACCTTTTGAAGCTCTTCATATTTTTCACACGTTTTCAGGCTCTTCTTGTTTTTCAACATCGTTTCATGCTCCTGCGATTTTTCATACTGTTTCATGCTCCTCATATATTTGACACCTTTTGAAGCTGTTCATATTTTTCACATTTTTTCAGGCTCTTCATGTTTTTGAACACCGCTTCATGCTCCTCCTACTTTTCAGAACGTTTCATGCTCCTCATAATTTTGACACCTTTTGAAGCTCTTCATATTTTTCCACCTTTTGAAGCTCTTCATATTTTTCACACGTTTTCAGGCTCTTCATGTTTTTCAACACTGCTTCATGCTCCTCCTATTTTTCAGACCGTTTCATGCTTCTCATAATTTTGACACCTTTTAATCTCTACATATTTTTCACACGTTTCCAGGATCTTCAAGTTTTTGAACACCGTTTCATGCTTCTGCTATTTTTCACACGTTTTGAATCTCTTCATATTTTTCAAACCGTTTCATGCTCTTCATGTTTTTCAACACAGTTTCATGCTCCTCCTATTTTTCAGACCGTTTCATGCTCCTCATATTTTTGACACCTTTTGAAGCTCTTCATATATTTCACACTTTTTCAGGCTCTTCATGTTTTTCAACACCGCATCTTGCTCCTCCTATTTTTCAGACCGTGTCATGCTTCTCATAATTTTGACACCTTTTGAAGCTCCTCATATTTTTCACACCTTTTGTGTCTCTTCATGTTTTTGAACACCGTTACATGCTCCTCCTGTTTTTCAGACCGTTTCATGCTCCTCATATTTTTCACACCTTTTGAAGCTCTTCATATTTCACAAGTTTTGAAGCTCTTCATATTTTTCAAACCTTTTCAGGCTCTTCATGTTTTTCAGTACCGCTTCATGCTCCTCCTATTTTTCAGACTGTTTCATGCTCCTCATAATTTTGACACGTTTTGAAGCTCTTCATATTTTTCACACCTTTTCATACTCTTCATGTTTTTGAACACCGTTTTACGCTACTCCTATTTTTTACACCTTTTGAAGCTGTTCATATTTTTGACACCTTTTCAGGCTCTTCATGTTTTTGAACACCACTTCATGCTCCTCCTGTTTTTCAGACCGCTTAATGCTCCTCATATTTTTGACACTTTTGAAGCTCTTCATATTTCTCACACCTTTTCCGGCTGTTCATGTTTTTGAACACCGCTTCATGCTCCTCCTATTTCTCAGGCCGTTTCATGCTCCTCATATTTTTGACACCTTTTGAAGCTCCTCATATATTTCACGCCTTTTCAGTCTATTTATGTTTTTGAACACCGTTTCATGCTCCTCCTATTTGTCAGACCGTTTCATGCTCCTCATATTTTTGACACCTTTTGAAGCTCTTCATATATTTCACACCTTTGCAGTCTCTTCATGGTTTTGAACACCGTTTCATGGTCCTCCTATTTTTCAGTCCATTTCATGCTCCTCATATTTTTCACTCCTTTTGAGGCTGTACAAATTTTTCACACCTTTTCAGGATCTACATATTTTTCAACACCGTTTTATTCTCCTCCTATATTTGAGACCGTTTCAAGCTCCTCATAATTTTCACAGCTTTTGAGGCTCTTGATATTTTTCACACCGTTTCAGGCTCTTCATGTTTTCGAAAAACGTTTCATGCTCCTCCTATATTTCAGAACGTTTCATGCTCCTCATATTTTTTACACCTTTTGAAGTCTTCATATATTTCACACCTTTTTAGTCTCTTCATGTTTTTGAACACCGTTTCATGCTCCTCCTATTTTTCAGACCGTTTCATGCTCCTCATATGTTTGACACCTTTTGAAACTCTTCATATTTTCACACCTTTTGAAGCTCTTCATATTTTTTACACCTTTTGAAGCTCTTCATATTTTTCACACTTTTTCAGGCTCTTCATGTTTTTGAACACCGCTTCATGATCCTCCTATTTTTCAGACCGTTTCATGCTCCTCATATTTTTGACACCTTGTGAAGCTCTTCATATTTTTCAAACTTTTTGAACCTCTTCATATTTTTCACACCTTTTCAGGCTGTTCATGTTTTTCAACACTGCTTCATGTTCCTCCTATTTTTCAGACCATGTCATGCTCCTCATATTTTTGACACCTTTTGAAGCTCTTCATATATTTCACACCTTTTCAGGCTCTTCATGTTTTTCAACACCGCTTCATGCTCCTACTATGTTTCAGATCGTTTCATGCTCCTCATATTTTTGACACTTTTTGAAGCTCTTCATATTTTTTACACCTTTTCAGGCTCTTCATGTTTTTCAACACCACTTCATGCTCCTCCTATTTTTTAGACCGTTTCATGCTCCTCATATATTTGACACATTTTGAAGCTCTTCATATATTTCACACCTTTTCAGGCTCTTCATGTTTCTGAACACCGTTTCATGCTCCTCCTATTTTTCAGACCGTTTCTTGCTCCTCATAATTTTTACACGTTTTGAACCTCTTCATATTTTTCCCACCTTTTCAGGCTCTTCATGTTTTTGAACACCGTTTCATGCTCCTCCTATTTTTCAGACTGTTTCATGGTCCTCATATTTTTGACACCTTTTGAAGCTCTTCTTGTTTTTCACACTTTTTCAGGCTCTTCATGTTTTTGAACACCGTTTCACGCTCCTGCTATTTTTCAGACCGTTTCATGCTCCTCATATTTTTGACACCTTTTGAAGCTCTTCATATATTTCACACCTTTTCAGGCTCCTCAGGTTTTTGAACACCGCTTCATGCTCCTCCTATTTTTCACACAGATTCATGCTTCTCCAATTTTTGACACCTTTTGAACGTCTTCATATATTTCACACCTTTTAAGGTTCTTCATGTTTTTCACACCTTTTCAGGCTCTTCATGTTTTGCAACACCCCTTCATGCTCTTCCTATTGTTCGGACCCTTTGAAACTCCTCCTATTTTTGACACGTTTTTAAGTTCTTCATATTTTTCACACCATTTCAGGTTCTTCATGTTTTTGAACACCGTTTCATGCTCCTCATATTTTTCAGACCGTTTCATGATCCTCATATTTTTGACACCATTTGAAGCTCTTCATATATTTCACACATTTTCAGGCTCTTCATGTGTTTCACACCTTTTCAGGCTCTTCATGTTTTTCAAAACCGCTTCATGCTCCTCCTATTTTTCAGACCGTTTCATTCTCATTATATTATTGACAAGTTTTGAAGCTCTTCATATATTTCACACCTTTTCAGGCTCCTCATGTTTTTCAACACCGCTTCATGCTCCTCCTATTTTTCAGAACGCTTCATGCTCCTCATATTTTTGACACGTTTTGTAGCTCTTCATATATTTCACACCTTTTCAGGCTCTTCATATTTTTCAACACCGCTTCATGCTCTTCCTATTTTTAAGACAGTTTCATGCGCCTCATAATTATGAAAACTTTTGAAGCTCTTTATATTTTTCACACATTTTCAGGCTCTTCATGTTTTCCACACCGTTTCAGGCTGCTCTTATTTTTCAGACCGTTTCATGCTCCTTATATATTTGACACCTTTTGAAGCTCTTCATATTTTTCACTCCTTTTTAGGCTCTTCGTGTTTTGCAACACCGTTTCATGCTCCTCCTATTTTTCACAACGCTTCATGCTCCTCATATTTTTGACACCTTTTGAAGCTCTTCATATTTTTCACACCATTTCAGGCTCTTCATGTTTCTGAACACCGTTTCATGCTCCTCATATTTTTACATGTTTTGAAACTCTTCATATTTTTCACACCTTTTCAGGCGCTTCAGGTTTTCAACACCGTTTCATGCTCCTAATATTTTTCAGACCGTTTCATGCTCCTCATATTTTTGACACCTTTTGAAGCTCTTCATATTTTTCACACCTTTTCAGTATCTTCAAGTTTTTGAACACCGCTCCATGCTCCACATATTATTCACACCTTCTGAAGCTTTTCATATTTTTCACACATTTTCAGGCTCTTCATGTTTTTCAACACCACTTCATCCTCCTCCTATTTTTCAAACCGTTTCATGCTCCTCATATTTTTGACACCTTTTGAAGCTCTTCATATTTTACACACCTTTTCGGGCTCTTCATGTCTTTGAACACAACTTCATTCTCGCCTTTTTTTCAGACCGTTTCATGCTCCTCATATTTTTCACACCTTTTCAGGCTCTTAATGATTTTGAACACCGTTTCATTTTCCTCCTATTTTTCAGACCGTTTCATGCTCCTCATATTTTTGACACCTTTTGAAGCGCTTCATATTTTTCACATGTTTTCAGGATCTTCATGTTTTTCAAGACCGTTTCATGCTCCTCCTATTTTTCAGACCATTTCATGCACCTCATATTTTCACACGTTTTGAAGCTCTTCAAATTTTGCACACCTTTTCAGGCTCTTCATGTTTTTGAACACCGTTTCATGCTACTCCTATTTGACACCTTTTGAAGCTCTTCATATTTTTCACACCTTTTCATGCTCTTCATGTTTTTCAACACCGTTTCATGCTCCTCCTATTTTCAGACTGTTTCATGCTCCTCATATTTTTGACACCTTTTCAGGCTCTTAATGATTTTGAACACCGTTTCATACTCCTCTTATTTTTCAGACAGTTTCATGCTCCTCATATATTTGACACCTTTTGAAGCTCTTCATATTTTTCACACCTTTTCGGGCTCTTCATGTTTTTGCACACCACTTCATGCTCCTCCTATTTTTCAGACCGTTTCATGCTCCTTATATTTTGACACCTTTTTAATCTCTTCATATTTTTCACACCTTTTCATGCTCTTCATGTTGTTCAACACCGTTTCATACTCCTCTTATTTTTCAGAATGTTTCGTGCTCCTCATATTTTGACACCATTTGAAGCTCTTCATATTTTTCACATCTTTTCAGTATCTTCAAGTTTTGAACACCCTTTCTTGCTCCTCCTATTTTTCAGACCGTTTCCTGCTCCTCATATTTTTGACAACTTTTGGAGCTCTTCATATTTTTCACACCTTTTCAGGCTCTGCATGTTTTGAACACTCCTTCATGCTCCTCCTATGTTTCAGAACGTTTCATGCTCCTCATATTTTTGTCACCTTTTGAAGCTCTTCATATAGTTCACAACTTTTCAGGCTCTTCATGTTGTTCAACACCGCTTCATGCTCCTCTTATTTTTCAGACCGTTTCGTGCACTCATATTTGACACCTTTTGAAGTTCTTCATATTTTTCACACCTTATCAGGCTCTTCATGTATTTCAACAACGCTTCATGCTCCACCTATTTTTCAGACCTTTTCATGCTCCTTATATTTTTACACCTTTTTAAGCTCTTCATATATTTCACACTTTTTCAGGCTCTTCATGTATTTGAACAACACTTCATGCTCCTCCTATTTTTCAGACCGTTTCTTGCTCCTCATATTTTTGACACCTTTTGAAGCTCTTCATATATTTCACACCTTTTCAGGCTCTGCATGTTTTTCAACACCGTTTCATGCTCCTCCTATTTTTCAGACCGTTTCATGCTCCTCATATTTTTGACACCTTTTGAAGCTCGTTATATTTTTCAAGCCTTATCAGTCTCTCTATGTTTTTCAGCACCACTTGATGCTCCTCCTATTTTCAGACCGTTTCATGCTCCTCATATTTTTGACACCTTTTGAAGCTCTTCATATATTTTACTCCTTTTCAGGCTCTTCATGTTTTTCAACACCGTTTCATGCTCGTCCTATTTTTCAGACCGTTTCATGCTCCCCATATTTTAGACACTTTTTGAAGCTCTTCATATTGTTCACAACTTTTCAGGCTCTTCAAATTTTTCAACACAGCTTCATGCTCCTCCTATTTTTCAGACCTTTTCATGCTCCTCATATTTTTGACACCTTTTGAAGCTCTTCATATTTTCCAAACCTTTTCAGTCTCTACATGTTTTTCAGCACCACTATATGCTCCTCCTATTTTTCAGACCGTTTCATGCTCCTCATATTTTTGACACCTTTTGAAGCTCTTCATATATTTCACACCTTTTCAGGCTCTTCATGTTTTTCAACAACGCATCTAGCTCCACCTATTTTTCAGACCGTGTCATGCTTCTCATAATTTTGACACCTTTTGAAGCTCTTCATATTTTTCACACCTTTTGTGTCTCTTCATGTTTTTGAACACCGTTACATGCTCCTCCTGTTTTTCAGACCGTTTCATGCTCCTCATATTTTTCACACCTTTTGAAGCTCTTCATATTTCACAAGTTTTGAAGCTCTTCATATTTTTCACACCTTTTGAAGCTCTTCATATTTTTCAAACCTTTTCAGGCTCATCATGTTTTTCAGTACCGCTTCATGCTCCTCCTATTTTTCAGACTGTTTCATGCTCCTCATAATTTTGACACGTTTTGAAGCTCTTCATATTTTTCACACCTTTTCATGCTCTTCATGTTTTTGAACACCGTTTTACGCTACTCCTATTTTTTACACCTTTTGAAGCTCTTCATATTTTTCACACCTTTTCAGGCTCTTCATGTTTTTCAACAATGTTTAATGCTCCTCCTATTTTTCAGACCGTTTCATGCTCCTCATATTTTTGACACCTTTTAAAGCTCTTCATAATTTTCAAACCTTTGAAGCTCTTCATATTTTTCACACGTTTTCAGGCTGTTCATGTTTTCAAGCTGTACAAATTTTTCACACCTTTTCAGGATCTACATATTTTTCAACACCGTTCTATTCTCCTCCTATATTTGAGACCGTTTCAAGCTCCTCATAATTTTGACAGCTTTTGAGGCTCTTCATATTTTTCACACCGTTTCAGGCTCTTCATGTTTTCGAAAAACGTTTTATGCTCCTCCTATATTTCAGAACGTTTCATGCTCCTCATATTTTTTACACCTTTTGAAGTCTTCATATATTTCACACCTTTTTAGTCTCTTCATGTTTTTGAACACCGTTTCATGCTCCTCCTATTTTCAGACCGTTTCATGCTCCTCATATGTTTGACACCTTTTGAAACTCTTCATATTTTCACACCTTTTGAAGCTCTTCATATTTTTTACACCTTTTGAAGCTCTTCATATTTTTCACACTTTTTCAGGCTCTTCATGTTTTTGAACACCGCTTCATGATCCTCCTATTTTTCAGACCGTTTCATGCTCCTCATATTTTTGACACCTTGTGAAGCTCTTCATATTTTTCAAACTTTTTGAACCTCTTCATATTTTTCACACCTTTTCAGGCTGTTCATGTTTTTCAACACTGCTTCATGCTCCTCCTATTTTTCAGACCATGTCATGCTCCTCATATTTTTGACACCTTTTGAAGCTCTTCATATATTTCACACCTTTTCAGGCTCTTCATGTTTTTCAACACCGCTTCATGCTCCTACTATGTTTCAGATCGTTTCATGCTCCTCATATTTTTGACACTTTTTGAAGCTCTTCATTTTTTTTACACCTTTTCAGGCTCTTCATGTTTTTCAACACCACTTCATGCTCCTCCTATTTTTTAGACCGTTTCATGCTCCTCATATTTTTGTCACATTTTGAAGCTCTTCATATATTTCACACCTTTTCAGGCTCTTCATGTTTCTGAACACCGTTTCATGCTCCTCCTATTTTTCAGACCGTTTCATGCTCTTCATATTTTTGACACCGTTTGAAGCTCTTCATATTTTTTACACCTTTTCAGGCTCTTTATGTTTTACAACACCGCTTCATGCTCCTCCTATTTTTCAGACCGTTTCATGCTCCTCATATTTTTGACACTTTTGAAGCTCTTCATATATTTCACACCTTTTCAGGCTCCTCAGGTTTTTCAACACCGCGTCATGCTCCTCCTGTTTTTCAGACCGTTTCATGCTCCTCATATTTTTGACACCTTTTGAAGCTCTTCATATTTTTCACACCTTTTCCGTCTTTTCATGTTTTTCAACACGGCTTCATGCTCCTCCTATTTTTCAGACCGTTTCATTCTCATTATATTATTGACAAGTTTTGAAGCTCTTTATATTTTTAACACCTTTTCAGGCTCTTCATGTTTTTGAAGACCGTTTCATGCTCCTCCTAATCTTCAGAGCTTTCATGCTCCTCATATTTTTGACACCTTTTGAAGCTCTTTATATATTTCACACCTTTTCAGGCTCTTCAAGTTTTTCAACACCGCTTCATGCTCCTCTTATTTCAGACCGTTTCATGCTCCTCATATTTTTGACACCTTTTGAAGCTCTTTATATTTTTTACATCTTTTCAGGCTCTTCCTGTTTTTCAACACCGGTTCATGCTCCTCCTACTTTTCAGACCGTTTCATGCTCTTCATATTTTTGACACCGTTTGAAGCTCTTCATATTTTTTACACCTTTTCAGGCTCTTTATGTTTTACAACACCGCTTCATGCTGCTCATATTTTTCAGATCGTTTCATGCTCCTCATATATTTGACACGTTTTGAAGCTCTTTATATATTTCACACCTTTTCAGGCTCTTCAAGTTTTTCAACACCGCTTCATGCTCCTCCTATTTTTCAGACCGTTTCATGCTCCTCATATTTTTGTCACCTTTTGAAGCTCTTCATATAGTTCACAACTTTTCAGGCTCTTCATGTTGTTCAACACCGCTTCATGCTCCTCTTACTTTTCAGACCGTTTCGTGCACTCATATTTGACACCTTTTGAAGTTCTTCATATTTTTCACACCTTATCAGGCTCTTCATGTATTTCAACAACGCTTCATGCTCCACCTATTTTTCAGACCTTTTCATGCTCCTCATATTTTTACACCTTTTTAAGCTCTTCATATATTTCACACTTTTTCAGCCTCTTCATGTATTTGAACAACACTTCATGCTCCTCCTATTTTTCAGACCGTTTCTTGCTCCTCATATTTTTGACACCTTTTGAAGCTCTTCATATATTTCACACCTTTTCAGGCTCTGCATGTTTTTCAACACCGTTTCATGCTCCTCCTATTTTTCAGACCGTTTCATGCTCCTCATATTTTTGACACCTTTTGAAGCTCGTTATATTTTTCAAGCCTTTTCAGTCTCTCTATGTTTTTCAGCACCACTTGATGCTCCTCCTATTTTCAGACCGTTTCATGCTCCTCATATTTTTGACACCTTTTGAAGCTCTTCATATATTTTACTCCTTTTCAGGCTCTTCATGTTTTTCAACACCGTTTCATGCTCGTCCTATTTTTCAGACCGTTTCATGCTCCTCATATTTTAGACACTTTTTGAAGCTCTTCATATTGTTCACAACTTTTCAGGCTCTTCAAATTTTTCAACACAGCTTCATGCTCCTCCTATTTTTCAGACCGTTTCATGCTCCTCATATTTTTGACACCTTTTGAAGCTCGTTATATTTTTCAAGCCTTTTCAGTCTCTCTATGTTTTTCAGCACCACTTGATGCTCCTCCTATTTTCAGACCGTTTCATGCTCCTCATATTTTTGACACCTTTTGAAGCTCTTCATATATTCTACTCCTTTTCAGGCTCTTCATGTTTTTCAACACCGTTTCATGCTCGTCCTATTTTTCAGACCGTTTCATGCTCCTCATATTTTAGACACTTTTTGAAGCTCTTCATATTGTTCACAACTTTTCAGGCTCTTCAAATTTTTCAACACAGCTTCATGCTCCTCCTATTTTTCAGACCTTTTCATGCTCCTCATATTTTTGACACCTTTTGAAGCTCTTCATATTTTCCAAACCTTTTCAGTCTCTACATGTTTTTCAGCACCACTATATGCTCCTCCTATTTTTCAGACCGTTTCATGCTCCTCATATTTTTGACACCTTTTGAAGCTCTTCATATATTTCACACCTTTTCAGGCTCTTCATGTTTTTCAACACCGCATCTTGCTCCTCCTATTTTTCAGACCGTGTCATGCTTCTCATAATTTTGACACCTTTTGAAGCTCCTCATATTTTTCACACCTTTTGTGTCTCTTCATGTTTTTGAACACCGTTACATGCTCCTCCTGTTTTTCAGACCGTTTCATGCTCCTCATATTTTTCACACCTTTTGAAGCTCTTCATATTTCACAAGTTTTGAAGCTCTTCATATTTTTCACACCTTTTGAAGCTCTTCATATTTTTCAAACCTTTTCAGGCTCTTCATGTTTTTCAGTACCGCTTCATGCTCCTCCTATTTTTCAGACTGTTTCATGCTCCTCATAATTTTGACACGTTTTGAAGCTCTTCATATTTTTCACACCTTTTCATGCTCTTCATGTTTTTGAACACCGTTTTACGCTACTCCTATTTTTTACACCTTTTGAAGCTCTTCATATTTTTGACACCTTTTCAGGCTCTTCATGTTTTTGAACACCACTTCATGCTCCTCCTGTTTTTCAGACCGCTTAATGCTCCTCATATTTTTGACACTTTTGAAGCTCTTCATATTTCTCACACCTTTTCCGGCTGTTCATGTTTTTGAACACCGCTTCATGCTCCTCCTATTTCTCAGGCCGTTTCATGCTCCTCATATTTTTGACACCTTTTGAAGCTCCTCATATATTTCACGCCTTTTCAGTCTATTTATGTTTTTGAACACCGTTTCATGCTCCTCCTATTTGTCAGACCGTTTCATGCTCTTCATATTTTTGACACCTTTTGAAGCTCTTCATATATTTCACACCTTTGCAGTCTCTTCATGGTTTTGAACACCGTTTCATGCTCCTCCTATTTTTCAGACCGTTTCATGCTCCTCATATGTTTGACACCTTTTGAAACTCTTCATATTTTCACACCTTTTGAAGCTCTTCATATTTTTTACACCTTTTGAAGCTCTTCATATTTTTCACACTTTTTCAGGCTCTTCATGTTTTTGAACACCGCTTCATGATCCTCCTATTTTTCAGACCGTTTCATGCTCCTCATATTTTTGACACCTTGTGAAGCTCTTCATATTTTTCAAACTTTTTGAACCTCTTCATATTTTTCACACCTTTTCAGGCTGTTCATGTTTTTCAACACTGCTTCATGTTCCTCCTATTTTTCAGACCATGTCATGCTCCTCATATTTTTGACACCTTTTGAAGCTCTTCATATATTTCACACCTTTTCAGGCTCTTCATGTTTTTCAACACCGCTTCATGCTCCTACTATGTTTCAGATCGTTTCATGCTCCTCATATTTTTGACACTTTTTGAAGCTCTTCATATTTTTTACACCTTTTCAGGCTCTTCATGTTTTTCAACACCACTTCATGCTCCTCCTATTTTTTAGACCGTTTCATGCTCCTCATATATTTGACACATTTTGAAGCTCTTCATATATTTCACACCTTTTCAGGCTCTTCATGTTTCTGAACACCGTTTCATGCTCCTCCTATTTTTCAGACCGTTTCTTGCTCCTCATAATTTTTACACATTTTGAACCTCTTCATATTTTTCCCACCTTTTCAGGCTCTTCATGTTTTTGAACACCGTTTCATGCTCCTCCTATTTTTCAGACTGTTTCATGGTCCTCATATTTTTGACACCTTTTGAAGCTCTTCTTGTTTTTCACACTTTTTCAGGCTCTTCATGTTTTTGAACACCGTTTCACGCTCCTGCTATTTTTCAGACCGTTTCATGCTCCTCATATTTTTGACACCTTTTGAAGCTCTTCATATATTTCACACCTTTTCAGGCTCCTCAGGTTTTTGAACACCGCTTCATGCTCCTCCTATTTTTCACACAGATTCATGCTTCTCCAATTTTTGACACCTTTTGAACGTCTTCATATATTTCACACCTTTTAAGGTTCTTCATGTTTTTCACACCTTTTCAGGCTCTTCATGTTTTGCAACACCCCTTCATGCTCTTCCTATTGTTCGGACCCTTTGAAACTCCTCCTATTTTTGACACGTTTTTAAGTTCTTCATATTTTTCACACCATTTCAGGTTCTTCATGTTTTTGAACACCGTTTCATGCTCCTCATATTTTTCAGACCGTTTCATGATCCTCATATTTTTGACACCATTTGAAGCTCTTCATATATTTCACACATTTTCAGGCTCTTCATGTGTTTCACACCTTTTCAGGCTCTTCATGTTTTTCAACACCGCTTCATGCTCCTCCTATTTTTCAGACCGTTTCATTCTCATTATATTATTGACAAGTTTTGAAGCTCTTCATATATTTCACACCTTTTCAGGCTCCTCATGTTTTTCAACACCGCTTCATGCTCCTCCTATTTTTCAGAACGCTTCATGCTCCTCATATTTTTGACACGTTTTGTAGCTCTTCATATATTTCACACCTTTTCAGGCTCTTCATATTTTTCAACACCGCTTCATGCTCTTCCTATTTTTAAGACAGTTTCATGCGCCTCATAATTATGAAACCTTTTGAAGCTCTTTATATTTTTCACACATTTTCAGGCTCTTCATGTTTTCCACACCGTTTCAGGCTGCTCTTATTTTTCAGACCGTTTCATGCTCCTTATATATTTGACACCTTTTGAAGCTCTTCATATTTTTCACTCCTTTTTAGGCTCTTTGTGTTTTGCAACACCGTTTCATGCTCCTCCTATTTTTCAGAACGCTTCATGCTCCTCATATTTTTGACACCTTTTGAAGCTCTTCATATTTTTCACACCATTTCAGGCTCTTCATGTTTCTGAACACCGTTTCATGCTCCTCATATTTTTACATGTTTTGAAACTCTTCATATTTTTCACACCTTTTCAGGCGCTCAGGTTTTCAACACCGTTTCATGCTCCTGCTATTTTTCAGACCGTTTCATGCTCCTCATATTTTTGACACCTTTTGAAGCTCTTCATATATTTCACACCTTTTCAGGCTCCTCAGGTTTTTGAACACCGCTTCATGCTCCTCCTATTTTTCACACAGATTCATGCTTCTCCAATTTTTGACACCTTTTGAACGTCTTCATATATTTCACACCTTTTAAGGTTCTTCATGTTTTTCACACCTTTTCAGGCTCTTCATGTTTTGCAACACCCCTTCATGCTCTTCCTATTGTTCGGACCCTTTGAAACTCCTCCTATTTTTGACACGTTTTTAAGTTCTTCATATTTTTCACACCATTTCAGGTTCTTCATGTTTTTGAACACCGTTTCATGCTCCTCATATTTTTCAGACCGTTTCATGATCCTCATATTTTTGACACCATTTGAAGCTCTTCATATATTTCACACATTTTCAGGCTCTTCATGTGTTTCACACCTTTTCAGGCTCTTCATGTTTTTCAACACCGCTTCATGCTCCTCCTATTTTTCAGACCGTTTCATTCTCATTATATTATTGACAAGTTTTGAAGCTCTTCATATATTTCACACCTTTTCAGGCTCCTCATGTTTTTCAACACCGCTTCATGCTCCTCCTATTTTTCAGAACGCTTCATGCTCCTCATATTTTTGACACGTTTTGTAGCTCTTCATATATTTCACACCTTTTCAGGCTCTTCATATTTTTCAACACCGCTTCATGCTCTTCCTATTTTTAAGACAGTTTCATGCGCCTCATAATTATGAAACCTTTTGAAGCTCTTTATATTTTTCACACATTTTCAGGCTCTTCATGTTTTCCACACCGTTTCAGGCTGCTCTTATTTTTCAGACCGTTTCATGCTCCTTATATATTTGACACCTTTTGAAGCTCTTCATATTTTTCACTCCTTTTTAGGCTCTTTGTGTTTTGCAACACCGTTTCATGCTCCTCCTATTTTTCAGAACGCTTCATGCTCCTCATATTTTTGACACCTTTTGAAGCTCTTCATATTTTTCACACCATTTCAGGCTCTTCATGTTTCTGAACACCGTTTCATGCTCCTCATATTTTTACATGTTTTGAAACTCTTCATATTTTTCACACCTTTTCAGGCGCTCAGGTTTTCAACACCGTTTCATGCTCCTAATATTTTTCAGACCGTTTCATGCTCCTCATATTTTTGACACCTTTTGAAGCTCTTCATATTTTTCACACCTTTTCAGTATCTTCAAGTTTTTGAACACCGCTTCATGCTCCACATATTATTCACACCTTCTGAAGCTCTTCATATTTTTCACACATTTTCAGGCTCTTCATGTTTTTCAACACCACTTCATGCTCCTCCTATTTTTCAAACCGTTTCATGCTCCTCATATTTTTGACACCTTTTGAAGCTCTTCATATTTTACACACCTTTTCGGGCTCTTCATGTCTTTGAACACAACTTCATTCTCGCCTTTTTTTCAGACCGTTTCATGCTCCTCATATTTTTCACACCTTTTCAGGCTCTTAATGATTTTGAACACCGTTTCATTTTCCTCCTATTTTTCAGACCGTTTCATGCTCCTCATATTTTTGACACCTTTTGAAGCGCTTCATATTTTTCACATGTTTTCAGGATCTTCATGTTTTTCAAGACCGTTTCATGCTCCTCCTATTTTTCAGACCATTTCATGCACCTCATATTTTCACACGTTTTGAAGCTCTTCAAATTTTGCACACCTTTTCAGGCTCTTCATGTTTTTGAACACCGTTTCATGCTACTCCTATTTGACACCTTTTGAAGCTCTTCATATTTTTCACACCTTTTCATGCTCTTCATGTTTTTCAACACCGTTTCATGCTCCTCCTATTTTCAAACTGTTTCATGCTCCTCATATTTTTGACACCTTTTCAGGCTCTTAATGATTTTGAACACCGTTTCATACTCCTCTTATTTTTCAGACTGTTTCATGCTCCTCATATATTTGACACCTTTTGAAGCTCTTCATATTTTTCACACCTTTTCGGGCTCTTCATGTTTTTGCACACCACTTCATGCTCCTCCTATTTTTCAGACCGTTTCATGCTCCTTATATTTTGACACCTTTTTAATCTCTTCATATTTTTCACACCTTTTCATGCTCTTCATGTTGTTCAACACCGTTTCATACTCCTCTTATTTTTCAGAATGTTTCGTGCTCCTCATATTTTGACACCATTTGAAGCTCTTCATATTTTTCACATCTTTTCAGTATCTTCAAGTTTTGAACACCGTTTCTTGCTCCTCCTATTTTTCAGACCGTTTCCTGCTCCTCATATTTTTGACAATTTTTGGAGCTCTTCATATTTTTCACACCTTTTCAGGCTCTGCATGTTTTGAACACTCCTTCATGCTCCTCCTATGTTTCAGAACGTTTCATGCTCCTCATATTTTTGTCACCTTTTGAAGCTCTTCATATAGTTCACAACTTTTCAGGCTCTTCATGTTGTTCAACACCGCTTCATGCTCCTCTTATTTTTCAGACCGTTTCGTGCACTCATATTTGACACCTTTTGAAGTTCTTCATATTTTTCACACGTTATCAGGCTCTTCATGTATTTCAACAACGCTTCATGCTCCACCAATTTTTCAGACCTTTTCATGCTCCTTATATTTTTACACCTTTTTAAGCTCTTCATATATTTCACACTTTTTCAGGCTCTTCATGTATTTGAACAACACTTCATGCTCCTCCTATTTTTCAGACCGTTTCTTGCTCCTCATATTTTTGACACCTTTTGAAGCTCTTCATATATTTCACACCTTTTCAGGCTCTGCATGTTTTTCAACACCGTTTCATGCTCCTCCTATTTTTCAGACCGTTTCATGCTCCTCATATTTTTGACACCTTTTGAAGCTCGTTATATTTTTCAAGCCTTATCAGTCTCTCTATGTTTTTCAGCACCACTTGATGCTCCTCCTATTTTCAGACCGTTTCATGCTCCTCATATTTTTGACACCTTTTGAAGCTCTTCATATATTTTACTCCTTTTCAGGCTCTTCATGTTTTTCAACACCGTTTCATGCTCGTCCTATTTTTCAGACCGTTTCATGCTCCTCATATTTTAGACACTTTTTGAAGCTCTTCATATTGTTCACAACTTTTCAGGCTCTTCAAATTTTTCAACACAGCTTCATGCTCCTCCTATTTTTCAGACCTTTTCATGCTCCTCATATTTTTGACACCTTTTGAAGCTCTTCATATTTTCCAAACCTTTTCAGTCTCTACATGTTTTTCAGCACCACTATATGCTCCTCCTATTTTTCAGACCGTTTCATGCTCCTCATATTTTTGACACCTTTTGAAGCTCTTCATATATTTCACACCTTTTCAGGCTCTTCATGTTTTTCAACACCGCATCTTGCTCCTCCTATTTTTCAGACCGTGTCATGCTTCTCATAATTTTGACACCTTTTGAAGCTCTTCATATTTTTCACACCTTTTGTGTCTCTTCATGTTTTTGAACACCGTTACATGCTCCTCCTGTTTTTCAGACCGTTTCATGCTCCTCATATTTTTCACACCTTTTGAAGCTCTTCATATTTCACAAGTTTTGAAGCTCTTCATATTTTTCACACCTTTTGAAGCTCTTCATATTTTTCAAACCTTTTCAGGCTCTTCATGTTTTTCAGTACCGCTTCATGCTCCTCCTATTTTTCAGACTGTTTCATGCTCCTCATAATTTTGACACGTTTTGAAGCTCTTCATATTTTTCACACCTTTTCATGCTCTTCATGTTTTTGAACAGCGTTTTACGCTACTCCTATTTTTTACACCTTTTGAAGCTCTTCATATTTTTCACACCTTTTCAGGCTCTTCATGTTTTTCAACAATGTTTAATGCTCCTACTATTTTTCAGACCGTTTCATGCTCCTCATATTTTTGACACCTTTTAAAGCTCTTCATAATTTTCAAACCTTTGAAGCTCTTCATATTTTTCACACGTTTTCAGGCTGTTCATGTTTTCAAGCTGTACAAATTTTTCACACCTTTTCAGGATCTACATATTTTTCAACACCGTTCTATTCTCCTCCTATATTTGAGACCGTTTCAAGCTCCTCATAATTTTGACAGCTTTTGAGGCTCTTCATATTTTTCACACCGTTTCAGGCTCTTCATGTTTTCGAAAAACGTTTTATGCTCCTCCTATATTTCAGAACGTTTCATGCTCCTCATATTTTTTACACCTTTTGAAGTCTTCATATATTTCACACCTTTTTAGTCTCTTCATGTTTTTTAACACCGTTTCATGCTCCTCCTATTTTCAGACCGTTTCATGCTCCTCATATGTTTGACACCTTTTGAAACTCTTCATATTTTCACACCTTTTGAAGCTCTTCATATTTTTTACACCTTTTGAAGCTCTTCATTTTTTTCACACTTTTTCAGGCTCTTCATGTTTTTGAACACCGCTTCATGATCCTCCTATTTTTCAGACCTTTTCATGCTCCTCATATTTTTGACACCTTGTGAAGCTCTACATATTTTTCAAACTTTTTGAACCTCTTCATATTTTTCACACCTTTTCAGGCTGTTCATGTTTTTCAACACTGCTTCATGCTCCTCCTATTTTTCAGACCATGTCATGCTCCTCATATTTTTGACACCTTTTGAAGCTCTTCATATATTTCACACCTTTTCAGGCTCTTCAAGTTTTTCAACACCGCTTCATGCACCTCCTCTTTGTCAGACCGTTTCATGCTCCTTATATTTTTCACACCTTTTGAAGTTCTTCTTATTTTTCACACCTTTTCAAGCTCTTCATGTTTTCAACATCGCTTCATGCTCCTACTATTTTTCAGACCGTTTCATGCTCCTCATATGTTTCACACCTTTTGAAGCTCTTCATATATTTCACATCTTTTCAGGCTCTTCATGTTTCTGAACACAGCTTCATGCTCCTCCTATTTTTCAGACAGTTTCATGCTCCTCATATTTTTGACACCTTTTCAAGCTCTTCATATTTTTGACACCTTTTCAGGCTCTTCATGTTTTTGAACACCACTTCATGCTCCTCCTGTTTTTCAGACCGCTTAATGCTCCTCATATTTTTGACACTTTTGAAGCTCTTCATATTTCTCACACCTTTTCCGGCTGTTCATGTTTTTGAACACCGCTTCATGCTCCTCCTATTTCTCAGGCCGTTTCATGCTCCTCATATTTTTGACACCTTTTGAAGCTCCTCATATATTTCACGCCTTTTCAGTCTATTTATGTTTTTGAACACCGTTTCATGCTCCTCCTATTTGTCAGACCGTTTCATGCTCCTCATATTTTTGTCACATTTTGAAGCTCTTCATATATTTCACACCTTTTCAGGCTCTTCATGTTTCTGAACACCGTTTCATGCTCCTCCTATTTTTCAGACTGTTTCATGCTCCTCATATTTTTGACACCTTTTGAAGCTCTTCTTGTTTTTCACACTTTTTCAGGCTCTTCATGTTTTTGAACACCGTTTCACGCTCCTGCTATTTTTCAGACCGTTTCATTCTCATTATATTATTGACAAGTTTTGAAGCTCTTCATATATTTCACACCTTTTCAGGCTCTTCATGTTTTTCAACACCACTTCATGCTCCTCCTATTTTTTAGACCGTTTCATGCTCCTCATATTTTTGACACCTTTTGAAGCTCTTCATATATTTCACACCTTTTCAGGCTCCTCAGGTTTTTGAACACCGCTTCATGCTCCTCCTATTTTTCACACAGATTCATGCTTCTCCAATTTTTGACACCTTTTGAACGTCTTCATATATTTCACACCTTTTAAGGTTCTTCATGTTTTTCACACCTTTTCAGGCTCTTCATGTTTTGCAACACCCCTTCATGCTCTTCCTATTGTTCGGACCCTTTGAAACTCCTCCTATTTTTGACACGTTTTTAAGTTCTTCATATTTTTCACACCATTTCAGGTTCTTCATGTTTTTGAACACCGTTTCATGCTCCTCATATTTTTCAGACCGTTTCATGATCCTCATATTTTTGACACCATTTGAAGCTCTTCATATATTTCACACATTTTCAGGCTCTTCATGTGTTTCACACCTTTTCAGGCTCTTCATGTTTTTCAACACCGCTTCATGCTCCTCCTATTTTTCAGACCGTTTCATTCTCATTATATTATTGACAAGTTTTGAAGCTCTTCATATATTTCACACCTTTTCAGGCTCCTCATGTTTTTCAACACCGCTTCATGCTCCTCCTATTTTTCAGAACGCTTCATGCTCCTCATATTTTTGACACGTTTTGTAGCTCTTCATATATTTCACACCTTTTCAGGCTCTTCATATTTTTCAACACCGCTTCATGCTCTTCCTATTTTTAAGACAGTTTCATGCTCCTCATATTTTTGACACCTTTTGAAGATCTTTATATTTTTCACACATTTTCAGGCTCTTCATGTTTTCCACACCCTTTCAGGCTGCTCTTATTATTCAGACCTTTTCATGCTCCTTATATATTTGACACCTTTTGAAGCTCTTCATATTTTTCACTCCTTTTTAGGCTCTTCGTGTTTTTCAACACCGTTTCATGCTCCTAATATTTTTCAGAACGCTTCATGCTCCTCATATTTTTGACACCTTTTGAAGCTCTTCATATTTTTCACACCATTTCAGGCTCTTCATGTTTCTGAACACCGTTTCATGCTCCTCATATTTTTACATGTTTTGAAACTCTTCATATTTTTCACACCTTTTCAGGCGCTTCAGGTTTTCAACACCGTTTCATGCTCCTAGTATTTTTCAGACCGTTTCATGCTCCTCATATTTTTGACACCTTTTGAAGCTCTTCATATTTTTCACACCTTTTCAGTATCTTCAAGTTTTTGAACACCGCTTCATGCTCCACATATTATTCACACCTTCTGAAGCTCTTCATATTTTTCACACATTTTCAGGCTCTTCATGTTTTTCAACACCACTTCATGCTCCTCCTATATTTCAGACCGTTTCATGCTCCTCATATTTTTGACACCTTTTGAAGCTCTTCATATTTTACACACCTTTTCGGGCTCTTCATGTCTTTGAACACAACTTCATTCTCGCCTTTTTTTCAGACCGTTTCATGCTCCTCATATTTTTCACACCTTTTCAGGCTCTTAATGATTTTGAACACCGTTTCATTTTCCTCCTATTTTTCAGACCGTTTCATGCTCCTCATATTTTTGACACCTTTTGAAGCGCTTCATATTTTTCACATGTTTTCAGGATCTTCATGTTTTTGAACACCATTTCATGCTCCTCCTATTTTTCAGACCGTTTCATGCTCTTCATGTTTTTCAAGACCGTTTCATGCTCCTCCTAGTTTTCAGACCATTTCATGCACCTCATATTTTCACACGTTTTGAAGCTCTTCAAATTTTGCACACCTTTTCAGGCTCTTCATGTTTTGAACACCGTTTCATGCTACTCCTATTTGACACCTTTTGAAGCTCTTCATATTTTTCACACCTTTTCATGCTCTTCATGTTTTTCAACACCGTTTCATGCTCCTCCTATTTTCAGACTGTTTCATGCTCCTCATATTTTTGACACCTTTTCAGGCTCTTAATGATTTTGAACACCGTTTCATACTCCTCTTATTTTTCAGACAGTTTCATGCTCCTCATATATTTGACACCTTTTGAAGCTCTTCATATTTTTCACACCTTTTCGGGCTCTTCATGTTTTTGCACACCACTTCATGCTCCTCCTATTTTTCAGACCGTTTCATGCTCCTTATATTTTGACACCTTTTTAATCTCTTCATATTTTTCACACCTTTTCATGCTCTTCATGTTGTTCAACACCGTTTCATACTCCTCTTATTTTTCAGAATGTTTCGTGCTCCTCATATTTTGACACCTTTTGAAGCTCTTCATATTTTTCACATCTTTTCAGTATCTTCAAGTTTTTGAACACCGTTTCATGCTCCTCCTATTTTTCAGACCGTTTCCTGCTCCTCATATTTTTGACAACTTTTGGAGCTCTTCATATTTTTCACACCTTTTCAGGCTCTGCATGTTTTGAACACTCCTTCATGCTCCTCCTATGTTTCAGACCGTTTCATGCTCCTCATATTTTTTCACCTTTTGAAGCTCTTCATATGTTTCACACATTTTCAGACCCTTCATGTTTTTCAACACCGCTTTATGCTGCACCTATTTTTCAGAACAGTTTCATGCTCCTCATATTTTTGACACTTTTTGAACCTCTTCATATTTTTCACACCTTGTCAGGCTTTTCATGTTTTTGAACACCGCTTCATGCTCCACATATTTTTAAGACCGTTTCATGCTCCTCATATTTTTCACACATTTTCAGGCTCTTCATGTTTTTGAACACCATTTCATGCTTCTCATATTTATGACACCTTTTGAAGCTCTTCATGTATTTCACTCCTCTTCAGGCTCTTCATGGTTTTCAACACCATTACATGCTCCTCCTATTTTTCAGACCATTTCATGCTCCTCATATTTTTGACACCTTTTGAAGCTCTTCATATTTTTCAAACCTTTTCAGGCTCTCCATGTTTTTCAGCACCTTTTGATGCTCCTCCTATTTTCAGATTGTTTCATGCTCCTAATATTTTTCACACCTTGTCAGGCTATTCATTTTTTTCAACTCCACTTCATGCTCCTCCTATTTTTCAGACCGTTTCATGTTCCTCCTATTTGTGACACTTTTGAATCTCTTCATATATTTCACACCTTTCCAAGCTCTTCATGTTTTTCAACACCGCTTCATGCTCCTCCTATTTTTGAGACCGTATCATGCTCCTCATATTTTTGACACATTTTGAAGCTCTTCATGTTTTTCAACTCCGCTTCATGCTCCTTCTATTTTTGACACCTTTTGTAGCTCTTCATATTTTTCACACATTTTCAGGCTCTTCATGTTTTTCAACACCGTTACATGCTCCTCCTATTTTTAAGACCGTTACATGCTTCTTATATTTTTGACACCTTTTGAAGCTCTTCATATATTTCACACCTTTTCAGGCTCTTCATGTTTTTCAACACCGCTTCATGCTCCTCCTATTTTTCAGACCATGTCATGCTCCTCATATTTTTGACACCTTTTGAAGCTCTTCATATATTTCACACCTTTTCAGGCTCTTCATGTTTTTGAACAACGCTTCATGCTCCTACTATGTTTCAGATCGTTTCATGCTCCTCATATTTTTGACACATTTTGAAGCTCTTCATATATTTCACAACTTTTCAGGCTGTTTATGTTTTTCAACACCGCTTCATGTTGCTCCTATTTTTCAGACCGTTTCACGCTCCTCATATATTTGACACATTTTGAAGCTCTTCATATATTTCACAACTTTTCAGGCTGTTTATGTTTTTCAACACCGCTTCATGCATTTCCTATTTTTCAGACCGTTTCATGCTCCTCATATTTTTAACACCTTTTGAAACTCTTCATATATTTCACACCTTTTCAGGCTCCTCAGGTTTTTGAACACCGCTTCATGCTCCTCCTATTTTTCACACAGATTCATGCTTCTCCAATTTTTGACACCTTTTGAACCTCTTCATATATTTCACACCTTTTAAGGTTCTTCATGTTTTTCACACCTTTTCAGGCTCTTCATGTTTTGCAACACCCCTTCATGCTCTTCCTATTTTTCGGACCCTTTGAAACTCCTCCTATTTTTGACACGTTTTTAAGTTCTTCATATTTTTCACACCATTTCAGGTTCTTCATGTTTTTGAACGCCGTTTCATGCTCCTCATATTTTTCAGACTGTTTCATGATCCTCATATTTTTGACACCATTTGAAGCTCTTCATATATTTCACACATTTTCAGGCTCTTCATGTTTATCACACCTTTTCAGGCTCTTCATGTTTTGCAACACCGCTTCATGCTCCTCCTATTTTTCAGACCGTTTCATGCTCCTCATATTTTTGACAATTTTGAAGCTCTTCATGTATTTCACACCTTTTCAGGCTCTTCATGTTTTTCAACACCGCTTCTTACTCCTCCTATTCTTCAGACCTTTTCATGCTCCTCATATTTTTGACACCTTTTGAAGCTCTTCTTATTTTTCACACCTTTTCAGCCTTTTCATGTTTTTCAACACCGCTTCATGCTCCTCCTATTTTTCAGACCGTTTCATTCTCATTATATTATTGACAAGTTTTGAAGCTCTTCATATATTTCCCACCTTTTCAGGCTCTTCATATTTTTGAAGACCGTTTCATGCTCCCCCTAATATTCAGAGCGTTTTATGCTCCTCATATTTTTGACACCTTTTGAAGCTCTTCATATATTTCACACCTTTTCAGGCTGTTTATGTTTTTTAACACCGCTTCATGCTGCTCCTATTTTTCAGACCGTTTCATGCTCCTCATATATTTGACACGTTTTGAAGTTCTTCATATATTTCACTACTTTTCAGGCTCTTCTTTTTTTCAACACCGATTCTTGCTCCTCCTATTTTTCAGACCGTTTCATGTTCCTCATATTTTTGACAACTTTTGAAGCGCTTCATGTTTTTCACACCTTTTCAGGCTCTTCACTTTTCAACACCGCTTCATGCTCCTCCTATTTTTCAGACCGTTTCATGCTCCTCATACTTTTGAAAACTTTTGAAGCTCTTCATATATTTCCCACCTTTTCAGGCTCTTCATGTTTTGCAACACCGTTTCATGCTCCTCCTATTTTTCAGACCGTTTCATGCTCCTCCTATTTTTCAGACAGTTTCATGCTCCTCATATATTTGACTCCTTTTGAAGCTCTTCATATTATTCACACCTTTTCAGGCTCTTCATATTTTTCAACACCGCTTCATGCTCCTCCGATTTTTCAGACCGTTTCATGCTCCTCCTATTTTTCAGACAGTTTCATGCTCCTCCTATTTTTCAGACAGTTTCATGCTCCTCATATATTTGACTCCTTTTGAAACTCTTCATATTTTTCACACCTTTTCAGGCTCTTCATATTTTTCAACACCGCTTCATGCTCCTCCGATTTTTCAGACCGTTTCATGCTTCTTATATTTTTGACTTCTTTTAAAGCTCTTCATATATTTCACTCCTTTTTAGGCTCTTCGTGTTTTTCAACACCGTTTCATGCTCCTCCTATTTTTCAGAACGCTTCATGCTCCTCATATTTTTGACACATTTTGTAGCTCTTCATATATTTCACACCTTTTCAGGCTCTTCATGTTTTTCAACACCGCTTCATGCTCTTCCTATTTTTAAGACAGTTTCATGCGCATCATATTTTTGAAACCTTTTGAAGCTCTTCATATTTTTCACACATTTTCAGTCTCTTCATGTTTTTCCACACCGTTTCAGGCTGCTCCTATTTTTCAGACCGTTTCATGCTCCTTATATATTTGACACCTTTTGAAGCTCCTCATATTTTTCACTCATTTTTAGGCTCTTCGTGTTTTTCAACACCGTTTCATGCTCCTAATATTATTCAGACCGTTTTATGCTCCTCATATTTTTGACACTTTTTGAAGCTCTTCATATTTTTCACACCATTTCAGGCTCTTCATGTTTCTGAACACCGTTTCATGCTCCTCATATTTTTACATGTTTTGAAACTCTTCATATTTTTCACAACTTTTCAAGCTCTTCATGTTTTCAACACCGCTTCATGCTCCTCCTATTTTTTAGACCGTTTCATGCTCCTCATAAGTTTCACACCTTTTGAAGCTCTTCTTATTTTTCCACCTTTTGAAGCTCTTCATATTTTTCACACGTTTTCAGGCTCTTCTTGTTTTTCAACATCGTTTCATGCTCCTGCGAATTTTCATACTGTTTCATGCTCCTCATATATTTGACACCTTTTGAAGCTGTTCATATTTTTCACATTTTTTCAGGCTCTTCATGTTTTTGAACACCGCTTCATGCTCCTCCTACTTTTCAGAACGTTTCATGCTCCTCATAATTTTGACACCTTTTGAAGCTCTTCATATTTTTCCACCTTTTGAAGCTCTTCATATTTTTCACACGTTTTCAGGCTCTTCATGTTTTTCAACACTGCTTCATGCTCCTCCTATTTTTCAGACCGTTTCATGCTTCTCATAATTTTGACACCTTTTAATCTCTTCATATTTTTCACACGTTTTCAGGATCTTCAAGTTTTTGAACACCGTTTCATGCTTCTGCTATTTTTCACACGTTTTGAATCTCTTCATATTTTTCAAACCGTTTCATGCTCTTCATGTTTTTCAACACAGTTTCATGCTCCTCCTATTTTTCAGACCGTTTCATGGTCCTCGTATTTTTGACACCTTTTGAAGCTCTTCATATTTATCACACCTTTTCAGGCTCTTCATGTTTTTCAACACTGCTTCATTCTCCTCCTATATTTCAGACCGTTTCATGCTCCTCATATTTTTGACACCTTTTGAAGCTCTTCATATTTTTCAACCCTTTTCAGGCTCTTCATGTTTTTAAAAACCGCTTCATGTTCCTCCTATTTTTCAGACTGTTTCATTCTCCTCATAATTTTGACACGTTTTGAAGCCTTTCATGTTTTTCACACCTTTCAGGCTCTTCAGGTTTTTGAACACAATTTCATGCTCCTCCTATTTTTCAGACCATTTCATGCTCTTCATATTTTTGACACCTTTTAAGCTCTTCATATTTTTCACAGATTTTCAGGCTCTTCAAGTTTTTGAACACCGCTTCATGCTCCTCTTATTTCAGACCGTTTCATGCTCCTCATATTTTTGACAACTTTTGAAGCTCTTTATATTTTTTACATCTTTTCAGGCTCTTCCTGTTTTTCAACACTGGTTCATGCTCCTCCTATTTTTCAGACCGTTTCATGCTCTTCATATTTTTGACACCGTTTGAAGCTCTTCATATTTTTTACACCTTTCAGGCTCTTTATGTTTTACAACACCGCTTCATGCTGCTCATATTTTTCAGATCCTTTCATGCTCCTCATATATTTGACACGTTTTGAAGCTCTTTATATATTTCACACCTTTTCAGGCTCTTCAAGTTTTTCAACACCGCTTCATGCTCCTCCTATTTTTCAGACCGTTTCATGCTCCTCATATTTTTGTCACCTTTTGAAGCTCTTCATATAGTTCACAACTTTTCAGGCTGTTCATGTTGTTCAACACCGCTTCATGCTCCTCTTATTTTTCAGACCGTTTCGTGCACTCATATTTGACACCTTTTGAAGTTCTTCATATTTTTCACACCTTATCAGGCTCTTCATGTATTTCAACAACGCTTCATGCTCCACCTATTTTTCAGACCTTTTCATGCTCCTCATATTTTTACACCTTTTTAAGCTCTTCATATATTTCACACTTTTTCAGGCTCTTCATGTATTTGAACAACACTTCATGCTCCTCCTATTTTTCAGACCGTTTCTTGCTCCTCATAATTTTGACACCTTTTGAAGCTCTTCATATATTTCACACCTTTTCAGGCTCTGCATGTTTTTCAACACCGTTTCATGCTCCTCCTATTTTTCAGACCGTTTCATGGTCCTCATATTTTTGACACCTTTTGAAGCTCGTTATATTTTTCAACCTTTTCAGTCTCTCTATGTTTTTCAGCACCACTTGATGCTCCTCCTATTTTCAGACCGTTTCATGCTCCTCATATTTTTGACACCTTTTGAAGCTCTTCATATATTTTACTCCTTTTCAGGCTCTTCATGTTTTTCAACACCGTTTCATGCTCGTCCTATTTTTCAGACCGTTTCATGCTCCTCATATTTTAGACACTTTTTGAAGCTCTTCATATTGTTCACAACTTTTCAGGCTCTTCAAATTTTTCAACACAGCTTCATGCTCCTCCTATTTTTCAGACCTTTTCATGCTCCTCATATTTTTGACACCTTTTGAAGCTCTTCATATTTTCCAAACCTTTTCAGTCTCTACATGTTTTTCAGCACCACTATATGCTCCTCCTACTTTTCAGACCGTTTCATGCTCCTCATATTTTTGAGACCTTTTGAAGCTCTTCATATATGTCACACCTTTTCAGGCTCTTCATGTTTTTCAACACCGTTACATGCTCCTCCTGTTTTTCAGACCGTTTCATGCTCCTCATATTTTTCACACCTTTTGAAGCTCTTCATATTTCACAAGTTTTGAAGCTCTTCATATTTTTCACACCTTTTGAAGCTCTTCATATTTTTCAAACCTTTTCAGGCTCTTCATGTTTTTCAGTACCGCTTCAAGCTCCTCCTATTTTTCAGACTGTTTCATGCTCCTCATAATTTTTACACGTTTTGAACCTCTTCATATTTTTCCTACCTTTTCAGGCTCTTCATGTTTTTGAACACCGTTTCATGCTCCTCCTATTTTTCAGACTGTTTCATGCTCCTCATATTTTTGACACCTTTTGAATCTCTTCTTGTTTTTCACACTTTTTCAGGCTCTTCATGTTTTTGGACACCACTTCTTCCCCCTCATTTTTTCACAAGGTTTCTTCCTCCTCATATATTTGACACCTTTTGAAGCTCTTCATATTTTTCACACCTTTTCATGCTCTTCATTTTTTTCAACACCGATTCATGCTCCTCCTGTTTTACAGACCGTTTCAGGCTCCTCATATATTTCACAGCTTTTCATGCTTTTCATATGTTCCACACCTTTTCAGGCTCTTCATGTTTTTGAACACCGTTTCATGCTCCTCCTATTTTTCAGACCGTTTCATGCTCCTCATATTTTTGACACCTTTTGAAGCTCTTCATATTTTTCACACCTTTTCAGGCTCTTCATGTTTTTGAAGACTTTTTCATGCTCCTCCTAATCTTCAGAACGTTTCATGCTCCTCATATTTTTGACACATTTTGAAGCTCTTCATATATTTCACAACTTTTCAGGCTGTTTATGTTTTTCAACACCGCTTCATGCTGCTCCTATTTTTCAGACCGTTTCATGCTCCTCATATATTTGACACATTTTGAAGCTCTTCATATATTTCACAACTTTTCAAGCTCTTCTTTTTTTCAACACCGATTCTTGCTCCTCCTATTTTTCTTACCGTTTTATGTTCCTCATATTTTTGACACCTTTTGAACCTCTTCATATATTTCACACTTTTTCAGGCTCTTCATGTTTTTGAACACCGTTTCACGCTCCTGCTATTTTTCAGACCGTTTCATGCTCCTCATATTTTTAACACCTTTTGAAGCTCTTCATATTATTCACATCTCTTCAGGCTCTTCATGTTTTTGAACACCGTTTCATGCTCCTCCTATTTTTCAGACCGTTTCATGCTCCTCATATTTTTAACACCTTTTGAAGCTCTTCATATATTTCACACCTTTTCAGGCTCCTCAGGTTTTTGAACACCGCTTCATGCTCCTCCTATTTTTCACACAGATTCATGCTTCTCCAAATTTTGACACCTTTTGAAGTCTTCATATATTTCACACCTTTTAAGGTTCTTCATGTTTTTCACACCTTTTCAGGCTCTTCATGTTTTGCAACACCCCTTCATGCTCTTCCTATTGTTCGGACCCTTTGAAACTCCTCCTATTTTTGACACGTTTTTAAGTTCTTCATATTTTTCACACCATTTCAGGTTCTTCATGTTTTTGAACACCGTTTCATGCTCCTCATATTTTTCAGACCGTTTCATGATCCTCATATTTTTGACACCATTTGAAGCTCTTCATATATTTCACACATTTTCAGGCTCTTCATGTGTTTCACACCTTTTCAGGCTCTTCATGTTTTGCAACACCGCTTCATGCTCCTCCTATTTTTCAGACCATTTCATGCTCCTCATATTTTTGAAACTTTTGAAGCTCTTCATATATTTCACACCTTTTCAGGCTCCTCATGTTTTTCAACACCGCGTCATGCTCCTCCTGTTTTTCAGATCGTTTCATGCTTCTCATATTTTTGACACCTTTTGAAGCTCTTCATATTTTTCACACCTTTTCAGTCTTTTCATATTTTTCAACACCGCTTCATGCTCCTCCTATTTTTCAGACCGTTTCATTCTCATTATATTATTGACAAGTTTTGAAGCTCTTCATATATTTCACACCTTTTCAGGCTCCTCATGTTTTTCAACACCGCTTCATGCTTCTCCTATTTTTCAGACCGTTTCATGCTCCTTATATTTTTGACTTCTTCTGAAGCTCTTCATATATTTCACTCCTTTTTAGGCTTTTCGTGTTTTTCAGCACCGTTTCATGCTCCTCATATTTTTCAGAACGCTTCATGCTCCTCATATTTTTGACACGTTTTGTAGCTCTTCATATATTTCACACCTTTTCAGGCTCTTCATATTTTTCAACACCGCTTGATGCTCTTCCTATTTTTAAGACAGTTTCATGCGCCTCATAATTTTGAAACCTTATGAAGCTCTTTATATTTTTCACACATTTTCAGGCTCTTCATGTTTTTCCACACCGTTTCAGGCTGCTCCTATTTTTCAGACCGTTTCATGCTCCTTATATATTTGACACCTTTTGAAGCTCTTCATATTTTTCACTCCTTTTTAGGCTCTTCGTGTTTTGCAACACCGTTTCATGCTCCTCCTATTTTTCAGAACGCTTCATGCTCCTCATATTTTTGACACCTTTTGAAGCTCTTCATATTTTTCACACCATTTCAGGCTCTTCATGTTTCTGAACACCGTTTCATGCTCCTCATATTTTTACATGTTTTGAAACTCTTCATATTTTTCACACCTTTTCAGGCGCTTCAGGTTTTCAACACCGTTTCATGCTCCTAATATTATTCAGACCGTTTCATGCTCCTCATATTATTGACACCTTTTGAAGCTCTTCTTATTTTTCACACCTTTCAGTATCTTCAAGTTTTTGAACACCGCTTCATGCTCCACATATTATTCACACCTTCTGAAGCTCTTCATATTATTCACATATTTTCAGGCTCTTCATGTTTTTCAACACCACTTCATGCTCCTCCTATTTTTCAGACCGTTTCATGCTTCTCATATTTTTGACACCTTTTGAAGCTCTTCATGTTTTACACACCTTTTCGGGCACTTCATGTCTTTGAACACAACTTCATTCTCGCCTTTTTTTCAGACCGTTTCATGCTCCTCATATTTTTCACCCCTTTTCAGTCTCTTAATGATTTTGAACACCGTTTCATTTTCCTCCTATTTTTCAGACCGTTTCATGCTCCTCATATTTTTGACACCTTTTGAAGCGCTTCATATTTTTCACATGTTTTCAGGATCTTCATGTTTTTGAACACCATTTCATGCTCCTCCTAATTTTCAGGCCGTTTCATGCTCTTCATGTTTTTCAAGACGGTTTCATGCTCCTCCTATTTTTCAGACCGTTTCATGAACCTCATATTTTCACACGTTTTGAAGCTCTTCAAATTTTGCACACCTTTTCAGGCTCTTCATGTTTTTGAACACCGTTTCATGCTACTCCTATTTGACACCTTTTGAAGCTCTTCATATTTTTCACACCTTTTCATGCTCTTCATGTTTTTCAACACCGTTTCATGCTCCTCCTATTTTCAGACTGTTTCCTGCTCCTCATATTTTTGACACCTTTTCAGGCTCTTAATGATTTTGAACACCGTTTCATACTCCTCTTATTTTTCAGACAGTTTCATGCTCCTCATATATTTGACACCTTTTGAAGCTCTTCATATTTTTCACACCTTTTCGGGCTCTTCATGTTTTTGAACACCACTTCATGCTCCTCCTATTTTTCAGACCATTTCATGCTCCTTATATTTTGACACCTTTTTAATCTCTTCATATTTTTCACACCTTTTCATGCTCTTCATGTTGTTCAACACCGTTTCATACTCCTCTTATTTTTCAGAATGTTTCGTGCTCCTCATATTTTGACACCTTTTGAAGCTCTTCATATTTTTCACATCTTTTCAGTATCTTCAAGTTTTTGAACACCGTTTCATGCTCCTCCTATTTTTCAGACCGTTTCCTGCTCCTCATATTTTTGACAACTTTTGGAGCTCTTCATATTTTTCACACCTTTTAAGGCTCTGCATGTTTTGAACACTCCTTCATGCTCCTCCTATGTTTCAGACCGTTTCATGCTCCTCATATTTTTTCACCTTTTGAAGCTCTTCATATGTTTCACACATTTTCAGACCCTTCATGTTTTTCAACACCGCTTTATGCTGCACCTATTTTTCAGAACAGTTTCATGCTCCTCATATTTTTGACACTTTTTGAACCTCTTCATATTTTTCACACCTTGTCAGGCTCTTCATGTTTTTGAACACCGCTTCATGCTCCACATATTTTTAAGACCGTTTCATGCTCCTCATATTTTTCACACATTTTCAGGCTCTTCATGTTTTTGAACACCATTTCATGCTTCTCATATTTATGACACCTTTTGAAGCTCTTCATGTATTTCACTCCTCTTCAGGCTCTTCGTGGTTTTCAACACCATTATATGCTCCTCCTATTTTTCAGACCATTTCATGCTCCTCATATTTTTGACACCTTTTGAAGCTCTTCATATTTTTCAAACCTTTTCAGGCTCTCCATGTTTTTCAGCACCATTTGATGCTCCTCCTAGTTTCAGACTGTTTCATGCTCCTAATATTTTTCACACCTTTTCAGGCTATTCATTTTTTTCAACTCCACTTCATGCTCCTCCTATTTTTCAGACCGTTTCATGTTCCTCCTATTTGTGACACTTTTGAATCTCTTCATATATTTCACACCTTTCCAAGCTCTTCATGTTTTTCAACACCGCTTGATGCTCCTCCTATTTTTGAGACCGTATCATGCTCCTCATATTTTTGACACATTTTGAAGCTCTTCATGTTTTTCAATTCCGCTTCATGCTCCTTCTATTTTTGACACCTTTTGAAGCTCTTCATATTTTTCACACATTTTCAGGCTCTTCATGTTTTTCAACACCGTTACATGCTCCTCCTATTTTTAAGACCGTTACATGCTTCTTATATTTTTGACACCTTTTGAAGCTCTTCATATATTTCACACCTTTTCAGGCTCTTCATGTTTTTCAACACCGCTTCATGCTCCTCCTATTTTTCAGACCATGTCATGCTCCTCCTATTTTTGACACGTTTTTAAGTTCTTCATATTTTTCACACCGTTTCAGGTTCTTCATGTTTTTGAACGCCGTTTCATGCTCCTCATATTTTTCAGACTGTTTCATGATCCTCATATTTTTGACACCATTTGAAGCTCTTCATATATTTCACACATTTTCAGGCTCTTCATGTTTATCACACCTTTTCAGGCTCTTCATGTTTTGCAACACCGCTTCATGCTCCTCCTATTTTTCAGACCGTTTCATGCTCCTCATATTTTTGAAAATTTTCAAGCTCTTCATGTATTTCACACCTTTTCAGGCTCTTCATGTTTTTCAACACCGCTTCTTACTCCTCCTATTCTTCAGACCTTTTCATGCTCCTCATATTTTTGACACCTTTTGAAGCTCTTCATATATTTCACACCTTTTCAGGCTCCTCATGTTTTTCAACACCGCGTCATGCTCCTCCTGTTTTTCAGACCGTTTCATGCTCCTCATATTTTTGACAGCTTTTGAAGCTCTTCTTATTTTTCACACCTTTTCAGGCTCTTCATGTTTTTGAAGACCGTTTCATGCTCCCCCTAATATTCAGAGCGTTTTATGCTCCTCATATTTTTGACACCTTTTGAAGCTCTTCATATATTTCACACCTTTTCAGACTGTTTATGTTTTTTAACACCGCTTCATGCTGCTCCTATTTTTCAGACCGTTTCATGCACCTCATATATTTGACACGTTTTGAAGTTCTTCATATATTTCACAACTTTTCAGGCTCTTCTTTTTTTCAACACCGATTCTTGCTCCTCCTATTTTTCAGACCGTTTCATGTTCCTCATATTCTTGAAAACTTTTGAAGCCCTTCATGTTTTTCACACCTTTTCAGGCTCTTCACTTTTCAACACCGCTTCATGCTCCTCCTATTTTTCAGACCATATCAAGCTCCTCATACTTTTGAAAACTTTTGAAGCTCTTCATATATTTCCCACCTTTTCAGGCTTTTCATGTTTTGCAACACCGTTTCATGCTCCTCCTATTTTTCAGACGGTTTCATGCTCCTCCTATTTTTCAGACAGTTTCATGCTCCTCATATATTTGACTCCTTTTGAAGCTCTTCATATATTTCACACCTTTTCAGGCTCTTCATGTTTTTCAACACCACTTCATGCTCTTCCTATTTTTCAAACTGTTTCATGCTCCTCCTATTTTTGACACCTTTTGAACCTCTTCATATATTTCACACCTTTTCAGGCTCTTCATGTTTTTCAACACCGCTTCATGCTCCTCCTGTTTTTCAGACCGTTTCATGCTCCTTATATTTTTGACTTCTTTTAAAGCTCTTCATTTATTTCACTCCTTTTTAGGCTCTTCGTGTTTTTCAACATCGTTTCATGCTCCTCCTATTTTTCAGAACGCTTCATGCTCCTCATATTTTTGACGCATTGTGTAGCTCTTCATATATTTCACACCTTTTCAGGCTCTTCAGGTTTTTCAACACCGCTTCATGCTCTTCCTATTTTTAAGACAATTTCATGCGCATCATAATTTTGAAACCTTATGAAGCTCTTCATATTTTTCACACATTTTCAGTCTCTTCATGTTTTTCCACACCGTTTCAGGCTGCTCCTATTTTTCAGAACGCTTCATGCTCCTCATATTTTTGACACCTTTTGAAGCTCTTCATATTTTTCACACCATTTCAGGCTCTTCATGTTTCTGAACACCGTTTCATGCTCCTCATATTTTTACATGTTTTGAAACTCTTCATATTTTTCACTCCTTTTCAGGCTCTTCATATTTTTCAACACCGCTTCATGCTCCTCCTATTTTTCAGACCGTTTCATGCTTCTTATATTTTTGACTTCTTTTGAAGCTCTTCATATATTTCACTCCGTTTTAAGCTCTTCGTGTTTTTCAACACCGTTTCATGCTCCTCCTATTTTTCAGAACGCTTCATGCTTCTCATATTTTTGATACATTTTGTAGCTCTTCATATATTTCACACCTTTTCAGGCTCTTCATGTTTTTCAACACCGCTTCATGCTCTTCCTATTTTTAAGACAGTTTCATGCGCATCATATTTTTGAAACCTTTTGAAGCTCTTCATATTTTTCACACATTTTCAGTCTCTTCATGTTTTTCCACACCGTTTCATGCTGCTCCTATTTTTCAGACCGTTTCATGCTCCTTATATATTTGACACCTTTTGAAGCTCTTCATATTTTTCACTCCTTTTTAGGCTCTTCGTGTTTTTCAACACCGTTTCATGCTCCTCCTATTTTTCAGAGCGTTTCATGCTCCTCATATTTTTCACACCTTTTGAAACTCTTTATATTTTCACACCTTTTCATGCTCTTCATGTTCTTGAACACCACTTCATTCTCCTCCTATTTTTCAGACCGTTTCATACTCATCTCAATTTTGACAGCTTTTGAAGCTGTTCATAATTTTCACACCTTTTGAAGCTCTTCATATTTTTCACACCTTTTCAGGCTCTTAATGATTTTGAACACCGTTACATTTTCCTCTTATTTTTCAGACCGTTTCATGCTCCTCATATTTTTGACACCTTTTGAAGCTCTTCATATTTTTCACACCTTTTCAGTATCTTCAAGTTTTTGAACACCGCTTCATGCTCCTCATATTATTCACACCTTCTGAAGCTCTTCATATTTTTCACAACTTTTCAGGCTCTTCATGTTTTTCAGCACCACTTCATGCTCCTCCTATTTTTCAGACCGTTTCATGCTCCTCATATTTTTCCCAGCTTTTCAGGCTCTTAATGATTTTGAACACTGTTTCATTTTCTTCCTATTTTTCAGACCGTTTCATGCTCCTCATATTTTTGACACCTTTTGAAGCGCTTCATATTTTTCACATGTTTTCAGGATCTTCATGTTTTTGAACACCATTTCATGCTCCTCCTAATTTTCAGACCGTTTCATGCTCTTCATGTTTTTCAAGACCGTTTCATGCTCCTCCTAGTTTTCAGACCGTTTCATGCACCTCATATTTTCACACGTTTTGAAGCTCTTCAAATTTTGCACACCTTTTCAGGCTCTTCATGTTTTTGAACACCGTTTCATGCTACTTCTATTTGACACCTTTTGAAGCTCTTCATATTTTTCACACCTTTTCATGCTCTTCATGTTTTTCAACACCGTTTCATGCTCCTCCTATTTTCAGACTGTTTCATGCTCCTCATATTTTTGACACCTTTTCAGGCTCTTAATGATTTTGAACACCGTTTCATACTCCTCTTATTTTTCAGACAGTTTCATGCTCCTCATATATTTGACACCTTTTGAAGCTCTTCATATTTTTCACACCTTTTCGGGCTCTTCATGTTTTTGAACACCACTTCATGCTCCTCCTATTTTTCAGACCGTTTCATGCTCCTCATATTTTGACACCTTTTTAATCTCTTCATATTTTTCACACCTTTTCATGCTCTTCATGTTGTTCAACACCGTTTCATACTCCTCTTATTTTTCAGAATGTTTCGTGCTCCTCATATTTTGACACCTTTTGAAGCTCTTCATATTTTTCACATCTTTTCAGTATCTTCAATTTTTTGAACACCGTTTCATGCTCCTCCTATTTTTCAGACCGTTTCCTGCTCCTCATATTTTTGACAACTTTTGGATCTCTTCATATTTTTCACACCTTTTCAGGCTCTTCATGTTTTGAACACTCCTTCATGCTCCTCCTATGTTTCAAACCGTTTCATGCTCCTCATATTTTTTCACCTTTTGAAGCTCTTCATATGTTTCACACATTTTCAGACCCTTCATGTTTTTCAACACCGCTTTATGCTGCACCTATTTTTCAGAACAGTTTCATGCTCCTCATATTTTTGACACTTTTTAAACCTCTTCATATTTTTCACACCTTGTCAGGCTCTTCATGTTTTTGAACACCGCTTCATGCTCCACATATTTTTAAGACCATTTCATGCTCCTCATATTTTTCACACATTTTCAGGCTCTTCATGTTTTTGAACACCGCTTCATGCTCCTCCTATTTTTCAGACCGTTTCATGCTTCTCATGTATTTCACACCTTTTGAAGCTCTTCATATTTTTCACACCTTTTGAAGTTCTTCGTATTTTTCACACCTTTTCAGGCTCTTCATGTTTTTCAACACCGCTTCATGCTCCTCCTATTTTTCAAACCATTTCTTGCTCCTCATATTTTTGACAGTTTTTGAGGCTCTTCATATTTTTCACACGTTTTCAGGCTCTTCATGTTTTTCAACATCATTTCATGCTCCTCCTATTTTTCACACCGTTTCATGTTCCTCATATTTTTGACAAATTTTGAAGCTGTTCATATTTTTCACACCTTTTCAGGCTCTTCATATTTTTCTACACCGCTTCATGCTCCTCCTATTTTCAGTCCGTTTCTTTCTCCTCATACTTTTGACACATTTTGAAGCTCTTCATATTTTTCACACCTTTTCATGCTCTTCATGTTTTTCAACACCGTTTCATGCTCCTCCTATTTTCAGACTGTTTCATGCTCCTCATATTTTCGACACCTTTTCAGGTTCTTAATGATTTTGATCACCGTTTCATACTCCTCTTATTTTTCAGTCAGTTACATGCTCCTCATATATTTGACACCCTTTGAAGCTCTTCATATTTTTCACACCTTTTCGGGCTCTTCATGTTTTTGAACACCACTTCATGCGCCTCCTATTTTTTAGACCGTTTCATGCTCCTCCTATTTTTCAGACCGTTTCATTCTCATTATATTATTGACAAGTTTTGAAGCTTTTCATATTTTAACACCTTTTCAGGCTCTTCATGTTTTTGAAGACCGTTTCATGCTCCCCCTAATATTCAGAGCGTTTTATGCTCCTCATATTTTTGACACCTTTTGAAGCTCTTCATATATTTCACACCTTTTCAGGCTGTTTATGTTTTTTAACACCGATTCATGCTGCTCGTATTTTTCAGACCGTTTCATGCTCCTCATATATTTGACACGTTTTGAAGTTCTTCATATATTTCACAACTTTTCAGGCTCTTCTTTTTTTCAACAGCGATTCTTGCTCCTCCTATTTTTGAGACCGTTTCATGTTCCTCATATTTTTGACAACTTTTGAAGCGCTTCATGTTTTTCACACCTTTTCAGGCTCTTCACTTTTCAACACCGCTTCATGCTCCTCCTGTTTTTCAGACCGTATCATGCTCAGCATACTTTTGAAAACTTTTGAAGCTCTTCATATATTTCACACCTTTTCAAGCTCTTCATGTTTCTGAACACCGTTTCATGCTCCTCATATTTTTACATGTTTTGAAACTCTTCATATATTTCACACCTTTTCAGGCTCTTCATATTTTTCAACACCGCTTCATGCTCCTCCTATTTTTCAGACCGTTTCATGCTCCTCATATTTTTGACACATTTTGTAGCTCTTCATATATTTCACACCTTTTCAGGCTCTTCATGTTTTTCAACACCGCTTCATGCTCTTCCTATTTTTAAGACAGTTTCATGCGCATCATAATTTTGAAACCTTATGAAGCTCTTCATATTTTTCATACATTTTCAGTCTCTTCATGTTTTTCCACACCGTTTCAGGCTGCTCCTATTTTTCAGACCGTTTCATGCTCCTTATATATTTGACACCTTTTGAAGCTCTTCATATTTTTCACTCCTTTTTAGGCTCTTCGTCTTATTCAACACCGTTTCATGCTCCTCCTATTTTTCAGAACGCTTCATGCTCCTCATATTTTTGACACCTTTTGAAGCTCTTCATATTTTTCACACCATTTCAGGCTCTTCATGTTTCTGAACACCGTTTCATGCTCCTCATATTTTTACATGTTTTGAAACTCTTCATATATTTCACTCCTTTTCAGGCTCTTCATATTTTTCAACACCGCTTCATGCTCCTCCTATTTTTCAGACCGTTTCATGCTTCTTATATTTTTGACTTCTTTTAAAGCTCTTCAAATATTTCACTCCTTTTTAGGCTCTTCGTGTTTTTCAACACCGTTTCATGCTCCTCCTATGTTTCAGAACGCTTCATGCTCCTCATATTTTTGACACATTTTGTAGCTCTTCATATATTTCACACCTTCTCAGGCTCTTCATGTTTTTCAACACCGCTTCATGCTCTTCCTATTTTTAAGACAGTTTCATGCGCATCATAATTTTGAAACCTTTTGAAGCTCTTCATATTTTTCACACATTTTCATTCTCTTCATGTTTTTCCACACCGTTTTAGGCTGCTCCTATTTTTCAGACCGTTTCATGCTCCTTATATATTTGACACGTTTTGAAGCTCCTCATATTTTTCACTCCTTTTTAGGCTCTTCGTGTTTTTCAACACCGTTTCATGCTCCTAATATTTTTCAGACCGTTTCATGCTCCTCATATTTTTGACACCTTTTGAAGCTCTTCATATTTTTCACACCTTTTCATGCTCTTAATGATTTTGAACACCGTTTCATTTTCCTCTTATTTTTCAGACCGTTTCATGCTCCTCATATTTTTGACACCTTTTGAAGCTCTTCATATTTTTCACACCTTTTCAGTATCTTCAAGTTTTTGAACACCGCTTCATGCTCCTCATATTATTCACACCCTCTGAAGCTCTTCATATTTTTCACAACTTTTCAGGCTCTTCATGTTTTTCAACACCACTTCATGCTCCTCCTATTTTTCAGACCGTTTCATGCTCCTCATATTTTTCACAGCTTTTCAGGCTCTTAATGATTTTGAACACCGTTTCATTTTCCTCCTATTTTTCATACCGTTTCATGCTCCTCATATTTTTGCCACTTTTTGAAGCTCTTCATATTTTTCACACCTGTTCAGTATCTTCAAGATTTTGATAACCGCTTCATGCTTCTCATATTTTTCACACCTTCTGAAGCTCTTCATATTTTTCACACCTTTTCAGGCTCTTAATGATTTTGAACACCGTTTCATTTTCCTCCTATTTTTCAGACCGTTTCATGCTCCTCATATTTTTGACACCTTTTGAAGCGCTTCATATTTTTCACATGTTTTCAGGATCTTCATGTTTTTGAACACCATTTCATGCTCCTCCTAATTTTCAGACCGTTTCATGCTCTTCATGTTTTTCAAGACCGTTTCATGCTCCTCCTAGTTTTCAGACCGTTTCATGCACCTCAAATTTTCACACGTTTTGAAGCTCTTCAAATTTTGCACACCTTTTCAGGCTCTTCATGTTTTTGAACACCGTTTCATGCTACTCCTATTTGACACCTTTTGAAGCTCTTCATATTTTTCACACCTTTTCATGCTCTTCATGTTTTTCAACACCGTTTCATGCTCCTCCTATTTTCAGACTGTTTCATGCTCCTCATATTTTCGACACCTTTTCAGGCTCTTAATGATTTTGAACACCGTTTCATACTCCTCTTATTTTTCAGACAGTTACATGCTCCTCATATATTTGACACCTTTTGAAGCTCTTCATATTTTTCACACCTTTTCGGGCTCTTCATGTTTTTGAACACCACTTCATGCTCCTCCTATTTTTCAGACCGTTTCATGCTCCTCATATTTTGACACCTTTTTAATCTCTTCATATTTTTCACACCTTTTCATGCTCTTCATGTTGTTCAACACCGTTTCATACTCCTCTTATTTTTCAGAATGTTTCGTGCTCCTCATATTTTGACACCTTTTAAAGCTCTTCATATTTTTCACATCTTTTCAGTATCTTCAAGTTTTTGAACACCGTTTCATGCTCCTCCTATTTTTCAGACCGTTTCCTGCTCCTCATTTTTTCACAACTGTTGGAGCTCTTCATATTTTTCACACCTTTTCAGGCTCTGCATGTTTTGAACACTCCTTCATGCTCCTCCTATGTTTCAGACCGTTTCATGCTCCCCATATTTTTTCACCTTTTGAAGCTCTTCATATGTTTCACACATTTTCAGACCCTTCATGTTTTTCAACACCGCTTTATGCTGCACCTATTTTTCAGAACAGTTTCATGCTCCTCATATTTTTGACACTTTCTGAATCTCTTCATATTTTTCACACCTTGTCAGGCTCTTCATGTTTTTGAACACCGCTTCATGCTCCACATATTTTTAAGACCGTTTCATGCTCCTCATATTTTTCACACATTTTCAGGCTCTTCATGTTTTTGAACACCGCTTCATGCTCCTCCTATTTTTCAGACCGTTTCATGCTTCTCATGTGTTTCACACCTTTTGAAGCTCCTCATACATTTCACACCTTTTAAAGCTGTTCATAATTTTCAGACATTTTCAGGCTCCTCATGTTTTTGAACACCGTTTCAGGCTCCTCCTCTATTTCAGGCCGTTTCATGCTCCTCATATTTTTGACACATTTTGTAGCTCTTCATATATTTCACACCTTTTCAGGCTCTTCATGTTTTTCAACACCGCTTCATGCTCTTCCTATTTTTAAGACAGTTTCATGCGCATCATAATTTTGAAACCTTATGAAGCTCTTCATATTTTTCATACATTTTCAGTCTCTTCATGTTTTTCCACACCGTTTCAGGTTGCTCCTATTTTTCAGACTGTTTCATGCTCCTTATATATTTGACACCTTTTGAAGCTCTTCATATTTTTCACTCCTTTTTAGGCTCTTCGTCTTATTCAACACCGTTTCATGCTCCTCCTATTTTTCAGAACGCTTCATGCTCCTCATATTTTTGACACCTTTTGAAGCTCTTCATATTTTTCACACCATTTCAGGCTCTTCATGTTTCTGAACACCGTTTCATGCTCCTCATATTTTTACATGTTTTGAAACTCTTCATATATTTCACACCTTTTCAGGCTCTTCATATTTTTCAACACCGCTTCATGCTCCTCCTATTTTTCAGACCGTTTCATGCTTCTTATATTTTTGACTCTTTTAAAGCTCTTCAAATATTTCACTCCTTTTTAGGCTCTTCGTGTTTTTCAACACCGTTTCATGCTCCTCCTATGTTTCAGAACGCTTCATGCTCCTCATATTTTTGACACATTTTGTAGCTCTTCATATATTTCACACCTTCTCAGGCTCTTCATGTTTTTCAACACCGCTTCATGCTCTTCCTATTTTTAAGACAGTTTCATGCGCATCATAATTTTGAAACCTTTTGAAGCTCTTCATATTTTTCACACATTTTCATTCTCTTCATGTTTTTCCACACCGTTTCAGGCTGCTCCTATTTTTCAGACCGTTTCATGCTCCTTATATATTTGACACTTTTTGAAGCTCCTCATATTTTTCACTCCTTTTTAGGCTCTTCGTGTTTTTCAACACCGTTTCATGCTCCTAATATTTTTCAGACCGTTTCATGCTCCTCATATTTTTGACACCTTTTGAAGCTCTTCATATTTTTCACACCTTTTCAGGCTCTTAATGATTTTGAACACCGTTTCATTTTCCTCTTATTTTTCAGACCGTTTCATGCTCCTCATATTTTTGACACCTTTTGAAGCTCTTCATATTTTTCACACCTTTTCAGTATCTTCAAGTTTTTGAACACCGCTTCATGCTCCTCATATTATTCACACCTTCTGAAGCTCTTCATATTTTTCACAACTTTTCAGGCTCTTCATGTTTTTCAACACCACTTCATGCTCCTCCTATTTTTCAGACCGTTTCATGCTCCTCATATTTTTCACAGCTTTTCAGGCTCTTAATGATTTTGAACACCGTTTCATTTTCCTCCTATTTTTCATACCGTTTCATGCTCCTCATATTTTTGCCACTTTTTGAAGCTCTTCATATTTTTCACACCTGTTCAGTATCTTCAAGATTTTGATAACCGCTTCATGCTTCTCATATTTTTCACACCTTCTGAAACTCTTCATATTTTTCACACCTTTTCAGGCTCTTAATGATTTTGAACACCGTTTCATTTTCCTCCTATTTTTCAGACCGTTTCATGCTCCTCATATTTTTGACACCTTTTGAAGCGCTTCATATTTTTCAAATGTTTTCAGGATCTTCATGTTTTTGAACACCATTTCATGCTCCTCCTAATTTTCAGACCGTTTCATGCTCTTCATGTTTTTCAAGACCGTTTCATGCTCCTCCTAGTTTTCAGACCGTTTCTTGCACCTCAAATTTTCACACTTTTTGAAGCTCTTCAAATTTTGCACACCTTTTCAGGCTCTTCATGTTTTTGAACACCGTTTCATGCTACTCCTATTTGACACCTTTTGAAGCTCTTCATATTTTTCACACCTTTTCATGCTCTTCATGTTTTTCAACACCGTTTCATGCTCCTCCTATTTTCAGACTGTTTCATGCTCCTCATATTTTCGACACCTTTTCAGGCTCTTAATGATTTTGAACACCGTTTCATACTCCTCTTATTTTTCAGACAGTTACATGCTCCTCATATATTTGACACCTTTTGAAGCTCTTCATATTTTTCACACCTTTTTGGGCTCTTCATGTTTTTGAACACCACTTCATGCTCCTCCTATTTTTCAGACCGTTTCATGCTCCTCATATTTTGACACCTTTTTAATCTCTTCATATTTTTCACACCTTTTCATGCTCTTCATGTTGTTCAACACCGTTTCATACTCCTCTTATTTTTCAGAATGTTTCGTGCTCCTCATATTTTGACACCTTTTAAAGCTCTTCATATTTTTCACATCTTTTCAGTATCTTCAAGTTTTTGAACACCGTTTCATGCTCCTCCTATTTTTCAGACCGTTTCCTGCTCCTCATTTTTTCACAACTGTTGGAGCTCTTCATATTTTTCACACCTTTTCAGGCTCTGCATGTTTTGAACACTCCTTCATGCTCCTCCTATGTTTCAGACCGTTTCATGCTCCCCATATTTTTTCACCTTTTGAAGCTCTTCATATGTTTCACACATTTTCAGACCCTTCATGTTTTTCAACACCGCTTTATGCTGCACCTATTTTTCAGAACAGTTTCATGCTCCTCATATTTTTGACACTTTCTGAATCTCTTCATATTTTTCACACCTTGTCAGGCTCTTCATGTTTTTGAACACCGCTTCATGCTCCACATATTTTTAAGACCGTTTCATGCTCCTCATATTTTTCACACATTTTCAGGCTCTTCATGTTTTTGAACACCGCTTCATGCTCCTCCTATTTTTCAGACCGTTTCATGCTTCTCATGTGTTTCACACCTTTTGAAGCTCCTCATACATTTCACACCTTTTAAAGCTGTTCATAATTTTCAGACATTTTCAGGCTCCTCATGTTTTTGAACACCGTTTCAGGCTCCTCCTCTATTTCAGGCCGTTTCATGCTCCTCATATTTTTGACAACTTTTGAAGCTCTTCATATATTTTACACATTTTCAGGCTCTTCATGTTTTTCAAAACCACTTCATCCTCCTCCAATTTTTAAGACCGTTTCATGCTCATCTCATTTTTGACACCTTTTAAAGCTCTTCATATTTTTCACATGTTTTGAAGCTCTTCATGTTTTTGAAACGTTTTCAGGCTCTTCATGTTTTTCAACACCGCTTCTTGTTCCTCCTATTTTTCAGACCGTTTCATGCTCTTCATATTTTTGACACCTTTTGAAACTCTTCATATTTTTCACACCTTTTCAGGCTTCATGTTTTTGAACACCGCATCATGCTCCTTCTATTTTTCAGACCGTTTCATGCTCCTCATATTTTTGACACCTTTTGAAGCTCTTCATATTTCACACTTTTTCAGGCTCTTCATGTTTTTGAACACCGATTCATGCTGCTCATATTTTTGACACCTTTTGAAACTCTTCATATTTTTCACCCCTTTTCAGGCTCTTCATGTCTTTGAACACCGTTTCATGCTCCTCCTATTTTTCAGAACGTTTCATGCTCCTCCTATTTTCACACCTTTTGAAGCTCTTCATATTTTTCACACCTTTTCAGGTTCTTCATGTTTTTCAACACCGCTTCATGCTCCTCCTATTAGTCAGACCGTTTCATGCTCCTCATGTATTTCACACCTTTTGAAGCTCTTCATATTTTTCACACCTTTTCAGGCTCTTCATGTCTTTGAATACCGCTTCATGCTCCTCCTATTTGTCAGACCGTTTCAAGCTCCTCATGTATTTCACACCTTTTGAAGCTCTTCATATTTTTCACACCTTTTCAGGCTCTCATATTTTTTAACACAGCTTCATGCTCCTCCTACTTTTCAGACCTTTTTATGTTCCTCATATTTTTGACACCTTTTGAAGCTCTTCATATTTTTCACGTCTTTATAGGCTCTTCATGATTTTCAACACGACTTCATGCTCCTCTATTTTTCAGACCTTTTCATGTTCCTCATATTTTTGACACCTTTTGAAGCTCTTCATATTTTTCACACCTTTTGATGATCTTCATATTTTTCACACGTTTTCAGACTCCTCATGTTTCTCAACACCGCTTCATGCTCCTCCTATTTTTCAGACAGTTTCATGCTCCTAATATTTTTGACACGTTTTGAAGCTCTTCATATTTTCCACACCTTTTCTGGCTCTTCATGTTTTTGAACACCGCTTCATGTTCCTCCTATTTTTCAGACCGTTTCATGTTCCTCATATTTTTGACACCTTTGAAGCTCTTCATATTTTTCACACCTTTTGAAGCTCTTCATATATGTCACACCTTTTCAGGCTCTCATGTTTTTGAACACCGTTTCATGCTCCTCCTATTTTTCAGACCGTTTCATGCTTCTCATGTATTTCACACCTTTTGAAACTCTTCCTATTTTTCACACCTTTTCAGGCTCTTCATGTTTTTGAAAACCATTTCATGCTCCTCCTATTTTTCAGACCTTTTCATGCTCCTCATATTTTTGACAGCTTTGAAGCTCTTCATATTTTTCACACCTTTTGAAGCTCCTCATATTTTTCACACGTTTTCAGGCTCTTCATGTTTTTGAACACCGCTTCATGTTCCTCCTATTTTTCCGACCGTTTCATGCTCCTCATATTTATGACACCTTTTGAAGCTCTTCATATTTTTCACACCTTTTCAGGCTCTTCATGTTTTTAATCCCAGCTTCATGCTCCATCTATTTTTCAGACCGTTTCCTTCTCCTCATGTATTTCAAACCCTTTGAAGCTGTTCATATTTTTCACACCTTTTCATCTCTTCAGGTTTTGAATACCGCTTCATGCTCCTCCTATTTTTCAGACCGTTTCATGCTCCACATGTATTTCACACCTTTTGAAGCTCTTCATATTTTTCACACCTTTACAGGCTCTTCATGTTTTTCAACACCGCTTCATGTTCCTTCTTTTATTCAGACCGTTTCATGCTCCTCATGTTTTTAACACCTTTTGAAGCTCTTCATAATTTTCACACCTTTTCAGGCTCTTCATGATTTTCACACGTTTTCAGGATCTTCATGTTTTTGAACACCGTTTCATGCTCCTCCTAGTTTTCAGACCGTCTCATGCTCCTCATACATTTGACACCTTTTGAAGCTCTTCATATTTTTCACACATTTTCAGGCTCTTCATATTTTTCAACATCGCTTCATACTCCTCCTGTTTTTCAGACCGTTTCATGCTCATCTCATTTTTGACATCTTTTGAAACTCTTCATATATTTCACACCTTTTCAGGCTCTTCATGTTTTTGAACACCGTTTCATGCTTCTCCTATTTTTCAGACCGTTTCATGCTCCTCATAATTTTGACACCTGTTGATGCTCTTCATATTTTTCACACCTTTTCAGGCTCTTCATATTTTTCACAGCTTTTCAGTCTCTTCATGTATTGAACACCGATTCATGCTCCTCCTAGTTTTCAGACCGTTTCATGTTCCTCATGTATTTGACACATTTTGAAGCTCTTCATAATTTTCACACCTTTTCAGGCTCTTCATGATTTTCACACGTTTTCAGGCTCTTCATGTTTTTGAACACTGCTTCATGCACCTCCTATTTTTCACACCGTTTCAGATTCCTCATATTTTTGGCACCTTTTAAAGCTCTTCATATATTTCACACCATGTCTGGCTCTTCATGTTTTTCAACACCGCTTCATGCTCCTCCTATTTTTCTGACCGTTTCATGCTCATATTTTTGACACCTTTTTAAGCTCTTCATATTTTTCACACCTTCTCATGCTCTTCATCTTTTTCAAAACCGTATCATGCTCATCCTATTTTTCAGACTGTTTCATGCTCCTCATATGTTTGACACCTTTTGAAGCTCTTCATATTTTTCACACCTTTTCAGGATCTTCATGTTTTTAAACAATACTTCATGCTCCTCCTATTTTTCAGACCGTTACATGCTCCTCATATATGTGACACCTTTTGAAGCTCTTCATATTTTTCACACCTTCCCAGGCTCTTTATGTATTTGAGCACAGCTTCATGCTCCTCCTATTTTTCAGACCGTTTCATGCTCCCCATATTTTTGACACCTTTTGAAGCTCTTCATATTTTTCACACCTTTTCAGGCTCTTCATGTTTTTGAACACAATTTCATGCTGCTCCTATTTTTCAGACCGTTTCATGCTTCTCATGCTTTCGACACGTTTTGGGGCTCTTCATATTTTTCACACCATTGCAGGCTCTTCATGTTTTTGAACAGCGTTTCATGCTTCTCCTATATTTCAGACCGTTTCATGCTCCTCATATTTTTGACACCTTTTGAAGCTCTTCATATTTTTCACACCTTTTGACGCTCTTCATATTTTTCACAACATTTCAGGCTCTTCATGTTTTTGAACACCGTTTCATGCTCATCCTATATTTCAGACCATTTCATGCTCCTCATATTTTTGACACCTTTTGAAGCTCTTCATATTTTTCACACTTTTTCAGGCTCTTCATGTTTTTGAAGACCGCTTCATGCTCCTCCTATTTTTCAGACCGTTTGATGCTCCTCATGTATTCCACACCCTTTGAAGCTCTTCATATACTTCACACCTTTTCAGGCTCTTCATGTTTTTCAACACCGTTTTATGATCCTCCTATTTTTCCTACCGTTTCATGCTCCTCTTGTATATCCCACCTTTTGAAGGTCTTCATATTTTTCACAACTTTTCAGGCTGTTCATGTTTTTCAACACCGCTTCATGCTCCTACTATTTTTCAGACCGTTTTTGCTCCTCATATATTTCACACCTTTTGAAGCACTTCATATGTTTCACACATTTTCAGGCTCTTCATGTTTTGAACACCGCTTCATGCTCCTCTATTTTTCAGACCGTTTCATGCTCTTCTTATTGTATACACCTTTTGAAAGTCCTCATATATTTCACACCTTTTCAGGCTCTTCAAGTTTTTGAACACCGCTTCACGCTCCTCCTATTTTTCAGATCGTTTCATGCTCCTCATATTTTTAACACCTTTTGAAACTCTTCATATTTTTCACACCTTTTCAGACTCTTCATGATTTTGAATACCGCTTCATGCTCCTACTATTTTCAGACCGTTTCAAGATCCTCATGTATTTCACACCTTTTGAAGCTCTTCATATTTTTCACACCTTTTCAGGCTCTTGATATTTTTAAACACCGTTTCATGCTGCTCCTACTTTTCAGACCGTTTCATACTCCTCATATTTTTGACACATTTTGAAGCTCTTCATATATTTCACACCTTTTCAGGCACTTCATGTTTTTCAACACCACTTCATGCTCCTCCTATTTTTCAGATCGCTTCAACTCATCTCCTTTTTGACACCTTTTGAAGCTGTTCATATTTTTCACACCTTTTGAAGTTCTTCATATCTTTCACAAGTTTTCAGGCTCTTCATGGTTTTGAACACCGCTTCATGCTCCTCTTATTTTTCAGACCGTTTCAGGCTCCTCATATTTTTGACACCATTTGAAGCTCTTCATATTTTTCACACCTTTTCAGGCTCTTCATGATTTGAACACCGCTTCATGCTCCTCCTATTTTTCAGACCGTTTCATGCTCCTCATGTATATCACACTTTTTGAAGCTCTTCATATTTTTCACAACTTTTCAGGCTCTCATGTTTTTGAACACAGCTTGTTGCTCCTCCTATTTTTCAGACCGTTTCATGCTCCTCTTATATTTCACACTTTTGAAGCTCTTGCTATTTTTCACACCTTTTCAGTCTCTTCATGTTTTTGAACACAGTTTCAGGCTACTCGTATTTTTCAGACCGTTTCATGCTCCTCATCTTTTTGACACCTTTTGAAGCTCTTCATATTTTTCACACCTTTTCAGGCTCTTCATGTTTTTGGACACCGTTTCATGCTCCTCCTATTTTTCAGACCGATTCATGCTCTTCATGTGTTTCACACCTTTTGAAGCTCTTCATATTTTTCACACTTTTACAGGCTCTTCATGTTTTTCAACACCGCTTCATGCTCCTCCTATTTTCAGACCGTTTCATGCTCCTCATATTTTTGGCACCGTTTGAAGCTCTTCATATTTTTCACACGTTTTCAGGCTCTTCATCTTTTTCAACACCTCTTAATGCTCCTCCTATTTTTGAGACCGTTTCATGCTCTTCATGTATTTCTGACTTTTTGAAGCTCTTCATATTTTTCACACGTTTTCAGGCTCTTCATGTTTTTGAAGACCGCTTCATGCTGCTCATATTTTTCAGACCGTTTCATGCTCCTCATGAATTTCACACCTTTTGAAGCTCTTCATATTTTTCACAGGTTTTCAGGCTGTTCATGTTTTTCAACACCGCTTCATGCTCCTCCTATTTTTCTGACCGTTTCATGCTCATATTTTTGACACCTTTTTAAGCTCTTCATATTTTTCACACCTTCTCATGCTCTTCATCTTTTTCAAAACCGTATCATGCTCATCCTATTTTTCAGACTGTTTCATGCTCCTCATATGTTTGACACCTTTTGAAGCTCTTCATATTTTTCACACCTTTTCAGGATCTTCATATTTTTAAACAATACTTCATGCTCTTCCTATTTTTCAGACCGTTACATGCTCCTCATATATGTGACACCTTTTGAAGCTCTTCATATTTTTCACACCTTTTCATGCTCTTCTTGTTTTTCAACACCTCTTCATGCTCCCCCTTTTTGTCACTCATTTCATGCTTTTCATATTTTTGACACCTTTTGAAACTCTTCATATTTTTCACACCTTTTCATGCTCTTCATATTCTTCAAAACCATTTCATGCTCATCCTATTTTTCAGACTGTTTCATGCTCCTCATATTTTTGACACCTTTTGAAGCTCTTCATATTTTTCACACCTTTTCATGCTCTTCATCTTTTTCAAAACCGTTTCATGCTCATCTTATTTTTCAGACTGTTTCATGCTCCACATATCTTTGACACCTTTTGAAGCTCTTCATATTTTTCACACCTTTTCAGGCTCTTCATGTTTTTGAACACCGCTTCATGCACCTCATATTTTTCAGACTGTTTCATGCTTCTCATAATTTTGACACGTTTTGAAGCTTTTCATATTTTTCACAGCTTTTCAGGCTCTTCATGTCTTTGAACACCATTTCATGCGCCTCCTATTTTTCAGACAGTTTCATGCTCCTCATATATTTGACACCCTTTGAAGCTCTTCATATATTTCAAACAATTTCAGTATCTTAATCTTTTTCACAACCGTTTCATTCTCCTATTTTTCAGACCGTTTCATGCTCCACATATTTTTGACACCTTTTGAAGCTCTTCATATTTTTCACACCTTTTCAGGATCTTCATGTTTTTAAACACCACTTCATGCTCCTCCTATTTCTCAGACCTTTTCATGCTCCTCATATTTTTGACACCTTTTGAAGCTCTTCATATTTTTCACACCTTCTCATGCTCTTCATCTTCTTCAAAACTTTTTCATGCTCATCTTATTTTTCAGACTGTTTCATGCTCCTCATATTTTTGACATATTTTGAAGCTCTTCATATTTTTCACACCGTTTCAGGCTCTTCATGTTTCTCATCAAAGCTTCTAGGCTCCTCCTATTTTTCAGACAGTTTCATGCTCATATTTTTGACAACTTTTGAAGGTCTTCATATTTTTCACACCTTTTCATGCTCTTCATATTCTTCAAAACCATTTCATGCTCATCCTATTTTTCAGACTGTTTCATGCTCCTCATATTTTTGACACCTTGAAGCTCTACCCAATTTTCACACCTTTTCAGACTCTTCATGTTTTTCAAAACCGTTTCATGCTGCTCCTATTTTTCAGACCATTTCATGCTACTCATATATTTGACACCTTTTGTAGCACTTCATATTTTTCACACCTTTTCAGGCTGTTCATGTTTTTCAACACCGCTGCTTGATTCTCCTATTTTTTAGACCGTTTCATGCTCCTCATATTTTTGACACCTTTTGAAGCTGTTCATATTTTTCACACCTTCTCATGCTCTTCATCTTCTTCAAAACCATTTCATGCTCATCTTATTTTTCAGACTGTTTCATGCTCCTCATATTTTTGACATATTTTGAAGCTCTTCATATTTTTCACACCGTTTCAGGCTCTTCATGTTTCTCATCAAAGCTTCTAGGCTCCTCCTATTTTTCAGACAGTTTCATGCTCATATTTTTGACACCTTTTGAAGCTCTTCATATTTTTCACACCTTTTCATGCTCTTCATATTCTTCAAAACCATTTCATGCTCATCCTATTTTTCAGACTGTTTCATGCTCCTCATATTTTTGACACCTTGAAGCTCTACCCAATTTTCACACCTTTTCAGACTCTTCATGTTTTTCAAAACCGTTTCATGCTGCTCCTATTTTTCAGACCATTTCATGCTACTCATATATTTGACACCTTTTGTAGCACTTCATATTTTTCACACCTTTTCAGGCTGTTCATATTTTTCAACACCGCTGCATGATTCTCCTATTTTTTAGACCGTTTCATGCTCCTCATATTTTTGACACCTTTTGAAGCTGTTCATATTTTTCACACCTTTTCATGCTTTTCATGTTTTTCGACACCAATTCATGCACCTCCAATTTTTCAGAACGTTCATGCTCCTCATATTTTTGACACATTTTGAAGCTCCTCATATATTTCACACCTGTTCATGCTCTTCATGGTTTTCAACTCCACTTCTTGCTCCTCCTATTTTTCAGACCATTTCATGCTCATCTCATTTTTAACATCTTTTGAAGCTCTTCCTATTTTTCACACCTTTTGAAGCTCCTCATATTTTTCACATGTTTTCAGGCTCTTCATGTTTTTCAACAACGCTTCATGCTCCTCCTATATTTCAGACCGTTTCATGCTCCTCATATATTTGACACCTTTTGAAGGTCTTCATATATTTCACACCTTTTCAGGCTCTTCATGTTTTTCAACACAACTTCAATCTCCTCATATTTTTAAGACCGTTTCATGCTCATCTCATTTTTGACACATTTTGAAGCTCTTCATATTTTTCACACCTTATGAAGCTCCTCATATTTTTCACACCTTTTCAGGCCTTCATGTTTTTCAACATCACTTCATGAATCTCCTATTTTTCAGATCGTTTCATGCTTCTCATATTTTTGACACCTTTTCAAGATCCTCATATATTTCACACCTTTTCAGGCTCTTCATGTTTTTCAACACAACTTCAATATCCTCATATTTTTCAGACCGTTTCATGCTTATCTCATTTTTGACACATTTTGAAGCTCTTCATATTTTTCACACCTTTTGAAGCTCCTCATATTTTTCACACCTTTTCAGGCCTTCATGTTTTTGAACACTGGTCCATGCTCCTAATATATATTTCAGACCGTTTCATGCTCCTCATATTTTTGACACCTTTTGAAATCTTCATATATTTAACACCATTTCAGGCTCTTCATTTTTTTGAACACAACTTCATGCTCCTATTTTCAGACCATTTCATGCTTCTCATATTTTTCACACATTTTGAAGTTCTTCATATTTTTCACACCTTTTCACGCTCTTCATGTTTTTGAACACCACTTCATGCTCGTCCTATTTTTCAGCCCGTTTCATGCTCATCACTTTTTTGACACCTTTTGAAGCTCTTCATATTTTTCACACCTTTTGAACCTCCTCATATTTTTCACACCTTTTGAACCTCTTCATATATTTCACATCATTTCAGGCTCTTCATGTTTTTCAACACCACTTCATGCTCCTCCTATTTTTCAGACCGTTTCATGCTCCTCACAATTTTGACACCTTTTGAAGCTCTTAAAATTTTTCACACCTTTTCAGGCTCTTCATCTTTTTCAACACCACTTCATACTACTCCTATTTTCCAGAGCGTTTCATTGTCCTCATATTTTTGACACCTTTAGAAGCTCTTTATATTTTTCACAACTTTTCAGGCTCTTCATGTTTTTGAACACCGCTTCATGCTCCTCCTATTTTTCAGACCGTTTCATTCCTCTCATGTATTTCACACCTTTTGAAGCTCTTCATATTTTTCACACCTTTTCAGGCTCTTCATGTTTTTGAACACCTTTTCATGCTCCTCCTATTTTACACACAGTTTCATGCTCCTCATGTATTTCACAACTTTTGAAGCTCTTCTTATTTTTCACACCTTTTCAGGCTCTTCATTTGTTTGAACACCGTTTCATGCTCCTCCTAATTTTCAGACCGTTTCATTCTCATCTCATTTTGAAAGCTTTTGAAGCTCTTCATATTTTCACTCCTTTGAAGCTCTTCATATATTTCACACCTTTTCAGGCTCTTCATTTTTTTGAACAAAACTTCATGCTCCTCCTATTTTTCAGACCGTTTCATGCTCATCTCTTTTTTAACACCTTTTGAAGCTCTTCATATTTTTCATACCTTTTGAAGATCTTTATATTTTTCACACGTTTTCAGGATCCTCATATTTTTCAACACCGCATCATGCTCCTCCTATTTTTCTGACCGTTTCATGCTCCTCATATTTGACACGTTTTGAAGCTCTTCATATTTGTCACACCTCTTCAGGCTCTTCATGTTTTTCAACACTGTTTCATGCTCCTCTAATTTTTCAGACCGTTTCATGCTCCTCATAATTTTGACACACTTTGAAGCTCTTCTTATATTTCAAACCTGTTCAGGCTCTTCATGTTTTTGAACACCGCTTCACGTTCCTCCTATTTTTCCTACCGTTTCATGCTCCTCATATACTTGACACTTTTTGAAGCTCTTCATATTTTTCACACGTTTTCAGTCTCTTCATGTTTTTGAACACAACTTTCTTGCTTCTCCTATTTTTCAGACCGTTCCATACACCTCATGAATTTCACACCTTTTGAACCTCTTCATATTTTACACACCTTTTCAGGCTCTTCATGTTTTTGAACACCGTTTCATACTGCTCCTATTTTTCAGAATGTTTCATGCTCCTCATATTTTAACACGTTTTGAGGATCTTCATATTTTTCACACCTTTTCAGGCTCTTCATGTTTTTCAACATCACTGCATGATCCTACTATTTTTCAGACCGTTTCATGCTCATCTCATTTTTGACACATTTTGAAGCTCTTCATAGTTTTCACACCTTTTCAGGCTCTTCATGTTTTCGAAAACCGCTTCATGCTCCTCCTATTTTTGAGACCGTTTTATGCTATTCATGTATTTAACACCTTTTGAAGCTCTTCATATTTTTCACATCATTTCAGGCTCTTCATGTTTTTCAAGACCACTTCATGCTCCTCATATTTTTCAGACCGTTTCATGCTCCTCATAATTTTGACACGTTTTGAAGCTCTTCAAATTTTTCACACCTTTTCAGGCTCTTCATCTTTTTCAACACCACTTCATGCTCCTCCTGTTTTCCAGAGCGTTTCATTGTCCTCATATTTTTGACACCTTTAGAAGCTCTTTATATTTTTCACAACTTTTCAGGCTCTTCATGTTTTTCACAACCGCTTCATGCTCCTCCTATTTTTCAGACAGTTTCATTCCTCTCATGTATTTCACACATTTTGAAGCTCTTCATATTTTTCACACCTTTGAGGCTCTTCATGTTTTTGAACACCACTTCATGGTCCTCCTATTTTACACACAGTTTCATGCTCCTCATGTATTTCACACCTTTTGAAGCTTTTCTTATTTTTCACACCTTTTCAGGCTCTTCATTTTTTTCAACAACACTTCATGCTCCTCCTAATTTTCAGACCGTTTCATGATCATCTTATTTTGACAGCTTTTGAAGCTCTTCATATTTTCACACCTTTTGAAGCTCTACATATTATTCACACCTTTTCAGGCTCTTCATGATTTTCAACACCGCTTCATGCTCATCCTATTTTTCAGACTGTTTCATGCTCATCTCATTTTTGACACCTTTGGAAACTCTTCATATTTTTTTCACACGTTTTCAGGCTCTTCAAGTTTTTCAACAACATTTCATGCTCCTCCTATTTTTCAGACCATTTCATGCTCCTCATATTTTTGACACGTTTTGAGGCTCTTCATATTTTTCACACCTTTTCAGGCTCTTCATGTTTTTGATCAGCGTTTCATGCTCCTCCTATTTTTCAGACCGTTTAATGCTCCTCATATTTTTTACACCTTTTGAAGCTCTTCATATTTTTCACAACTTTTCAGCCTCTTCATCTTTTTCCACACCACTTCATGCTCCTCCTATTTTTCAGACCGTTTCATGCTCCTCATGTATTTGACTCCTTTTGAAGCTCTTCATATTTTTCACACCTTTCCAGGCTCTTCATGTTTTTCAACACCACTGCATGATCCTCCTATTTTTGAGACCGTTTCATGCTCATCTCATTTTTGACACATTTTGAAGCTCTTCATAGTTTTCACACCTTTTGAAGCTCTTCATATTTTTCACACCTTTTCAGGCTCTTCATGTTTTTGAATACCGCTTCATGCTCCTCCTATTTTTCAGACCGTTACTTGCTCCTTATATTTTTGACACCTTTAGAAAGTCTTCATATATTTCACACCTTTCAGGCTCTTCATGTTTTTGAACACCGCTTCATGCTCCTCCTATTTTTCAGACCGTTACCTGCTCCTCATAATTTTGACACCTATAGAAGCTCTTCATATTTTTCACACCTTTTCAGGCTCTTCATGTTTTTCAACACCGCTACATGCTCCTCCTCTTTTTCAGACCGTTTCATGCTCCTCATATTTTTCACACCATTTGAAATCTTCATATTTCTCCCACCTATTCAGGTTCTTCATGTTTTTCAACACCCCTTCTTGCTCCTCCTATTTTTCAGACCGTTTCATGCTCATCTAATTTTTGACACTTTTAGAAGCTCTTCATATTTTTCACACCTTTTCAGACTCTTCATGATTTTGAACACTGCTTCATGCTCCTCCTATTTTTCAGACCGTTTCATGCTCCTCATATTTTTGATACCTTTTGAAGCTCTTCATATTTTTCACACCTTTTCAGGCTCTTCATGTTTTTGAACACCGCTTCATGCTCCTCATATTTTGACACCTTTTGAAGCTCTTCACAAGTTTCACACATTTTCAGGCTCTTCATGTTTTTGAACACCGCTTCATGCTCCTCATATTTTTCACACCTTTTGAAGCTCTTCACATTTTTCACACGTTTTCAGGCTCTTCATGTTTTTCAACACCGCTTCATGCTCCTCCTACTTTTCAGACCGTTTCATGCTCCTCCTATTTTTCAGACCGTTTTATGCTCCTCATATGTTTGACACCTTTTGAAGCTCTTCATATTTTTCACACGTTTTCAGGCTCTTCATGTTTTTCAACACCACTTCATGCTCCTCCTATTTTTCAGACCGTTTCCTGTTCATCTCATTTTTTTACACCGTTTGAACCTGTTCATATTTTTCACACCTTTTGAAGGTCTTCATATTTTTCACACCTTTTCAGGCTCTTCATGTTTTTCAACACCACTTCATGTTCCTCCTATTATTCAGACCGTTTCATGCTCATCTCATTTTTGACACCTTTTGAACATCTTGATATTTTTCACACCTTTTGAAGCTCTTCATATTTTTCACACCTTTTCAGGCTCTTCATGTTTTTAAACACAGCTTCATGCTCCTCCTATTTTTCAGACCGTTCATGCCCCTCATATATTTGAAATATTTTGAAGCTCTTCATATTTTTCACACCTTTTCAGGCTCTTCATGTTTTTCAACGCCGCTTCATGCTCCTATTGTTTTTCAGACCTTTCATACTCCTCATATTTTTGACACCTTTTGAAGTTCTTCATATTTTTCACACCTTTTCAGTCTATTCATGTTTTTCAACACCACTTCACGCTCCTCCTTTTTTTCAGACCGTTTCATGCTCATCTCAGTTTTTACAACTTTTGAACCTGTTCATATTTTTCACACATTTTGAAGCTCCTCATACTTTTCACACCTTTTGAAGCTCTTCATGTTTTTCACACCTTTTCAGGCTCTTCATGTTTTTCAACACCGATTCATGCTCCTCCTATTTTTCAGACCTTTTCATGCTCCTCCTATTTTTGAGACCGTTTGAGGTTTCTCATATTTTTAACACCTTTTGAAGCTCTTCATATTTTCCATACCTTTTCAGGCTCTTCATGTTTTTGAACACCGTTTCATGCTCCTCCTATTTGTCAGACCGTTTCATGTTCCTCATATTTTTGACACCTTTTGAAGCTCTTCATATTTTTCACAGCTTTACAGGCTCTTCATGTTTTTGAACACCGATTCATGCGCCTTCTATTTTTCAGACCGTTTCATGTTCCTCATATTTTTGACACCTTTTGAAGCTCTTCATATTTTTCACACCTTTTCAGGCTCTTCATGTTTTTCAACACCGCTTCATGCTCCTCCTATTTTCAGACCGTTTCATGCTCCTCATATTTTTGACACCATTAGAAACTCTTCATATATTTCACACCTTTCAGGCTCTTCATGTTTTTGAACACCGCTTCATGGTCCTCCTATTTTTCAGACCGTTAAATGCTCCTCATATTTTTGACACCATTAGAAACTCTTCATATAGTTCACACCTTTCAGGCTCTTCATGTTTTTGAACACCGCTTCATGGTCCTACTATTTTTCAGACCCTTACATGCTCCTCATATTTTTGACACCTTTAGAAGCTCTTCATATATTTCAAACCTTTTCAGGCTCTTCATGATTTTAACACCACTTCATGCTCCTCCTATTTTTCAGACCATTTCCTGCTCATCGATTTTTGACAACTTTTGAAGCTCTTCATATTTTTCACACCTTTTCAGGCTCATCATGTTTTTCCACACCGCTTCATGCTCGTTCTATTTTTCAAAACGTTTCATGTTCCTCATATTTTTGACACCTCTGAAGCTCTTCCTTTTTTTCACACCTTTTCATGCTCTTCATGTTTCTAACACCGTTTCATGCTTCTCCTATTTTTCAGACCGTTTAATGCTCCTCATATTTTTCACACCTTTTGAATCTCTTTATATTTGTCACACCTTTTCAGGCTCTTCATGTTTTTCAACACCGCTTCATGCTCCTCCTATTTTTCAGATCGTTTCTTTCTCCTCCTATATTTCAAACTGTTTCATGCACCTCTTATTATTGACACCTTTTGAAGCTCTTCATATTTTTCACACCTTTTCAGGCTCTTCATGTTTTTCAACACCACTTCATGCTCCTCCTATTTTTGAGACCGGTTCATGCTCCTCATATTTTTCACACATTTAGAAGCTCTTCATATTTTTCCCACCTTCCCAGGCTCTTTATGTATTTGAGCACAGCTTCATGCTCCTCCTATTTTTCAGACCGTTTCATGCTCCTCATATTTTTGACACCTTTTGAAGCTCTTCATATTTTTCACACCTTTTCAGGCTCTTCATGTTTTTGAACACAATTTCATGCTGCTCCTATTTTTCAGACCGTTTCATGCTTCTCATGCTTTCGACACGTTTTGGGGCTCTTCATATTTTTCACACCATTGCAGGCTCTTCATGTTTTTGAACAGCGTTTCATGCTTCTCCTATGTTTCAGACCGTTTCATGCTCCTCATATTTTTGACACCTTTTGAAGCTCTTCATATTTTTCACACCTTTTGATGCTCTTCATATTTTTCACAACATTTCAGGCTCTTCATGTTTTTGAACACCGCTTCATGGTCCTCCTATTTTTCAGACCGTTAAATGCTCCTCATATTTTTGACACCATTAGAAACTCTTCATATAGTTCACACCTTTCAGGCTCTTCATGTTTTTGAACACCGCTTCATGGTCCTACTATTTTTCAGACCCTTACATGCTCCTCATATTTTTGACACCTTTAGAAGCTCTTCATATATTTCAAACCTTTTCAGGCTCTTCATGATTTTAACACCACTTCATGCTCCTCCTATTTTTCAGACCATTTCCTGCTCATCGATTTTTGACAACTTTTGAAGCTCTTCATATTTTTCACACCTTTTCAGGCTCATCATGTTTTTCCACACCGCTTCATGCTCGTTCTATTTTTCAAAACGTTTCATGTTCCTCATATTTTTGACACCTCTGAAGCTCTTCCTTTTTTTCACACCTTTTCATGCTCTTCATGTTTCTAACACCGTTTCATGCTTCTCCTATTTTTCAGACCGTTTAATGCTCCTCATATTTTTCACACCTTTTGAATCTCTTTATATTTGTCACACCTTTTCAGGCTCTTCATGTTTTTCAACACCGCTTCATGCTCCTCCTATTTTTCAGATCGTTTCTTTCTTCTCCTATATTTCAAACTGTTTCATGCACCTCTTATTATTGACACCTTTTGAAGCTCTTCATATTTTTCACACCTTTTCAGGCTCTTCATGTTTTTCAACACCACTTCATGCTCCTCCTGTTTTTCAGACCGGTTCATGCTCCTCATATTTTTCACACATTTAGAAGCTCTTCATATTTTTCCCACCTTCCCAGGCTCTTTATGTATTTGAGCACAGCTTCATGCTCCTCCTATTTTTCAGACCGTTTCATGCTCCCCATATTTTTGACACCTTTTGAAGCTCTTCATATTTTTCACACCTTTTCAGGCTCTTCATGTTTTTGAACACAATTTCATGCTGCTCCTATTTTTCAGACCGTTTCATGCTTCTCATGCTTTCGACACGTTTTGGGGCTCTTCATATTTTTCACACCATTGCAGGCTCTTCATGTTTTTGAACAGCGTTTCATGCTTCTCCTATATTTCAGACCGTTTCATGCTCCTCATATTTTTGACACCTTTTGAAGCTCTTCATATTTTTCACACCTTTTGACGCTCTTCATATTTTTCACAACATTTCAGGCTCTTCATGTTTTTGAACACCGTTTCATGCTCATCCTATATTTCAGACCATTTCATGCTCCTCATATTTTTGACACCTTTTGAAGCTCTTCATATTTTTCACACTTTTTCAGGCTCTTCATGTTTTTGAAGACCGCTTCATGCTCCTCCTATTTTTCAGACCGTTTGATGCTCCTCATGTATTCCACACCCTTTGAAGCTCTTCATATACTTCACACCTTTTCAGGCTCTTCATGTTTTTCAACACCGTTTTATGATCCTCCTATTTTTCCTACCGTTTCATGCTCCTCTTGTATATCCCACCTTTTGAAGGTCTTCATATTTTTCACAACTTTTCAGGCTGTTCATGTTTTTCAACACCGCTTCATGCTCCTACTATTTTTCAGACCGTTTTTGCTCCTCATATATTTCACACCTTTTGAAGCACTTCATATGTTTCACACATTTTCAGGCTCTTCATGTTTTGAACACCGCTTCATGCTCCTCTATTTTTCAGACCGTTTCATGCTCTTCTTATTGTATACACCTTTTGAAAGTCCTCATATATTTCACACCTTTTCAGGCTCTTCAAGTTTTTGAACACCGCTTCACGCTCCTCCTATTTTTCAGATCGTTTCATGCTCCTCATATTTTTAACACCTTTTGAAACTCTTCATATTTTTCACACCTTTTCAGACTCTTCATGATTTTGAATACCGCTTCATGCTCCTACTATTTTCAGACCGTTTCAAGATCCTCATGTATTTCACACCTTTTGAAGCTCTTCATATTTTTCACACCTTTTCAGGCTCTTGATATTTTTAAACACCGTTTCATGCTGCTCCTACTTTTCAGACCGTTTCATACTCCTCATATTTTTGACACATTTTGAAGCTCTTCATATATTTCACACCTTTTCAGGCACTTCATGTTTTTCAACACCACTTCATGCTCCTCCTATTTTTCAGATCGCTTCAACTCATCTCCTTTTTGACACCTTTTGAAGCTGTTCATATTTTTCACACCTTTTGAAGTTCTTCATATCTTTCACAAGTTTTCAGGCTCTTCATGGTTTTGAACACCGCTTCATGCTCCTCTTATTTTTCAGACCGTTTCAGGCTCCTCATATTTTTGACACCATTTGAAGCTCTTCATATTTTTCACACCTTTTCAGGCTCTTCATGATTTGAACACCGCTTCATGCTCCTCCTATTTTTCAGACCGTTTCATGCTCCTCATGTATATCACACTTTTTGAAGCTCTTCATATTTTTCACAACTTTTCAGGCTCTCATGTTTTTGAACACAGCTTGTTGCTCCTCCTATTTTTCAGACCGTTTCATGCTCCTCTTATATTTCACACTTTTGAAGCTCTTGCTATTTTTCACACCTTTTCAGTCTCTTCATGTTTTTGAACACAGTTTCAGGCTACTCGTATTTTTCAGACCGTTTCATGCTCCTCATCTTTTTGACACCTTTTGAAGCTCTTCATATTTTTCACACCTTTTCAGGCTCTTCATGTTTTTGGACACCGTTTCATGCTCCTCCTATTTTTCAGACCGATTCATGCTCTTCATGTGTTTCACACCTTTTGAAGCTCTTCATATTTTTCACACTTTTACAGGCTCTTCATGTTTTTCAACACCGCTTCATGCTCCTCCTATTTTCAGACCGTTTCATGCTCCTCATATTTTTGGCACCGTTTGAAGCTCTTCATATTTTTCACACGTTTTCAGGCTCTTCATCTTTTTCAACACCTCTTAATGCTCCTCCTATTTTTGAGACCGTTTCATGCTCTTCATGTATTTCTGACTTTTTGAAGCTCTTCATATTTTTCACACGTTTTCAGGCTCTTCATGTTTTTGAAGACCGCTTCATGCTGCTCATATTTTTCAGACCGTTTCATGCTCCTCATGAATTTCACACCTTTTGAAGCTCTTCATATTTTTCACAGGTTTTCAGGCTGTTCATGTTTTTCAACACCGCTTCATGCTCCTCCTATTTTTCTGACCGTTTCATGCTCATATTTTTGACACCTTTTTAAGCTCTTCATATTTTTCACACCTTCTCATGCTCTTCATCTTTTTCAAAACCGTATCATGCTCATCCTATTTTTCAGACTGTTTCATGCTCCTCATATGTTTGACACCTTTTGAAGCTCTTCATATTTTTCACACCTTTTCAGGATCTTCATATTTTTAAACAATACTTCATGCTCTTCCTATTTTTCAGACCGTTACATGCTCCTCATATATGTGACACCTTTTGAAGCTCTTCATATTTTTCACACCTTTTCATGCTCTTCTTGTTTTTCAACACCTCTTCATGCTCCCCCTTTTTGTCACTCATTTCATGCTTTTCATATTTTTGACACCTTTTGAAACTCTTCATATTTTTCACACCTTTTCATGCTCTTCATATTCTTCAAAACCATTTCATGCTCATCCTATTTTTCAGACTGTTTCATGCTCCTCATATTTTTGACACCTTTTGAAGCTCTTCATATTTTTCACACCTTTTCATGCTCTTCATCTTTTTCAAAACCGTTTCATGCTCATCTTATTTTTCAGACTGTTTCATGCTCCACATATCTTTGACACCTTTTGAAGCTCTTCATATTTTTCACACCTTTTCAGGCTCTTCATGTTTTTGAACACCGCTTCATGCACCTCATATTTTTCAGACTGTTTCATGCTTCTCATAATTTTGACACGTTTTGAAGCTTTTCATATTTTTCACAGCTTTTCAGGCTCTTCATGTCTTTGAACACCATTTCATGCGCCTCCTATTTTTCAGACAGTTTCATGCTCCTCATATATTTGACACCCTTTGAAGCTCTTCATATATTTCAAACAATTTCAGTATCTTAATCTTTTTCACAACCGTTTCATTCTCCTATTTTTCAGACCGTTTCATGCTCCACATATTTTTGACACCTTTTGAAGCTCTTCATATTTTTCACACCTTTTCAGGATCTTCATGTTTTTAAACACCACTTCATGCTCTTCCTATTTTTCAGAGCTTTTCATTCTCCTACTATTTTTGACACTTTTTGAAGCTCTTCCTATTTTTCACAATTTTGCAGGCTCTTCATTATTTGAACACTGCTTCATGCTCCTCCTATTTCTCAGACCTTTTCATGCTCCTCATATTTTTGACACCTTTTGAAGCTCTTCATATTTTTCACACCTTCTCATGCTCTTCATCTTCTTCAAAACTTTTTCATGCTCATCTTATTTTTCAGACTGTTTCATGCTCCTCATATTTTTGACATATTTTGAAGCTCTTCATATTTTTCACACCGTTTCAGGCTCTTCATGTTTCTCATCAAAGCTTCTAGGCTCCTCCTATTTTTCAGACAGTTTCATGCTCATATTTTTGACAACTTTTGAAGGTCTTCATATTTTTCACACCTTTTCATGCTCTTCATATTCTTCAAAACCATTTCATGCTCATCCTATTTTTCAGACTGTTTCATGCTCCTCATATTTTTGACACCTTGAAGCTCTACCCAATTTTCACACCTTTTCAGACTCTTCATGTTTTTCAAAACCGTTTCATGCTGCTCCTATTTTTCAGACCATTTCATGCTACTCATATATTTGACACCTTTTGTAGCACTTCATATTTTTCACACCTTTTCAGGCTTTTCAAGTTTTTCAACACCGCTGCTTGATTCTCCTATTTTTTAGACCGTTTCATGCTCCTCATATTTTTGACACCTTTTGAAGCTGTTCATATTTTTCACACCTTCTCATGCTCTTCATCTTCTTCAAAACCATTTCATGCTCATCTTATTTTTCAGACTGTTTCATGCTCCTCATATTTTTGACATATTTTGAAGCTCTTCATATTTTTCACACCGTTTCAGGCTCTTCATGTTTCTCATCAAAGCTTCTAGGCTCCTCCTATTTTTCAGACAGTTTCATGCTCATATTTTTGACACCTTTTGAAGCTCTTCATATTTTTCACACCTTTTCATGCTCTTCATATTCTTCAAAACCATTTCATGCTCATCCTATTTTTCAGACTGTTTCATGCTCCTCATATTTTTGACACCTTGAAGCTCTACCCAATTTTCACACCTTTTCAGACTCTTCATGTTTTTCAAAACCGTTTCATGCTGCTCCTATTTTTCAGACCATTTCATGCTACTCATATATTTGACACCTTTTGTAGCACTTCATATTTTTCACACCTTTTCAGGCTGTTCATATTTTTCAACACCGCTGCATGATTCTCCTATTTTTTAGACCGTTTCATGCTCCTCATATTTTTGACACCTTTTGAAGCTGTTCATATTTTTCACACCTTTTCATGCTTTTCATGTTTTTCGACACCAATTCATGCACCTCCAATTTTTCAGAACGTTCATGCTCCTCATATTTTTGACACATTTTGAAGCTCCTCATATATTTCACACCTGTTCATGCTCTTCATGGTTTTCAACTCCACTTCTTGCTCCTCCTATTTTTCAGACCGTTTCATGCTCATCTCATTTTTAACATCTTTTGAAGCTCTTCCTATTTTTCACACCTTTTGAAGCTCCTCATATTTTTCACATGTTTTCAGGCTCTTCATGTTTTTCAACAACGCTTCATGCTCCTCCTATATTTCAGACCGTTTCATGCTCCTCATATATTTGACACCTTTTGAAGGTCTTCATATTTTTCACACCTTTTCAGGCTCTTCATGTTTTTCAACATCACTTCATGCTCCTCCTATTGTTCAGACCGTTTCATGCTCGTCATATTTTTGACACCTTTTGAAGCTCCTCATATATTTCACACCTTTTCAGGCTCTTCATGTTTTTCAACACAACTTCAATCTCCTCATATTTTTAAGACCGTTTCATGCTCATCTCATTTTTGACACATTTTGAAGCTCTTCATATTTTTCACACCTTATGAAGCTCCTCATATTTTTCACACCTTTTCAGGCCTTCATGTTTTTCAACATCACTTCATGAATCTCCTATTTTTCAGATCGTTACATGCTTCTCATATTTTTGACACCTTTTCAAGATCCTCATATATTTCACACCTTTTCAGGCTCTTCATGTTTTTCAACACAACTTCAATATCCTCATATTTTTCAGACCGTTTCATGCTTATCTCATTTTTGACACATTTTGAAGCTCTTCATATTTTTCACACCTTTTGAAGCTCCTCATATTTTTCACACCTTTTCAGGCCTTCATGTTTTTGAACACTGGTCCATGCTCCTAATATATATTTCAGACCGTTTCATGCTCCTCATATTTTTGACACCTTTTGAAATCTTCATATATTTAACACCATTTCAGGCTCTTCATTTTTTTGAACACAACTTCATGCTCCTATTTTCAGACCATTTCATGCTTCTCATATTTTTCACACATTTTGAAGTTCTTCATATTTTTCACACCTTTTCACGCTCTTCATGTTTTTGAACACCACTTCATGCTCGTCCTATTTTTCAGCCCGTTTCATGCTCATCACTTTTTTGACACCTTTTGAAGCTCTTCATATTTTTCACACCTTTTGAACCTCCTCATATTTTTCACACCTTTTGAACCTCTTCATATATTTCACATCATTTCAGGCTCTTCATGTTTTTCAACACCACTTCATGCTCCTCCTATTTTTCAGACCGTTTCATGCTCCTCACAATTTTGACACCTTTTGAAGCTCTTAAAATTTTTCACACCTTTTCAGGCTCTTCATCTTTTTCAACACCACTTCATACTACTCCTATTTTCCAGAGCGTTTCATTGTCCTCATATTTTTGACACCTTTAGAAGCTCTTTATATTTTTCACAACTTTTCAGGCTCTTCATGTTTTTGAACACCGCTTCATGCTCCTCCTATTTTTCAGACCGTTTCATTCCTCTCATGTATTTCACACCTTTTGAAGCTCTTCATATTTTTCACACCTTTTCAGGCTCTTCATGTTTTTGAACACCTTTTCATGCTCCTCCTATTTTACACACAGTTTCATGCTCCTCATGTATTTCACAACTTTTGAAGCTCTTCTTATTTTTCACACCTTTTCAGGCTCTTCATTTGTTTGAACACCGTTTCATGCTCCTCCTAATTTTCAGACCGTTTCATTCTCATCTCATTTTGAAAGCTTTTGAAGCTCTTCATATTTTCACTCCTTTGAAGCTCTTCATATATTTCACACCTTTTCAGGCTCTTCATTTTTTTGAACAAAACTTCATGCTCCTCCTATTTTTCAGACCGTTTCATGCTCATCTCTTTTTTAACACCTTTTGAAGCTCTTCATATTTTTCATACCTTTTGAAGATCTTTATATTTTTCACACGTTTTCAGGATCCTCATATTTTTCAACACCGCATCATGCTCCTCCTATTTTTCTGACCGTTTCATGCTCCTCATATTTGACACGTTTTGAAGCTCTTCATATTTGTCACACCTCTTCAGGCTCTTCATGTTTTTCAACACTGTTTCATGCTCCTCTAATTTTTCAGACCGTTTCATGCTCCTCATAATTTTGACACACTTTGAAGCTCTTCTTATATTTCAAACCTGTTCAGGCTCTTCATGTTTTTGAACACCGCTTCACGTTCCTCCTATTTTTCCTACCGTTTCATGCTCCTCATATACTTGACACTTTTTGAAGCTCTTCATATTTTTCACACGTTTTCAGTCTCTTCATGTTTTTGAACACAACTTTCTTGCTTCTCCTATTTTTCAGACCGTTCCATACACCTCATGAATTTCACACCTTTTGAACCTCTTCATATTTTACACACCTTTTCAGGCTCTTCATGTTTTTGAACACCGTTTCATACTGCTCCTATTTTTCAGAATGTTTCATGCTCCTCATATTTTAACACGTTTTGAGGATCTTCATATTTTTCACACCTTTTCAGGCTCTTCATGTTTTTCAACATCACTGCATGATCCTACTATTTTTCAGACCGTTTCATGCTCATCTCATTTTTGACACATTTTGAAGCTCTTCATAGTTTTCACACCTTTTCAGGCTCTTCATGTTTTCGAAAACCGCTTCATGCTCCTCCTATTTTTGAGACCGTTTTATGCTATTCATGTATTTAACACCTTTTGAAGCTCTTCATATTTTTCACATCATTTCAGGCTCTTCATGTTTTTCAAGACCACTTCATGCTCCTCATATTTTTCAGACCGTTTCATGCTCCTCATAATTTTGACACGTTTTGAAGCTCTTCAAATTTTTCACACCTTTTCAGGCTCTTCATCTTTTTCAACACCACTTCATGCTCCTCCTGTTTTCCAGAGCGTTTCATTGTCCTCATATTTTTGACACCTTTAGAAGCTCTTTATATTTTTCACAACTTTTCAGGCTCTTCATGTTTTTCACAACCGCTTCATGCTCCTCCTATTTTTCAGACAGTTTCATTCCTCTCATGTATTTCACACATTTTGAAGCTCTTCATATTTTTCACACCTTTGAGGCTCTTCATGTTTTTGAACACCACTTCATGGTCCTCCTATTTTACACACAGTTTCATGCTCCTCATGTATTTCACACCTTTTGAAGCTTTTCTTATTTTTCACACCTTTTCAGGCTCTTCATTTTTTTCAACAACACTTCATGCTCCTCCTAATTTTCAGACCGTTTCATGATCATCTTATTTTGACAGCTTTTGAAGCTCTTCATATTTTCACACCTTTTGAAGCTCTACATATTATTCACACCTTTTCAGGCTCTTCATGATTTTCAACACCGCTTCATGCTCATCCTATTTTTCAGACTGTTTCATGCTCATCTCATTTTTGACACCTTTGGAAACTCTTCATATTTTTTTCACACGTTTTCAGGCTCTTCAAGTTTTTCAACAACATTTCATGCTCCTCCTATTTTTCAGACCATTTCATGCTCCTCATATTTTTGACACGTTTTGAGGCTCTTCATATTTTTCACACCTTTTCAGGCTCTTCATGTTTTTGATCAGCGTTTCATGCTCCTCCTATTTTTCAGACCGTTTAATGCTCCTCATATTTTTTACACCTTTTGAAGCTCTTCATATTTTTCACAACTTTTCAGCCTCTTCATCTTTTTCCACACCACTTCATGCTCCTCCTATTTTTCAGACCGTTTCATGCTCCTCATGTATTTGACTCCTTTTGAAGCTCTTCATATTTTTCACACCTTTCCAGGCTCTTCATGTTTTTCAACACCACTGCATGATCCTCCTATTTTTGAGACCGTTTCATGCTCATCTCATTTTTGACACATTTTGAAGCTCTTCATAGTTTTCACACCTTTTGAAGCTCTTCATATTTTTCACACCTTTTCAGGCTCTTCATGTTTTTGAATACCGCTTCATGCTCCTCCTATTTTTCAGACCGTTACTTGCTCCTTATATTTTTGACACCTTTAGAAAGTCTTCATATATTTCACACCTTTCAGGCTCTTCATGTTTTTGAACACCGCTTCATGCTCCTCCTATTTTTCAGACCGTTACCTGCTCCTCATAATTTTGACACCTATAGAAGCTCTTCATATTTTTCACACCTTTTCAGGCTCTTCATGTTTTTCAACACCGCTACATGCTCCTCCTCTTTTTCAGACCGTTTCATGCTCCTCATATTTTTCACACCATTTGAAATCTTCATATTTCTCCCACCTATTCAGGTTCTTCATGTTTTTCAACACCCCTTCTTGCTCCTCCTATTTTTCAGACCGTTTCATGCTCATCTAATTTTTGACACTTTTAGAAGCTCTTCATATTTTTCACACCTTTTCAGACTCTTCATGATTTTGAACACTGCTTCATGCTCCTCCTATTTTTCAGACCGTTTCATGCTCCTCATATTTTTGATACCTTTTGAAGCTCTTCATATTTTTCACACCTTTTCAGGCTCTTCATGTTTTTGAACACCGCTTCATGCTCCTCATATTTTGACACCTTTTGAAGCTCTTCACAAGTTTCACACATTTTCAGGCTCTTCATGTTTTTGAACACCGCTTCATGCTCCTCATATTTTTCACACCTTTTGAAGCTCTTCACATTTTTCACACGTTTTCAGGCTCTTCATGTTTTTCAACACCGCTTCATGCTCCTCCTACTTTTCAGACCGTTTCATGCTCCTCCTATTTTTCAGACCGTTTTATGCTCCTCATATGTTTGACACCTTTTGAAGCTCTTCATATTTTTCACACGTTTTCAGGCTCTTCATGTTTTTCAACACCACTTCATGCTCCTCCTATTTTTCAGACCGTTTCCTGTTCATCTCATTTTTTTACACCGTTTGAACCTGTTCATATTTTTCACACCTTTTGAAGGTCTTCATATTTTTCACACCTTTTCAGGCTCTTCATGTTTTTCAACACCACTTCATGTTCCTCCTATTATTCAGACCGTTTCATGCTCATCTCATTTTTGACACCTTTTGAACATCTTGATATTTTTCACACCTTTTGAAGCTCTTCATATTTTTCACACCTTTTCAGGCTCTTCATGTTTTTAAACACAGCTTCATGCTCCTCCTATTTTTCAGACCGTTCATGCCCCTCATATATTTGAAATATTTTGAAGCTCTTCATATTTTTCACACCTTTTCAGGCTCTTCATGTTTTTCAACGCCGCTTCATGCTCCTATTGTTTTTCAGACCTTTCATACTCCTCATATTTTTGACACCTTTTGAAGTTCTTCATATTTTTCACACCTTTTCAGTCTATTCATGTTTTTCAACACCACTTCACGCTCCTCCTTTTTTTCAGACCGTTTCATGCTCATCTCAGTTTTTACAACTTTTGAACCTGTTCATATTTTTCACACATTTTGAAGCTCCTCATACTTTTCACACCTTTTGAAGCTCTTCATGTTTTTCACACCTTTTCAGGCTCTTCATGTTTTTCAACACCGATTCATGCTCCTCCTATTTTTCAGACCTTTTCATGCTCCTCCTATTTTTGAGACCGTTTGAGGTTTCTCATATTTTTAACACCTTTTGAAGCTCTTCATATTTTCCATACCTTTTCAGGCTCTTCATGTTTTTGAACACCGTTTCATGCTCCTCCTATTTGTCAGACCGTTTCATGTTCCTCATATTTTTGACACCTTTTGAAGCTCTTCATATTTTTCACAGCTTTACAGGCTCTTCATGTTTTTGAACACCGATTCATGCGCCTTCTATTTTTCAGACCGTTTCATGTTCCTCATATTTTTGACACCTTTTGAAGCTCTTCATATTTTTCACACCTTTTCAGGCTCTTCATGTTTTTCAACACCGCTTCATGCTCCTCCTATTTTCAGACCGTTTCATGCTCCTCATATTTTTGACACCATTAGAAACTCTTCATATATTTCACACCTTTCAGGCTCTTCATGTTTTTGAACACCGCTTCATGGTCCTCCTATTTTTCAGACCGTTAAATGCTCCTCATATTTTTGACACCATTAGAAACTCTTCATATAGTTCACACCTTTCAGGCTCTTCATGTTTTTGAACACCGCTTCATGGTCCTACTATTTTTCAGACCCTTACATGCTCCTCATATTTTTGACACCTTTAGAAGCTCTTCATATATTTCAAACCTTTTCAGGCTCTTCATGATTTTAACACCACTTCATGCTCCTCCTATTTTTCAGACCATTTCCTGCTCATCGATTTTTGACAACTTTTGAAGCTCTTCATATTTTTCACACCTTTTCAGGCTCATCATGTTTTTCCACACCGCTTCATGCTCGTTCTATTTTTCAAAACGTTTCATGTTCCTCATATTTTTGACACCTCTGAAGCTCTTCCTTTTTTTCACACCTTTTCATGCTCTTCATGTTTCTAACACCGTTTCATGCTTCTCCTATTTTTCAGACCGTTTAATGCTCCTCATATTTTTCACACCTTTTGAATCTCTTTATATTTGTCACACCTTTTCAGGCTCTTCATGTTTTTCAACACCGCTTCATGCTCCTCCTATTTTTCAGATCGTTTCTTTCTCCTCCTATATTTCAAACTGTTTCATGCACCTCTTATTATTGACACCTTTTGAAGCTCTTCATATTTTTCACACCTTTTCAGGCTCTTCATGTTTTTCAACACCACTTCATGCTCCTCCTATTTTTGAGACCGGTTCATGCTCCTCATATTTTTCACACATTTAGAAGCTCTTCATATTTTTCCCACCTTCCCAGGCTCTTTATGTATTTGAGCACAGCTTCATGCTCCTCCTATTTTTCAGACCGTTTCATGCTCCTCATATTTTTGACACCTTTTGAAGCTCTTCATATTTTTCACACCTTTTCAGGCTCTTCATGTTTTTGAACACAATTTCATGCTGCTCCTATTTTTCAGACCGTTTCATGCTTCTCATGCTTTCGACACGTTTTGGGGCTCTTCATATTTTTCACACCATTGCAGGCTCTTCATGTTTTTGAACAGCGTTTCATGCTTCTCCTATGTTTCAGACCGTTTCATGCTCCTCATATTTTTGACACCTTTTGAAGCTCTTCATATTTTTCACACCTTTTGATGCTCTTCATATTTTTCACAACATTTCAGGCTCTTCATGTTTTTGAACACCGCTTCATGGTCCTCCTATTTTTCAGACCGTTAAATGCTCCTCATATTTTTGACACCATTAGAAACTCTTCATATAGTTCACACCTTTCAGGCTCTTCATGTTTTTGAACACCGCTTCATGGTCCTACTATTTTTCAGACCCTTACATGCTCCTCATATTTTTGACACCTTTAGAAGCTCTTCATATATTTCAAACCTTTTCAGGCTCTTCATGATTTTAACACCACTTCATGCTCCTCCTATTTTTCAGACCATTTCCTGCTCATCGATTTTTGACAACTTTTGAAGCTCTTCATATTTTTCACACCTTTTCAGGCTCATCATGTTTTTCCACACCGCTTCATGCTCGTTCTATTTTTCAAAACGTTTCATGTTCCTCATATTTTTGACACCTCTGAAGCTCTTCCTTTTTTTCACACCTTTTCATGCTCTTCATGTTTCTAACACCGTTTCATGCTTCTCCTATTTTTCAGACCGTTTAATGCTCCTCATATTTTTCACACCTTTTGAATCTCTTTATATTTGTCACACCTTTTCAGGCTCTTCATGTTTTTCAACACCGCTTCATGCTCCTCCTATTTTTCAGATCGTTTCTTTCTTCTCCTATATTTCAAACTGTTTCATGCACCTCTTATTATTGACACCTTTTGAAGCTCTTCATATTTTTCACACCTTTTCAGGCTCTTCATGTTTTTCAACACCACTTCATGCTCCTCCTGTTTTTCAGACCGGTTCATGCTCCTCATATTTTTCACACATTTAGAAGCTCTTCATATTTTTCCCACCTTCCCAGGCTCTTTATGTATTTGAGCACAGCTTCATGCTCCTCCTATTTTTCAGACCGTTTCATGCTCCCCATATTTTTGACACCTTTTGAAGCTCTTCATATTTTTCACACCTTTTCAGGCTCTTCATGTTTTTGAACACAATTTCATGCTGCTCCTATTTTTCAGACCGTTTCATGCTTCTCATGCTTTCGACACGTTTTGGGGCTCTTCATATTTTTCACACCATTGCAGGCTCTTCATGTTTTTGAACAGCGTTTCATGCTTCTCCTATATTTCAGACCGTTTCATGCTCCTCATATTTTTGACACCTTTTGAAGCTCTTCATATTTTTCACACCTTTTGACGCTCTTCATATTTTTCACAACATTTCAGGCTCTTCATGTTTTTGAACACCGTTTCATGCTCATCCTATATTTCAGACCATTTCATGCTCCTCATATTTTTGACACCTTTTGAAGCTCTTCATATTTTTCACACTTTTTCAGGCTCTTCATGTTTTTGAAGACCGCTTCATGCTCCTCCTATTTTTCAGACCGTTTGATGCTCCTCATGTATTCCACACCCTTTGAAGCTCTTCATATACTTCACACCTTTTCAGGCTCTTCATGTTTTTCAACACCGTTTTATGATCCTCCTATTTTTCCTACCGTTTCATGCTCCTCTTGTATATCCCACCTTTTGAAGGTCTTCATATTTTTCACAACTTTTCAGGCTGTTCATGTTTTTCAACACCGCTTCATGCTCCTACTATTTTTCAGACCGTTTTTGCTCCTCATATATTTCACACCTTTTGAAGCACTTCATATGTTTCACACATTTTCAGGCTCTTCATGTTTTGAACACCGCTTCATGCTCCTCTATTTTTCAGACCGTTTCATGCTCTTCTTATTGTATACACCTTTTGAAAGTCCTCATATATTTCACACCTTTTCAGGCTCTTCAAGTTTTTGAACACCGCTTCACGCTCCTCCTATTTTTCAGATCGTTTCATGCTCCTCATATTTTTAACACCTTTTGAAACTCTTCATATTTTTCACACCTTTTCAGACTCTTCATGATTTTGAATACCGCTTCATGCTCCTACTATTTTCAGACCGTTTCAAGATCCTCATGTATTTCACACCTTTTGAAGCTCTTCATATTTTTCACACCTTTTCAGGCTCTTGATATTTTTAAACACCGTTTCATGCTGCTCCTACTTTTCAGACCGTTTCATACTCCTCATATTTTTGACACATTTTGAAGCTCTTCATATATTTCACACCTTTTCAGGCACTTCATGTTTTTCAACACCACTTCATGCTCCTCCTATTTTTCAGATCGCTTCAACTCATCTCCTTTTTGACACCTTTTGAAGCTGTTCATATTTTTCACACCTTTTGAAGTTCTTCATATCTTTCACAAGTTTTCAGGCTCTTCATGGTTTTGAACACCGCTTCATGCTCCTCTTATTTTTCAGACCGTTTCAGGCTCCTCATATTTTTGACACCATTTGAAGCTCTTCATATTTTTCACACCTTTTCAGGCTCTTCATGATTTGAACACCGCTTCATGCTCCTCCTATTTTTCAGACCGTTTCATGCTCCTCATGTATATCACACTTTTTGAAGCTCTTCATATTTTTCACAACTTTTCAGGCTCTCATGTTTTTGAACACAGCTTGTTGCTCCTCCTATTTTTCAGACCGTTTCATGCTCCTCTTATATTTCACACTTTTGAAGCTCTTGCTATTTTTCACACCTTTTCAGTCTCTTCATGTTTTTGAACACAGTTTCAGGCTACTCGTATTTTTCAGACCGTTTCATGCTCCTCATCTTTTTGACACCTTTTGAAGCTCTTCATATTTTTCACACCTTTTCAGGCTCTTCATGTTTTTGGACACCGTTTCATGCTCCTCCTATTTTTCAGACCGATTCATGCTCTTCATGTGTTTCACACCTTTTGAAGCTCTTCATATTTTTCACACTTTTACAGGCTCTTCATGTTTTTCAACACCGCTTCATGCTCCTCCTATTTTCAGACCGTTTCATGCTCCTCATATTTTTGGCACCGTTTGAAGCTCTTCATATTTTTCACACGTTTTCAGGCTCTTCATCTTTTTCAACACCTCTTAATGCTCCTCCTATTTTTGAGACCGTTTCATGCTCTTCATGTATTTCTGACTTTTTGAAGCTCTTCATATTTTTCACACGTTTTCAGGCTCTTCATGTTTTTGAAGACCGCTTCATGCTGCTCATATTTTTCAGACCGTTTCATGCTCCTCATGAATTTCACACCTTTTGAAGCTCTTCATATTTTTCACAGGTTTTCAGGCTGTTCATGTTTTTCAACACCGCTTCATGCTCCTCCTATTTTTCTGACCGTTTCATGCTCATATTTTTGACACCTTTTTAAGCTCTTCATATTTTTCACACCTTCTCATGCTCTTCATCTTTTTCAAAACCGTATCATGCTCATCCTATTTTTCAGACTGTTTCATGCTCCTCATATGTTTGACACCTTTTGAAGCTCTTCATATTTTTCACACCTTTTCAGGATCTTCATATTTTTAAACAATACTTCATGCTCTTCCTATTTTTCAGACCGTTACATGCTCCTCATATATGTGACACCTTTTGAAGCTCTTCATATTTTTCACACCTTTTCATGCTCTTCTTGTTTTTCAACACCTCTTCATGCTCCCCCTTTTTGTCACTCATTTCATGCTTTTCATATTTTTGACACCTTTTGAAACTCTTCATATTTTTCACACCTTTTCATGCTCTTCATATTCTTCAAAACCATTTCATGCTCATCCTATTTTTCAGACTGTTTCATGCTCCTCATATTTTTGACACCTTTTGAAGCTCTTCATATTTTTCACACCTTTTCATGCTCTTCATCTTTTTCAAAACCGTTTCATGCTCATCTTATTTTTCAGACTGTTTCATGCTCCACATATCTTTGACACCTTTTGAAGCTCTTCATATTTTTCACACCTTTTCAGGCTCTTCATGTTTTTGAACACCGCTTCATGCACCTCATATTTTTCAGACTGTTTCATGCTTCTCATAATTTTGACACGTTTTGAAGCTTTTCATATTTTTCACAGCTTTTCAGGCTCTTCATGTCTTTGAACACCATTTCATGCGCCTCCTATTTTTCAGACAGTTTCATGCTCCTCATATATTTGACACCCTTTGAAGCTCTTCATATATTTCAAACAATTTCAGTATCTTAATCTTTTTCACAACCGTTTCATTCTCCTATTTTTCAGACCGTTTCATGCTCCACATATTTTTGACACCTTTTGAAGCTCTTCATATTTTTCACACCTTTTCAGGATCTTCATGTTTTTAAACACCACTTCATGCTCCTCCTATTTCTCAGACCTTTTCATGCTCCTCATATTTTTGACACCTTTTGAAGCTCTTCATATTTTTCACACCTTCTCATGCTCTTCATCTTCTTCAAAACTTTTTCATGCTCATCTTATTTTTCAGACTGTTTCATGCTCCTCATATTTTTGACATATTTTGAAGCTCTTCATATTTTTCACACCGTTTCAGGCTCTTCATGTTTCTCATCAAAGCTTCTAGGCTCCTCCTATTTTTCAGACAGTTTCATGCTCATATTTTTGACAACTTTTGAAGGTCTTCATATTTTTCACACCTTTTCATGCTCTTCATATTCTTCAAAACCATTTCATGCTCATCCTATTTTTCAGACTGTTTCATGCTCCTCATATTTTTGACACCTTGAAGCTCTACCCAATTTTCACACCTTTTCAGACTCTTCATGTTTTTCAAAACCGTTTCATGCTGCTCCTATTTTTCAGACCATTTCATGCTACTCATATATTTGACACCTTTTGTAGCACTTCATATTTTTCACACCTTTTCAGGCTGTTCATGTTTTTCAACACCGCTGCTTGATTCTCCTATTTTTTAGACCGTTTCATGCTCCTCATATTTTTGACACCTTTTGAAGCTGTTCATATTTTTCACACCTTCTCATGCTCTTCATCTTCTTCAAAACCATTTCATGCTCATCTTATTTTTCAGACTGTTTCATGCTCCTCATATTTTTGACATATTTTGAAGCTCTTCATATTTTTCTCACCGTTTCAGGCTCTTCATGTTTCTCATCAAAGCTTCTAGGCTCCTCCTATTTTTCAGACAGTTTCATGCTCATATTTTTGACACCTTTTGAAGCTCTTCATATTTTTCACACCTTTTCATGCTCTTCATATTCTTCAAAACCATTTCATGCTCATCCTATTTTTCAGACTGTTTCATGCTCCTCATATTTTTGACACCTTGAAGCTCTACCCAATTTTCACACCTTTTCAGACTCTTCATGTTTTTCAAAACCGTTTCATGCTGCTCCTATTTTTCAGACCATTTCATGCTACTCATATATTTGACACCTTTTGTAGCACTTCATATTTTTCACACCTTTTCAGGCTGTTCATATTTTTCAACACCGCTGCATGATTCTCCTATTTTTTAGACCGTTTCATGCTCCTCATATTTTTGACACCTTTTGAAGCTGTTCATATTTTTCACACCTTTTCATGCTTTTCATGTTTTTCGACACCAATTCATGCACCTCCAATTTTTCAGAACGTTCATGCTCCTCATATTTTTGACACATTTTGAAGCTCCTCATATATTTCACACCTGTTCATGCTCTTCATGGTTTTCAACTCCACTTCTTGCTCCTCCTATTTTTCAGACCGTTTCATGCTCATCTCATTTTTAACATCTTTTGAAGCTCTTCCTATTTTTCACACCTTTTGAAGCTCCTCATATTTTTCACATGTTTTCAGGCTCTTCATGTTTTTCAACAACGCTTCATGCTCCTCCTATATTTCAGACCGTTTCATGCTCCTCATATATTTGACACCTTTTGAAGGTCTTCATATATTTCACACCTTTTCAGGCTCTTCATGTTTTTCAACACAACTTCAATCTCCTCATATTTTTAAGACCGTTTCATGCTCATCTCATTTTTGACACATTTTGAAGCTCTTCATATTTTTCACACCTTATGAAGCTCCTCATATTTTTCACACCTTTTCAGGCCTTCATGTTTTTCAACATCACTTCATGAATCTCCTATTTTTCAGATCGTTTCATGCTTCTCATATTTTTGACACCTTTTCAAGATCCTCATATATTTCACACCTTTTCAGGCTCTTCATGTTTTTCAACACAACTTCAATATCCTCATATTTTTCAGACCGTTTCATGCTTATCTCATTTTTGACACATTTTGAAGCTCTTCATATTTTTCACACCTTTTGAAGCTCCTCATATTTTTCACACCTTTTCAGGCCTTCATGTTTTTGAACACTGGTCCATGCTCCTAATATATATTTCAGACCGTTTCATGCTCCTCATATTTTTGACACCTTTTGAAATCTTCATATATTTAACACCATTTCAGGCTCTTCATTTTTTTGAACACAACTTCATGCTCCTATTTTCAGACCATTTCATGCTTCTCATATTTTTCACACATTTTGAAGTTCTTCATATTTTTCACACCTTTTCACGCTCTTCATGTTTTTGAACACCACTTCATGCTCGTCCTATTTTTCAGCCCGTTTCATGCTCATCACTTTTTTGACACCTTTTGAAGCTCTTCATATTTTTCACACCTTTTGAACCTCCTCATATTTTTCACACCTTTTGAACCTCTTCATATATTTCACATCATTTCAGGCTCTTCATGTTTTTCAACACCACTTCATGCTCCTCCTATTTTTCAGACCGTTTCATGCTCCTCACAATTTTGACACCTTTTGAAGCTCTTAAAATTTTTCACACCTTTTCAGGCTCTTCATCTTTTTCAACACCACTTCATACTACTCCTATTTTCCAGAGCGTTTCATTGTCCTCATATTTTTGACACCTTTAGAAGCTCTTTATATTTTTCACAACTTTTCAGGCTCTTCATGTTTTTGAACACCGCTTCATGCTCCTCCTATTTTTCAGACCGTTTCATTCCTCTCATGTATTTCACACCTTTTGAAGCTCTTCATATTTTTCACACCTTTTCAGGCTCTTCATGTTTTTGAACACCTTTTCATGCTCCTCCTATTTTACACACAGTTTCATGCTCCTCATGTATTTCACAACTTTTGAAGCTCTTCTTATTTTTCACACCTTTTCAGGCTCTTCATTTGTTTGAACACCGTTTCATGCTCCTCCTAATTTTCAGACCGTTTCATTCTCATCTCATTTTGAAAGCTTTTGAAGCTCTTCATATTTTCACTCCTTTGAAGCTCTTCATATATTTCACACCTTTTCAGGCTCTTCATTTTTTTGAACAAAACTTCATGCTCCTCCTATTTTTCAGACCGTTTCATGCTCATCTCTTTTTTAACACCTTTTGAAGCTCTTCATATTTTTCATACCTTTTGAAGATCTTTATATTTTTCACACGTTTTCAGGATCCTCATATTTTTCAACACCGCATCATGCTCCTCCTATTTTTCTGACCGTTTCATGCTCCTCATATTTGACACGTTTTGAAGCTCTTCATATTTGTCACACCTCTTCAGGCTCTTCATGTTTTTCAACACTGTTTCATGCTCCTCTAATTTTTCAGACCGTTTCATGCTCCTCATAATTTTGACACACTTTGAAGCTCTTCTTATATTTCAAACCTGTTCAGGCTCTTCATGTTTTTGAACACCGCTTCACGTTCCTCCTATTTTTCCTACCGTTTCATGCTCCTCATATACTTGACACTTTTTGAAGCTCTTCATATTTTTCACACGTTTTCAGTCTCTTCATGTTTTTGAACACAACTTTCTTGCTTCTCCTATTTTTCAGACCGTTCCATACACCTCATGAATTTCACACCTTTTGAACCTCTTCATATTTTACACACCTTTTCAGGCTCTTCATGTTTTTGAACACCGTTTCATACTGCTCCTATTTTTCAGAATGTTTCATGCTCCTCATATTTTAACACGTTTTGAGGATCTTCATATTTTTCACACCTTTTCAGGCTCTTCATGTTTTTCAACATCACTGCATGATCCTACTATTTTTCAGACCGTTTCATGCTCATCTCATTTTTGACACATTTTGAAGCTCTTCATAGTTTTCACACCTTTTCAGGCTCTTCATGTTTTCGAAAACCGCTTCATGCTCCTCCTATTTTTGAGACCGTTTTATGCTATTCATGTATTTAACACCTTTTGAAGCTCTTCATATTTTTCACATCATTTCAGGCTCTTCATGTTTTTCAAGACCACTTCATGCTCCTCATATTTTTCAGACCGTTTCATGCTCCTCATAATTTTGACACGTTTTGAAGCTCTTCAAATTTTTCACACCTTTTCAGGCTCTTCATCTTTTTCAACACCACTTCATGCTCCTCCTGTTTTCCAGAGCGTTTCATTGTCCTCATATTTTTGACACCTTTAGAAGCTCTTTATATTTTTCACAACTTTTCAGGCTCTTCATGTTTTTCACAACCGCTTCATGCTCCTCCTATTTTTCAGACAGTTTCATTCCTCTCATGTATTTCACACATTTTGAAGCTCTTCATATTTTTCACACCTTTGAGGCTCTTCATGTTTTTGAACACCACTTCATGGTCCTCCTATTTTACACACAGTTTCATGCTCCTCATGTATTTCACACCTTTTGAAGCTTTTCTTATTTTTCACACCTTTTCAGGCTCTTCATTTTTTTCAACAACACTTCATGCTCCTCCTAATTTTCAGACCGTTTCATGATCATCTTATTTTGACAGCTTTTGAAGCTCTTCATATTTTCACACCTTTTGAAGCTCTACATATTATTCACACCTTTTCAGGCTCTTCATGATTTTCAACACCGCTTCATGCTCATCCTATTTTTCAGACTGTTTCATGCTCATCTCATTTTTGACACCTTTGGAAACTCTTCATATTTTTTTCACACGTTTTCAGGCTCTTCAAGTTTTTCAACAACATTTCATGCTCCTCCTATTTTTCAGACCATTTCATGCTCCTCATATTTTTGACACGTTTTGAGGCTCTTCATATTTTTCACACCTTTTCAGGCTCTTCATGTTTTTGATCAGCGTTTCATGCTCCTCCTATTTTTCAGACCGTTTAATGCTCCTCATATTTTTTACACCTTTTGAAGCTCTTCATATTTTTCACAACTTTTCAGCCTCTTCATCTTTTTCCACACCACTTCATGCTCCTCCTATTTTTCAGACCGTTTCATGCTCCTCATGTATTTGACTCCTTTTGAAGCTCTTCATATTTTTCACACCTTTCCAGGCTCTTCATGTTTTTCAACACCACTGCATGATCCTCCTATTTTTGAGACCGTTTCATGCTCATCTCATTTTTGACACATTTTGAAGCTCTTCATAGTTTTCACACCTTTTGAAGCTCTTCATATTTTTCACACCTTTTCAGGCTCTTCATGTTTTTGAATACCGCTTCATGCTCCTCCTATTTTTCAGACCGTTACTTGCTCCTTATATTTTTGACACCTTTAGAAAGTCTTCATATATTTCACACCTTTCAGGCTCTTCATGTTTTTGAACACCGCTTCATGCTCCTCCTATTTTTCAGACCGTTACCTGCTCCTCATAATTTTGACACCTATAGAAGCTCTTCATATTTTTCACACCTTTTCAGGCTCTTCATGTTTTTCAACACCGCTACATGCTCCTCCTCTTTTTCAGACCGTTTCATGCTCCTCATATTTTTCACACCATTTGAAATCTTCATATTTCTCCCACCTATTCAGGTTCTTCATGTTTTTCAACACCCCTTCTTGCTCCTCCTATTTTTCAGACCGTTTCATGCTCATCTAATTTTTGACACTTTTAGAAGCTCTTCATATTTTTCACACCTTTTCAGACTCTTCATGATTTTGAACACTGCTTCATGCTCCTCCTATTTTTCAGACCGTTTCATGCTCCTCATATTTTTGATACCTTTTGAAGCTCTTCATATTTTTCACACCTTTTCAGGCTCTTCATGTTTTTGAACACCGCTTCATGCTCCTCATATTTTGACACCTTTTGAAGCTCTTCACAAGTTTCACACATTTTCAGGCTCTTCATGTTTTTGAACACCGCTTCATGCTCCTCATATTTTTCACACCTTTTGAAGCTCTTCACATTTTTCACACGTTTTCAGGCTCTTCATGTTTTTCAACACCGCTTCATGCTCCTCCTACTTTTCAGACCGTTTCATGCTCCTCCTATTTTTCAGACCGTTTTATGCTCCTCATATGTTTGACACCTTTTGAAGCTCTTCATATTTTTCACACGTTTTCAGGCTCTTCATGTTTTTCAACACCACTTCATGCTCCTCCTATTTTTCAGACCGTTTCCTGTTCATCTCATTTTTTTACACCGTTTGAACCTGTTCATATTTTTCACACCTTTTGAAGGTCTTCATATTTTTCACACCTTTTCAGGCTCTTCATGTTTTTCAACACCACTTCATGTTCCTCCTATTATTCAGACCGTTTCATGCTCATCTCATTTTTGACACCTTTTGAACATCTTGATATTTTTCACACCTTTTGAAGCTCTTCATATTTTTCACACCTTTTCAGGCTCTTCATGTTTTTAAACACAGCTTCATGCTCCTCCTATTTTTCAGACCGTTCATGCCCCTCATATATTTGAAATATTTTGAAGCTCTTCATATTTTTCACACCTTTTCAGGCTCTTCATGTTTTTCAACGCCGCTTCATGCTCCTATTGTTTTTCAGACCTTTCATACTCCTCATATTTTTGACACCTTTTGAAGTTCTTCATATTTTTCACACCTTTTCAGTCTATTCATGTTTTTCAACACCACTTCACGCTCCTCCTTTTTTTCAGACCGTTTCATGCTCATCTCAGTTTTTACAACTTTTGAACCTGTTCATATTTTTCACACATTTTGAAGCTCCTCATACTTTTCACACCTTTTGAAGCTCTTCATGTTTTTCACACCTTTTCAGGCTCTTCATGTTTTTCAACACCGATTCATGCTCCTCCTATTTTTCAGACCTTTTCATGCTCCTCCTATTTTTGAGACCGTTTGAGGTTTCTCATATTTTTAACACCTTTTGAAGCTCTTCATATTTTCCATACCTTTTCAGGCTCTTCATGTTTTTGAACACCGTTTCATGCTCCTCCTATTTTTCAGACCGTTTCATGTTCCTCATATTTTTGACACCTTTTGAAGCTCTTCATATTTTTCACAGCTTTACAGGCTCTTCATGTTTTTGAACACCGATTCATGCGCCTTCTATTTTTCAGACCGTTTCATGTTCCTCATATTTTTGACACCTTTTGAAGCTCTTCATATTTTTCACACCTTTTCAGGCTCTTCATGTTTTTCAACACCGCTTCATGCTCCTCCTATTTTCAGACCGTTTCATGCTCCTCATATTTTTGACACCATTAGAAACTCTTCATATATTTCACACCTTTCAGGCTCTTCATGTTTTTGAACACCGCTTCATGGTCCTCCTATTTTTCAGACCGTTAAATGCTCCTCATATTTTTGACACCATTAGAAACTCTTCATATAGTTCACACCTTTCAGGCTCTTCATGTTTTTGAACACCGCTTCATGGTCCTACTATTTTTCAGACCCTTACATGCTCCTCATATTTTTGACACCTTTAGAAGCTCTTCATATATTTCAAACCTTTTCAGGCTCTTCATGATTTTAACACCACTTCATGCTCCTCCTATTTTTCAGACCATTTCCTGCTCATCGATTTTTGACAACTTTTGAAGCTCTTCATATTTTTCACACCTTTTCAGGCTCATCATGTTTTTCCACACCGCTTCATGCTCGTTCTATTTTTCAAAACGTTTCATGTTCCTCATATTTTTGACACCTCTGAAGCTCTTCCTTTTTTTCACACCTTTTCATGCTCTTCATGTTTCTAACACCGTTTCATGCTTCTCCTATTTTTCAGACCGTTTAATGCTCCTCATATTTTTCACACCTTTTGAATCTCTTTATATTTGTCACACCTTTTCAGGCTCTTCATGTTTTTCAACACCGCTTCATGCTCCTCCTATTTTTCAGATCGTTTCTTTCTCCTCCTATATTTCAAACTGTTTCATGCACCTCTTATTATTGACACCTTTTGAAGCTCTTCATATTTTTCACACCTTTTCAGGCTCTTCATGTTTTTCAACACCACTTCATGCTCCTCCTATTTTTGAGACCGGTTCATGCTCCTCATATTTTTCACACATTTAGAAGCTCTTCATATTTTTCCCACCTTCCCAGGCTCTTTATGTATTTGAGCACAGCTTCATGCTCCTCCTATTTTTCAGACCGTTTCATGCTCCTCATATTTTTGACACCTTTTGAAGCTCTTCATATTTTTCACACCTTTTCAGGCTCTTCATGTTTTTGAACACAATTTCATGCTGCTCCTATTTTTCAGACCGTTTCATGCTTCTCATGCTTTCGACACGTTTTGGGGCTCTTCATATTTTTCACACCATTGCAGGCTCTTCATGTTTTTGAACAGCGTTTCATGCTTCTCCTATGTTTCAGACCGTTTCATGCTCCTCATATTTTTGACACCTTTTGAAGCTCTTCATATTTTTCACACCTTTTGATGCTCTTCATATTTTTCACAACATTTCAGGCTCTTCATGTTTTTGAACACCGCTTCATGGTCCTCCTATTTTTCAGACCGTTAAATGCTCCTCATATTTTTGACACCATTAGAAACTCTTCATATAGTTCACACCTTTCAGGCTCTTCATGTTTTTGAACACCGCTTCATGGTCCTACTATTTTTCAGACCCTTACATGCTCCTCATATTTTTGACACCTTTAGAAGCTCTTCATATATTTCAAACCTTTTCAGGCTCTTCATGATTTTAACACCACTTCATGCTCCTCCTATTTTTCAGACCATTTCCTGCTCATCGATTTTTGACAACTTTTGAAGCTCTTCATATTTTTCACACCTTTTCAGGCTCATCATGTTTTTCCACACCGCTTCATGCTCGTTCTATTTTTCAAAACGTTTCATGTTCCTCATATTTTTGACACCTCTGAAGCTCTTCCTTTTTTTCACACCTTTTCATGCTCTTCATGTTTCTAACACCGTTTCATGCTTCTCCTATTTTTCAGACCGTTTAATGCTCCTCATATTTTTCACACCTTTTGAATCTCTTTATATTTGTCACACCTTTTCAGGCTCTTCATGTTTTTCAACACCGCTTCATGCTCCTCCTATTTTTCAGATCGTTTCTTTCTTCTCCTATATTTCAAACTGTTTCATGCACCTCTTATTATTGACACCTTTTGAAGCTCTTCATATTTTTCACACCTTTTCAGGCTCTTCATGTTTTTCAACACCACTTCATGCTCCTCCTGTTTTTCAGACCGGTTCATGCTCCTCATATTTTTCACACATTTAGAAGCTCTTCATATTTTTCCCACCTTCCCAGGCTCTTTATGTATTTGAGCACAGCTTCATGCTCCTCCTATTTTTCAGACCGTTTCATGCTCCCCATATTTTTGACACCTTTTGAAGCTCTTCATATTTTTCACACCTTTTCAGGCTCTTCATGTTTTTGAACACAATTTCATGCTGCTCCTATTTTTCAGACCGTTTCATGCTTCTCATGCTTTCGACACGTTTTGGGGCTCTTCATATTTTTCACACCATTGCAGGCTCTTCATGTTTTTGAACAGCGTTTCATGCTTCTCCTATATTTCAGACCGTTTCATGCTCCTCATATTTTTGACACCTTTTGAAGCTCTTCATATTTTTCACACCTTTTGACGCTCTTCATATTTTTCACAACATTTCAGGCTCTTCATGTTTTTGAACACCGTTTCATGCTCATCCTATATTTCAGACCATTTCATGCTCCTCATATTTTTGACACCTTTTGAAGCTCTTCATATTTTTCACACTTTTTCAGGCTCTTCATGTTTTTGAAGACCGCTTCATGCTCCTCCTATTTTTCAGACCGTTTGATGCTCCTCATGTATTCCACACCCTTTGAAGCTCTTCATATACTTCACACCTTTTCAGGCTCTTCATGTTTTTCAACACCGTTTTATGATCCTCCTATTTTTCCTACCGTTTCATGCTCCTCTTGTATATCCCACCTTTTGAAGGTCTTCATATTTTTCACAACTTTTCAGGCTGTTCATGTTTTTCAACACCGCTTCATGCTCCTACTATTTTTCAGACCGTTTTTGCTCCTCATATATTTCACACCTTTTGAAGCACTTCATATGTTTCACACATTTTCAGGCTCTTCATGTTTTGAACACCGCTTCATGCTCCTCTATTTTTCAGACCGTTTCATGCTCTTCTTATTGTATACACCTTTTGAAAGTCCTCATATATTTCACACCTTTTCAGGCTCTTCAAGTTTTTGAACACCGCTTCACGCTCCTCCTATTTTTCAGATCGTTTCATGCTCCTCATATTTTTAACACCTTTTGAAACTCTTCATATTTTTCACACCTTTTCAGACTCTTCATGATTTTGAATACCGCTTCATGCTCCTACTATTTTCAGACCGTTTCAAGATCCTCATGTATTTCACACCTTTTGAAGCTCTTCATATTTTTCACACCTTTTCAGGCTCTTAATATTTTTAAACACCGTTTCATGCTGCTCCTACTTTTCAGACCGTTTCATACTCCTCATATTTTTGACACATTTTGAAGCTCTTCATATATTTCACACCTTTTCAGGCACTTCATGTTTTTCAACACCACTTCATGCTCCTCCTATTTTTCAGATCGCTTCAACTCATCTCCTTTTTGACACCTTTTGAAGCTGTTCATATTTTTCACACCTTTTGAAGTTCTTCATATCTTTCACAAGTTTTCAGGCTCTTCATGGTTTTGAACACCGCTTCATGCTCCTCTTATTTTTCAGACCGTTTCAGGCTCCTCATATTTTTGACACCATTTGAAGCTCTTCATATTTTTCACACCTTTTCAGGCTCTTCATGATTTGAACACCGCTTCATGCTCCTCCTATTTTTCAGACCGTTTCATGCTCCTCATGTATATCACACTTTTTGAAGCTCTTCATATTTTTCACAACTTTTCAGGCTCTCATGTTTTTGAACACAGCTTGTTGCTCCTCCTATTTTTCAGACCGTTTCATGCTCCTCTTATATTTCACACTTTTGAAGCTCTTGCTATTTTTCACACCTTTTCAGTCTCTTCATGTTTTTGAACACAGTTTCAGGCTACTCGTATTTTTCAGACCGTTTCATGCTCCTCATCTTTTTGACACCTTTTGAAGCTCTTCATATTTTTCACACCTTTTCAGGCTCTTCATGTTTTTGGACACCGTTTCATGCTCCTCCTATTTTTCAGACCGATTCATGCTCTTCATGTGTTTCACACCTTTTGAAGCTCTTCATATTTTTCACACTTTTACAGGCTCTTCATGTTTTTCAACACCGCTTCATGCTCCTCCTATTTTCAGACCGTTTCATGCTCCTCATATTTTTGGCACCGTTTGAAGCTCTTCATATTTTTCACACGTTTTCAGGCTCTTCATCTTTTTCAACACCTCTTAATGCTCCTCCTATTTTTGAGACCGTTTCATGCTCTTCATGTATTTCTGACTTTTTGAAGCTCTTCATATTTTTCACACGTTTTCAGGCTCTTCATGTTTTTGAAGACCGCTTCATGCTGCTCATATTTTTCAGACCGTTTCATGCTCCTCATGAATTTCACACCTTTTGAAGCTCTTCATATTTTTCACAGGTTTTCAGGCTGTTCATGTTTTTCAACACCGCTTCATGCTCCTCCTATTTTTCTGACCGTTTCATGCTCATATTTTTGACACCTTTTTAAGCTCTTCATATTTTTCACACCTTCTCATGCTCTTCATCTTTTTCAAAACCGTATCATGCTCATCCTATTTTTCAGACTGTTTCATGCTCCTCATATGTTTGACACCTTTTGAAGCTCTTCATATTTTTCACACCTTTTCAGGATCTTCATATTTTTAAACAATACTTCATGCTCTTCCTATTTTTCAGACCGTTACATGCTCCTCATATATGTGACACCTTTTGAAGCTCTTCATATTTTTCACACCTTTTCATGCTCTTCTTGTTTTTCAACACCTCTTCATGCTCCCCCTTTTTGTCACTCATTTCATGCTTTTCATATTTTTGACACCTTTTGAAACTCTTCATATTTTTCACACCTTTTCATGCTCTTCATATTCTTCAAAACCATTTCATGCTCATCCTATTTTTCAGACTGTTTCATGCTCCTCATATTTTTGACACCTTTTGAAGCTCTTCATATTTTTCACACCTTTTCATGCTCTTCATCTTTTTCAAAACCGTTTCATGCTCATCTTATTTTTCAGACTGTTTCATGCTCCACATATCTTTGACACCTTTTGAAGCTCTTCATATTTTTCACACCTTTTCAGGCTCTTCATGTTTTTGAACACCGCTTCATGCACCTCATATTTTTCAGACTGTTTCATGCTTCTCATAATTTTGACACGTTTTGAAGCTTTTCATATTTTTCACAGCTTTTCAGGCTCTTCATGTCTTTGAACACCATTTCATGCGCCTCCTATTTTTCAGACAGTTTCATGCTCCTCATATATTTGACACCCTTTGAAGCTCTTCATATATTTCAAACAATTTCAGTATCTTAATCTTTTTCACAACCGTTTCATTCTCCTATTTTTCAGACCGTTTCATGCTCCACATATTTTTGACACCTTTTGAAGCTCTTCATATTTTTCACACCTTTTCAGGATCTTCATGTTTTTAAACACCACTTCATGCTCTTCCTATTTTTCAGAGCTTTTCATTCTCCTACTATTTTTGACACTTTTTGAAGCTCTTCCTATTTTTCACAATTTTGCAGGCTCTTCATTATTTGAACACTGCTTCATGCTCCTCCTATTTCTCAGACCTTTTCATGCTCCTCATATTTTTGACACCTTTTGAAGCTCTTCATATTTTTCACACCTTCTCATGCTCTTCATCTTCTTCAAAACTTTTTCATGCTCATCTTATTTTTCAGACTGTTTCATGCTCCTCATATTTTTGACATATTTTGAAGCTCTTCATATTTTTCACACCGTTTCAGGCTCTTCATGTTTCTCATCAAAGCTTCTAGGCTCCTCCTATTTTTCAGACAGTTTCATGCTCATATTTTTGACAACTTTTGAAGGTCTTCATATTTTTCACACCTTTTCATGCTCTTCATATTCTTCAAAACCATTTCATGCTCATCCTATTTTTCAGACTGTTTCATGCTCCTCATATTTTTGACACCTTGAAGCTCTACCCAATTTTCACACCTTTTCAGACTCTTCATGTTTTTCAAAACCGTTTCATGCTGCTCCTATTTTTCAGACCATTTCATGCTACTCATATATTTGACACCTTTTGTAGCACTTCATATTTTTCACACCTTTTCAGGCTTTTCATGTTTTTCAACACCGCTGCTTGATTCTCCTATTTTTTAGACCGTTTCATGCTCCTCATATTTTTGACACCTTTTGAAGCTGTTCATATTTTTCACACCTTCTCATGCTCTTCATCTTCTTCAAAACCATTTCATGCTCATCTTATTTTTCAGACTGTTTCATGCTCCTCATATTTTTGACATATTTTGAAGCTCTTCATATTTTTCACACCGTTTCAGGCTCTTCATGTTTCTCATCAAAGCTTCTAGGCTCCTCCTATTTTTCAGACAGTTTCATGCTCATATTTTTGACACCTTTTGAAGCTCTTCATATTTTTCACACCTTTTCATGCTCTTCATATTGTTCAAAACCATTTCATGCTCATCCTATTTTTCAGACTGTTTCATGCTCCTCATATTTTTGACACCTTGAAGCTCTACCCAATTTTCACACCTTTTCAGACTCTTCATGTTTTTCAAAACCGTTTCATGCTGCTCCTATTTTTCAGACCATTTCATGCTACTCATATATTTGACACCTTTTGTAGCACTTCATATTTTTCACACCTTTTCAGGCTGTTCATATTTTTCAACACCGCTGCATGATTCTCCTATTTTTTAGACCGTTTCATGCTCCTCATATTTTTGGCACCTTTTGAAGCTGTTCATATTTTTCACACCTTTTCATGCTTTTCATGTTTTTCGACACCAATTCATGCACCTCCAATTTTTCAGAACGTTCATGCTCCTCATATTTTTGACACATTTTGAAGCTCCTCATATATTTCACACCTGTTCATGCTCTTCATGGTTTTCAACTCCACTTCTTGCTCCTCCTATTTTTCAGACCGTTTCATGCTCATCTCATTTTTAACATCTTTTGAAGCTCTTCCTATTTTTCACACCTTTTGAAGCTCCTCATATTTTTCACATGTTTTCAGGCTCTTCATGTTTTTCAACAACGCTTCATGCTCCTCCTATATTTCAGACCGTTTCATGCTCCTCATATATTTGACACCTTTTGAAGGTCTTCATATTTTTCACACCTTTTCAGGCTCTTCATGTTTTTCAACATCACTTCATGCTCCTCCTATTGTTCAGACCGTTTCATGCTCGTCATATTTTTGACACCTTTTGAAGCTCCTCATATATTTCACACCTTTTCAGGCTCTTCATGTTTTTCAACACAACTTCAATCTCCTCATATTTTTAAGACCGTTTCATGCTCATCTCATTTTTGACACATTTTGAAGCTCTTCATATTTTTCACACCTTATGAAGCTCCTCATATTTTTCACACCTTTTCAGGCCTTCATGTTTTTCAACATCACTTCATGAATCTCCTATTTTTCAGATCGTTTCATGCTTCTCATATTTTTGACACCTTTTCAAGATCCTCATATATTTCACACCTTTTCAGGCTCTTCATGTTTTTCAACACAACTTCAATATCCTCATATTTTTCAGACCGTTTCATGCTTATCTCATTTTTGACACATTTTGAAGCTCTTCATATTTTTCACACCTTTTGAAGCTCCTCATATTTTTCACACCTTTTCAGGCCTTCATGTTTTTGAACACTGGTCCATGCTCCTAATATATATTTCAGACCGTTTCATGCTCCTCATATTTTTGACACCTTTTGAAATCTTCATATATTTAACACCATTTCAGGCTCTTCATTTTTTTGAACACAACTTCATGCTCCTATTTTCAGACCATTTCATGCTTCTCATATTTTTCACACATTTTGAAGTTCTTCATATTTTTCACACCTTTTCACGCTCTTCATGTTTTTGAACACCACTTCATGCTCGTCCTATTTTTCAGCCCGTTTCATGCTCATCACTTTTTTGACACCTTTTGAAGCTCTTCATATTTTTCACACCTTTTGAACCTCCTCATATTTTTCACACCTTTTGAACCTCTTCATATATTTCACATCATTTCAGGCTCTTCATGTTTTTCAACACCACTTCATGCTCCTCCTATTTTTCAGACCGTTTCATGCTCCTCACAATTTTGACACCTTTTGAAGCTCTTAAAATTTTTCACACCTTTTCAGGCTCTTCATCTTTTTCAACACCACTTCATACTACTCCTATTTTCCAGAGCGTTTCATTGTCCTCATATTTTTGACACCTTTAGAAGCTCTTTATATTTTTCACAACTTTTCAGGCTCTTCATGTTTTTGAACACCGCTTCATGCTCCTCCTATTTTTCAGACCGTTTCATTCCTCTCATGTATTTCACACCTTTTGAAGCTCTTCATATTTTTCACACCTTTTCAGGCTCTTCATGTTTTTGAACACCTTTTCATGCTCCTCCTATTTTACACACAGTTTCATGCTCCTCATGTATTTCACAACTTTTGAAGCTCTTCTTATTTTTCACACCTTTTCAGGCTCTTCATTTGTTTGAACACCGTTTCATGCTCCTCCTAATTTTCAGACCGTTTCATTCTCATCTCATTTTGAAAGCTTTTGAAGCTCTTCATATTTTCACTCCTTTGAAGCTCTTCATATATTTCACACCTTTTCAGGCTCTTCATTTTTTTGAACAAAACTTCATGCTCCTCCTATTTTTCAGACCGTTTCATGCTCATCTCTTTTTTAACACCTTTTGAAGCTCTTCATATTTTTCATACCTTTTGAAGATCTTTATATTTTTCACACGTTTTCAGGATCCTCATATTTTTCAACACCGCATCATGCTCCTCCTATTTTTCTGACCGTTTCATGCTCCTCATATTTGACACGTTTTGAAGCTCTTCATATTTGTCACACCTCTTCAGGCTCTTCATGTTTTTCAACACTGTTTCATGCTCCTCTAATTTTTCAGACCGTTTCATGCTCCTCATAATTTTGACACACTTTGAAGCTCTTCTTATATTTCAAACCTGTTCAGGCTCTTCATGTTTTTGAACACCGCTTCACGTTCCTCCTATTTTTCCTACCGTTTCATGCTCCTCATATACTTGACACTTTTTGAAGCTCTTCATATTTTTCACACGTTTTCAGTCTCTTCATGTTTTTGAACACAACTTTCTTGCTTCTCCTATTTTTCAGACCGTTCCATACACCTCATGAATTTCACACCTTTTGAACCTCTTCATATTTTACACACCTTTTCAGGCTCTTCATGTTTTTGAACACCGTTTCATACTGCTCCTATTTTTCAGAATGTTTCATGCTCCTCATATTTTAACACGTTTTGAGGATCTTCATATTTTTCACACCTTTTCAGGCTCTTCATGTTTTTCAACATCACTGCATGATCCTACTATTTTTCAGACCGTTTCATGCTCATCTCATTTTTGACACATTTTGAAGCTCTTCATAGTTTTCACACCTTTTCAGGCTCTTCATGTTTTCGAAAACCGCTTCATGCTCCTCCTATTTTTGAGACCGTTTTATGCTATTCATGTATTTAACACCTTTTGAAGCTCTTCATATTTTTCACATCATTTCAGGCTCTTCATGTTTTTCAAGACCACTTCATGCTCCTCATATTTTTCAGACCGTTTCATGCTCCTCATAATTTTGACACGTTTTGAAGCTCTTCAAATTTTTCACACCTTTTCAGGCTCTTCATCTTTTTCAACACCACTTCATGCTCCTCCTGTTTTCCAGAGCGTTTCATTGTCCTCATATTTTTGACACCTTTAGAAGCTCTTTATATTTTTCACAACTTTTCAGGCTCTTCATGTTTTTCACAACCGCTTCATGCTCCTCCTATTTTTCAGACAGTTTCATTCCTCTCATGTATTTCACACATTTTGAAGCTCTTCATATTTTTCACACCTTTGAGGCTCTTCATGTTTTTGAACACCACTTCATGGTCCTCCTATTTTACACACAGTTTCATGCTCCTCATGTATTTCACACCTTTTGAAGCTTTTCTTATTTTTCACACCTTTTCAGGCTCTTCATTTTTTTCAACAACACTTCATGCTCCTCCTAATTTTCAGACCGTTTCATGATCATCTTATTTTGACAGCTTTTGAAGCTCTTCATATTTTCACACCTTTTGAAGCTCTACATATTATTCACACCTTTTCAGGCTCTTCATGATTTTCAACACCGCTTCATGCTCATCCTATTTTTCAGACTGTTTCATGCTCATCTCATTTTTGACACCTTTGGAAACTCTTCATATTTTTTTCACACGTTTTCAGGCTCTTCAAGTTTTTCAACAACATTTCATGCTCCTCCTATTTTTCAGACCATTTCATGCTCCTCATATTTTTGACACGTTTTGAGGCTCTTCATATTTTTCACACCTTTTCAGGCTCTTCATGTTTTTGATCAGCGTTTCATGCTCCTCCTATTTTTCAGACCGTTTAATGCTCCTCATATTTTTTACACCTTTTGAAGCTCTTCATATTTTTCACAACTTTTCAGCCTCTTCATCTTTTTCCACACCACTTCATGCTCCTCCTATTTTTCAGACCGTTTCATGCTCCTCATGTATTTGACTCCTTTTGAAGCTCTTCATATTTTTCACACCTTTCCAGGCTCTTCATGTTTTTCAACACCACTGCATGATCCTCCTATTTTTGAGACCGTTTCATGCTCATCTCATTTTTGACACATTTTGAAGCTCTTCATAGTTTTCACACCTTTTGAAGCTCTTCATATTTTTCACACCTTTTCAGGCTCTTCATGTTTTTGAATACCGCTTCATGCTCCTCCTATTTTTCAGACCGTTACTTGCTCCTTATATTTTTGACACCTTTAGAAAGTCTTCATATATTTCACACCTTTCAGGCTCTTCATGTTTTTGAACACCGCTTCATGCTCCTCCTATTTTTCAGACCGTTACCTGCTCCTCATAATTTTGACACCTATAGAAGCTCTTCATATTTTTCACACCTTTTCAGGCTCTTCATGTTTTTCAACACCGCTACATGCTCCTCCTCTTTTTCAGACCGTTTCATGCTCCTCATATTTTTCACACCATTTGAAATCTTCATATTTCTCCCACCTATTCAGGTTCTTCATGTTTTTCAACACCCCTTCTTGCTCCTCCTATTTTTCAGACCGTTTCATGCTCATCTAATTTTTGACACTTTTAGAAGCTCTTCATATTTTTCACACCTTTTCAGACTCTTCATGATTTTGAACACTGCTTCATGCTCCTCCTATTTTTCAGACCGTTTCATGCTCCTCATATTTTTGATACCTTTTGAAGCTCTTCATATTTTTCACACCTTTTCAGGCTCTTCATGTTTTTGAACACCGCTTCATGCTCCTCATATTTTGACACCTTTTGAAGCTCTTCACAAGTTTCACACATTTTCAGGCTCTTCATGTTTTTGAACACCGCTTCATGCTCCTCATATTTTTCACACCTTTTGAAGCTCTTCACATTTTTCACACGTTTTCAGGCTCTTCATGTTTTTCAACACCGCTTCATGCTCCTCCTACTTTTCAGACCGTTTCATGCTCCTCCTATTTTTCAGACCGTTTTATGCTCCTCATATGTTTGACACCTTTTGAAGCTCTTCATATTTTTCACACGTTTTCAGGCTCTTCATGTTTTTCAACACCACTTCATGCTCCTCCTATTTTTCAGACCGTTTCCTGTTCATCTCATTTTTTTACACCGTTTGAACCTGTTCATATTTTTCACACCTTTTGAAGGTCTTCATATTTTTCACACCTTTTCAGGCTCTTCATGTTTTTCAACACCACTTCATGTTCCTCCTATTATTCAGACCGTTTCATGCTCATCTCATTTTTGACACCTTTTGAACATCTTGATATTTTTCACACCTTTTGAAGCTCTTCATATTTTTCACACCTTTTCAGGCTCTTCATGTTTTTAAACACAGCTTCATGCTCCTCCTATTTTTCAGACCGTTCATGCCCCTCATATATTTGAAATATTTTGAAGCTCTTCATATTTTTCACACCTTTTCAGGCTCTTCATGTTTTTCAACGCCGCTTCATGCTCCTATTGTTTTTCAGACCTTTCATACTCCTCATATTTTTGACACCTTTTGAAGTTCTTCATATTTTTCACACCTTTTCAGTCTATTCATGTTTTTCAACACCACTTCACGCTCCTCCTTTTTTTCAGACCGTTTCATGCTCATCTCAGTTTTTACAACTTTTGAACCTGTTCATATTTTTCACACATTTTGAAGCTCCTCATACTTTTCACACCTTTTGAAGCTCTTCATGTTTTTCACACCTTTTCAGGCTCTTCATGTTTTTCAACACCGATTCATGCTCCTCCTATTTTTCAGACCTTTTCATGCTCCTCCTATTTTTGAGACCGTTTGAGGTTTCTCATATTTTTAACACCTTTTGAAGCTCTTCATATTTTCCATACCTTTTCAGGCTCTTCATGTTTTTGAACACCGTTTCATGCTCCTCCTATTTGTCAGACCGTTTCATGTTCCTCATATTTTTGACACCTTTTGAAGCTCTTCATATTTTTCACAGCTTTACAGGCTCTTCATGTTTTTGAACACCGATTCATGCGCCTTCTATTTTTCAGACCGTTTCATGTTCCTCATATTTTTGACACCTTTTGAAGCTCTTCATATTTTTCACACCTTTTCAGGCTCTTCATGTTTTTCAACACCGCTTCATGCTCCTCCTATTTTCAGACCGTTTCATGCTCCTCATATTTTTGACACCATTAGAAACTCTTCATATATTTCACACCTTTCAGGCTCTTCATGTTTTTGAACACCGCTTCATGGTCCTCCTATTTTTCAGACCGTTAAATGCTCCTCATATTTTTGACACCATTAGAAACTCTTCATATAGTTCACACCTTTCAGGCTCTTCATGTTTTTGAACACCGCTTCATGGTCCTACTATTTTTCAGACCCTTACATGCTCCTCATATTTTTGACACCTTTAGAAGCTCTTCATATATTTCAAACCTTTTCAGGCTCTTCATGATTTTAACACCACTTCATGCTCCTCCTATTTTTCAGACCATTTCCTGCTCATCGATTTTTGACAACTTTTGAAGCTCTTCATATTTTTCACACCTTTTCAGGCTCATCATGTTTTTCCACACCGCTTCATGCTCGTTCTATTTTTCAAAACGTTTCATGTTCCTCATATTTTTGACACCTCTGAAGCTCTTCCTTTTTTTCACACCTTTTCATGCTCTTCATGTTTCTAACACCGTTTCATGCTTCTCCTATTTTTCAGACCGTTTAATGCTCCTCATATTTTTCACACCTTTTGAATCTCTTTATATTTGTCACACCTTTTCAGGCTCTTCATGTTTTTCAACACCGCTTCATGCTCCTCCTATTTTTCAGATCGTTTCTTTCTCCTCCTATATTTCAAACTGTTTCATGCACCTCTTATTATTGACACCTTTTGAAGCTCTTCATATTTTTCACACCTTTTCAGGCTCTTCATGTTTTTCAACACCACTTCATGCTCCTCCTATTTTTGAGACCGGTTCATGCTCCTCATATTTTTCACACATTTAGAAGCTCTTCATATTTTTCCCACCTTCCCAGGCTCTTTATGTATTTGAGCACAGCTTCATGCTCCTCCTATTTTTCAGACCGTTTCATGCTCCTCATATTTTTGACACCTTTTGAAGCTCTTCATATTTTTCACACCTTTTCAGGCTCTTCATGTTTTTGAACACAATTTCATGCTGCTCCTATTTTTCAGACCGTTTCATGCTTCTCATGCTTTCGACACGTTTTGGGGCTCTTCATATTTTTCACACCATTGCAGGCTCTTCATGTTTTTGAACAGCGTTTCATGCTTCTCCTATGTTTCAGACCGTTTCATGCTCCTCATATTTTTGACACCTTTTGAAGCTCTTCATATTTTTCACACCTTTTGATGCTCTTCATATTTTTCACAACATTTCAGGCTCTTCATGTTTTTGAACACCGCTTCATGGTCCTCCTATTTTTCAGACCGTTAAATGCTCCTCATATTTTTGACACCATTAGAAACTCTTCATATAGTTCACACCTTTCAGGCTCTTCATGTTTTTGAACACCGCTTCATGGTCCTACTATTTTTCAGACCCTTACATGCTCCTCATATTTTTGACACCTTTAGAAGCTCTTCATATATTTCAAACCTTTTCAGGCTCTTCATGATTTTAACACCACTTCATGCTCCTCCTATTTTTCAGACCATTTCCTGCTCATCGATTTTTGACAACTTTTGAAGCTCTTCATATTTTTCACACCTTTTCAGGCTCATCATGTTTTTCCACACCGCTTCATGCTCGTTCTATTTTTCAAAACGTTTCATGTTCCTCATATTTTTGACACCTCTGAAGCTCTTCCTTTTTTTCACACCTTTTCATGCTCTTCATGTTTCTAACACCGTTTCATGCTTCTCCTATTTTTCAGACCGTTTAATGCTCCTCATATTTTTCACACCTTTTGAATCTCTTTATATTTGTCACACCTTTTCAGGCTCTTCATGTTTTTCAACACCGCTTCATGCTCCTCCTATTTTTCAGATCGTTTCTTTCTTCTCCTATATTTCAAACTGTTTCATGCACCTCTTATTATTGACACCTTTTGAAGCTCTTCATATTTTTCACACCTTTTCAGGCTCTTCATGTTTTTCAACACCACTTCATGCTCCTCCTGTTTTTCAGACCGGTTCATGCTCCTCATATTTTTCACACATTTAGAAGCTCTTCATATTTTTCCCACCTTCCCAGGCTCTTTATGTATTTGAGCACAGCTTCATGCTCCTCCTATTTTTCAGACCGTTTCATGCTCCCCATATTTTTGACACCTTTTGAAGCTCTTCATATTTTTCACACCTTTTCAGGCTCTTCATGTTTTTGAACACAATTTCATGCTGCTCCTATTTTTCAGACCGTTTCATGCTTCTCATGCTTTCGACACGTTTTGGGGCTCTTCATATTTTTCACACCATTGCAGGCTCTTCATGTTTTTGAACAGCGTTTCATGCTTCTCCTATATTTCAGACCGTTTCATGCTCCTCATATTTTTGACACCTTTTGAAGCTCTTCATATTTTTCACACCTTTTGACGCTCTTCATATTTTTCACAACATTTCAGGCTCTTCATGTTTTTGAACACCGTTTCATGCTCATCCTATATTTCAGACCATTTCATGCTCCTCATATTTTTGACACCTTTTGAAGCTCTTCATATTTTTCACACTTTTTCAGGCTCTTCATGTTTTTGAAGACCGCTTCATGCTCCTCCTATTTTTCAGACCGTTTGATGCTCCTCATGTATTCCACACCCTTTGAAGCTCTTCATATACTTCACACCTTTTCAGGCTCTTCATGTTTTTCAACACCGTTTTATGATCCTCCTATTTTTCCTACCGTTTCATGCTCCTCTTGTATATCCCACCTTTTGAAGGTCTTCATATTTTTCACAACTTTTCAGGCTGTTCATGTTTTTCAACACCGCTTCATGCTCCTACTATTTTTCAGACCGTTTTTGCTCCTCATATATTTCACACCTTTTGAAGCACTTCATATGTTTCACACATTTTCAGGCTCTTCATGTTTTGAACACCGCTTCATGCTCTTCTATTTTTCAGACCGTTTCATGCTCTTCTTATTGTATACACCTTTTGAAAGTCCTCATATATTTCACACCTTTTCAGGCTCTTCAAGTTTTTGAACACCGCTTCACGCTCCTCCTATTTTTCAGATCGTTTCATGCTCCTCATATTTTTAACACCTTTTGAAACTCTTCATATTTTTCACACCTTTTCAGACTCTTCATGATTTTGAATACCGCTTCATGCTCCTACTATTTTCAGACCGTTTCAAGATCCTCATGTATTTCACACCTTTTGAAGCTCTTCATATTTTTCACACCTTTTCAGGCTCTTGATATTTTTAAACACCGTTTCATGCTGCTCCTACTTTTCAGACCGTTTCATACTCCTCATATTTTTGACACATTTTGAAGCTCTTCATATATTTCACACCTTTTCAGGCACTTCATGTTTTTCAACACCACTTCATGCTCCTCCTATTTTTCAGATCGCTTCAACTCATCTCCTTTTTGACACCTTTTGAAGCTGTTCATATTTTTCACACCTTTTGAAGTTCTTCATATCTTTCACAAGTTTTCAGGCTCTTCATGGTTTTGAACACCGCTTCATGCTCCTCTTATTTTTCAGACCGTTTCAGGCTCCTCATATTTTTGACACCATTTGAAGCTCTTCATATTTTTCACACCTTTTCAGGCTCTTCATGATTTGAACACCGCTTCATGCTCCTCCTATTTTTCAGACCGTTTCATGCTCCTCATGTATATCACACTTTTTGAAGCTCTTCATATTTTTCACAACTTTTCAGGCTCTCATGTTTTTGAACACAGCTTGTTGCTCCTCCTATTTTTCAGACCGTTTCATGCTCCTCTTATATTTCACACTTTTGAAGCTCTTGCTATTTTTCACACCTTTTCAGTCTCTTCATGTTTTTGAACACAGTTTCAGGCTACTCGTATTTTTCAGACCGTTTCATGCTCCTCATCTTTTTGACACCTTTTGAAGCTCTTCATATTTTTCACACCTTTTCAGGCTCTTCATGTTTTTGGACACCGTTTCATGCTCCTCCTATTTTTCAGACCGATTCATGCTCTTCATGTGTTTCACACCTTTTGAAGCTCTTCATATTTTTCACACTTTTACAGGCTCTTCATGTTTTTCAACACCGCTTCATGCTCCTCCTATTTTCAGACCGTTTCATGCTCCTCATATTTTTGGCACCGTTTGAAGCTCTTCATATTTTTCACACGTTTTCAGGCTCTTCATCTTTTTCAACACCTCTTAATGCTCCTCCTATTTTTGAGACCGTTTCATGCTCTTCATGTATTTCTGACTTTTTGAAGCTCTTCATATTTTTCACACGTTTTCAGGCTCTTCATGTTTTTGAAGACCGCTTCATGCTGCTCATATTTTTCAGACCGTTTCATGCTCCTCATGAATTTCACACCTTTTGAAGCTCTTCATATTTTTCACAGGTTTTCAGGCTGTTCATGTTTTTCAACACCGCTTCATGCTCCTCCTATTTTTCTGACCGTTTCATGCTCATATTTTTGACACCTTTTTAAGCTCTTCATATTTTTCACACCTTCTCATGCTCTTCATCTTTTTCAAAACCGTATCATGCTCATCCTATTTTTCAGACTGTTTCATGCTCCTCATATGTTTGACACCTTTTGAAGCTCTTCATATTTTTCACACCTTTTCAGGATCTTCATATTTTTAAACAATACTTCATGCTCTTCCTATTTTTCAGACCGTTACATGCTCCTCATATATGTGACACCTTTTGAAGCTCTTCATATTTTTCACACCTTTTCATGCTCTTCTTGTTTTTCAACACCTCTTCATGCTCCCCCTTTTTGTCACTCATTTCATGCTTTTCATATTTTTGACACCTTTTGAAACTCTTCATATTTTTCACACCTTTTCATGCTCTTCATATTCTTCAAAACCATTTCATGCTCATCCTATTTTTCAGACTGTTTCATGCTCCTCATATTTTTGACACCTTTTGAAGCTCTTCATATTTTTCACACCTTTTCATGCTCTTCATCTTTTTCAAAACCGTTTCATGCTCATCTTATTTTTCAGACTGTTTCATGCTCCACATATCTTTGACACCTTTTGAAGCTCTTCATATTTTTCACACCTTTTCAGGCTCTTCATGTTTTTGAACACCGCTTCATGCACCTCATATTTTTCAGACTGTTTCATGCTTCTCATAATTTTGACACGTTTTGAAGCTTTTCATATTTTTCACAGCTTTTCAGGCTCTTCATGTCTTTGAACACCATTTCATGCGCCTCCTATTTTTCAGACAGTTTCATGCTCCTCATATATTTGACACCCTTTGAAGCTCTTCATATATTTCAAACAATTTCAGTATCTTAATCTTTTTCACAACCGTTTCATTCTCCTATTTTTCAGACCGTTTCATGCTCCACATATTTTTGACACCTTTTGAAGCTCTTCATATTTTTCACACCTTTTCAGGATCTTCATGTTTTTAAACACCACTTCATGCTCCTCCTATTTCTCAGACCTTTTCATGCTCCTCATATTTTTGACACCTTTTGAAGCTCTTCATATTTTTCACACCTTCTCATGCTCTTCATCTTCTTCAAAACTTTTTCATGCTCATCTTATTTTTCAGACTGTTTCATGCTCCTCATATTTTTGACATATTTTGAAGCTCTTCATATTTTTCACACCGTTTCAGGCTCTTCATGTTTCTCATCAAAGCTTCTAGGCTCCTCCTATTTTTCAGACAGTTTCATGCTCATATTTTTGACAACTTTTGAAGGTCTTCATATTTTTCACACCTTTTCATGCTCTTCATATTCTTCAAAACCATTTCATGCTCATCCTATTTTTCAGACTGTTTCATGCTCCTCATATTTTTGACACCTTGAAGCTCTACCCAATTTTCACACCTTTTCAGACTCTTCATGTTTTTCAAAACCGTTTCATGCTGCTCCTATTTTTCAGACCATTTCATGCTACTCATATATTTGACACCTTTTGTAGCACTTCATATTTTTTACACCTTTTCAGGCTGTTCATGTTTTTCAACACCGCTGCTTGATTCTCCTATTTTTTAGACCGTTTCATGCTCCTCATATTTTTGACACCTTTTGAAGCTGTTCATATTTTTCACACCTTCTCATGCTCTTCATCTTCTTCAAAACCATTTCATGCTCATCTTATTTTTCAGACTGTTTCATGCTCCTCATATTTTTGACATATTTTGAAGCTCTTCATATTTTTCACACCGTTTCAGGCTCTTCATGTTTCTCATCAAAGCTTCTAGGCTCCTCCTATTTTTCAGACAGTTTCATGCTCATATTTTTGACACCTTTTGAAGCTCTTCATATTTTTCACACCTTTTCATGCTCTTCATATTCTTCAAAACCATTTCATGCTCATCCTATTTTTCAGACTGTTTCATGCTCCTCATATTTTTGACACCTTGAAGCTCTACCCAATTTTCACACCTTTTCAGACTCTTCATGTTTTTCAAAACCGTTTCATGCTGCTCCTATTTTTCAGACCATTTCATGCTACTCATATATTTGACACCTTTTGTAGCACTTCATATTTTTCACACCTTTTCAGGCTGTTCATATTTTTCAACACCGCTGCATGATTCTCCTATTTTTTAGACCGTTTCATGCTCCTCATATTTTTGACACCTTTTGAAGCTGTTCATATTTTTCACACCTTTTCATGCTTTTCATGTTTTTCGACACCAATTCATGCACCTCCAATTTTTCAGAACGTTCATGCTCCTCATATTTTTGACACATTTTGAAGCTCCTCATATATTTCACACCTGTTCATGCTCTTCATGGTTTTCAACTCCACTTCTTGCTCCTCCTATTTTTCAGACCGTTTCATGCTCATCTCATTTTTAACATCTTTTGAAGCTCTTCCTATTTTTCACACCTTTTGAAGCTCCTCATATTTTTCACATGTTTTCAGGCTCTTCATGTTTTTCAACAACGCTTCATGCTCCTCCTATATTTCAGACCGTTTCATGCTCCTCATATATTTGACACCTTTTGAAGGTCTTCATATATTTCACACCTTTTCAGGCTCTTCATGTTTTTCAACACAACTTCAATCTCCTCATATTTTTAAGACCGTTTCATGCTCATCTCATTTTTGACACATTTTGAAGCTCTTCATATTTTTCACACCTTATGAAGCTCCTCATATTTTTCACACCTTTTCAGGCCTTCATGTTTTTCAACATCACTTCATGAATCTCCTATTTTTCAGATCGTTTCATGCTTCTCATATTTTTGACACCTTTTCAAGATCCTCATATATTTCACACCTTTTCAGGCTCTTCATGTTTTTCAACACAACTTCAATATCCTCATATTTTTCAGACCGTTTCATGCTTATCTCATTTTTGACACATTTTGAAGCTCTTCATATTTTTCACACCTTTTGAAGCTCCTCATATTTTTCACACCTTTTCAGGCCTTCATGTTTTTGAACACTGGTCCATGCTCCTAATATATATTTCAGACCGTTTCATGCTCCTCATATTTTTGACACCTTTTGAAATCTTCATATATTTAACACCATTTCAGGCTCTTCATTTTTTTGAACACAACTTCATGCTCCTATTTTCAGACCATTTCATGCTTCTCATATTTTTCACACATTTTGAAGTTCTTCATATTTTTCACACCTTTTCACGCTCTTCATGTTTTTGAACACCACTTCATGCTCGTCCTATTTTTCAGCCCGTTTCATGCTCATCACTTTTTTGACACCTTTTGAAGCTCTTCATATTTTTCACACCTTTTGAACCTCCTCATATTTTTCACACCTTTTGAACCTCTTCATATATTTCACATCATTTCAGGCTCTTCATGTTTTTCAACACCACTTCATGCTCCTCCTATTTTTCAGACCGTTTCATGCTCCTCACAATTTTGACACCTTTTGAAGCTCTTAAAATTTTTCACACCTTTTCAGGCTCTTCATCTTTTTCAACACCACTTCATACTACTCCTATTTTCCAGAGCGTTTCATTGTCCTCATATTTTTGACACCTTTAGAAGCTCTTTATATTTTTCACAACTTTTCAGGCTCTTCATGTTTTTGAACACCGCTTCATGCTCCTCCTATTTTTCAGACCGTTTCATTCCTCTCATGTATTTCACACCTTTTGAAGCTCTTCATATTTTTCACACCTTTTCAGGCTCTTCATGTTTTTGAACACCTTTTCATGCTCCTCCTATTTTACACACAGTTTCATGCTCCTCATGTATTTCACAACTTTTGAAGCTCTTCTTATTTTTCACACCTTTTCAGGCTCTTCATTTGTTTGAACACCGTTTCATGCTCCTCCTAATTTTCAGACCGTTTCATTCTCATCTCATTTTGAAAGCTTTTGAAGCTCTTCATATTTTCACTCCTTTGAAGCTCTTCATATATTTCACACCTTTTCAGGCTCTTCATTTTTTTGAACAAAACTTCATGCTCCTCCTATTTTTCAGACCGTTTCATGCTCATCTCTTTTTTAACACCTTTTGAAGCTCTTCATATTTTTCATACCTTTTGAAGATCTTTATATTTTTCACACGTTTTCAGGATCCTCATATTTTTCAACACCGCATCATGCTCCTCCTATTTTTCTGACCGTTTCATGCTCCTCATATTTGACACGTTTTGAAGCTCTTCATATTTGTCACACCTCTTCAGGCTCTTCATGTTTTTCAACACTGTTTCATGCTCCTCTAATTTTTCAGACCGTTTCATGCTCCTCATAATTTTGACACACTTTGAAGCTCTTCTTATATTTCAAACCTGTTCAGGCTCTTCATGTTTTTGAACACCGCTTCACGTTCCTCCTATTTTTCCTACCGTTTCATGCTCCTCATATACTTGACACTTTTTGAAGCTCTTCATATTTTTCACACGTTTTCAGTCTCTTCATGTTTTTGAACACAACTTTCTTGCTTCTCCTATTTTTCAGACCGTTCCATACACCTCATGAATTTCACACCTTTTGAACCTCTTCATATTTTACACACCTTTTCAGGCTCTTCATGTTTTTGAACACCGTTTCATACTGCTCCTATTTTTCAGAATGTTTCATGCTCCTCATATTTTAACACGTTTTGAGGATCTTCATATTTTTCACACCTTTTCAGGCTCTTCATGTTTTTCAACATCACTGCATGATCCTACTATTTTTCAGACCGTTTCATGCTCATCTCATTTTTGACACATTTTGAAGCTCTTCATAGTTTTCACACCTTTTCAGGCTCTTCATGTTTTCGAAAACCGCTTCATGCTCCTCCTATTTTTGAGACCGTTTTATGCTATTCATGTATTTAACACCTTTTGAAGCTCTTCATATTTTTCACATCATTTCAGGCTCTTCATGTTTTTCAAGACCACTTCATGCTCCTCATATTTTTCAGACCGTTTCATGCTCCTCATAATTTTGACACGTTTTGAAGCTCTTCAAATTTTTCACACCTTTTCAGGCTCTTCATCTTTTTCAACACCACTTCATGCTCCTCCTGTTTTCCAGAGCGTTTCATTGTCCTCATATTTTTGACACCTTTAGAAGCTCTTTATATTTTTCACAACTTTTCAGGCTCTTCATGTTTTTCACAACCGCTTCATGCTCCTCCTATTTTTCAGACAGTTTCATTCCTCTCATGTATTTCACACATTTTGAAGCTCTTCATATTTTTCACACCTTTGAGGCTCTTCATGTTTTTGAACACCACTTCATGGTCCTCCTATTTTACACACAGTTTCATGCTCCTCATGTATTTCACACCTTTTGAAGCTTTTCTTATTTTTCACACCTTTTCAGGCTCTTCATTTTTTTCAACAACACTTCATGCTCCTCCTAATTTTCAGACCGTTTCATGATCATCTTATTTTGACAGCTTTTGAAGCTCTTCATATTTTCACACCTTTTGAAGCTCTACATATTATTCACACCTTTTCAGGCTCTTCATGATTTTCAACACCGCTTCATGCTCATCCTATTTTTCAGACTGTTTCATGCTCATCTCATTTTTGACACCTTTGGAAACTCTTCATATTTTTTTCACACGTTTTCAGGCTCTTCAAGTTTTTCAACAACATTTCATGCTCCTCCTATTTTTCAGACCATTTCATGCTCCTCATATTTTTGACACGTTTTGAGGCTCTTCATATTTTTCACACCTTTTCAGGCTCTTCATGTTTTTGATCAGCGTTTCATGCTCCTCCTATTTTTCAGACCGTTTAATGCTCCTCATATTTTTTACACCTTTTGAAGCTCTTCATATTTTTCACAACTTTTCAGCCTCTTCATCTTTTTCCACACCACTTCATGCTCCTCCTATTTTTCAGACCGTTTCATGCTCCTCATGTATTTGACTCCTTTTGAAGCTCTTCATATTTTTCACACCTTTCCAGGCTCTTCATGTTTTTCAACACCACTGCATGATCCTCCTATTTTTGAGACCGTTTCATGCTCATCTCATTTTTGACACATTTTGAAGCTCTTCATAGTTTTCACACCTTTTGAAGCTCTTCATATTTTTCACACCTTTTCAGGCTCTTCATGTTTTTGAATACCGCTTCATGCTCCTCCTATTTTTCAGACCGTTACTTGCTCCTTATATTTTTGACACCTTTAGAAAGTCTTCATATATTTCACACCTTTCAGGCTCTTCATGTTTTTGAACACCGCTTCATGCTCCTCCTATTTTTCAGACCGTTACCTGCTCCTCATAATTTTGACACCTATAGAAGCTCTTCATATTTTTCACACCTTTTCAGGCTCTTCATGTTTTTCAACACCGCTACATGCTCCTCCTCTTTTTCAGACCGTTTCATGCTCCTCATATTTTTCACACCATTTGAAATCTTCATATTTCTCCCACCTATTCAGGTTCTTCATGTTTTTCAACACCCCTTCTTGCTCCTCCTATTTTTCAGACCGTTTCATGCTCATCTAATTTTTGACACTTTTAGAAGCTCTTCATATTTTTCACACCTTTTCAGACTCTTCATGATTTTGAACACTGCTTCATGCTCCTCCTATTTTTCAGACCGTTTCATGCTCCTCATATTTTTGATACCTTTTGAAGCTCTTCATATTTTTCACACCTTTTCAGGCTCTTCATGTTTTTGAACACCGCTTCATGCTCCTCATATTTTGACACCTTTTGAAGCTCTTCACAAGTTTCACACATTTTCAGGCTCTTCATGTTTTTGAACACCGCTTCATGCTCCTCATATTTTTCACACCTTTTGAAGCTCTTCACATTTTTCACACGTTTTCAGGCTCTTCATGTTTTTCAACACCGCTTCATGCTCCTCCTACTTTTCAGACCGTTTCATGCTCCTCCTATTTTTCAGACCGTTTTATGCTCCTCATATGTTTGACACCTTTTGAAGCTCTTCATATTTTTCACACGTTTTCAGGCTCTTCATGTTTTTCAACACCACTTCATGCTCCTCCTATTTTTCAGACCGTTTCCTGTTCATCTCATTTTTTTACACCGTTTGAACCTGTTCATATTTTTCACACCTTTTGAAGGTCTTCATATTTTTCACACCTTTTCAGGCTCTTCATGTTTTTCAACACCACTTCATGTTCCTCCTATTATTCAGACCGTTTCATGCTCATCTCATTTTTGACACCTTTTGAACATCTTGATATTTTTCACACCTTTTGAAGCTCTTCATATTTTTCACACCTTTTCAGGCTCTTCATGTTTTTAAACACAGCTTCATGCTCCTCCTATTTTTCAGACCGTTCATGCCCCTCATATATTTGAAATATTTTGAAGCTCTTCATATTTTTCACACCTTTTCAGGCTCTTCATGTTTTTCAACGCCGCTTCATGCTCCTATTGTTTTTCAGACCTTTCATACTCCTCATATTTTTGACACCTTTTGAAGTTCTTCATATTTTTCACACCTTTTCAGTCTATTCATGTTTTTCAACACCACTTCACGCTCCTCCTTTTTTTCAGACCGTTTCATGCTCATCTCAGTTTTTACAACTTTTGAACCTGTTCATATTTTTCACACATTTTGAAGCTCCTCATACTTTTCACACCTTTTGAAGCTCTTCATGTTTTTCACACCTTTTCAGGCTCTTCATGTTTTTCAACACCGATTCATGCTCCTCCTATTTTTCAGACCTTTTCATGCTCCTCCTATTTTTGAGACCGTTTGAGGTTTCTCATATTTTTAACACCTTTTGAAGCTCTTCATATTTTCCATACCTTTTCAGGCTCTTCATGTTTTTGAACACCGTTTCATGCTCCTCCTATTTGTCAGACCGTTTCATGTTCCTCATATTTTTGACACCTTTTGAAGCTCTTCATATTTTTCACAGCTTTACAGGCTCTTCATGTTTTTGAACACCGATTCATGCGCCTTCTATTTTTCAGACCGTTTCATGTTCCTCATATTTTTGACACCTTTTGAAGCTCTTCATATTTTTCACACCTTTTCAGGCTCTTCATGTTTTTCAACACCGCTTCATGCTCCTCCTATTTTCAGACCGTTTCATGCTCCTCATATTTTTGACACCATTAGAAACTCTTCATATATTTCACACCTTTCAGGCTCTTCATGTTTTTGAACACCGCTTCATGGTCCTCCTATTTTTCAGACCGTTAAATGCTCCTCATATTTTTGACACCATTAGAAACTCTTCATATAGTTCACACCTTTCAGGCTCTTCATGTTTTTGAACACCGCTTCATGGTCCTACTATTTTTCAGACCCTTACATGCTCCTCATATTTTTGACACCTTTAGAAGCTCTTCATATATTTCAAACCTTTTCAGGCTCTTCATGATTTTAACACCACTTCATGCTCCTCCTATTTTTCAGACCATTTCCTGCTCATCGATTTTTGACAACTTTTGAAGCTCTTCATATTTTTCACACCTTTTCAGGCTCATCATGTTTTTCCACACCGCTTCATGCTCGTTCTATTTTTCAAAACGTTTCATGTTCCTCATATTTTTGACACCTCTGAAGCTCTTCCTTTTTTTCACACCTTTTCATGCTCTTCATGTTTCTAACACCGTTTCATGCTTCTCCTATTTTTCAGACCGTTTAATGCTCCTCATATTTTTCACACCTTTTGAATCTCTTTATATTTGTCACACCTTTTCAGGCTCTTCATGTTTTTCAACACCGCTTCATGCTCCTCCTATTTTTCAGATCGTTTCTTTCTCCTCCTATATTTCAAACTGTTTCATGCACCTCTTATTATTGACACCTTTTGAAGCTCTTCATATTTTTCACACCTTTTCAGGCTCTTCATGTTTTTCAACACCACTTCATGCTCCTCCTATTTTTGAGACCGGTTCATGCTCCTCATATTTTTCACACATTTAGAAGCTCTTCATATTTTTCCCACCTTCCCAGGCTCTTTATGTATTTGAGCACAGCTTCATGCTCCTCCTATTTTTCAGACCGTTTCATGCTCCTCATATTTTTGACACCTTTTGAAGCTCTTCATATTTTTCACACCTTTTCAGGCTCTTCATGTTTTTGAACACAATTTCATGCTGCTCCTATTTTTCAGACCGTTTCATGCTTCTCATGCTTTCGACACGTTTTGGGGCTCTTCATATTTTTCACACCATTGCAGGCTCTTCATGTTTTTGAACAGCGTTTCATGCTTCTCCTATGTTTCAGACCGTTTCATGCTCCTCATATTTTTGACACCTTTTGAAGCTCTTCATATTTTTCACACCTTTTGATGCTCTTCATATTTTTCACAACATTTCAGGCTCTTCATGTTTTTGAACACCGCTTCATGGTCCTCCTATTTTTCAGACCGTTTCATGCTTCTCATGCTTTCGACACGTTTTGGGGCTCTTCATATTTTTCACACCATTGCAGGCTCTTCATGTTTTTGAACAGCGTTTCATGCTTCTCCTATATTTCAGACCGTTTCATGCTCCTCATATTTTTGACACCTTTTGAAGCTCTTCATATTTTTCACACCTTTTGACGCTCTTCATATTTTTCACAACATTTCAGGCTCTTCATGTTTTTGAACACCGTTTCATGCTCATCCTATATTTCAGACCATTTCATGCTCCTCATATTTTTGACACCTTTTGAAGCTCTTCATATTTTTCACACTTTTTCAGGCTCTTCATGTTTTTGAAGACCGCTTCATGCTCCTCCTATTTTTCAGACCGTTTGATGCTCCTCATGTATTCCACACCCTTTGAAGCTCTTCATATACTTCACACCTTTTCAGGCTCTTCATGTTTTTCAACACCGTTTTATGATCCTCCTATTTTTCCTACCGTTTCATGCTCCTCTTGTATATCCCACCTTTTGAAGGTCTTCATATTTTTCACAACTTTTCAGGCTGTTCATGTTTTTCAACACCGCTTCATGCTCCTACTATTTTTCAGACCGTTTTTGCTCCTCATATATTTCACACCTTTTGAAGCACTTCATATGTTTCACACATTTTCAGGCTCTTCATGTTTTGAACACCGCTTCATGCTCCTCTATTTTTCAGACCGTTTCATGCTCTTCTTATTGTATACACCTTTTGAAAGTCCTCATATATTTCACACCTTTTCAGGCTCTTCAAGTTTTTGAACACCGCTTCACGCTCCTCCTATTTTTCAGATCGTTTCATGCTCCTCATATTTTTAACACCTTTTGAAACTCTTCATATTTTTCACACCTTTTCAGACTCTTCATGATTTTGAATACCGCTTCATGCTCCTACTATTTTCAGACCGTTTCAAGATCCTCATGTATTTCACACCTTTTGAAGCTCTTCATATTTTTCACACCTTTTCAGGCTCTTGATATTTTTAAACACCGTTTCATGCTGCTCCTACTTTTCAGACCGTTTCATACTCCTCATATTTTTGACACATTTTGAAGCTCTTCATATATTTCACACCTTTTCAGGCACTTCATGTTTTTCAACACCACTTCATGCTCCTCCTATTTTTCAGATCGCTTCAACTCATCTCCTTTTTGACACCTTTTGAAGCTGTTCATATTTTTCACACCTTTTGAAGTTCTTCATATCTTTCACAAGTTTTCAGGCTCTTCATGGTTTTGAACACCGCTTCATGCTCCTCTTATTTTTCAGACCGTTTCAGGCTCCTCATATTTTTGACACCATTTGAAGCTCTTCATATTTTTCACACCTTTTCAGGCTCTTCATGATTTGAACACCGCTTCATGCTCCTCCTATTTTTCAGACCGTTTCATGCTCCTCATGTATATCACACTTTTTGAAGCTCTTCATATTTTTCACAACTTTTCAGGCTCTCATGTTTTTGAACACAGCTTGTTGCTCCTCCTATTTTTCAGACCGTTTCATGCTCCTCTTATATTTCACACTTTTGAAGCTCTTGCTATTTTTCACACCTTTTCAGTCTCTTCATGTTTTTGAACACAGTTTCAGGCTACTCGTATTTTTCAGACCGTTTCATGCTCCTCATCTTTTTGACACCTTTTGAAGCTCTTCATATTTTTCACACCTTTTCAGGCTCTTCATGTTTTTGGACACCGTTTCATGCTCCTCCTATTTTTCAGACCGATTCATGCTCTTCATGTGTTTCACACCTTTTGAAGCTCTTCATATTTTTCACACTTTTACAGGCTCTTCATGTTTTTCAACACCGCTTCATGCTCCTCCTATTTTCAGACCGTTTCATGCTCCTCATATTTTTGGCACCGTTTGAAGCTCTTCATATTTTTCACACGTTTTCAGGCTCTTCATCTTTTTCAACACCTCTTAATGCTCCTCCTATTTTTGAGACCGTTTCATGCTCTTCATGTATTTCTGACTTTTTGAAGCTCTTCATATTTTTCACACGTTTTCAGGCTCTTCATGTTTTTGAAGACCGCTTCATGCTGCTCATATTTTTCAGACCGTTTCATGCTCCTCATGAATTTCACACCTTTTGAAGCTCTTCATATTTTTCACAGGTTTTCAGGCTGTTCATGTTTTTCAACACCGCTTCATGCTCCTCCTATTTTTCTGACCGTTTCATGCTCATATTTTTGACACCTTTTTAAGCTCTTCATATTTTTCACACCTTCTCATGCTCTTCATCTTTTTCAAAACCGTATCATGCTCATCCTATTTTTCAGACTGTTTCATGCTCCTCATATGTTTGACACCTTTTGAAGCTCTTCATATTTTTCACACCTTTTCAGGATCTTCATATTTTTAAACAATACTTCATGCTCTTCCTATTTTTCAGACCGTTACATGCTCCTCATATATGTGACACCTTTTGAAGCTCTTCATATTTTTCACACCTTTTCATGCTCTTCTTGTTTTTCAACACCTCTTCATGCTCCCCCTTTTTGTCACTCATTTCATGCTTTTCATATTTTTGACACCTTTTGAAACTCTTCATATTTTTCACACCTTTTCATGCTCTTCATATTCTTCAAAACCATTTCATGCTCATCCTATTTTTCAGACTGTTTCATGCTCCTCATATTTTTGACACCTTTTGAAGCTCTTCATATTTTTCACACCTTTTCATGCTCTTCATCTTTTTCAAAACCGTTTCATGCTCATCTTATTTTTCAGACTGTTTCATGCTCCACATATCTTTGACACCTTTTGAAGCTCTTCATATTTTTCACACCTTTTCAGGCTCTTCATGTTTTTGAACACCGCTTCATGCACCTCATATTTTTCAGACTGTTTCATGCTTCTCATAATTTTGACACGTTTTGAAGCTTTTCATATTTTTCACAGCTTTTCAGGCTCTTCATGTCTTTGAACACCATTTCATGCGCCTCCTATTTTTCAGACAGTTTCATGCTCCTCATATATTTGACACCCTTTGAAGCTCTTCATATATTTCAAACAATTTCAGTATCTTAATCTTTTTCACAACCGTTTCATTCTCCTATTTTTCAGACCGTTTCATGCTCCACATATTTTTGACACCTTTTGAAGCTCTTCATATTTTTCACACCTTTTCAGGATCTTCATGTTTTTAAACACCACTTCATGCTCTTCCTATTTTTCAGAGCTTTTCATTCTCCTACTATTTTTGACACTTTTTGAAGCTCTTCCTATTTTTCACAATTTTGCAGGCTCTTCATTATTTGAACACTGCTTCATGCTCCTCCTATTTCTCAGACCTTTTCATGCTCCTCATATTTTTGACACCTTTTGAAGCTCTTCATATTTTTCACACCTTCTCATGCTCTTCATCTTCTTCAAAACTTTTTCATGCTCATCTTATTTTTCAGACTGTTTCATGCTCCTCATATTTTTGACATATTTTGAAGCTCTTCATATTTTTCACACCGTTTCAGGCTCTTCATGTTTCTCATCAAAGCTTCTAGGCTCCTCCTATTTTTCAGACAGTTTCATGCTCATATTTTTGACAACTTTTGAAGGTCTTCATATTTTTCACACCTTTTCATGCTCTTCATATTCTTCAAAACCATTTCATGCTCATCCTATTTTTCAGACTGTTTCATGCTCCTCATATTTTTGACACCTTGAAGCTCTACCCAATTTTCACACCTTTTCAGACTCTTCATGTTTTTCAAAACCGTTTCATGCTGCTCCTATTTTTCAGACCATTTCATGCTACTCATATATTTGACACCTTTTGTAGCACTTCATATTTTTCACACCTTTTCAGGCTTTTCATGTTTTTCAACACCGCTGCTTGATTCTCCTATTTTTTAGACCGTTTCATGCTCCTCATATTTTTGACACCTTTTGAAGCTGTTCATATTTTTCACACCTTCTCATGCTCTTCATCTTCTTCAAAACCATTTCATGCTCATCTTATTTTTCAGACTGTTTCATGCTCCTCATATTTTTGACATATTTTGAAGCTCTTCATATTTTTCACACCGTTTCAGGCTCTTCATGTTTCTCATCAAAGCTTCTAGGCTCCTCCTATTTTTCAGACAGTTTCATGCTCATATTTTTGACACCTTTTGAAGCTCTTCATATTTTTCACACCTTTTCATGCTCTTCATATTCTTCAAAACCATTTCATGCTCATCCTATTTTTCAGACTGTTTCATGCTCCTCATATTTTTGACACCTTGAAGCTCTACCCAATTTTCACACCTTTTCAGACTCTTCATGTTTTTCAAAACCGTTTCATGCTGCTCCTATTTTTCAGACCATTTCATGCTACTCATATATTTGACACCTTTTGTAGCACTTCATATTTTTCACACCTTTTCAGGCTGTTCATATTTTTCAACACCGCTGCATGATTCTCCTATTTTTTAGACCGTTTCATGCTCCTCATATTTTTGACACCTTTTGAAGCTGTTCATATTTTTCACACCTTTTCATGCTTTTCATGTTTTTCGACACCAATTCATGCACCTCCAATTTTTCAGAACGTTCATGCTCCTCATATTTTTGACACATTTTGAAGCTCCTCATATATTTCACACCTGTTCATGCTCTTCATGGTTTTCAACTCCACTTCTTGCTCCTCCTATTTTTCAGACCGTTTCATGCTCATCTCATTTTTAACATCTTTTGAAGCTCTTCCTATTTTTCACACCTTTTGAAGCTCCTCATATTTTTCACATGTTTTCAGGCTCTTCATGTTTTTCAACAACGCTTCATGCTCCTCCTATATTTCAGACCGTTTCATGCTCCTCATATATTTGACACCTTTTGAAGGTCTTCATATTTTTCACACCTTTTCAGGCTCTTCATGTTTTTCAACATCACTTCATGCTCCTCCTATTGTTCAGACCGTTTCATGCTCGTCATATTTTTGACACCTTTTGAAGCTCCTCATATATTTCACACCTTTTCAGGCTCTTCATGTTTTTCAACACAACTTCAATCTCCTCATATTTTTAAGACCGTTTCATGCTCATCTCATTTTTGACACATTTTGAAGCTCTTCATATTTTTCACACCTTATGAAGCTCCTCATATTTTTCACACCTTTTCAGGCCTTCATGTTTTTCAACATCACTTCATGAATCTCCTATTTTTCAGATCGTTACATGCTTCTCATATTTTTGACACCTTTTCAAGATCCTCATATATTTCACACCTTTTCAGGCTCTTCATGTTTTTCAACACAACTTCAATATCCTCATATTTTTCAGACCGTTTCATGCTTATCTCATTTTTGACACATTTTGAAGCTCTTCATATTTTTCACACCTTTTGAAGCTCCTCATATTTTTCACACCTTTTCAGGCCTTCATGTTTTTGAACACTGGTCCATGCTCCTAATATATATTTCAGACCGTTTCATGCTCCTCATATTTTTGACACCTTTTGAAATCTTCATATATTTAACACCATTTCAGGCTCTTCATTTTTTTGAACACAACTTCATGCTCCTATTTTCAGACCATTTCATGCTTCTCATATTTTTCACACATTTTGAAGTTCTTCATATTTTTCACACCTTTTCACGCTCTTCATGTTTTTGAACACCACTTCATGCTCGTCCTATTTTTCAGCCCGTTTCATGCTCATCACTTTTTTGACACCTTTTGAAGCTCTTCATATTTTTCACACCTTTTGAACCTCCTCATATTTTTCACACCTTTTGAACCTCTTCATATATTTCACATCATTTCAGGCTCTTCATGTTTTTCAACACCACTTCATGCTCCTCCTATTTTTCAGACCGTTTCATGCTCCTCACAATTTTGACACCTTTTGAAGCTCTTAAAATTTTTCACACCTTTTCAGGCTCTTCATCTTTTTCAACACCACTTCATACTACTCCTATTTTCCAGAGCGTTTCATTGTCCTCATATTTTTGACACCTTTAGAAGCTCTTTATATTTTTCACAACTTTTCAGGCTCTTCATGTTTTTGAACACCGCTTCATGCTCCTCCTATTTTTCAGACCGTTTCATTCCTCTCATGTATTTCACACCTTTTGAAGCTCTTCATATTTTTCACACCTTTTCAGGCTCTTCATGTTTTTGAACACCTTTTCATGCTCCTCCTATTTTACACACAGTTTCATGCTCCTCATGTATTTCACAACTTTTGAAGCTCTTCTTATTTTTCACACCTTTTCAGGCTCTTCATTTGTTTGAACACCGTTTCATGCTCCTCCTAATTTTCAGACCGTTTCATTCTCATCTCATTTTGAAAGCTTTTGAAGCTCTTCATATTTTCACTCCTTTGAAGCTCTTCATATATTTCACACCTTTTCAGGCTCTTCATTTTTTTGAACAAAACTTCATGCTCCTCCTATTTTTCAGACCGTTTCATGCTCATCTCTTTTTTAACACCTTTTGAAGCTCTTCATATTTTTCATACCTTTTGAAGATCTTTATATTTTTCACACGTTTTCAGGATCCTCATATTTTTCAACACCGCATCATGCTCCTCCTATTTTTCTGACCGTTTCATGCTCCTCATATTTGACACGTTTTGAAGCTCTTCATATTTGTCACACCTCTTCAGGCTCTTCATGTTTTTCAACACTGTTTCATGCTCCTCTAATTTTTCAGACCGTTTCATGCTCCTCATAATTTTGACACACTTTGAAGCTCTTCTTATATTTCAAACCTGTTCAGGCTCTTCATGTTTTTGAACACCGCTTCACGTTCCTCCTATTTTTCCTACCGTTTCATGCTCCTCATATACTTGACACTTTTTGAAGCTCTTCATATTTTTCACACGTTTTCAGTCTCTTCATGTTTTTGAACACAACTTTCTTGCTTCTCCTATTTTTCAGACCGTTCCATACACCTCATGAATTTCACACCTTTTGAACCTCTTCATATTTTACACACCTTTTCAGGCTCTTCATGTTTTTGAACACCGTTTCATACTGCTCCTATTTTTCAGAATGTTTCATGCTCCTCATATTTTAACACGTTTTGAGGATCTTCATATTTTTCACACCTTTTCAGGCTCTTCATGTTTTTCAACATCACTGCATGATCCTACTATTTTTCAGACCGTTTCATGCTCATCTCATTTTTGACACATTTTGAAGCTCTTCATAGTTTTCACACCTTTTCAGGCTCTTCATGTTTTCGAAAACCGCTTCATGCTCCTCCTATTTTTGAGACCGTTTTATGCTATTCATGTATTTAACACCTTTTGAAGCTCTTCATATTTTTCACATCATTTCAGGCTCTTCATGTTTTTCAAGACCACTTCATGCTCCTCATATTTTTCAGACCGTTTCATGCTCCTCATAATTTTGACACGTTTTGAAGCTCTTCAAATTTTTCACACCTTTTCAGGCTCTTCATCTTTTTCAACACCACTTCATGCTCCTCCTGTTTTCCAGAGCGTTTCATTGTCCTCATATTTTTGACACCTTTAGAAGCTCTTTATATTTTTCACAACTTTTCAGGCTCTTCATGTTTTTCACAACCGCTTCATGCTCCTCCTATTTTTCAGACAGTTTCATTCCTCTCATGTATTTCACACATTTTGAAGCTCTTCATATTTTTCACACCTTTGAGGCTCTTCATGTTTTTGAACACCACTTCATGGTCCTCCTATTTTACACACAGTTTCATGCTCCTCATGTATTTCACACCTTTTGAAGCTTTTCTTATTTTTCACACCTTTTCAGGCTCTTCATTTTTTTCAACAACACTTCATGCTCCTCCTAATTTTCAGACCGTTTCATGATCATCTTATTTTGACAGCTTTTGAAGCTCTTCATATTTTCACACCTTTTGAAGCTCTACATATTATTCACACCTTTTCAGGCTCTTCATGATTTTCAACACCGCTTCATGCTCATCCTATTTTTCAGACTGTTTCATGCTCATCTCATTTTTGACACCTTTGGAAACTCTTCATATTTTTTTCACACGTTTTCAGGCTCTTCAAGTTTTTCAACAACATTTCATGCTCCTCCTATTTTTCAGACCATTTCATGCTCCTCATATTTTTGACACGTTTTGAGGCTCTTCATATTTTTCACACCTTTTCAGGCTCTTCATGTTTTTGATCAGCGTTTCATGCTCCTCCTATTTTTCAGACCGTTTAATGCTCCTCATATTTTTTACACCTTTTGAAGCTCTTCATATTTTTCACAACTTTTCAGCCTCTTCATCTTTTTCCACACCACTTCATGCTCCTCCTATTTTTCAGACCGTTTCATGCTCCTCATGTATTTGACTCCTTTTGAAGCTCTTCATATTTTTCACACCTTTCCAGGCTCTTCATGTTTTTCAACACCACTGCATGATCCTCCTATTTTTGAGACCGTTTCATGCTCATCTCATTTTTGACACATTTTGAAGCTCTTCATAGTTTTCACACCTTTTGAAGCTCTTCATATTTTTCACACCTTTTCAGGCTCTTCATGTTTTTGAATACCGCTTCATGCTCCTCCTATTTTTCAGACCGTTACTTGCTCCTTATATTTTTGACACCTTTAGAAAGTCTTCATATATTTCACACCTTTCAGGCTCTTCATGTTTTTGAACACCGCTTCATGCTCCTCCTATTTTTCAGACCGTTACCTGCTCCTCATAATTTTGACACCTATAGAAGCTCTTCATATTTTTCACACCTTTTCAGGCTCTTCATGTTTTTCAACACCGCTACATGCTCCTCCTCTTTTTCAGACCGTTTCATGCTCCTCATATTTTTCACACCATTTGAAATCTTCATATTTCTCCCACCTATTCAGGTTCTTCATGTTTTTCAACACCCCTTCTTGCTCCTCCTATTTTTCAGACCGTTTCATGCTCATCTAATTTTTGACACTTTTAGAAGCTCTTCATATTTTTCACACCTTTTCAGACTCTTCATGATTTTGAACACTGCTTCATGCTCCTCCTATTTTTCAGACCGTTTCATGCTCCTCATATTTTTGATACCTTTTGAAGCTCTTCATATTTTTCACACCTTTTCAGGCTCTTCATGTTTTTGAACACCGCTTCATGCTCCTTATATTTTGACACCTTTTGAAGCTCTTCACAAGTTTCACACATTTTCAGGCTCTTCATGTTTTTGAACACCGCTTCATGCTCCTCATATTTTTCACACCTTTTGAAGCTCTTCACATTTTTCACACGTTTTCAGGCTCTTCATGTTTTTCAACACCGCTTCATGCTCCTCCTACTTTTCAGACCGTTTCATGCTCCTCCTATTTTTCAGACCGTTTTATGCTCCTCATATGTTTGACACCTTTTGAAGCTCTTCATATTTTTCACACGTTTTCAGGCTCTTCATGTTTTTCAACACCACTTCATGCTCCTCCTATTTTTCAGACCGTTTCCTGTTCATCTCATTTTTTTACACCGTTTGAACCTGTTCATATTTTTCACACCTTTTGAAGGTCTTCATATTTTTCACACCTTTTCAGGCTCTTCATGTTTTTCAACACCACTTCATGTTCCTCCTATTATTCAGACCGTTTCATGCTCATCTCATTTTTGACACCTTTTGAACATCTTGATATTTTTCACACCTTTTGAAGCTCTTCATATTTTTCACACCTTTTCAGGCTCTTCATGTTTTTAAACACAGCTTCATGCTCCTCCTATTTTTCAGACCGTTCATGCCCCTCATATATTTGAAATATTTTGAAGCTCTTCATATTTTTCACACCTTTTCAGGCTCTTCATGTTTTTCAACGCCGCTTCATGCTCCTATTGTTTTTCAGACCTTTCATACTCCTCATATTTTTGACACCTTTTGAAGTTCTTCATATTTTTCACACCTTTTCACGCTCTTCATGTTTTTCAACACCGCTTCATGCTCCTCCTATTTTTCAGACCGTTTCATGCTCCTCATATTTTTGACACCTTTTGAATCTCTTCATATTTTTCACACCTTTTCAGTCTATTCATGTTTTTCAACACCACTTCACGCTCCTCCTTTTTTTCAGACCGTTTCATGCTCATCTCAGTTTTTACAACTTTTGAACCTGTTCATATTTTTCACACATTTTGAAGCTCCTCATACTTTTCACACCTTTTGAAGCTCTTCATGTTTTTCACACCTTTTCAGGCTCTTCATGTTTTTCAACACCGATTCATGCTCCTCCTATTTTTCAGACCTTTTCATGCTCCTCCTATTTTTGAGACCGTTTGAGGTTTCTCATATTTTTAACACCTTTTGAAGCTCTTCATATTTTCCATACCTTTTCAGGCTCTTCATGTTTTTGAACACCGTTTCATGCTCCTCCTATTTTTCAGACCGTTTCATGTTCCTCATATTTTTGACACCTTTTGAAGCTCTTCATATTTTTCACAGCTTTACAGGCTCTTCATGTTTTTGAACACCGATTCATGCGCCTTCTATTTTTCAGACCGTTTCATGTTCCTCATATTTTTGACACCTTTTGAAGCTCTTCATATTTTTCACACCTTTTCAGGCTCTTCATGTTTTTCAACACCGCTTCATGCTCCTCCTATTTTCAGACCGTTTCATGCTCCTCATATTTTTGACACCATTAGAAACTCTTCATATATTTCACACCTTTCAGGCTCTTCATGTTTTTGAACACCGCTTCATGGTCCTCCTATTTTTCAGACCGTTAAATGCTCCTCATATTTTTGACACCATTAGAAACTCTTCATATAGTTCACACCTTTCAGGCTCTTCATGTTTTTGAACACCGCTTCATGGTCCTACTATTTTTCAGACCCTTACATGCTCCTCATATTTTTGACACCTTTAGAAGCTCTTCATATATTTCAAACCTTTTCAGGCTCTTCATGATTTTAACACCACTTCATGCTCCTCCTATTTTTCAGACCATTTCCTGCTCATCGATTTTTGACAACTTTTGAAGCTCTTCATATTTTTCACACCTTTTCAGGCTCATCATGTTTTTCCACACCGCTTCATGCTCGTTCTATTTTTCAAAACGTTTCATGTTCCTCATATTTTTGACACCTTTGAAGCTCTTCCTTTTTTTCACACCTTTTCATGCTCTTCATGTTTCTAACACCGTTTCATGCTTCTCCTATTTTTCAGACCGTTTAATGCTCCTCATATTTTTCACACCTTTTGAATCTCTTTATATTTGTCACACCTTTTCAGGCTCTTCATGTTTTTCAACACCGCTTCATGCTCCTCCTATTTTTCAGATCGTTTCTTTCTCCTCCTATATTTCAAACTGTTTCATGCACCTCTTATTATTGACACCTTTTGAAGCTCTTCATATTTTTCACACCTTTTCAGGCTCTTCATGTTTTTCAACACCACTTCATGCTCCTCCTATTTTTGAGACCGGTTCATGCTCCTCATATTTTTCACACATTTAGAAGCTCTTCATATTTTTCCCACCTTCCCAGGCTCTTTATGTATTTGAGCACAGCTTCATGCTCCTCCTATTTTTCAGACCGTTTCATGCTCCTCATATTTTTGACACCTTTTGAAGCTCTTCATATTTTTCACACCTTTTCAGGCTCTTCATGTTTTTGAACACAATTTCATGCTGCTCCTATTTTTCAGACCGTTTCATGCTTCTCATGCTTTCGACACGTTTTGGGGCTCTTCATATTTTTCACACCATTGCAGGCTCTTCATGTTTTTGAACAGCGTTTCATGCTTCTCCTATATTTCAGACCGTTTCATGCTCCTCATATTTTTGACACCTTTTGAAGCTCTTCATATTTTTCACACCTTTTGATGCTCTTCATATTTTTCACAACATTTCAGGCTCTTCATGTTTTTGAACACCGCTTCATGGTCCTCCTATTTTTCAGACCGTTAAATGCTCCTCATATTTTTGACACCATTAGAAACTCTTCATATAGTTCACACCTTTCAGGCTCTTCATGTTTTTGAACACCGCTTCATGGTCCTACTATTTTTCAGACCCTTACATGCTCCTCATATTTTTGACACCTTTAGAAGCTCTTCGTATATTTCAAACCTTTTCAGGCTCTTCATGATTTTAACACCACTTCATGCTCCTCCTATTTTTCAGACCATTTCCTGCTCATCGATTTTTGACAACTTTTGAAGCTCTTCATATTTTTCACACCTTTTCAGGCTCATCATGTTTTTCCACACCGCTTCATGCTCGTTCTATTTTTCAAAACGTTTCATGTTCCTCATATTTTTGACACCTCTGAAGCTCTTCCTTTTTTTCACACCTTTTCATGCTCTTCATGTTTCTAACACCGTTTCATGCTTCTCCTATTTTTCAGACCGTTTAATGCTCCTCATATTTTTCACACCTTTTGAATCTCTTTATATTTGTCACACCTTTTCAGGCTCTTCATGTTTTTCAACACCGCTTCATGCTCCTCCTATTTTTCAGATCGTTTCTTTCTTCTCCTATATTTCAAACTGTTTCATGCACCTCTTATTATTGACACCTTTTGAAGCTCTTCATATTTTTCACACCTTTTCAGGCTCTTCATGTTTTTCAACACCACTTCATGCTCCTCCTGTTTTTCAGACCGGTTCATGCTCCTCATATTTTTCACACATTTAGAAGCTCTTCATATTTTTCCCACCTTCCCAGGCGCTTTATGTATTTGAGCACAGCTTCATGCTCCTCCTATTTTTCAGACCGTTTCATGCTCCCCATATTTTTGACACCTTTTGAAGCTCTTCATATTTTTCACACCTTTTCAGGCTCTTCATGTTTTTGAACACAATTTCATGCTGCTCCTATTTTTCAGACCGTTTCATGCTTCTCATGCTTTCGACACGTTTTGGGGCTCTTCATATTTTTCACACCATTGCAGGCTCTTCATGTTTTTGAACAGCGTTTCATGCTTCTCCTATATTTCAGACCGTTTCATGCTCCTCATATTTTTGACACCTTTTGAAGCTCTTCATATTTTTCACACCTTTTGATGCTCTTCATATTTTTCACAACATTTCAGGCTCTTCATGTTTTTGAACACCGTTTCATGCTCATCCTATATTTCAGACCATTTCATGCTCCTCATATTTTTGACACCTTTTGAAGCTCTTCATATTTTTCACACTTTTTCAGGCTCTTCATGTTTTTGAAGACCGCTTCATGCTCCTCCTATTTTTCAGACCGTTTGATGCTCCTCATGTATTCCACACCCTTTGAAGCTCTTCATATACTTCACACCTTTTCAGGCTCTTCATGTTTTTCAACACCGTTTTATGATCCTCCTATTTTTCCTACCGTTTCATGCTCCTCTTGTATATCCCACCTTTTGAAGGTCTTCATATTTTTCACAACTTTTCAGGCTGTTCATGTTTTTCAACACCGCTTCATGCTCCTACTATTTTTCAGACCGTTTTTGCTCCTCATATATTTCACACCTTTTGAAGCACTTCATATGTTTCACACATTTTCAGGCTCTTCATGTTTTGAACACCGCTTCATGCTCCTCTATTTTTCAGACCGTTTCATGCTCTTCTTATTGTATACACCTTTTGAAAGTCCTCATATATTTCACACCTTTTCAGGCTCTTCAAGTTTTTGAACACCGCTTCACGCTCCTCCTATTTTTCAGATCGTTTCATGCTCCTCATATTTTTAACACCTTTTGAAACTCTTCATATTTTTCACACCTTTTCAGACTCTTCATGATTTTGAATACCGCTTCATGCTCCTACTATTTTCAGACCGTTTCAAGATCCTCATGTATTTCACACCTTTTGAAGCTCTTCATATTTTTCACACCTTTTCAGGCTCTTGATATTTTTAAACACCGTTTCATGCTGCTCCTACTTTTCAGACCGTTTCATACTCCTCATATTTTTGACACATTTTGAAGCTCTTCATATATTTCACACCTTTTCAGGCACTTCATGTTTTTCAACACCACTTCATGCTCCTCCTATTTTTCAGATCGCTTCAACTCATCTCCTTTTTGACACCTTTTGAAGCTGTTCATATTTTTCACACCTTTTGAAGTTCTTCATATCTTTCACAAGTTTTCAGGCTCTTCATGGTTTTGAACACCGCTTCATGCTCCTCTTATTTTTCAGACCGTTTCAGGCTCCTCATATTTTTGACACCATTTGAAGCTCTTCATATTTTTCACACCTTTTCAGGCTCTTCATGATTTGAACACCGCTTCATGCTCCTCCTATTTTTCAGACCGTTTCATGCTCCTCATGTATATCACACTTTTTGAAGCTCTTCATATTTTTCACAACTTTTCAGGCTCTCATGTTTTTGAACACAGCTTGTTGCTCCTCCTATTTTTCAGACCGTTTCATGCTCCTCTTATATTTCACACTTTTGAAGCTCTTGCTATTTTTCACACCTTTTCAGTCTCTTCATGTTTTTGAACACAGTTTCAGGCTACTCGTATTTTTCAGACCGTTTCATGCTCCTCATCTTTTTGACACCTTTTGAAGCTCTTCATATTTTTCACACCTTTTCAGGCTCTTCATGTTTTTGGACACCGTTTCATGCTCCTCCTATTTTTCAGACCGATTCATGCTCTTCATGTGTTTCACACCTTTTGAAGCTCTTCATATTTTTCACACTTTTACAGGCTCTTCATGTTTTTCAACACCGCTTCATGCTCCTCCTATTTTCAGACCGTTTCATGCTCCTCATATTTTTGGCACCGTTTGAAGCTCTTCATATTTTTCACACGTTTTCAGGCTCTTCATCTTTTTCAACACCTCTTAATGCTCCTCCTATTTTTGAGACCGTTTCATGCTCTTCATGTATTTCTGACTTTTTGAAGCTCTTCATATTTTTCACACGTTTTCAGGCTCTTCATGTTTTTGAAGACCGCTTAATGCTGCTCATATTTTTCAGACCGTTTCATGCTCCTCATGAATTTCACACCTTTTGAAGCTCTTCATATTTTTCACAGGTTTTCAGGCTGTTCATGTTTTTCAACACCGCTTCATGCTCCTCCTATTTTTGTGATCGCTTCATGCTCATCTCATTTTTGACACCTTTTGAAGCTGTTCATATTTTTCACACCTTTTGAAGCTCTTCATATGTTTCACACGTTTTCAGGCTCTTCATGTTTTTTTTTATATTTTTTTTATTTATTTTTATTTTTATTTTTTCATGTTTTTGAACACCGCTTCATGCTCCTCCTATTTTTCAGACCGTTTCATGCTCCTCATGTATTTCACACCTTTTGAAGCTCTTCATATTTTTCACACGTTTTCAGGCTCTTCAAGTTTGAACACAGCTTCATGCACCTCCTATTTTTCAGACCGTTTCATGCTCCTCATGTATTTCACACCTTTTGAACCTCTTGATATTTTTCACACCTTTTCAGACTCTTCTTGTTTTTGAACACTGTTTCATGCTCCTCCTATTTTTCAGACCGTTTCATGCTCTTCATGTATTTCACACCTTTTGAAGCTCTTCCTATTTTTCACACCTTTTCAGGCTCTCATGTTTTTGAACACAGCTTCTTGCTCCTCCTATTTTTCAGACCGTTTCATGCTCCTCATGTATTTCACACCTTTTGAAGCTCTTCATATTTTTCACACCTTTTCAAGCTCTTCCTGTTTTTGAACACCGTTTCATGCTCCTCCTATTTTTCATACCGTTTCATGCTCCTCATATTTTGACACCTTTTGAAGCTCTTCATATTTTCCACACCTTTTCTGGCTCCTCATGTTTTTGAAAACCGCTTCATTCTCCTCCTATTTTCAGATCGTTTCATGCTCTTCATATTTTTGACACCTTTTGAAGCTCTTCATATTTGTCACAGCTTTTCAGGCTCTTCATGTTTTTCAGCACCGCATCATGATCCTCCTCTTTTCAGACCGTTTCATGCTCCTCATATTTGACACCTTTTGAAGCTTGTCATATTTTTCACACCTTTTCAAGTTCTTCATTTTTTTGAACACCGCTTCATGCTCCTCCTATTTCTCTGACCGTTTCATTCTAATCTCATTTTTGACACCTATTGAAGCTCTTCATATTTTTCCCACCTTTTGAAGCACTTCATATTTTTCACACCATTTCAGGCTCTTCATGTATTTCAACACCGTTTCATGCTCCTCTTAATTTTCAGACCGTTTCATGCTCTTCATGTATTTCACACCTTTTGAAACTCTTCATATTTCTCACACCTTTTCAGGCTCTCATGTGTTTGAACACAGCTTCATGCTCCTCCTATTTTTCAGACCGTTTCAGGCTCCTCATATATTTCACACCTTTTGAAGCTCTGCATATTTTTCACATCTTTTCAGGCTCTTCATGTTTTTGAACACTGTTTCATGATCCTCCTAATTTTCAGACCGTTTCATGCTCCTCATATTTTTGACACCTTTTGAAGCTCTTCATATTTTTCACACCTTTTCAGGCTCTTCATATTGTTTAACACCACTTCATGCTCCTCCTATTTTTCAGATCGCTTCATGCTCATCTCATTTTTTACACCTTTTGAAGCTGTTCATATTTTTCACACCTTTTGAAGATCTTCATATTTTTCACAAGTTTTCAGGCTCTTCATGTTTTTCAACACCGCATGATGCTCCTCCTATTTGTCAGACCGTTTCATGCTCCTCACATTTTTGACACGTTTTAAAGCTCTTCATATTTTTCACACCATTTCAGGCACTTCATGTATTTCAACACCGTTTCATGCTCCTCCTATTTTTCAGACAGTTTCATGCCCCTCATACTTTTGACACCATTTGAAGCTCCTCATATTTTTTACACCTTTTGAAGCTCTTCATATTTTTACACCTTTTCAGACTCTTCATGTTTTTGAAAACCGCTTCATGCTCCTTCTATTTTTCAGACTGTTTCATGCTCCTCATATTTTTGACACCTTTTGATGCTTTTCATATTTTTCACAATTTTTCAGGCTCTTCATATTTTTAAAACCGCTTCATGCTCCTCGTATTTTTCAGATCGTTTCATGCTCCTCATGTATTTCACACCTTTTGAAGCTCTTCATATTTTTCACATGTTTTCAGGCTCTTCATGTTTTTGAACACCGCTTCATGCTCCTCCTATTTTTCTCATCGCTTCATGCTCATCTCATTTTTGACACCTTTTGAAGCTGTTCATATTTTTCACACCTTTTGAAGCTCTTCATATATTTCACACGTTTTCAGGCTCTTCATGTTTTTTTTTATATTTTTTTAATTTTTTTTTCATGTTTTTGAACACCGCTTCATGCTCCTCCTATTTTTCAGACCGTTTCATGCTCTTCATTTTTTTGACACCTTTTGAAGCTCTTCATATTTGTCACAGCTTTTCAGACTCTTCATGTTTTTGAACACCGCTTCATGCTCCTTCTATTTTTCAGTCTGTTTCATGCTCCTCATATTTTTGACACCTTTTGATGCTTTTCATATTTTTCACAATTTTTCAGGCTCTTCATATTTTTAAAACCGCTTCATGCTCCTCGTATTTTTCAGATCATTTCATGCTCCTCATGTATTTCACAACTTTTGAAGCTCTTCATATTTTTCACACGTTTTCAGGCTCTTCATGTTTTTGAACACCGCTTCATGCTCGTCCTATTTTTCTCATCGCTTCATGCTCATCTCATTTTTGACACCTTTTGAAGCTGTTCATATTTTTCACACCTTTTGAAGCTCTTCATATTTTTCACACGTTTTCAGGTTCTTCATGTTTTTTTTTTAATATTTTTTTTTCATGTTTTTGAACACCGCTTCATGCTCCTCCTATTTTTCAGACCGTTTCATGCTCTTCATTTTTTTGACACCTTTTGAAGCTCTTCATATTTGTCACAGCTTTTCAGGCTCTTCATGTTTTCAGCACCGCATCATGATCCTCCTCTTTTCAGACCGTTTCATGCTCCTCATATTTGACACCTTTTGAAGCTTGTCATATTTTTCACACCTTTTCAAGCTCTTCATTTTTTTGAACACCGCTTCATGCTCCTCCTATTTCTCAGACCGTTTCATGCTAATCTCATTTTTGACACCTATTGAAGCTCTTCATATTTTTCCCACCTTTTGAAGCACTTCATATTTTTCACACCATTTCAGGCTCTTCATGTATTTCAATACCGTTTAATGCTCCTCTTAATTTTCAGACCGTTTCATGCTCTTCATGTATTTCACACCTTTTGAAGCGCTTCATATTTCTCACACCTTTTCAGGCTCTCATGTGTTTGAACACAGCTTCATGCTCCTCCTATTTTTCAGACCGTTTCAGGCTCCTCATATATTTCACACCTTCTGAAGCTCTGCATATTTTTCACACCTTTTCAGGCTCTTCATGTTTTTGAACACTGTTTCATGATCCTCCTAATTTTCAGACCGTTTCATGCTCCTCATATTTTTGACACCTTTTGAAGCTCTTCATATTTTTCACACCTTTTCAGGCTCTTCATATTTTTCAACACCACTTCATGCTCCTCCTATTTTTCAGATCGCTTCATGCTCATCTCATTTTTGACACCTTTTGAAGCTGTTCATATTTTTCACACCTTTTGAAGATCTTCATATTTTTCACAATTTCTCAGGCTCTTCATATTTTTGAAAACCGCTTCATGCTCCTCGTATTTTTCAGACCGTTTCATGCTCCTCATGTATTTCACGCCTTTTGAAGCTCTTCATATTTTTGACACGTTTTCAGGCTATTCATGTTTTTGAACACCGCTTCATGCTCCTACTATTTTTCTGATCGCTTCATGCTCATCTCATTTTTGACACCTTTTGAAGCTGTTCATATTTTTGACACCTTTTCAAGCTTTTCATATTTTTCACACGTTTTCAGGCTCTTCATGTTTTGAACACCGTTTCATGCCTCTCTAATTTTTCACACCGTTTCATGCTCCTCATATTTTTCACACCTACTGAAGCTCTTCATATTTTTGATACGTTTTGAGGCTCTTCATATTTTTCAGACATTTTCAGTCTCTTCATGTTTTTGAACACCGTTTCATGCTCCTCACATTTTTGACACCTTTTGTAGCTCTTCATATTTTTCACATCTTTTCAGGCTCCTCATGTTTTTGAACACCGCTTCATGCTCCTCCTATTTTTCAGACCGTTTCATCCTCCTCATCTTTTTGACACCTTTTGAAGCTCATCATATTTTTCACACCTTTTAAGGTTCTTCATGTTTTTGAACACCGCTTCATACTCCTCCTATTTTTCACACCGTTTCATGCTCCTCATATTTTTCACACATTTTGAAGCTCTTCATATTTTTCACACCTTTTCAGGCTCTTCATATTTTTGAACACAGCTTCCTGCTCCTCCTATTTTTCAGGCCGTTTCATGCTCCTCATGTATTTCACACCTTTTGAAGCTCTTCATATGTTTCACACTTTTTCCGGCTCTTCATGTTTTTGAAAACCGTTTCATGCTCCTCCTATTTTTCAGACCGTTTCATGCTCCTCATGTATTTCACACCTTTTGAACCTCTTCATATTTTTCACACCTTTTCAGGCTCTCATGTTTTTTAAAACAGCTTCCTGCTCCTCCTATTTTTCTGACCGTTTCATGCTCCTCATGGATTTCACACCTTTTGAAGCTCTTCAAATTTTTCACATCTTTTCAGGCTATTCATGTTTTTGAACACCGCTTCATGCTCCTCCTATTTTTCAGACCGTTTCATGTTCCTCCTATTTTTCAGATCATTTCATGCTCCTCATATTTTTGACACCTTTTGAAGCTCTTCATATTTTTCACGCCTTTTCAGGCTCTTCATGTTTTTGAACAGCGCTTCATGCTCCTCCTATTTTTCAGTCCGTTTCTTGCTCCTCATGTATTTCGCACCTTTTGAAGCTCTTCATATTTTTCACACCTTTTCAAGCTCTTCATGTTTTTGAACACAACTTCATGCAACTCCTATTTTTCAGACGGTTTCATGCTCCTCATATTTTTGACACATTTTGAAGCTCATCATATTTTTCACACCTTTTCAGGCTCTTCATGTTTTTGAACACCGCTTCATACTCCTCCTAGTTTTCAGGCGGTTTCATGCTCCTCATATTTTTGACACCTTTTGAAGCTCCTCATATATTTCACACATTTTTAGGCTGTTCATGTTTTTCAACACCACTTCATTCTCCTGCTATTTTTCAGACCGTTTCAGGCTCATGACATTTTTGACACATTTTGAAGCTTTTCATATTGTTCACACTTTTTTAAGCTTTCATATTTTTCACAAGTTTTCAGGCTCTTCATGTTTTTCAAAAACCATTTCATGCTCCTCCTATTTTTGAGACCGTTTCATGCTTCTAATATTTTTGACACGTTTTGAAGCTCCTCATATTTTCCACACCTTTTCAAGCTTTCATGTTTTGGAACACCGTTTCATGCTCCTCTTATTTTTCAGACCGTTTCTTGCTCCTCATATTTGTCACATTTTGAAGCTCTTCATATTTTTCAAACCTTTTCAGACTCTTCATGTTTTGAACACCGCTTCATGCTCCTCCTATTTTTCAGAGCGTTTCATGCTCCTCATATTTTTCACACCTTTTGAAACTCTTTATATTTTCACACCTTTTCATGCTCTTCATGTTCTTGAACACCACTTCATTCTCCTCCTCTTTTTCAGACCGTTTCATGCTCATCTCAATTTTGACAGCTTTTTAAGCTGTTCATAATTTTCACACCTTTTGAAGCTCTTCATATTTTTCACACCTTTTCAGGCTTTTCATGTTTTTGAACACCGTTTCATGCTCCTCCTTTTTTTCAGACCGTTTCATGCTCCTCATATTTTGGACACATTTTGAAGCTCTTCATATTTTTCACACCTTTTCAGGCTATTCATGTTTTTGAACACCGTTTCATGTTCCTCCTATTTTTCAGACCGTTTCATGCTCCTCATATTTTTGACACCTTTTGAAGCTCTTCATATTTTTCACGCCTTTTCAGGCTCTTCATGTTTTTGAACACCGCTTCATCCTCCTCCTATTTTTCAGTCCGTTTCTTGCTCCTGATGTATTTCTCACCTTTTGAAGCTCTTCATATTTTTCACACCTTTTCAAGCTCTTCATGTTTTTGAACACAACTTCATGCAACTCCTATTTTTCAGACGGTTTCATGCTCCTCATATTTTTCACACATTTTGAAGCTCTTCATATTTTTCACACCTTTTCAGGCTCTTCATGTTTTTGAACACCGCTTCATACTCCTCCTAGTTTTCAGGCGGTTTCATGCTCCTCATATTTTTGACACCTTTTGAAGCTCCTCAAATATTTCACACATTTTTAGGCTGTTCATGTTTTTCAACACCATTCATTCTCCTGCTATTTTTCAGACCGTTTCAGGCTCATGATATTTTTGACACATTTTGAAGCTTTTCATATTGGTCACACTTTTTGTAGCTTTCATATTTTTCACAAGTTTTCAGGCTCTTCATGTTTTTCAAAAACCGCTTCATGCTCCTCCTATTTTTGAGACCGTTTCATGCTTCTAATATTTTTGACACGTTTTGAAGCTCCTCATATTTTCCACACCTTTTCAAGCTTTCATGTTTTAGAACACCGTTTCATGCTCCTCTTATTTTTCAGACCGTTTCTTGCTCCTCATATTTGACACATTTTGAAGCTCTTCATATTTTTCACACCTTTTCAGACTCTTCATGTTTTGAACACCGCTTCATGCTCCTCCTATTTTTCAGAGCGTTTCATGCTCCTCATATTTTTCACACCTTTTGAAGCTCTTTATATTTTCACACCTTTTCATGCTCTTCATGTTTTTGAACACCACTTCATTCTCCTCCTATTTTTCAGACCGTTTCATGCTCATCTCAATTTTGACAGCTTTTGAAGCTTTTCATAATTTTCACACCTTTTGAAGCTCTTCATATTTTTCACACCTTTTCAGGCTTTTCATGTTTTTGAACACCGTTTCATGCTCCTCCTTTTTTTCAGACCGTTTCATGCTCCTCATATTTTGGACACATTTTGAAGCTCTTCATATTTTTCACACCTTTTCAGGCTCTTCATGTTTTTGAACACCGCTTCATACTCCTCCTATTTTTCAGGCGGTTTCATGCTCCTCATATTTTTGACACCTTTTGAAGCTGCTCATATATTTCACACATTTTTAGGCTGTTCATGTTATACAACACCACTACATTCTCCTACTATTTTTCAGACCGTTTCAGGCTCATGTCATTTTTGACACATTTTGAAGCTTTTCATATTGTTTACACCTTTTGAAGCTCTTCATATTTTTCACAAGTTTTCAGGCTCTTCATGTTTTTCACCACCGCTTCATGCTCCTCCTATTTTTGAGACCATTTCATGCTTCTAATATTTTTGACATGTTTTGAAGCTCTTCAAATTTTCCACACCTTTTCAAGCTTTCATGTTTTGGAACACCGTTTCATGCTCCTCCTATTTCTCAGACCGTTTCATGCTAATCTCATTTTTGACACCTATTGAAGCTGTTCATATTTTTTTCATCTTTTGAAGCACTTGATATTTTTCACACCATTTCAGGCTCTTCATGTATTTCAATACCGTTTCATGCTCCTCTTAATTTTCAGACCGTTTCATGCTCTTCATGTATTTCACACCTTTTGAAGCTCTTCATATTTCTCACACCTTTTCAGGCTCTCATGTGTTTGAACACAGCTTCATGCTCCTCCTATTTTTCAGACCGTTTCAGGCTCCTCATATATTTCACACCTTCTGAAGCTCTGCATATTTTTCACACCTTTTCAGGCTCTTCATGTTTTTGAACACTGTTTCATGATCCTCCTAATTTTCAGACCGTTTCATGCTCCTCATATTTTTGACACCTTTTGAAGCTCTTCATATTTTTCACACCTTTTCAGGCTCTTCATATTTTTCAACACCACTTCATGCTCCTCCTATTTTTCAGATCGCTTCATGCTCATCTCATTTTTTACACCTTTTGAAGCTGTTCATATTTTTCACACCTTTTGAAGATCTTCATATTTTTCACAATTTTTCAGGCTCTTCATATTTTTGAAAACCGCTTCATGCTCCTCGTATTTTTCAGACCGTTTCATGCTCCTCATGTATTTCACGCCTTTTGAAGCTCTTCATATTTTTCACACGTTTTCAGGCTCTTCATGTTTTTGAACTCCGCTTCATGCTCCTACTATTTTTCTGATCGCTTCATGGTCATCTCATTTTGACACCTTTTGAAGCTGTTCATATTTTTGACACCTTTTCAAGCTTTTCATATTTTTCACACGTTTTCAGGCTCTTCATGTTTTGAACACCGTTTCATGCCTCTCTAATTTTTCACACCGTTTCATGCTCCTCATATTTTTCACACCTTCTGAAGCTCTTCATATTTTTGATACGTTTTGAGGCTCTTCATATTTTTCAGAAATTTTCAGTCTCTTCATGTTTTTGAACACCGTTTCATGTTCCTCACATTTTTGACACCTTTTGTAGCTCTTCATATTTTTCACAACTTTTCAGGCTCCTCATGTTTTTGAACACCGCTTCATGCTCCTCCTATTTTTCAGACCGTTTCATCCTCCTCATATTTTTGACACCTTTTGAAGCTCATCATATTTTTCACACCTTTTAAGGTTCTTCATGTTTTTGAACACTGCTTCATACTCCTCCTATTTTTCAGACCGTTTCATGCTCCTCATATTTTTCACACATTTTGAAGCTCTTCATATCTTTCACACCTTTTCAGGCTCTTCATATTTTTGAACACAGCTTCCTGCTCCTCCTATTTTTCAGGCCGTTTCATGCTCCTCATGTATTTCACACCTTTTGAAGCTCTTCATATGTTTCACACCTTTTCCGGCTCTTCATGTTTTTGAACACCGTTTCATGCTCCTCCTATTTTTCAGACCGTTTCATGCTCCTCATGTATTTCATACCTTTTGAACCTCTTCATATTTTTCACATCTTTTCAGGCTCTCATGTTTTTGAAAACAGCTTCCTGCTCCTCCTATTTTTCTGACCGTTTCATGCTCCTCATGGATTTCACACCTTTTGAAGCTCTTCAAATTTTTCACACGTTTTCAGGCTATTCATGTTTTTGAACACCGCTTCATGCTCCTCCTATTTTTCAGACCGTTTCATGTTCCTCCTATTTTTCAGATCATTTCATGCTCCTCATATTTTTGACACCTTTTGAAGCTCTTCATATTTTTCACACCTTTTCAGGCTCTTCATGTTTTTGAACACCGCTTCATCCTCCTCCTATTTTTCAGTCCGTTTCTTGCTCCTCATGTATTTCGCACCTTTTGAAGCTCTTCATATTTTTCACACCTTTTCAAGCTCTTCATGTTTTTGAACACAACTTCATGCAACTCCTATTTTTCAGACGGTTTCATGCTCCTCATATTTTTGACACATTTTGAAGCTCTTTATATTTTCACACCTTTTCAGGCTCTTCATGTTTTTGAACACCGCTTCATACTCCTCCTAGTTTTCAGGCGGTTTCATGCTCCTCATATTTTTGACACCTTTTGAAGCTCCTCATATATTTCACACATTTTTAGGCTGTTCATGTTTTTCAACACCACTTCATTCTCCTGCTATTTTTCAGACCGTTTCAGGATCATGACATTTTTGACACATTTTGAAGCTTTTCATATTGTTCACACTTTTTGAAGCTTTCATATTTTTCACAAGTTTTCAGGCTCTTCATGTTTTTCAAAAACCGCTTCATTCTCCTCCTATTTTTGAGACCGTTTCATGCTTCTAATATTTTTGACACGTTTTGAAGCTCCTCATATTTTCCACACCTTTTCAAGCTTTCATGTTTTGGAACACCGTTTCATGCTCCTCTTATTTTTCAGACCGTTTCTTGCTCCTCATATTTGACACATTTTGAAGCTCTTCATATTTTTCAAACCTTTTCAGACTCTTCATGTTTTGAACACCGCTTCATGCTCCTCCTATTTTTCAGAGCGTTTCATGCTCCTCATATTTTCACACCTTTTGAAACTCTTTATATTTTCACACCTTTTCATGCTCTTCATGTTCTTGAACACCACTTCATTCTCCTCCTATTTTTCAGACCGTTTCATACTCATCTCAATTTTGACAGCTTTTGAAGCTGTTCATAATTTTCACACCTTTTGAAGCTCTTCATATTTTTCACACCTTTTCAGGCTTTTCATGTTTTTGAACACCGTTTCATGCTCCTCCTTTTTTTCAGACCGTTTCATGCTCCTCATATTTTTGACACATTTTGAAGCTCTTCATATTTTTCACACCTTTTCAGGCTATTCATATTTTTGAACACCGCTTCATGCTCCTCCTATTTTTCAGACCGTTTCATGTTCCTCCTATTTTTCAGATCATTTCATGCTCCTCATATTTTTGACACCTTTTGAAGCTCTTCATATTTTTCACACCTTTTCAGGCTCTTCATGTTTTTGAACACCGCTTCATCCTCCTCCTATTTTTCAGTCCGTTTCTTGCTCTTGATGTATTTCGCACCTTTTGAAGCTCTTCATATTTTCCACACCTTTTCAAGCTCTTCATGTTTTTGAACACAACTTCATGCAACTCCTATTTTTCAAACGGTTTCATGCTCCTCATATTTTTGACACATTTTGAAGCTCTTCATATTTTTCACACCTTTTCAGGCTCTTCATGTTTTTGAACACCGCTTCATACTCCTCCTAGTTTTCAGGCAGTTTCATGCTCCTCATATTTTTGACACCTTTTGAAGCTCCTTATATATTTCACACATTTTTAGGCTGTTCATGTTTTTCAACACCACTTCATTCTCCTGCTATTTTTCAGACCGTTTCAGGCTCATGACATTTTTGACACATTTTGAAGCTTTTCATATTGTTCACACTTTTTGAAGCTTTCATATTTTTCACAAGTTTTCAGGCTCTTCATGTTTTTCAAAAACCGCTTCATGCTCCTCCTATTTTTGAGACCGTTTCATGCTTCTAATATTTTTGACACGTTTTGAAGCTCCTCATATTTTCCACACCTTTTCAAGCTTTCATGTTTTAGAACACCGTTTCATGCTCCTCTTATTTTTCAGACCGTTTCTTGCTCCTCATATTTGACACATTTTGAAGCTCTTCATATTTTTCACACCTTTTCAGACTCTTCATGTTTTGAACACCGCTTCATGCTCCTCCTATTTTTCAGAGCGTTTCATGCTCCTCATATTATTCACACCTTTTGAAGCTCTTTATATTTTCACACCTTTTCATGCTCTTCATGTTTTTGAACACCACTTCATTCTCCTCCTATTTTTCAGACCGTTTCATGCTCATCTCAATTTTGACAGCTTTTGAAGCTTTTCATAATTTTCACACCTTTTGAAGCTCTTCATATTTTTCACACCTTTTCAGGCTTTTCATGTTTTTGAACACCGTTTCATGCTCCTCCTTTTTTTCAGACCGTTTCATGCTCCTCATATTTTGGACACATTTTGAAGCTCTTCATATTTTTCACACCTTTTCAGGCTCTTCATGTTTTTGAACACCGCTTCATACTCCTCCTATTTTTCAGGCGGTTTCATGCTCCTCATATTTTTGACACCTTTTGAAGCTGCTCATATATTTCACACATTTTTAGGCTGTTCATGTTATACAACACCACTACATTCTCCTACTATTTTTCAGACCGTTTCAGGCTCATGTCATTTTTGACACATTTTGAAGCTTTTCATATTGTTCACACCTTTTGAAGCTCTTCATATTTTTCACAAGTTTTCAGGCTCTTCATGTTTTTCACCACCGCTTCATGCTCCTCCTATTTTTCAGGCCGTTTCATGCTCCTCATATTTGACACCTTTTGAAGCTCCTCATATATTTCACCCCTTTTCAGTCTATTTATGTTTTTGAACACCGTTTCATGCTCCTCCTATTTGTCAGACCGTTTCATGCTCCTCATATTTTTGACACCTTTTGAAGCTCTGCATATATTTCACACCTTTGCAGTCTCTTCATGGTTTTGAACACCGTTTCATGGTCCTCCTATTTTTCAGACCATTTCATGCTCCTCATATTTTTCACTCCTTTTGAAACTGTACAAATTTTTCACACCTTTTCAGGATCTACATATTTTTCAACACCGTTTTATTCTCCTCCTATATTTGAGACCGTTTCAAGCTCCTCATTATTTTGACACCTTTTGAGGCTCTTCATATTTTTCACACCTTTTCAGCCTCTTCATGTTTTCGAAAAATGTTTCATGCTCCTCGTATATTTCAGAACGTTTCATGCTCCTCATACTTTTGACACATTTTCAAGTCTTAATATATTTCACACCTTTTCAGTCTCTTCATGGTTTTGAACACCGTTTCATGCTCCTCCTATTTTTCAGACCGTTTCATGCTCCTCATATGTTTGACACCTTTTGAAACTCTGCATATTTTCACACCTTTTGGAGCTCTTCATATTTTTCAAACTTTTTGAACCTCTTCATATTTTTCACACCTTTTCATGTCCTTCATGTTTTTCAACACTGCTTCATGCTCCTCCTATTTTTCAGACCATGTCATGCTCCTCATATTTTTGACACTTTTTGAATCTCTTCATATTTTTCACACCTTTTCAGGCTCTTCATGTTTTTCAACACTGCTTCATGCTCCTCATATTTTTCAGACCATGTCATGCTCCTCATATTTTTGACACCTTTTGAAGCCCTTCATATATTTCACACCTTTTCAGGTTCTACATGTTTTTGAACAACGCTTCATGCTCTTACTATGTTTCAGATCGTTTCATGCTCCTCATATTTTTGACATTTTTTGAAGCTCTTCATATTTTTTACACCTTTTCAGGCTCTTCATGTTTTTCAACAACACTTCATGCTCCTCCTATTTTTTAGACCGTTTCATGCTCCTCATATTTTTGTCACCTTTTGAAGCTCTTCATATATTTCACACCTTTTCAGGCTCTTCATGTTTCTGAACACCGTTTCATGCTCCTCATATTTTTCAGACCGTTTCTTGCTCCTCATATTTTTTACACGTTTTGAACCTCTTCATATTTTTCCCACCTTTTCAGGCTCTTCATGTTTTTGAACACCGTTTCATGCTTCTCCTATTTTTCAGACTGTTTCATGCTCCTCATATTTTTGACCCCTTTTGGAGCTCTTCTTGTTTTTCACACTTTTTCAGGCTCTTCATGTTTTTGGACACCACTTCTTCCCCCTCATTTTTTCACAAGGTTTCTTCCTCCTCATATTTTTGACACCTTTTCAAGCTCTTCATATTTTTCACACCTTTTCATGCTCTTCATGTTTTTCAACACCGATTCATGCTCCTCCTGTTTTGCAGACCGTTTCAGGCTCCTCATATATTTCACACCTTTTCATGCTTTTCATATGTTTCACACCTTTTCAGGCTCTTCATGTTTTTGAACACCGTTTCATGCTCCTCCTATTTTTCAGACCGTTTCATGCTCCTCATATTTTTGTCACCTTTTGAAGCTCTTCATATATTTCACACCTTTTCAGGCTCTTCATGTTTTTGAACACCGTTTCATGCTTCTCCTATTTTTCAGACTGTTTCATGCTCCTCATATTTTTGACCCCTTTTGAAGCTCTTCATGTTTTTCACACTTTTTCAGGCTCTTCATGTTTTTGGACACCACTTCTTCCCCCTCATTTTTTCACAAGGTTTCTTCCTCCTCATATTTTTGACACCTTTTCAAGCTCTTCATATTTTTCACACTTTTTCAGGCTCTTCATGTTTTTGAACACCGTTTCATGCTCCTCATATTTTTCAGACCGTTTCTTGCTCCTCATATTTTTTACACGTTTTGAACCTCTTCATATTTTTCCCACCTTTTCAGGATCTTCATGTTTTTGAACACGGTTTCATGCTCCTCCTATTTTTCAGACCGTTTCATGCTCCTCATATTTTTGACACATTTTGAAGCTCTTCATATATTTCACAACTTTTCAGGCTGTTTATGTTTTTCAACACCGCTTCATGCTGCTCCTATTTTTCAGACCGTTTCACGCTCCTCATATATTTGACACATTTTGAAGCTCTTCATATATTTCACAACTTTTCAGGCTGTTTATGTTTTTCAACACCGCTTCATGCTCTTCCTATTTTTCAGACCGTTTCATGCTCCTCATATTTTTAACACCTTTTGAAACTCTTCATATATTTCACACCTTTTCAGGCTCCTCAGGTTTTTGAACACCGCTTCATGCTCCTCCTATTTTTCACACAGATTCATGCTTCTCCAATTTTTGACACTTTTTGAACCTCTTCATATATTTCACACCTTTTAAGGTTCTTCATGTTTTTCACACCTTTTCAGGCTCTTCATGTTTTGCAACACCCCTTCATGCTCTTCCTATTGTTCGGACCCTTTGAAACTCCTCCTATTTTTGACACGTTTTTAAGTTCTTCATATTTTTCACACCTTTTCAGGCTCTTCATGTTTTTGAACAACGCTTCATGCTCTTACTATGTTTCAGATCGTTTCATGCTCCTCATATTTTTGACACTTTTTGAAGCTCTTCATATTTTTTACACCTTTTCAGGCTCTTCATGTTTTTCAACACTGCTTCATGCTCCTCATATTTTTCAGACCATGTCATGCTCCTCATATTTTTGACACCTTTTGAAGCTCTTCATATATTTCACACCTTTTCAGGCTCTTCATGTTTTTGAACAACGCTTCATGCTCTTACTATGTTTCAGATCGTTTCATGCTAATCATATTTTTGACACTTTTTGAAGCTCTTCATATTTTTCACACCTTTTCAGGCTCTTCATGTTTTTCAACACTGCTTCATGCTCCTCATATTTTTCAGACCATGTCATGCTCCTCATATTTTTGACACCTTTTGAAGCTCTTCATATATTTCACACCTTTTCAGGCTCTTCATGTTTTTGAACAACGCTTCATGCTCTTACTATGTTTCAGATCGTTTCATGCTCCTCATATTTTTGACACTTTTTGAAGCTCTTCATATTTTTTACACCTTTTCAGGCTCTTCATGTTTTTCAACACCACTTCATGCTCCTCCTATTTTTAGACGGTTTCATGTTCCTCATATTTTTGACACCTTTTGAAGCTCTTCATATATTTCACACCTTTTCAGGCTCTTCATGTTTCTGAACACCGTTTCATGCTCCTCATATTTTTCAGACCGTTTCTTGCTCCTCATATTTTTTTACACGTTTTGAACCTCTTCATATTTTTCCCACCTTTTCAGGCTCTTCATGTTTTTGAACACCGTTTCATGCTCCTCCTATTTTTCAGACCGTTTCATGCTCCTCATATTTTTGTCACCTTTTGAAGCTCTTCATATATTTCACACCTTTTCAGGCTCTTCATGTTTTTGAACACCGTTTCATGCTTCTCCTATTTTTCAGACTGTTCCATGCTCCTCATATTTTTGACCCCTTTTGAAGCTCTTCATGTTTTTCACACTTTTTCAGGCTCTTCATGTTTTTGGACACCACTTCTTCCCCCTCATTTTTTCACAAGGTTTCTTCCTCCTCATATTTTTGACACCTTTTCAAGCTCTTCATATTTTTCACACCTTTTCAGGCTCTTCATGTTTTTGAACACCGTTTCATGCTCCTCATATTTTTCAGACCGTTTCTTGCTCCTCATATTTTTTACACGTTTTGAACCTCTTCATATTTTTCCCACCTTTTCAGGCTCTTCATGTTTTTGAACACCGTTTCATGCTCCTCCTATTTTTCAGACCGTTTCATGCTCCTCATATTTTTGACACATTTTGAAGCTCTTCATATATTTCACAACTTTTCAGGCTGTTTATGTTTTTCAACACCGCTTCATGCTGCTCCTATTTTTCAGACCGTTTCACGCTCCTCATATATTTGACACATTTTGAAGCTCTTCATATATTTCACAACTTTTCAAGCTCTTCTTTTTTTCAACACCGATTCTTGCTCCTCCTATTTTTCAGACCGTTTCATGTTCCTCATATTTTTGACACCTTTTGAACCTCTTCATATATTTCACACTTTTTCAGGCTCTTCATGTTTTTGAACACCGTTTCACGCTCCTGCTATTTTTCAGACCGTTTCATGCTCCTCATATTTTTAACACCTTTTGAAACTCTTCATATATTTCACACCTTTTCAGGCTCCTCAGGTTTTTGAACACCGCTTCATGCTCCTCCTATTTTTCACACAGATTCATGCTTCTCCAATTTTTGACACCTTTTGAACCTCTTCATATATTTCACACCTTTTAAGGTTCTTCATGTTTTTCACACCTTTTCAGGCTCTTCATGTTTTGCAACACCCCTTCATGCTCTTCCTATTTTTCGGACCCTTTGAAACTCCTCCTATTTTTGACACGTTTTTAAGTTCTTCATATTTTTCACACCATTTTAGGTTCTTCATGTTTTTGAACACCGTTTCATGCTCCTCATATTTTTCAGACAGTTTCATGATCCTCATATTTTTGACACCATTTGAAGCTCTTCATATATTTCACACATTTTCAGGCTCTTCATGTGTTTCACACCTTTTCAGTCTCTTCATGTTTTGCAACACCGCTTCATGCTCCTCCTATTTTTCAGACCGTTTATTGTTCCTCATATTTTTGACAACTTTTGAAGCGCCTCATGTTTTTCACACCTTTTCAGGCTCTTCACTTTTCAACACCACTTCATGCTCCTCCTATTTTTCAGACCGTTTCATGCTCCTCATACTTTTGAAAACTTTTGAAGCTCTTCATATATTTCCCACCTTTTCAGGCTCTTCATGTTTTGCAACACCGTTTCATGCTCCTCCTATTTTTCAGACCGTTTCATGCTCCTCCTATTTTTCAGACAGTTTCATGCTCCTCATATATTTGACTCCTTTTGAAGCTCTTCATATTATTCACACCTTTTCAGGCTCTTCATGTTTTTCAACACCGCTTCATGCTCCTCCTATTTTTCAGACCGTTTCACGCTCCTTATATTTTTGACTTCTTTTGAAGCTCTTCATATATTTCACTCCTTTTAGGCTCTTCGTGTTTTTCAGCACCGTTTCATGCTCCTCCTATTTTTCAGAACGCTTCATGCTCCTCATATTTTTGACACATTTTGTAGCTCTTCATATATTTCACACCTTTTCAGGCTCTTCATAATTTTCAACACCGCTTCATGCTCTTCCTATTTTTAAGACAGTTTCATGCGCCCCATAATTTTGAAACCGTTTGAAGCTCTTTATATTTTTCACACATTTTCAGGCTGTTCATGTTTTTCCACACCGTTTCAGGCTGCTCCTATTATTCAGACCGTTTCATGCTCCTTATATACTTGACACCTTTTGAAGCTCTTCATATTTTTCACTCCTTTTTAGGCTCTTCGTGTTTTGCAACACCGTTTCATGCTCCTCCTATTTTTCAGAACGCTTCATGCTCCTCATATTTTTGACACCTTTTGAAGCTCTTCATATTTTACACACCTTTTCGGGCTCTTCATGTCTTTGAACACGACTTCATTCTCGCCTTTTTTTCAGACCGATTCATGCTCCTCATATTTTTCACAACATTTCAGGCTCTTCATGTTTCTGAACACCGTTTCATGCTCCTCATATTTTACATGTTTTGAAACTCTTCATATTTTTCACACCTTTTCAGGCGCTTCAGGTTTTCAACACCGTTTCATGCTCCTAATATTTTTCAGACCGTTTCATGCTCCTCATATTTTTGACACCTTTTGAAGCTCTTCATATTTTTCACACCTTTTCATTATTTTCAAGTTTTTGAACGCCGCTTCATGATCCTCATATTATTCACACCTTCTTAAGCTCTTCATATTTTTCACACATTTTCAGGCTCTTCATGTTTTTCAACACCACTTCTTGCTCCTCCTATTTTTCAGACCGTTTCATGCTCCTCATATTTTTGACACCTTTTGAAGCTCTTCATATTTTACACACCTTTTCGGGCTCTTCATGTCTTTGAACACAACTTCATTCTCGCCTTTTTTTCAGACCGTTTCATGCTCCTCATATTTTTCACACATTTTCAGGCTCTTAATGATTTTGAACACCGTTTCATTTTCCTCCTATTTTTCAGACCGTTTCATGCTCCTCATATTTTTGACACCTTTTGAAGCGCTTCATATTTTTCACATGTTTTCAGGATCTTCATGTTTTTGAACACTATTTCATGCTCCTCCTATTTTTCAGACCGTTTCATGCTCTTCATGTTTTTCAAGACCGTATCATGCTCCTCCTATTTTTCAGACCGTTTCATGCACCTCATATTTTCACACGTTTTGAAGCTCTTCAAATTTTGCACACCTTTTCATTCTCTTCATGTTTTTGAGCACCGTTTCATGCTACTCCTATTTGACACCTTTTGAAGCTCTTCATATTTTTCACACCTTTTCATGCTCTTCATGTTTTTCAACACCGTTTCATGCTCCTCCTATTTTCAGACTGTTTCATGCTCCTCATATTTTTGACACCTTTTCAGGCTCTTAATGATTTTGAACACCGTTTCATACTCCTCTTATTTTTCAGACAGTTTCATGCTCCTCATATATTTGACACCTTTTTAATCTCTTCATATTTTTCACAACTTTTCATGCTCTTCAGGTTGTTCAACACCGTTTCATACTCCTCTTATTTTTCAGAATGTTTCGTGCTCCTCATATTTTGACACCTTTTGAAGCTCTTCGTATTTTTCACATCTTTTCAGTATCTTCAAGTTTTTGAAAACCGTTTCATGCTCCTCCTATTTTTCAGACCGTTTCCTGCTCCTCATATTTTTGACAACTTTTGGAGCTCTTCATATTTTTCACACCTTTTCAGGCTCTGCATGTTTTGAACACTCCTTCATGCTCCTCCTATGTTTCAGACCGTTTCATGCTCCTCATATTTTTTCACCTTTTGAAGCTCTTCATATGTTTCACACATTTTCAGACCCTTCATGTTTTTCAACACCGCTTTATGCTGCACCTATTTTTCAGAACAGTTTCATGCTCCTCATATTTTTGACAATTTTTGAACCTCTTCATATTTTTCACACCTTGTCAGGCTCTTCATGTTTTTGAACACGCTTCATGCTCCACATATTTTTAAGACCGTTTCATGCTCCTCATATTTTTCACACATTTTCAGGCTCTTCATGTTTTTGAACACCATTTCATGCTTCTCATATTTATGACACCTTTTGAAGCTCTTCATGTATTTCACTCCTCTTCAGGCTCTTCGTGGTTTTCAACACCATTACATGCTCCTCCTATTTTTCAGACCGTTTCATGTTCCTCATATTTTTGACAACTTTTGAAGCGCTTCATGTTTTTCACACCTTTTCAGGCTCTTCACTTTTCAACACCGCTTCATGCTCCTCATATTTTTCAGACCGTATCATGCTCCTCAAACTTTTGAAAACTTTTGAAGCTCTTCATATATTTCACACCTTTTCAGGCTCTTCATGTTTTGCAACACCGTTTCATGCTCCTCCTATTTTTCAGACCGTTTCATGCTCCTCCTATTTTTCAGACAGTTTCATGTTCCTCATATATTTGACTCCTTTTGAAGCTCTTCATATTATTCACACCTTTTCAGGCTCTTCATGTTTTTCAACACCACTTCATGCTCCTCCTATTTTTCAAACTGTTTCATGCTCCTCCTATTTTTGACACCTTTTGAACCTCTTCATATATTTCACACCTTTTCAGGCTCTTCATGTTTTTCAACACCACTTCAAGCTCCTCCTATTTTTCAGACCGTTTCATGCTCCTTATATTTTTGACTTCTTTTGAAGCTCTTCATATATTTCACTCCTTTTTAGGCTCTTCGTGTTTTTCAACACCGCTTCATGCTCTTCCTATTTTTAAGACAGTTTCATGCGCATCATAATTTTGAAACCTTATGAAGCTCTTCATATTTTTCACACATTTTCAGTCTCTTCATGTTTTTCCACACCGTTTCAGGCTGCTCCTATTTTTCAGACAGTTTCATGCTCCTTATATATTTGACACCTTTTGAAGCTCTTCATATTTTTCACTCCTTTTTAGGCTCTTCGTCTTATTCAACACCGTTTCATGCTCCTCCTATTTTTCAGAATGCTTCATGCTCCTCATATTTTTGACAACTTTTGAAGCTCTTCATATTTTTCACACCATTTCAGGCTCTTCATGTTTCTGAACACTGTTTCATGCTCCTCATACTTTTACATGTTTTGAAACTCTTCATATTTTTCATACCTTTTCAGGCTCTTCATATTTTTCAACACCGCTTCATGCTCCTCCTATTTTTCAGACCGTTTCATGCTTCTTATATTTTTGACTTCTTTTGAAGCTCTTCATATATTTCACTCCTTTTTAGGCTCTTCGTGTTTTTCAACACCGTTTCATGCTCCTCCTATTTTTCAGAACGCTTCATGCTCCTCATATTTTTGACACATTTTGTAGCTCTTCATATATTTCACACCTTTTCAGGCTCTTCATGTTTTTCAATACCGCTTCATGCTCTTCCGATTTTTAAGACAGTTTCATGTGCATCATAATTTTGAAAGCTTTTGAAGCTCTTCATATTTTTCACACATTTTCAGTCTCTTCATGTTTTTCCACACCGTTTCAGGCTGCTCCTATTTTTCAGACCGTTTCATGCTCCTTACATATTTGACACCTTTTGAAGCTCTTCATATTTTTCACTCCTTTTTAGGCTCTTCGTGTTTTTCAACACCGTATCATGCTCCTAATATTTTTCAGACCGTTTCATGCGCCTCATATTTTTGACACCTTTTGAAGCTCTTCATATTTTTCACACCTTTTCAGTATCTTCAAGTTTTTGAACACCGCTTCATGCTCCTCATATTTTTCACACCTTGTGAAGCTCTTCATATTTTTCACAACTTTTCAGGCTCTTCAAGTTTTTGAACACCGTTTCATGCTCCTCCTATTTTTCATACCGTTTCATGCACCTCATATTTTTGCCACTTTTTGAAGCTCTTCATATTTTTCACCCCTGTTCAGTATCTTCAAGTTTTTGATAACCACTTTATGCTTCTCATATTTTTCACACATTCTGAAGCTCTTCATATTTTTCACACCTTTTCAGGCTCTTAATGATTTTGAACACCGTTTCATTTTCCTCCTATTTTTCAGACCGTTTCATGCTCCTCATATTTTTGACACCTTTTGAAGCGCTTCATATTTTTCACATGTTTTCAGGATCTTCATGTTTTTGAACACCATTTCATGCTCCTCCTATTTTTCAGACCGTTTCATGCTCTTCATGTTTTTCAAGACCGTCTCATGCTCCTCCTATTTTTCAGACCGTTTCATGCTCCTCATATTTTTCACACGTTTTGAAGCTCTTCAAATTTTGCACACCTTTTCAGGCTCTTCATGTTTTTGAACACCGTTTCATGCTACTCCTATTTGACACCTTTTGAAGCTCTTCATATTTTTCACACCTTTTCATGCTCTTCATGTTTTCCAACACCGTTTCATGCTCCTCCTATTTTCAGACTGTTTCATGCTCCTCATATTTTTTACACCTTTTCAGGCTCTTAATGATTTTGAACACCGTTTCATACTCCTCTTATTTTTTAGACAGTTTCATGCTCCTCATATAGTTGACACTTTTTGAAGCTCTTCATATTTTTCACACCATTTCAGGCTCTTCATGTTTCTGAACACCGTTTCATGCTCCTCATATTTTTACATGTTTTGAAACTCTTCATATTTTTCACACCTTTTCAAGCTCTTCATGTTTTCAACACCGCTTCATGCTCCTCCTATTTTTTAGACCGTTTCATGCTCCTCATAAGTTTCACAACTTTTGAAGCTCTTCTTATTTTTCCACCTTTTGAAGCTCTTCATATTTTTCACACGTTTTCAGGCTCTTCTTGTTTTTCAACATCGTTTCATGCTCCTGCTATTTTTCATACTGTTTCATGCTCCTCATATATTTGACACCTTTTGAAGCTGTTCATATTTTTCACATTTTTTCAGGCTCTTCATGTTTTTGAACACCGCTTCATGCTCCTCCTACTTTTCAGAACGTTTCATGCTCCTCATAATTTTGACACCTTTTGAAGCTCTTCATATTTTTCCACCTTTTGAAGCTCTTCATATTTTTCACACGTTTTCAGGCTCTTCATGTTTTTCAACACTGCTTCATGCTCCTCCTATTTTTCAGACCGTTTCATGCTTCTCATAATTTTGACACCTTTTAATCTCTTCATATTTTTCACACGTTTTCAGGATCTTCAAGTTTTTGAACACCGTTTCATGCTTCTGCTATTTTTCACACGTTTTGAATCTCTTCATATTTTTCAAACCGTTTCATGCTCTTCATGTTTTTCAACACAGTTTCATGCTCCTCCTATTTTTCAGACCATTTCATGCTCTTCATATTTTTGACACCTTTTAAGCTCTTCATATTTTTCACAGATTTTCAGGCTCTTCAAGTTTTTGAACACCGCTTCATGCTACTCCTATTTTTCAGACCGTTTCATGCTCCTCATATTTTTGACACCTTTTGAAGATCTTCATATATTTCACTCTTTTCAGGCTCTGCATGTTTTTCAACACCGCTTCATGCTCCTCTTATTTCAGACCGTTTCATGCTCCTCATATTTTTGACACCTTTTGAAGTCTTCATATATTTCACACCTTTTTAGTCTCTTCATGTTTTTGAACACAGCTTCATGCTCCTCCTATTTTTCAGACAGTTTCATGCTCCTCATATTTTTGACACCTTTTCAAGCTCTTCATATTTTTGACACTTTTTCAGGCTCTTCATGTTTTTGAACACCACTTCATGCTCCTCCTGTTTTTCAGACCGCTTAATGCTCCTCATATTTTTGACACTTTTGAAGCTCTTCATATTTCTCACACCTTTTCCGGCTGTTCATGTTTTTGAACACCGCTTCATGCTCCTCCTATTTTTCAGGCCGTTTCATGCTCCTCATATTTTTGACACCTTTTGAAGCTCCTCATATATTTCATGCCTTTTCAGTCTATTTATGTTTTTGAACACCGTTTCATGCTCCTCCTATTTGTCAGACCGTTTCATGCTCCTCATATTTTTGACACCTTTTGAAGCTCTTCGTATATTTCACACCTTTGCAGTCTCTTCATGGTTTTGAACACCGTTTCATGGTCCTCCTATTTTTCAGACCATTTCATGCTCCTCATATTTTTCACTCCTTTTGAGGCTGTACAAATTTTTCACACCTTTTCAGGATCTACATATTTTTCAACACCGTTTTATTCTCGTCCTATATTTGAGACCGTTTCAAGCTCCTCATAATTTTGACAGCTTTTGAGGCTCTTCATATTTTTCACACCGTTTCAGGCTCTTCATGTTTTCGAAAAACGTTTCATGCTCCTCCTATATTTCAGAACGTTTCATGCTCCTCATATTTTTTACACCTTTTGAAGTCTTCATATATTTCACACCTTTTTAGTCTCTTCATGTTTTTGAACACCGTTTCATGCTCCTCCTATTTTTCAGACCGTTTCATGCTCCTCATATGTTTGACACCTTTTGAAACTCTTCATATTTTCACACCTTTTGAAGCTCTTCATATTTTTTACACCTTTTGAAGCTCTTCATATTTTTCACACTTTTTCAGGCTCTTCATGTTTTTGAACACCGCTTCATGATCCTCCTATTTTTCAAACCGTTTCATGCTCCTCATATTTTTGACACCTTGTGAAGCTCTTCATATTTTTCAAACTTTTTGAACCTCTTCATATTTTTCACACCTTTTCAGGCTGTTCATGTTTTTCAACACTGCTTCATGCTCCTCCTATTTTTCAGACCATGTCATGCTCCTCATATTTTTGACACCTTTTGAAGCTCTTCATATATTTCACACCTTTTCAGGCTCTTCATGTTTTTCAACACCGCTTCATGCTCCTACTATGTTTCAGATCGTTTCATGCTCCTCATATTTTTGACACTTTTTGAAGCTCTTCATATTTTTTACACCTTTTCAGGCTCTTCATGTTTTTCAACACCACTTCATGCTCCTCCTATTTTTTAGACCGTTTCATGCTCCTCATATTTTTGTCACATTTTGAAGCTCTTCATATATTTCACACCTTTTCAGGCTCTTCATGTTTCTGAACACCGTTTCATGCTCCTCCTATTTTTCAGACCGTTTCTTGCTCCTCATAATTTTTACACGTTTTGAACCTCTTCATATTTTTCCCACCTTTTCAGTCTCTTCATGTTTTTGAACACCGTTTCATGCTCCTCCTATTTTTCAGACTGTTTCATGCTCCTCATATTTTTGACACCTTTTGAAGCTCTTCTTGTTTTTCACACTTTTTCAGGCTCTTCATGTTTTTGGACACCACTTCTTCCCCCTCATTTTTTCACAAGGTTTCTTCCTCCTCATATATTTGACACCTTTTGAAGCTCTTCATATTTTTCACACCTTTTCATGCTCTTCATTTTTTTCAACACCGATTCATGCTCCTCCTGTTTTACAGACCGTTTCAGGCTCCTCATATATTTCACACCTTTTCATGCTTTTCATATGTTTCACACCTTTTCAGGCTCTTCATGTTTTTGAACACCGTTTCATGCTCCTCCTATTTTTCAGACCGTTTCATGCTCCTCATATTTTTGACACCTTTTGAAGCTCTTCATATTTTTCACACCTTTTCAGGCTCTTCATGTTTTTGAAGACTTTTTCATGCTCCTTCTAATCTTCAGAACGTTTCATGCTCCTCATATTTTTGACACATTTTGAAGCTCTTCATATATTTCACAACTTTTCAGGCTGTTTATGTTTTTCAACACTGCTTCATGCTGCTCCTATTTTTCAGACCGTTTCATGCTCCTCATATATTTGACACATTTTGAAGCTCTTCATATATTTCACAACTTTTCAAGCTCTTCTTTTTTTCAACACCGATTCTTGCTCCTCCTATTTTTCTTACCGTTTCATGTTCCTCATATTTTTGACACCTTTTGAACCTCTTCATATATTTCACACTTTTTCAGGCTCTTCATGTTTTTGAACACCGTTTCACGCTCCTGCTATTTTTCAGACCGTTTCATGCTCCTCATATTTTTGACACCTTTTGAAGCTCTTCATATTATTCACACCTCTTCAGGCTCTTCATGTTTTTGAACACCGTTTCATGCCCCTCCTATTTTTCAGACCGTTTCATGCTCCTCATATTTTTAACACCTTTTGAAGCTCTTCATATATTTCACACCTTTTCAGGCTCCTCAGGTTTTTGAACACCGCTTCATGCTCCTCCTATTTTTCACACAGATTCATGCTTCTCCAATTTTTGACACCTTTTGAACGTCTTCATATATTTCACACCTTTTAAGGTTCTTCATGTTTTTCACACCTTTTCAGGCTCTTCATGTTTTGCAACACCCCTTCATGCTCTTCCTATTGTTCGGACCCTTTGAAACTCCTCCTATTTTTGACACGTTTTTAAGTTGTTCATATTTTTCACACCATTTCAGGTTCTTCATGTTTTTGAACACCGTTTCATGCTCCTCATATTTTTCAGACCGTTTCATGATCCTCATATTTTTGACACCATTTGAAGCTCTTCATATATTTCACACATTTTCAGCCTCTTCATGTGTTTCACACCTTTTCAGGCTCTTCATGTTTTGCAACACCGCTTCATGCTCCTCTTATTTTTCAGACCGTTTCATGCTCCTCATATTTTTGACACTTTTGAAGCTCTTCATATATTTCACACCTTTTCAGGCTCCTCATGTTTTTCAACACGGCGTCATGCTCCTCCTGTTTTTCAGACCGTTTCATGCTCCTCATATTTTTGACACCTTTTGAAGCTCTTCATATTTTTCACACCTTTTCAGTCTTTTCATGTTTTTCAACACCGCTTCATGCTCCTACTATTTTTCAGACCGTTTCATTCTCATTATATTATTGACAAGTTTTGAAGCTCTTCATATATTTCACACCTTTTCAGGCTCCTCATGTTTTTCAACACCGCTTCATGCTCCTCCTATTTTTCAGACCGTTTCATGCTCCTTATATTTTTGACTTCTTCTGAAGCTCTTCATATATTTCACTCCTTTTTAGGCTTTTCGTGTTTTTCAGCACCGTTTCATGCTCCTCATATTTTTCAGAACGCTTCATGCTCCTCATATTTTTGACACGTTTTGTAGCTCTTCATATATTTCACACCTTTTCAGGCTCTTCATATTTTTCAACACCGCTTCATGCTCTTCCTATTTTTAAGACAGTTTCATGCGCCTCATAATTTTGAAACCTTTTGAAGCTCTTTATATTTTTCACACATTTTCAGGCTCTGCATGTTTTTCCACACCTTTTCAGGCTGCTCCTATTTTTCAGACCGTTTCATGCTCCTTATATATTTGACACCTTTTGAAGCTCTTCATATTTTTCACTCCTTTTTAGGCTCTTCGTGTTTTGCAACACCGTTTCATGCTCCTCCTATTTTTCAGAACGCTTCATGCTCCTCATATTTTTGACACCTTTTGAAGCTCTTCATATTTTTCACACATTTCAGGCTCTTCATGTTTCTGAACACCGTTTCATGCTCCTCATATTTTTACATGTTTTGAAACTCTTCATATTTTTCACACCTTTTCAGGCGCTTCAGGTTTTCAACAGCGTTTCATGCTCCTAATATTTTTTCAGACCGTTTCATGCTCCTCATATTTTTCACACCTTTTCGGTCTCTTAATGCTTTTGAACACCGTTTAATTTTCCTCCTATTTTTCAGACCGTTTCATGCTCCTCATATTTTTGACACCTTTTGAAGCGCTTCATATTTTTCACATGTTTTCAGGATCTTCATGTTTTTGAACACCATTTCATGCTCCTCCTAATTTTCAGACCGTTTCATGCTCTTCATGTTTTTCAAGACCGTTTCATGCTCCTCCTAGTTTTCAGACCGTTTCATGCACCTCATATTTTCACACGTTTTGAAGCTCTTCAAATTTTGCACACCTTTTCAGGCTCTTCATGTTTTTGAACACCGTTTCATGCTACTCCTATTTGACACCTTTTGAAGCTCTTCATATTTTTCACACCTTTTCATGCTCTTCATGTTTTTCAACACCGTTTCATGCTCCTCCTATTTTCAGACTGTTTCATGCTCCTCATATTTTTGACACCTTTTCAGGCTCTTAATGATTTTGAACACCGTTTCATACTCCTCTTATTTTTCAGACAGTTTCATGCTCCTCATATATTTGACACCTTTTGTAGCTCTTCATATTTTTCACACCTTTTCAGGCTCTTCATGTTTTTGAACACCACTTCATGCTCCTCCTATTTTTCAGACCGTTTCATGCTCCTCATATTTTGACACCTTTTTAATCTCTTCATATTTTTCACACCTTTTCATGCTCTTCATGTTGTTCAACACCGTTACATACTCCTCTTATTTTTCAGAATGTTTCATGCTCCTCATATTTTGACACCTTTTGAAGCTCTTCATATTTTTCACATCTTTTCAGTATCTTCAAGTTTTTGAACACCGTTTCACCTCCTCCTATTTTTCAGACCGTTTCCTGCTCCTCATTTTTTTGACAACTTTTGGAGCTCTTCATATTTTTCACACCTTTTCAGGCTCTGCATGTTTTGAACACTCCTTCATGCTCCTCCTATGTTTCAGACCGTTTCATGCTCCTCATATTTTTTCACCTTTTGAAGCTCTTCATATGTTTCACACATTTTCAGACCCTTCATGTTTTTCAACACCGCTTTATGCTGCACCTATTTTTCAGAACAGTTTCATGCTCCTCATATTTTTGACACTTTTTGAACCTCTTCATATTTTTCACACCTTGTCAGGCTCTTCATGTTTTTGAACACCACTTCATGCTCCACATATTTTTAAGACCGTTTCATGCTCCTCATATTTTTCACACATTTTCAGGCTCTTCATGTTTTTGAACACCATTTCATGCTTCTCATATTTATGACACCTTTTGAAGCTCTTCATGTATTTCACTCCTCTTCAGGCTCTTCGTGGTTTTCAACACCATTACATGCTCCTCCTATTTTTCAGACCATTTCATGCTCCTCATATTTTTGACACCTTTTGAAGCTCTTCATATTTTTCAAACCTTTTCAGGCTCTCCATGTTTTTCAGCACCATTTGATTCTCCTCCTATTTTCAGACTGTTACATGCTCCTAATATTTTTCACACCTTTTCAGGCTATTCATTTTTTTCAACTCCACTTCATGCTCCTCCTATTTTTCAGACCGTTTCATGTTCCTCCTATTTGTGACACTTTTGAATCTCTTCATATATTTCACACATTTCCAAGCTCTTCATGTTTTTCAACACCGCTTCATGCTCCTCCTATTTTTGAGACCGTATCATGCTCCTCATATTTTTGACACATTTTGAAGCTCTTCATGTTTTTCAACTCCGCTTCATGCTCCTTCTATTTTTGACACCTTTTGAAGCTCTTCATATTTTTCACACATTTTCAGGCTCTTCATGTTTTTCAACACCGTTACATGCTCCTCCTATTTTTAAGACCGTTACATGCTTCTTATATTTTTGACACCTTTTGAAGCTCTTCATATATTTCACACCTTTTCAGGCTCTTCATGTTTTTCAACACTGCTTCATGCTCCTCCTATTTTTCAGACCATGTCATGCTCCTCATATTTTTGACACCTTTTGAAGCTCTTCATATATTTCACACCTTTTCAGGCTCTTCATGTTTTTGAACAACGCTTCATGCTCCTACTATGTTTCAGATCGTTTCATGCTCCTCATATTTTTGACACTTTTTGAACCTCTTCATATTTTTCACACCTTGTCAGGCTCTTCATGTTTTTGAACACCGCTTCATGCTCCACATATTTTTAAGACCGTTTCATGCTCCTCATATTTTTCACACATTTTCAGGCTCTTCATGTTTTTGAACACCATTTCATGCTTCTCATATTTATCACACTTTTTGAAGCTCTTCATATATTTCACACCTTTTCAGGCTCTTCATATTTTTCAACACCACATCATGCCCCTCCTATTTTTCAGACCCTTTCATGCTCGTCATATTTTTGACACCTTTTGAAGCTCTTCATATTTTTCACACCTTTCAGGCTCTTCATGTTTTTGCACACCGCTCATGCTCCTCCTATTTTTCAGACCGTTTCATGCTCCTCATATTTTTCACACTCTTTGAAGCTCTTCATATTTTTCATACCTTTCCAGGCTATAAATGTTTTTGAACACCGCTTCATGCTCCTTCTATTTTTCAGAACGTTTCATGCTCCTCATATTTTTGACACCTTTTGAAGCTCTTCATATTTTTCACACCTTTTGAAGCTTTTCATATTTTTCACACCTTTTCAGGCTCTTCATGTTTTTCAACACCGCTTCATGCTCCTCCTATTTTTCAGACTGTTTCATGCTCCTCATATTTTTGACACCTTTTGAAGCTCTTCATATTTTTAACGCCTTTTAAGGCTCTTCTTGTTTTTCAACACTGCTTCATGCTCCTCCTATTTTTCAGACCGTTTCAAGCTCCTCATATTTTTGACACCTTTTGAATCTCTTCATATTTTTCACACCTTTTCAGGCTCTTCATGTTTTTCAACAACGGTTCATTCTCCTCCTATTTTTCAGACCGTTTCATGCTCCTCATATTTTTGACACCTTTTGAAGCTCATCATATTTTTAACACCTTTTCAGGCCCTTCATGTTTTTCAACACCGCTTCATGCTCCTCCTATTTTTCAGACTGTTTCATGCTCCTCATATTTTTGACACGTTTTGAAGCCTTTCATGATTTTCACACCTTTCAGCTCTTCATTTTTTTGAACACCTTTTCATTCTCCTCCTATTTTTTAGACCATTTCATGCTCCTCATATTTTTGACACCTTTTAAGCTCTTCATATTTTTCACACCTTTTCAGGCTCTTCAGGTTTTTGAACACCGCTTCATGCTCCTTCTATTTTTCAGACCGTTTCATACTCGTCATATTTTTGACACGTTTTGAAGCCCTTCATATTTTTCACAGCTTTCAGACTCTTCATGTTTTTGAACAGCGTTTCATGCTCCTCCTATTTTTCACACCATTTCTTGCTCCTCATAATTTTGACACCTTTTGAAGCTCTTCATATTTTTCACACGTTTTCAGGCTCTTCATGTTTTTCAACACTGCTTCATGCTCCTCCTAATTTTCAGACCGCTTGATGCTCCTCGTATTTTTGTCACATTTTGAAGCTCTTAATATTTTTCACACCTTTTCAGGCTCTTCATGTTTTTCAACACCGTTTCTTGCTCCTCCTAGTTTTCAGACCGTTTCATGCTCCTCATATTTTTAACACCTTTTGACGCTCTTCATATTTTTCACACTTATTCCTGCTCTTCATGTTTTTCAACACCGTTTCATGCTCCTCCTATTTTTCAGACAGTTTCCTGTGCCGCATATTTTTCAGAAAGTTTCATGCTCCTCATATTATTGAAACCTTTTGAAGTCCTTCATATTTTTCACACCTTTTCAGGCTCTTCATGTTTTTCAACACCACTTCATGCTGCTCCTATTTTTCAGACCGTTTCCTGCTCCTAATATTTTTGACACCTTTTGAAGCTCTTCATATATTTCAAACCTTTTCAGGCTCTTCTTGTTTTTGAACGCAGCTTCATGTTACTCATATTTTTCAAATTCTTTCATGCTTCTCATATTTTTGACACCTTTTGAAGCTGTTCCTATTTTTCACAACTTCTCATGCTCATCATGTTTTTGAACACCGTTTCTTGCTCCTCCTAAATTTCAGACCGTTTCATGCTCCTCATATTTTTGACAACTTTTCAAGCTCTTCATATTTTTCACACCTTTTCATGCTCTTCATATTTTTCAAAACCGTTTCATGCTCCTCATATTTGTCAAACCGTTTCATGCTCCTCATAAATTTCAGACCGTTTCATGCTCCTCATATTTTTGACAGCTTTTGAAGCTCTTCATATTTTTCACAGCTTTTCAGGCTCTTCATATTTTTCAACACCGTATCATGCTCCTCATATTTTTCAGACAGTTTCATGCTCCTCATAATTTTCAGACCGTTTCAGGCTCCTCATAATTTTGACACCTTTTGAAGCTCTTCATGTTTTCACCACCGTTTCATGCTCCTCATATTTTTAACACCTTTTGAAGCTCTTCATATTTTTCACAACTTTTCACCCTCTTCAGGTTTTTCAACTCCTTTCATGCTCCTTCGATTTTTCAGACCGTTTTATGCTCCTCATATATTTGACACCTTTTGAAGCTCTTCATATTTTCCCACCTTTTGAAGCTCTTCATATTTTTCACATCTTTTCACGCTATTCATGTTTTTAAACACCGCTTCATGATCCTCCTATTTTTCAGACCGTTTCATGCTCCTCATATTTTTGACACCTTTTGAAGATCTTCATATATTTCACTCTTTTCAGGCTCTTCATGTTTTTCAACACGGCTTCATGCTCCTCCTATTTTTCAGACCGTTTCATGCTCCTCATATTTTTGACACCTTTTGAAGCTCTTCATAAATTTCACGCCTTTTCAGGCTCTTCATGTTTTTCAACACCGCTTCATGCTCCTCCTATTTTTCAGACCGTTTCATGGTCCTCATATTTTTGAAATCTTTTGAAGCTCTTCATATTTTTCGACCCTTTTGAAGCTCTTCATATTATTCACATCTTTTCAGGCTCTTCATGTTTTTCAACACCGTTTCATGCTACTCCTATTTTTCAGACCATTTCATGCTCCTCACATTTTTGACAACTTTTGAACCTCTTCATATTTTTCTGACTTTTTCAGGCTCTTCATGTTTTTGAACACTGCTTCATGCTCCTCCTATGTTTCAGACGGTTTCATGCTCCTCATATTATTGACACCTTTTGAAGCTCTTCATATTTTTCGCACCTTATCAGGCTTTACATAGTTTTGAACAACGCTTCATGCTCCTCCTGTTTTTAACACCGTTTCATGCTCCTCAGAATTTCACACCTTTTGAAGCTCTTCATGTTTTTCGCACCTTATCAGGCTCTTCATGTTTTTCAACACCGCTTCATGCTTCTCCTATTTTTCAGACCGTTTCATGCTCCTCAGAATTTCACACCTTTTGAAGCTCTTCATATTTTTCACACCTTTTCAGGCTCCTCATGTTTTTGAACACTGCTTCATGCTCCTCCTGTTTTTAACACCGTTTCATGCTCCTTTTTTTTTTCAGACCATTTCATGCTCCTCTATTTTTGACACCTTTTGAAGTTCTTCATATCTTTCACACCTTTTCAGGCTCCGCATGCTTTTCAACACCGCTTCATGCTCCTTCTATTATTCAGACCGTTTCATGCTCCTCATATTTTTGACATCTTTTGAAGCTGTTCATATATTTGACTACTTTTCAGGCTCCTCATGTTTTTCAACACCGTTTCATGCTCCTCCTATTTTATGACCGTTTCATTCTCCTCATATATTTGTCACTTTTTGAAGCTCTTCATATTTTTCACAAATTTTCAGGCTCTTCAAATTTTTCAACACCGCTTCATGCTCCTCCTATTTTTCAGACCGTTTCTTGCTCCACATATATTTGACACCTTTTGAAACTCTTCATATTTTTCACACCTTTTAAGGCTATTCATGTTTTTCAACACCGCTTCATGGTCCTCGTATTTTTCAGACCGTTTCATCTCCTCTTATTTTTGACACCTTTTGGAGCTCCTCATATATTTCACACCTTTTAGGCTCTTCATGTTTTCAACACTGCTTCATGCTCTTCCTATTTTTCAAACCGTTTCATGCTCCTCATATTTTTCACACCTTTTGAAGCTCTTCATATTTTTCAAACCTTTTCAGGCTCTTCATGTTTTTCAATACCGCTTCATGCTCCTCTTATTTTTCAGACGGTTTCATGCTCCTCATAATTTTGACACCTTTTGAAGCTCTTCATATTTTTCACACCTTTTCATGCTCTTCATTTTTTTGAACACCGTTTCATGCTACTCCTATTTTTTAAACCTTTTGAAGCTCTTCATATTTTTCACACCTTTTGAAGCTCTTCATGTTTTTCAACAATGTTTAATGCTCCTCCTATTTTTCAGACCGTTTTCTGCTCCTCATATTTTTGCACCTTTTAAAGCTCTTCATATTTTTCCAACCTTTGAAGCTCTTCATATTTTTCACACGTTTTCAGGCTCTTCATGTTTTTCAACACCGCTTCATGCACCTCCTATTTTTCAGACCGTTTCATACTCGTCATATTTTTGACACGTTTTGAAGCCCTTCATATTTTTCACAGCTTTCAGACTCTTCATGTTTTTGAACAGCGTTTCATGCTCCTCCTATTTTTCACACCATTTCTTGCTCCTCATAATTTTGACACCTTTTGAAGCTCTTCATATTTTTCACACGTTTTCAGGCTCTTCATGTTTTTCAACACTGCTTCATGCTCCTCCTAATTTTCAGACCGCTTGATGCTCCTCGTATTTTTGTCACATTTTGAAGCTCTTAATATTTTTCACACCTTTTCAGGCTCTTCATGTTTTTCAACACCGTTTCTTGCTCCTCCTAGTTTTCAGACCGTTTCATGCTCCTCATATTTTTAACACCTTTTGACGCTCTTCATATTTTTCACACTTATTCCTGCTCTTCATGTTTTTCAACACCGTTTCATGCTCCTCCTATTTTTCAGACAGTTTCCTGTGCCGCATATTTTTCAGAAAGTTTCATGCTCCTCATATTATTGAAACCTTTTGAAGTCCTTCATATTTTTCACACCTTTTCAGGCTCTTCATGTTTTTCAACACCACTTCATGCTGCTCCTATTTTTCAGACCGTTTCCTGCTCCTAATATTTTTGACACCTTTTGAAGCTCTTCATATATTTCAAACCTTTTCAGGCTCTTCTTGTTTTTGAACGCAGCTTCATGTTACTCATATTTTTCAAATTCTTTCATGCTTCTCATATTTTTGACACCTTTTGAAGCTGTTCCTATTTTTCACAACTTCTCATGCTCATCATGTTTTTGAACACCGTTTCTTGCTCCTCCTAAATTTCAGACCGTTTCATGCTCCTCATATTTTTGACAACTTTTCAAGCTCTTCATATTTTTCACACCTTTTCATGCTCTTCATATTTTTCAAAACCGTTTCATGCTCCTCATATTTGTCAAACCGTTTCATGCTCCTCATAAATTTCAGACCGTTTCATGCTCCTCATATTTTTGACAGCTTTTGAAGCTCTTCATATTTTTCACAGCTTTTCAGGCTCTTCATATTTTTCAACACCGTATCATGCTCCTCATATTTTTCAGACAGTTTCATGCTCCTCATAATTTTCAGACCGTTTCAGGCTCCTCATAATTTTGACACCTTTTGAAGCTCTTCATGTTTTCACCACCGTTTCATGCTCCTCATATTTTTAACACCTTTTGAAGCTCTTCATATTTTTCACAACTTTTCACCCTCTTCAGGTTTTTCAACTCCTTTCATGCTCCTTCGATTTTTCAGACCGTTTTATGCTCCTCATATATTTGACACCTTTTGAAGCTCTTCATATTTTCCCACCTTTTGAAGCTCTTCATATTTTTCACATCTTTTCACGCTATTCATGTTTTTAAACACCGCTTCATGATCCTCCTATTTTTCAGACCGTTTCATGCTCCTCATATTTTTGACACCTTTTGAAGATCTTCATATATTTCACTCTTTTCAGGCTCTTCATGTTTTTCAACACGGCTTCATGCTCCTCCTATTTTTCAGACCGTTTCATGCTCCTCATATTTTTGACACCTTTTGAAGCTCTTCATAAATTTCACGCCTTTTCAGGCTCTTCATGTTTTTCAACACCGCTTCATGCTCCTCCTATTTTTCAGACCGTTTCATGGTCCTCATATTTTTGAAATCTTTTGAAGCTCTTCATATTTTTCGACCCTTTTGAAGCTCTTCATATTATTCACATCTTTTCAGGCTCTTCATGTTTTTCAACACCGTTTCATGCTACTCCTATTTTTCAGACCATTTCATGCTCCTCACATTTTTGACAACTTTTGAACCTCTTCATATTTTTCTGACTTTTTCAGGCTCTTCATGTTTTTGAACACTGCTTCATGCTCCTCCTATGTTTCAGACGGTTTCATGCTCCTCATATTATTGACACCTTTTGAAGCTCTTCATATTTTTCGCACCTTATCAGGCTTTACATAGTTTTGAACAACGCTTCATGCTCCTCCTGTTTTTAACACCGTTTCATGCTCCTCAGAATTTCACACCTTTTGAAGCTCTTCATGTTTTTCGCACCTTATCAGGCTCTTCATGTTTTTCAACACCGCTTCATGCTTCTCCTATTTTTCAGACCGTTTCATGCTCCTCAGAATTTCACACCTTTTGAAGCTCTTCATATTTTTCACACCTTTTCAGGCTCCTCATGTTTTTGAACACTGCTTCATGCTCCTCCTGTTTTTAACACCGTTTCATGCTCCTTTTTTTTTTCAGACCATTTCATGCTCCTCTATTTTTGACACCTTTTGAAGTTCTTCATATCTTTCACACCTTTTCAGGCTCCGCATGCTTTTCAACACCGCTTCATGCTCCTTCTATTATTCAGACCGTTTCATGCTCCTCATATTTTTGACATCTTTTGAAGCTGTTCATATATTTGACTACTTTTCAGGCTCCTCATGTTTTTCAACACCGTTTCATGCTCCTCCTATTTTATGACCGTTTCATTCTCCTCATATATTTGTCACTTTTTGAAGCTCTTCATATTTTTCACAAATTTTCAGGCTCTTCAAATTTTTCAACACCGCTTCATGCTCCTCCTATTTTTCAGACCGTTTCTTGCTCCACATATATTTGACACCTTTTGAAACTCTTCATATTTTTCACACCTTTTAAGGCTATTCATGTTTTTCAACACCGCTTCATGGTCCTCGTATTTTTCAGACCGTTTCATCTCCTCTTATTTTTGACACCTTTTGGAGCTCCTCATATATTTCACACCTTTTAGGCTCTTCATGTTTTCAACACTGCTTCATGCTCTTCCTATTTTTCAAACCGTTTCATGCTCCTCATATTTTTCACACCTTTTGAAGCTCTTCATATTTTTCAAACCTTTTCAGGCTCTTCATGTTTTTCAATACCGCTTCATGCTCCTCTTATTTTTCAGACGGTTTCATGCTCCTCATAATTTTGACACCTTTTGAAGCTCTTCATATTTTTCACACCTTTTCATGCTCTTCATTTTTTTGAACACCGTTTCATGCTACTCCTATTTTTTAAACCTTTTGAAGCTCTTCATATTTTTCACACCTTTTGAAGCTCTTCATGTTTTTCAACAATGTTTAATGCTCCTCCTATTTTTCAGACCGTTTTCTGCTCCTCATATTTTTGCACCTTTTAAAGCTCTTCATATTTTTCCAACCTTTGAAGCTCTTCATATTTTTCACACGTTTTCAGGCTCTTCATGTTTTTCAACACCGCTTCATGCACCTCCTATTTTTGAGACCGTTTCATGCTCCTCATATTTTTCACACCTTTGAAGTTCTTCTTATTTTTCACACCTTTTCAAGCTCTTCATGTTTTCAACACCGCTTCATGCTCCTCCTATTTTTTAGACCGTTTCATGCTCCTCATAAGTTTCACACCTTTTGAAGCTCTTCTTATTTTTCCACCTTTTGAAGCTCTTCATATTTTTCACACGTTTTCAGGCTCTTCTTGTTTTTCAACATCGTTTCATGCTCCTGCTATTTTTCATACTGTTTCATGCTCCTCATATATTTGACACCTTTTGAAGCTGTTCATATTTTTCACATTTTTTCAGGCTCTTCATGTTTTTGAACACCGCTTCATGCTCCTCCTACTTTTCAGAACGTTTCATGCTCCTCATAATTTTCACACCTTTTGAAGCTCTTCATATTTTTCCACCTTTTGAAGCTCTTCATATTTTTCGCACGTTTTCAGGCTCTTCATGTTTTTCAACACTGCTTCATGCTCCTCCTAATTTTCAGACCGCTTGATGCTCCTCGTATTTTTGTCACATTTTGAAGCTCTTAATATTTTTCACACCTTTTCAGGCTCTTCATGTTTTTCAACACCGTTTCTTGCTCCTCCTAGTTTTCAGACCGTTTCATGCTCCTCATATTTTTAACACCTTTTGACGCTCTTCATATTTTTCACACTTATTCCTGCTCTTCATGTTTTTCAACACCGTTTCATGCTCCTCCTATTTTTCAGACAGTTTCCTTTGCCGCATATTTTTCAGAAAGTTTCATGCTCCTCATATTATTGAAACCTTTTGAAGTCCTTCATATTTTTCACACCTTTTCAGGCTCTTCATGTTTTTCAACACCACTTCATGCTGCTCCTATTTTTCAGACCGTTTCCTGCTCCTAATATTTTTGACACCTTTTGAAGCTCTTCATATATTTCACAACTTTTCAAGCTCTTCTTTTTTTCAACACCGATTCTTGCTCCTCCTATTTTTCTTACCGTTTCATGTTCCTCATATTTTTGACACCTTTTGAACCTCTTCATATATTTCACACTTTTTCAGGCTCTTCATGTTTTTGAACACCGTTTCACGCTCCTGCTATTTTTCAGACCGTTTCATGCTCCTCATATTTTTGACACCTTTTGAAGCTCTTCATATTTTTCACACCTTTTCAGGCTCTTCATGTTTTTGAACACCGTTTCATGCTCCTCCTATTTTTCAGACCGTTTCATGCTCCTCATATTTTTAACACCTTTTGAAGCTCTTCATATATTTCACACCTTTTCAGGCTCCTCAGGTTTTTGAACACCGCTTCATGCTCCTCCTATTTTTCACACAGATTCATGCTTCTCCAATTTTTGACACCTTTTGAACGTCTTCATATATTTCACACCTTTTAAGGTTCTTCATGTTTTTCACACCTTTTCAGGCTCTTCATGTTTTGCAACACCCCTTCATGCTCTTCCTATTGTTCGGACCCTTTGAAACTCCTCCTATTTTTGACACGTTTTTAAGTTCTTCATATTTTTCACACCATTTTAGGTTCTTCATGTTTTTGAACACCGTTTCATGCTCCTCATATTTTTCAGACCGTTTCATGATCCTCATATTTTTGACACCATTTGAAGCTCTTCATATATTTCACACATTTTCAGGCTCTTCATGTGTTTCACACCTTTTCAGGCTCTTCATGTTTTGCAACACCGCTTCATGCTCCTCCTATTTTTCAGACCGTTTCATTCTCATTATATTATTGACAAGTTTTGAAGCTCTTCATATATTTCACACCTTTTCAGGCTCCTCATGTTTTTCAACACCGCTTCATGCTCCTCCTATTTTTCAGACCGTTTCATGCTCCTTATATTTTTGACTTCTTCTGAAGCTCTTCATATATTTCACTCTTTTCAGGCTCTGCATGTTTTTCAACACCGCTTCATGCTCTTCTTATTTCAGACCGTTTCATGCTCCTCATATTTTTGACACCTCTTGAAGCTCGTTATATTTTTCAAACCTTTTCAGTCTCTCTATGTTTTTCAGCACCACTTAATGCTCCTCCTATTTTCAGACCGTTTCATGCTCCTCATATTTTTGACACCTTTTGAAGCTCTTCATATATTTTACTCCTTTTCAGGCTCTTCATGTTTTTCAACACCGTTTCATGCTCGTCCTATTTTTCAGACCGTTTCATGCTCCTCATATTTTAGACACTTTTTGAAGCTCTTCATATTGTTCACAACTTTTCAGGCTCTTCAAATTTTTCAACACAGCTTCATGCTCCTCCTATTTTTCAGACCTTTTCATGCTCCTCATATTTTTGACACCTTTTGAAGCTCTTCATATTTTCCAAACCTTTTCAGTCTCTACATGTTTTTCCGCACCACTATATGCTCCTCCTATTTTTCAGACCGTTTCATGCTCCTCATATTTTTGACACCTTTTGAAGCTCTTCATATATTTCACACCTTTTCAGGCTCTTCATGTTTTTCAACACCGCATCTTGCTCCTCCTATTTTTCAAACCGTGTCATGCTTCTCATAATTTTGACACCTTTTGAAGCTCTTCATATTTTTCACACCTTTTGTGTCTCTTCATGTTTTTGAACACCGTTACATGCTCCTCCTGTTTTTCAGACCATTTCATGCTCCTCATATTTTTCACACCTTTTGAAGCTCTTCATATTTCACAAGTTTTGAAGCTCTTCATATTTTTCACACCTTTTGAAGCTCTTCATATTTTTCAAACCTTTTCAGGCTCTTCATGTTTTTCAGTACCGCTTCATGCTCCTCCTATTTTTCAGACTGTTTCATGCTCCTCATAATTTTGACACGTTTTGAAGCTCTTCATATTTTTCACACCTTTTCATGCTCTTCATGTTTTTGAACACCGTTTTACGCTACTCCTATTTTTTACACCTTTTGAAGCTCTTTATATTTTTCACACCTTTTCAGGCTCTTCATGTTTTTCAACAATGTTTAATGCTCCTCCTATTTTTCAGACCGTTTCATGCTCCTCATATTTTTGACACCTTTTAAAGCTCTTCATAATTTTCAAACCTTTGAAGCTCTTCATATTTTTCACACGTTTTCAGGCTGTTCATGTTTTTCAACACCGCTTCATGCACCTCCTATTTGTCAGACCGTTTCATGCTCCTTATATATTTCACACCTTTTGAAGTTCTTCTTATTTTTCACACCTTTTCAAGCTCTTCATGTTTTCAACACCGCTTCATGCTCCTACTATTTTTCAGACCGTTTCATGCTCCTCATATGTTTCACACCTTTTGAAGCTCTTCATATATTTCACATCTTTTCAGGCTCTTCATGTTTCTGAACACAGCTTCATGCTCCTCCTATTTTTCAGACAGTTTCATGCTCCTCATATTTTTGACACCTTTTCAAGCTCTTCATATTTTTGACACCTTTTCAGGCTCTTCATGTTTTTGAACACCACTTCATGCTCCTCCTGTTTTTCAGACCGCTTAATGCTCCTCATATTTTTGACACTTTTGAAGCTCTTCATATTTCTCACACCTTTTCCGGCTGTTCATGTTTTTGAACACCGCTTCATGCTCCTCCTATTTCTCAGGCCGTTTCATGCTCCTCATATTTTTGACACCTTTTGAAGCTCCTCATATATTTCACGCCTTTTCAGTCTATTTATGTTTTTGAACACCGTTTCATGCTCCTCCTATTTGTCAGACCGTTTCATGCTCCTCATATTTTTGACACCTTTTGAAGCTCTTCATATATTTCACACCTTTGCAGTCTCTTCATGGTTTTGAACACCGTTTCATGGTCCTCCTATTTTTCAGACCATTTCATGCTCCTCATATTTTTCACTCCTTTTGAGGCTGTACAAATTTTTCACACCTTTTCAGGATCTACATATTTTTCAACACCGTTTTATTCTCCTCCTATATTTGAGACCGTTTCAAGCTCCTCATTATTTTGACAGCTTTTGAGGCTTTTCATATTTTTCACACCGTTTCAGGCTCTTCATGTTTTCGAAAAACGTTTCATGCTCCTCCTATGTTTCAGAACGTTTCATGCTCCTCATATTTTTTACACCTTTTGAAGTCTTCATATATTTCACACCTTTTTAGTCTCTTCATGTTTTTGAATACCGTTTCATGCTCCTCCTATTTTTCGGACCGTTTCATGCTCCTCATATGTTTGACACCTTTTGAAACTCTTCATATTTTCACACCTTTTGAAGCTCTTCATATTTTTTTACACCTTTTGAAGTCTTCATATATTTCACACCTTTTTAGTCTCTTCATGTTTTTGAATACCGTTTCATGCTCCTCCTATTTTTCGGACCGTTTCATGCTCCTCATATGTTTGACACCTTTTGAAACTCTTCATATTTTCACACCTTTTGAAGCTCTTCATATTTTTCACACCTTTTGAAGTTCTTCTTATTTTTCACACCTTTTCAAGCTCTTCATGTTTTCAACACCGCTTCATGCTCCTACTATTTTTCAGACCGTTTCATGCTCCTCATATGTTTCACACCTTTTGAAGCACTTCATATATTTCACATCTTTTCAGGCTCTTCATGTTTCTGAACACAGCTTCATGCTCCTCCTATTTTTCAGACAGTTTTATGCTCCTCATATTTTTGACACCTTTTCAAGCTCTTCATATTTTTGACACCTTTTCAGGCTCTTCATGTTTTTGAACACCACTTCATGCTCCTCCTGTTTTTCAGACCGCTTAATGCTCCTCATATTTTTGACACTTTTGAAGCTCTTCATATTTCTCACACCTTTTCCGGCTGTTCATGTTTTTGAACACCGCTTCATGCTCCTCCTATTTTTCAGGCCGTTTCATGCTCCTCATATTTTTGACACCTTTTGAAGCTCCTCATATATTTCACGCCTTTTTAGTCTCTTCATGTTTTTGAACACCGTTTCATGCTCCTCCTATTTTTCAGACCGTTTCATGCTCCTCATATGTTTGACACCTTTTGAAACTCTTCATATTTTCACACCTTTTGAAGCTCCTCATATTTTTTACACCTTTTGAAGCTCTTCATATTTTTCACACTTTTTCAGGCTCTTCATGTTTTTGAACACCGCTTCATGATCCTCCTATTTTTCAGACCGTTTCATGCTCCTCATATTTTTGACACCTTGTGAAGCTCTTCATATTTTTCAAACTTTTTGAACCTCTTCATATTTTTCACACCTTTTCAGGCTGTTCATGTTTTTCAACACTGCTTCATGCTCCTCCTATTTTTCAGACCATGTCATGCTCCTCATATTTTTGACACCTTTTGAAGCTCTTCATATATTTCACACCTTTTCAGGCTCTTCATGTTTCTGAACACCGTTTCATGCTCCTCCTATTTTTCAGACCGTTTCTTGCTCCTCATAATTTTTACACGTTTTGAACCTCTTCATATTTTTCCCACCTTTTCAGGCTCTTCATGTTTTTGAACACCGTTTCATGCTCCTCCTATTTTTCAGACCGTTTCATGCTCCTCATATTTTTGACACCTTTTGAAGCTCTTCATATTTTTCACACCTTTTCAGGCTCTTCATGTTTTTGAAAACTTTTTCATGCTCCTCCTATTTTTCAGACCGTTTCATGCTCCTCATATTTTTGACACCTTTTGAAGTTCTTCATATTTTTCCCACCTTATCAGGCTCTTCATGTATTTCAACAACGCTTCATGCTCCACCTATTTTTCAGAACTTTTCATGCTCCTCATATTTTTACACCTTTTGAAGCTCTTCATATATTTCACACTTTTTCAGGCTCTTCATGTATTTGAACAACACTTCATGCTCCTCCTATTTTTCAGACCGTTTCTTGCTCCTCATATTTTTGACACCTTTTGAAGCTCTTCATATATTTCACACCTTTTCAGGCTCTGCATGTTTTTCAACACCGTTTCATGCTCCTCCTATTTTTCAGACCGTTTCATGCTCCTCATATTTTTGACACCTTTTGAAGCTCGTTATATTTTTCAAACCTTTTCAGTCTCTCTATGTTTTTCAGCACCACTTGATGCTCCTCCTATTTTCAGACCGTTTCATGCTCCTCATATTTTTGACACCTTTTGAAGCTCTTCATATATTTTACTCCTTTTCAGGCTCTTCATGTTTTTCAACACCGTTTCATGCTCGTCCTATTTTTCAGACCGTTTCATGCTCCTCATATTTTAGACACTTTTTGAAGCTCTTCATATTGTTCACAACTTTTCAGGCTCTTCAAATTTTTCAACACAGCTTCATGCTCCTCCTATTTTTCAGACCTTTTCATGCTCCTCATATTTTTGACACCTTTTGAAGCTCTTCATATTTTCCAAACCTTTTCAGTCTCTACATGTTTTTCAGCACCACTATATGCTCCTCCTATTTTTCAGACCGTTTCATGCTCCTCATATTTTTGACACCTTTTGAAGCTCTTCATATATTTCACACCTTTTCAGGCTCTTCATGTTTTTCAACACCGCATCTTGCTCCTCCTATTTTTCAGACCGTGTCATGCTTCTCATAATTTTGACACCTTTTGAAGCTCTTCATATTTTTCACACCTTTTGTGTCTCTTCATGTTTTTGAACACCGTTACATGCTCCTCCTGTTTTTCAGACCGTTTCATGCTCCTCATATTTTTCACACCTTTTGAAGCTCTTCATATTTCACAAGTTTTGAAGCTCTTCATATTTTTCACACCTTTTGAAGCTCTTCATATTTTTCAAACCTTTTCAGGCTCTTCATGTTTTTCAGTACCGCTTCATGCTCCTCCTATTTTTTGAGACTGTTTCATGCTCCTCATAATTTTGACACGTTTTGAAGCTCTTCATATTTTTCACACCTTTTCATGCTCTTCATGTTTTTGAACACCGTTTTACGCTACTCCTATTTTTTACACCTTTTGAAGCTCTTTATATTTTTCACACCTTTTCAGGCTCTTCATGTTTTTCAACAATGTTTAATGCTCCTCCTATTTTTCAGACCGTTTCATGCTCCTCATATTTTTGACACCTTTTAAAGCTCTTCATAATTTTCAAACCTTTGAAGCTCTTCATATTTTTCACACGTTTTCAGGCTGTTCATGTTTTTCAACACCGCTTCATGCACCTCCTATTTGTCAGACCGTTTCATGCTCCTTATATTTTTCACACCTTTTGAAGTTCTTCTTATTTTTCACACCTTTTCAAGCTCTTCATGTTTTCAACACCGCTTCATGCTCCTACTATTTTTCAGACCGTTTCATGCTCCTCATATGTTTCACACCTTTTGAAGCTCTTCATATATTTCACATCTTTTCAGGCTCTTCATGTTTCTGAACACAGCTTCATGCTCCTCCTATTTTTCAGACAGTTTCATGCTCCTCATATTTTTGACACCTTTTCAAGCTCTTCATATTTTTGACACCTTTTCAGGCTCTTCATGTTTTTGAACACCACTTCATGCTCCTCCTGTTTTTCAGACCGCTTAATGCTCCTCATATTTTTGACACTTTTGAAGCTCTTCATATTTCTCACACCTTTTCCGGCTGTTCATGTTTTTGAACACCGCTTCATGCTCCTCCTATTTCTCAGGCCGTTTCATGCTCCTCATATTTTTGACACCTTTTGAAGCTCCTCATATATTTCACGCCTTTTCAGTCTATTTATGTTTTTGAACACCGTTTCATGCTCCTCCTATTTGTCAGACCGTTTCATGCTCCTCATATTTTTGACACCTTTTGAAGCTCTGCATATATTTCACACCTTTGCAGTCTCTTCATGGTTTTGAACACCGTTTCATGGTCCTCCTATTTTTCAGACCATTTCATGCTCCTCATATTTTTCACTCCTTTTGAGGCTGTACAAATTTTTCACACCTTTTCAGGATCTACATATTTTTCAACACCGTTTTATTCTCCTCCTATATTTGAGACCGTTTCAAGCTCCTCATAATTTTGACAGCTTTTGAGGCTCTTCATATTTTTCACACCGTTTCAGGCTCTTCATGTTTTCGAAAAACGTTTCATGCTCCTCCTATGTTTCAGAACGTTTCATGCTCCTCATATTTTTTACACCTTTTGAAGTCTTCATATATTTCACACCTTTTTAGTCTCTTCATGTTTTTGAACACCGTTTCATGCTCCTCCTATTTTTCAGACCGTTTCATGCTCCTCATATGTTTGACACCTTTTGAAACTCTTCATATTTTCACACCTTTTGAAGCTCTTCATATTTTTTACACCTTTTGAAGCTCTTCATATTTTTCACACTTTTTCAGGCTCTTCATGTTTTTGAACACCGCTTCATGATCCTCCTATTTTTCAGACTGTTTCATGCTCCTCATATTTTTGACACCTTTTGAAGCTCTTCTTGTTTTTCACACTTTTTCAGGCTCTTCATGTTTTTGGACACCACTTCTTCCCCTTCATTTTTTCACAAGGTTTCTTCCTCCTCATATATTTGACACCTTTTGAAGCTCTTCATATTTTTCACACCTTTTCATGCTCTTCATTTTTTCAACACCGATTCATGCTCCTCCTGTTTTACAGACCGTTTCAGGCTCCTCATATATTTCACACCTTTTCATGCTTTTCATATGTTTCACACCTTTTCAGGCTCTTCGTGTTTTTGAACACCGTTTCATGCTCCTCCTATTTTTCAGACCGTTTCATGCTCCTCATATTTTTGACACCTTTTGAAACTCTTCATATTTTCACACCTTTTGAAGCTCTTCATATTTTTTACACCTTTTGAATCTCTTCATATTTTTCACACTATTTCAGGCTGTTCATGTTTTTCAACACTGCTTCATGCTCCTCCTATTTTTCAGACCATATCATGCTCCTCATATTTTTGACACCTTTTGAAGCTCTTCATATATTTCACACCTTTTCAGGCTCTTCATGTTTTTCAACACCGCTTCATGCACCTCCTATTTGTCAGACCGTTTCATGCTCCTTATATTTTTCACACCTTTTGAAGTTCTTCTTATTTTTCACACCTTTTCAAGCTCTTCATGTTTTCAACACCGCTTCATGCTCCTACTATTTTTCAGACCGTTTCATGCTCCTCATATGTTTCACACCTTTTGAAGCTCTTCATATATTTCACATCTTTTCAGGCTCTTCATGTTTCTGAACACAGCTTCATGCTCCTCCTATTTTTCAGACAGTTTTATGCTCCTCATATTTTTGACACCTTTTCAAGCTCTTCATATTTTTGACACCTTTTCAGGCTCTTCATGTTTTTGAACACCACTTCATGCTCCTCCTGTTTTTCAGACCGCTTAATGCTCCTCATATTTTTGACACTTTTGAAGCTCTTCATATTTCTCACACCTTTTCCGGCTGTTCATGTTTTTGAACACCGCTTCATGCTCCTCCTATTTTTCAGGCCGTTTCATGCTCCTCATATTTTTGACACCTTTTGAAGCTCCTCATATATTTCACGCCTTTTCAGTCTATTTATGTTTTTGAACACTGTTTCATGCTCCTCCTATTTGTCAGACCGTTTCATGCTCCTCATATTTTTGACACCTTTTGAAGCTCTTCATATATTTCACACCTTTGCAGTCTCTTCATGGTTTTGAACACCGTTTCATGGTCCTCCTATTTTTCAGACCATTTCATGCTCCTCATATTTTTCACTCCTTTTGAGGCTGTACAAATTTTTCACACCTTTTCAGGATCTACATATTTTTCAACACCGTTTTATTCTCCTCCTATATTTGAGACCGTTTCAAGCTCCTCATAATTTTGACAGCTTTTGAGGCTCTTCATATTTTTCACACCGTTTCAGGCTCTTCATGTTTTCGAAAAACGTTTCATGCTCCTCCTATGTTTCAGAACGTTTCATGCTCCTCATATTTTTTACACCTTTTGAAGTCTTCATATATTTCACACCTTTTTAGTCTCTTCATGTTTTTGAACACCGTTTCATGCTCCTCCTATTTTTCAGACCGTTTCATGCTCCTCATATGTTTGACACCTTTTGAAACTCTTCATATTTTCACACCTTTTGAAGCTCTTCATATTTTTTACACCTTTTGAAGCTCTTCATATTTTTCACACTTTTTCAGGCTCTTCATGTTTTTGAACACCGCTTCATGATCCTCCTATTTTTCAGACTGTTTCATGCTCCTCATATTTTTGACACCTTTTGAAGCTCTTCTTGTTTTTCACACTTTTTCAGGCTCTTCATGTTTTTGGACACCACTTCTTCCCCTTCATTTTTTCACAAGGTTTCTTCCTCCTCATATATTTGACACCTTTTGAAGCTCTTCATATTTTTCACACCTTTTCATGCTCTTCATTTTTTCAACACCGATTCATGCTCCTCCTGTTTTACAGACCGTTTCAGGCTCCTCATATATTTCACACCTTTTCATGCTTTTCATATGTTTCACACCTTTTCAGGCTCTTCGTGTTTTTGAACACCGTTTCATGCTCCTCCTATTTTTCAGACCGTTTCATGCTCCTCATATTTTTGACACCTTTTGAAACTCTTCATATTTTCACACCTTTTGAAGCTCTTCATATTTTTTACACCTTTTGAATCTCTTCATATTTTTCACACTATTTCAGGCTGTTCATGTTTTTCAACACTGCTTCATGCTCCTCCTATTTTTCAGACCATATCATGCTCCTCATATTTTTGACACCTTTTGAAGCTCTTCATATATTTCACACCTTTTCAGGCTCTTCATGTTTTTCAACACCGCTTCATGCACCTCCTATTTGTCAGACCGTTTCATGCTCCTTATATTTTTCACACCTTTTGAAGTTCTTCTTATTTTTCACACCTTTTCAAGCTCTTCATGTTTTCAACACCGCTTCATGCTCCTACTATTTTTCAGACCGTTTCATGCTCCTCATATGTTTCACACCTTTTGAAGCTCTTCATATATTTCACATCTTTTCAGGCTCTTCATGTTTCTGAACACAGCTTCATGCTCCTCCTATTTTTCAGACAGTTTTATGCTCCTCATATTTTTGACACCTTTTCAAGCTCTTCATATTTTTGACACCTTTTCAGGCTCTTCATGTTTTTGAACACCACTTCATGCTCCTCCTGTTTTTCAGACCGCTTAATGCTCCTCATATTTTTGACACTTTTGAAGCTCTTCATATTTCTCACACCTTTTCCGGCTGTTCATGTTTTTGAACACCGCTTCATGCTCCTCCTATTTTTCAGGCCGTTTCATGCTCCTCATATTTTTGACACCTTTTGAAGCTCCTCATATATTTCATGCCTTTTCAGTCTATTTATGTTTTTGAACACTGTTTCATGCTCCTCCTATTTGTCAGACCGTTTCATGCTCCTCATATTTTTGACACCTTTTGAAGCTCTTCATATATTTCACACCTTTGCAGTCTCTTCATGGTTTTGAACACCGTTTCATGGTCCTCCTATTTTTCAGACCATTTCATGCTCCTCATATTTTTCACTCCTTTTGAGGCTGTACAAATTTTTCACACCTTTTCAGGATCTACATATTTTTCAACACCGTTTTATTCTCCTCCTATATTTGAGACCGTTTCAAGCTCCTCATAATTTTGACAGCTTTTGAGGCTCTTCATATTTTTCACACCGTTTCAGGCTCTTCATGTTTTCGAAAAACGTTTCATGCTCCTCCTATATTTCAGAACGTTTCATTCTCCTCATATTTTTTACACCTTTTGAAGTCTTCATATATTTCACACCTTTTTAGTCTCTTCATGTTTTTGAACACCGTTTCATGCTCCTCCTATTTTTCAGACCGTTTCATGCTCCTCATATGTTTGACACCTTTTGAAACTCTTTATATTTTCACACCTTTTGAAGCTCCTCATATTTTTTACACCTTTTGAAGCTCTTCATATTTTTCACACTTTTTCAGGCTCTTCATGTTTTTGAACACCGCTTCATGATCCTCCTATTTTTCAGACCGTTTCATGCTCCTCATATTTCTGACACCTTGTGAAGCTCTTCATATTTTTCAAACTTTTTGAACCTCTTCATATTTTTCACACCTTTT